>NC_090652.1:239647288-240280268 GCF_040937935.1 Hyperolius riggenbachi | reverse complement strand
CCAATAAAGGCTTTTCTATTGATTATTGAGAAGGGTATGAATAATTTTGGACAGTAATGCCTTTTGTACATCGTCTTTTGGGAGACACCTATGTCATTTCCTGTCAAAAAATTTCTTGCTGTTTGAATAAAAGTAACTTTAAGTCAAAATTTGCCAGGGGTATGAATAATTATGGGCAGCACTGTAAGTACACTTTATTAGATTATAAGATTTAGCTTCAGCTCCACTAGCTCTGGGTGCAATGCGGTTTTCCAGATAACGTGTGTGTTCATATGCGATATACACATGCATTGCCCAGAGCTGTGCTATGTATGTCAATGGACATTATCACAGGAATGCTTTAACTTACACTGTGTATTTTACATCTTCTCCTACAGAGCAAACACCATCAGCTTCTCTCCATCTGATTCCCAGGATGGGAGCGTCATGACTGGTGGGTCTGGATCCTCCCCAGACTCTGACTTTGCAGTGCCTGCAGTGCCTATCTATTATGCACCTGTGCCAACTGCAAATGAGAGTTTCACCATCCACACTCTCTCCATGGCACAGGTTGCAGAGGCCTTGGATGGGGTTGATGAAACATCTTCATCACCCACCAGTGATCTGACTGCACCAGCTGCAGCAGTCCCATCCAACCCTGCACAGCTTTTAGATAGGCCTGCAGAGACACCTACACCACCAGGCAAAGTCGTTTCTGAATCTGAGTCTGCCAGCACACTCAGAACACCTGAGACTCCGAGTCCCATTGTGTCATCTGAGTCTCCCAGCTCACTCAGTACACATGAGTCTCCGAGTCCCATTGTGTCATCTGAGTCTGCCAGCTCACTCAGAACACAGGAGCCTCCAGACCCATTCAGAACACCTGACAATCCCATCCGAATCAGACAGAGAGGACCTCGCATTCCCTCTCCACTCATCACTCCTGGAAACGAGGATGTTCCGTACAGGAGTGTGAAGTGGGAGAGTGTGACAGACACCGACCAACCAGCCAGAGCCCGTCCATCAGATTCTCAGAAGCCAGTCACCATCACAAGAGAGATGAGGAGAGCCTTCCACAAGCTCCTTGGTGAGATATTTAACCTGTTTAACCATTAGAAAAACCATTATCTTCATTACAGCAAAGCCGTTTCTATAACATACCACGATTCTCATATTTTACCATTTTGTCTCACACAGATGACCGCGCCATTGAAATCTTCCTGCAACATGATGGATGCAAAAGAGTTTCAGACAAGGTAAATATTAGCAAATGCACCATAGAAGTCTTGGTTTGTCTATCAGTAAAAGCTAATTGTCTCTGTATTTGTGTTTCCCATTACAGTACTTGCTTGCCATGGTGCTCGTCTACTTCAGCAGAGCTGGCCTCTCCATTGCCGAATACAACATCCGGAACTTCTACGCTGCTCTGTAAGTATATGATGTCTTCTTCTCATGCATATTTTCACATAGCTGACAGTAGAGGGGTAACTTATATCGGGGGGCTCCATGACAGCCTCCTTCTCTCTTCTGCCATGGGTCTGGTAGCATATAGATATACAGTATACAGCTAGCAATACAAATAGGTATGTTTTTATAGCCCATTCTTATTATTCCATAATTTTTTCAGGTTCCTGGCCAACCAGATGGAAGAAGACATCCCATTCTATTACTCCATCTTCCTGTTCGCCGACTGGTACTTCAGCAGCGAAGAAGACTTCAAGGAGGCTACGAAGACCCTCTTCAGACGGATGAGATTCCGGGCCTGGGTCAGTCGTGAGGAGTGCCGCCATGTAAGTAAAAAAACAAAACAAAATCCTAAACACTAATCTGTCACCACTCAGCTCTACCTCTAGAGCCCGGCATCTCTTCCTGCACTCATCTAATCACCCAATGCAGGAGATGCCGGGCACTAGGGGGACACCTAAGCGGTGACAGGAGGACACACATTGCTGGACTATGTCGGAGTAGGTGACATTATCATGGCGTCCACCGTACTCTGCATAATGTCAGCTGGGGGGGACAGGACAGGACACAGGATGGAGACGAGAGGGGGAAACCACTAAACAGCAGGGAAGCTCTATTCAGGTTTCCTTTAGCCTGTATCTCTGGGAACAGAATTTGGGTACCCCATAGGGTTTTTAAGGTTAGGTGTGGGGGGTGAAAGTTAGGCATGCGGGGGGGGGGGGGGTACCTTAAAGCAGATCTCCAGCCTAAAATTAAAATCCAGCAGCCTTACTTTCAATGAGTGATAGTTACCTGTGCTTCCTTGTCCTTCAAAGCCATCCTGAAGACCCCTAATCACCCGACTATCACCTAATCACCTGGATATTTTTGGATATTTTATAAACGTGAAGTACTGCTTTTATTTAAAATCGATAAACAAAATTGCACTCACATTTTAAAAAAAGATTCATTAGTTTATTTTATAAACGTCCAACTATGTTATGTTTGTTTAATTCCCTTAGGTCATGAGGAGACTGAGTCATCGGGGGATGGAGAAGAAAGAGAATGGACCATCATGGCCTGGCCCATCGGGATTTCAGGATGACCACAGAGGAATGCACTGCTATGGAACCAGGGAGCGGATATGTCTGTGACCAGTGTTCTAGGTCCAGGCCCCGCTCCTGGTGTTGCATCATGCAGTGATAATTACCTCCGGCCAGGTCAGTTGCAGCTCCTGTCATCTCCATCCATGTCCTGCAACTCTTTCCATCCGTGTCCAGCGACTTCCATCACCTGCAGTGAAGTCATTCATGCAGGCTCTGACATGGAATCCAACATCAACCACCTCATACATTTCCATCCTTCTCATGCAGCTTCTGGAGAAGTTCATCTATCTGCTTAGAGTTTTTGGGTGCAATCTGCTTTTAATATCTTTTTGCCACAGTGTCTGTCAGAGTTTCCATCTCTTCCGGCTCCTGGCAGTTGGCAAGAATGGCAGTTTGGTCCTCATTCACATGCAAGCCATCGATCAGGAAACATCTCAACGGATTTTCTCCTGCTTCTTTGGGTTTTCAGTGAATATTTGTGACTTCCAGTCGATTTTTTTTTACTCCAAAGCGACATTTCTAGTGACTCACTATCAACCACTGACATTTTTAACCAGTTTTGCTAATTTTTTGCCCGAAGATGAGTGCCAGACAAGACACCGAGAGGTAAGTGGAGAGCCACCAGAGGCCATCAGAGAGCTGTAGGGGGGATGGAAAACCAGTGAGGAGAGCCCTGCTACTAATTCTGGGCTGCATGGGGGCCTTTTATTGCCTGATTGTGGGATATTCATCTTTTGCGGTGACATGTGGAGTAGGTAGGCCTTAGGACTAGCTTTCTCCTTGGTGACAGTTGGAGTAGCCTAGGTAAGGCTTAGGCCTAGCATCAGAGCTAGATCATCCAAAATGTAACCCTAGGCAGTTGCCTAGGGCATGGGGAGAGTCTAGGGGCCTGGTTGGATGCTAGCCCCCATCAAACTCTTACTAAAAAAAAAACAGGTGACCATCTGCGGTTGTGTAAAAACAGCTATCTTGCCAAGGGCCCAGTGGCGTAGCTATGAATCGTTTAGGCCTCAGTGCAAGTTTTACATGGGGCCTGCCAAGCATTCGACAACATAACAATTCTTATCTGCAACAATACCTGGCAAGGGCATCCACAGTGTAAGAGGTGTAAGCAGAGGAGGGGGGACAGTTCATTAATGATCACCACTAGTCCAAGGCATCTATAGAAGTGATCAGTAACAGCATAGCACCTTAGAAGGGCAAAATACTGTGGATGAGGGAGGGCCCCTAGTGGGCCTCTCTGGTCCTGGGGCCCCAGTGCAGTCGCAGACCTCTTTACCCCCTATTGCTACGGCCACTGCTAGGGCCCCATTTCATCTAAATGTATTTCAGGTTATATCAAAAACACAGGAAAAAGCATTATATGTTTTTATGACAATGTGATACACGCAATGTTAATTTTAGACTTTATAGTCTCTTTGAGAGCTCGTTCACATTAGAGACCTTTTTGCCATTTTTTAAGCGATTTAGCAATGTTTCTTGCTGATTATTGTGGACATTTTTCGGCAGAAGGGCATAAGCGTCCGCATACAGCGAAGTTTCTTGCAGATTATTGCGGACATTTTTCCGCATAAGGGCATAAGCGTTCGCATGCAGCGAAGTTTCTTGCGGATTATTGCGGACATTTTTCCGCATAAGGGCGTAAGCGTCCGCATGCAGCGAAGTTTCTTGCGGGTTATCGGGGACATTTTTCCACATAAGGGCATAAGCGTCCGCATTTAGTGACGTTTCTTGCGGGTTATTGCAGACACTTTTCCGCATAAGGGCATAAGCATCCGCATACAGCGAAGTTTCTTGTGGGTTATCGCGGACATTTTTCCACATAAGGGCATAAGCGTCCGCATGCAGCGAAGTTTCTTGCGGATTATTGCGGACATTTTTCCGCATAAGGGCATAAGCGTCCGCATACTTCAATTTTTGATGCTGGTCGAAAACGCGAATATTTCTGAAGATTTTTTTTCATGAAGGAGTCCGCACACAAACTGTAGAAGCAATAAACGTAAAGTATTTATTCTCCCATCACATACATGTGCAGACACGATCTGACCTACTTAGGTCGACGCACATTTCGGGGCCACGCAGGGTCCCCTTTGTCAAGACAGATAGCAGATAAGACATACGTATGTCTTATCTGCTATCTGTCTTGAGAAAGGGGACCCTGCGTGGCCCCGAAACGTGCGTCGACCTAAGCAGGTCAGACCGTGTCAGCACATGTATGTGATGGGAGAATAAATACTTTACGTTTATTGCTTCTACGGTTTGTGTGCGGACTCCTTCATGAAAATTACTTGCACATTGCCTGGAGGTCCAGCACCAGCCTACCTACCGACGTGTGTGCGATCCTTGTATTGGGTATTTCTGAAGATTTTCGCGAAAATTCGCAGAATTCAAAAACGGGATTTTCGATGCGAAAATGACTTGGGCGAAAATTCGCAAGCAACACTGCTTCAGATGCCCATTAACGATACAATTTTAGCAATCGATCTTCCAATAGACAGGGTTTGGATAGTGTTGATGGTGCCAATCGAAAAAAAATGTTCAATTAATAAATCATTTAATTGATCTATTTTGTGGATCGATTCTATTTGAAATGATCAGATTGGTTATATTTTGTATCCCATGTATGGGGCCGATCAATTCCTTCTAAACGATTTGTTCTGGTCACAATTATGGAATTGGAAGGTCGACCATTCGCTAAAATGATATCGTCAATGGGCACCTAAACTGCTTTCTACTCAAGTAGGGTCGGCTGTAGGTGAGGAGACGCCGGTGTAGGCAGAACTCTGATCTCTTCACAAGGCTTTATGTTTAGGGATGAGCTCAAAGTAATTGTTGTATCCAAAGTATTTTTTGCATCAAAATTTATATTTTCACCTGGTAAAAAATGTTCAAAAAAAAATGATGGCCAACAAATGTATGTTATATGAAGGTGTTTTCTCATATCTATTGAATTAATTTAGCAACAATTTGCATGTCCATGTATTTTCACATATATTCTCATCTGTGCGCAAATGTCATCATCATGAGAGACAAAATCGGAGGGGACTGGAGTGGGTGCAACAGAGGAATAGAAGGCTGAAGAAGCAGAGACTGGGGTACAGGAGGGAAAGTGGGGAGAGAAGGAGGACAGAGAGAAAAGCAGATGGAAAGCTGCATGCAAAAATCAAGAGTGTGTGGAAGACATGGTTCAGCAATCTGCTATATTGGATAAATAAAAAAGCATCAATAAACAATCACTATTGTTCTGCGCCTCCTGCTCACTTGTCATCACCCTTCCCCTCTCCATAGAGCAGAATGGGTTATAGCCGACCAGCATCTCTGTACAGCGATCATCAAAATACAAGAAATACAGTGCTCAACTTCATGTGAAGTAATAGGAAAATTGATCACCCAATCACAGCAACAGTATCTTCCCACAGAGCAGGGAGTACCCCACTCTAAAAGCATAAATCGGGGGGACCCCTTGACCTAATGGCATAGCCCTACAGGCCCTGAGGATAAAAAAAAGAACAATTTTTTTTTTTACAAAATCTCGGTCTATTTTGATTAATATAATAAAAACTAAAAACAGCAGCATCAATAAATTCCATCAAAAGAAATCTCTATTTGTGAGAAGAAAAGGAGGTAAAATTCATTTGGGTGCTAAGTTGTATGACCGAGCAATAAACCGTTAAAATTGTGAAATGCTGAAATATAAAAAGTGGCCTCGTCACTACGGGGGTATAAACCTCTGGGGCTCAAGTAGTTACTGGCCGTGCCTTTGCGATACGCAAATTGCATGCAATCCAAAAATTGGATCAAAAAGCTGCTGCCAGTGGAAAAGGTCTTAATGTGACCATGAGGAAAGCTTTTATGGTGTGGGTAAGGGTAAGCAGAGTAAGCATGGGCTGACCCCAATACCAGATACTGTGGCTGCTATGGCAGTACCTATGTCCTGAGCAATGGGGGAGTGTAGCAAGCTGATGGGGTGTGAGCAGGCAGCTGTCAGTCTCTGAGGAATGTATGAGCTGAAAAGGCATGTTTGTTTGTTTTTTTTAAATAAAAACATATTTTAGGGCATAATTCATTTAAAATGATGTTTAATGTTTATACAAACTGTGGCTCAGCTAGGACTTTTGTGGCAGACAGTATTTATTGCCTGCACCCCTTATGATAGCCATACTGGAGAGGATATCTCTGTAGAGGTTTTAGCAAATCACACCTCAGCTAGGACTTTTGTAGCAGATAAAGGGGGATTCTCATTGGTTCACTAAGTGATGGATCAATGAGGATTCTCCATGGTGAGGGAGGCTTCCCATTGGTCTATTGCAATTGAATGGGGATCCTCATAATGCTTCTCCCCTGTAGTGGCCCCGAGGGGCAGTGGCAGCCGTGGTGGGGGACTAAATGGCAGTGACAGCGGGAGATCACAGGCACAATGGTGCGTAATGTGGCACTGCAACGGGGCACAATGCATTAAATCAATATGCACTGTAAATATAAAATTGTGCATCCGGCGCAGTGTGAACTGAGCCAAAGTTTAATGCAATCAATGGCCTCAATTCACTAAGATCATGCTGGAGATAATAAGGCAAGAGAAAACTTGCCACCACACAGTGAGAGTTATCTTATCTCTTCATTCCTTAAGTTACCTACTCTGTAGTTAAGTTACCTCCTCTGTAGTTATTTTCAACTTTAACTTTAGAATTCTGGAGTTATTTTAAGGATTGAAGACTTAACATAAAGACAGAAGAGTTAACTTTAGGTTTGCCTGAGATAAAATGTTTCCTGAATACTACATGCCCCATCACCATGGTGATAACTTTAGAAACGTTATTAAAGACAGGAGATAAGCTTAGTGAATTGAGGCCAATGTAATCATAGGTGTAGTAAACTGTGGCCACTGGGTAATAGTATAAAGCCAATAATACTAAAATATTGTAGTATAGTTAGTTAGAGTATATGGCATGTGAACATCTATGTGTACAGTGCTGCCCATAATTATTCATGCCCCAATAAAGGCTTTTCTATTGATTATTGAGAAGGGTATGAATAATTTTGGACAGTAATGCCTTTTGTACATCGTCTTTTGGGAGACACCTATGTCATTTCCTGTCAAAAAATTTCTTGCTGTTTGAATAAAAGTAACTTTAAGTCAAAATTTGCCAGGGGTATAAATAATTATGGGCAGCACTGTAAGTACACTTTATTAGATTATAAGATTTAGCTTCAGCTCCACTAGCTCTGGGTGCAATGCGGTTTTCCAGATAACGTGTGTGTTCATATGCGATATACACACGCATTGCCCAGAGCTGTGCTATGTATGTTAATGGACATTATCACAGGAATGCTTTAACTTACACTGTGTATTTTACATCTTCTCCTACAGAGCAAACACCATCAGCTTCTCTCCATCTGATTCCCAGGATGGGAGCGTCATGACTGATGGGTCTGGATCCTCCCCAGACTCTGACTTTGCACTACCTGCAGTGCCTATCTATTATGCACCTGTGCCAACTGCAAATGAGAGTTTCACCATCCACACTCTCTCCATGGTACAGGTTGCAGAGGCCTTGGATGGGGTTGATGAAACATCTTCATCACCCACCAGTGATCTGACTGCACCAGCTGCAGCAGTCCCATCCAACCCTGCACAGCTTTTAGATAGGCCTGCAGAGACACCTACACCACCAGGCAAAGTCGTTTCTGAATCTGAGTCTGCCAGCACACTCAGAACACCTGAGACTCCGAGTCCCATTGTGTCATCTGAGTCTCCCAGCTCACTCAGTACACATGAGTCTCCGAGTCCCATTGTGTCATCTGAGTCTGCCAGCTCACTCAGAACACAGGAGCCTCCAGACCCATTCAGAACACCTGACAATCCCATCCGAATCAGACAGAGAGGACCTCGCATTCCCTCTCCACTCATCACTCCTGGAAACGAGGATGTGCCGTACAGGAGTGTGAAGTGGGAGAGTGTGACAGACACCGACCAACCAGCCAGAGCCCGTCCATCAGATTCTCAGAAGCCAGTCACCATCACAAGAGAGATGAGGAGAGCCTTCCACAAGCTCCTTGGTGAGATATTTAACCTGTTTAACCATTAGAAAAACCATTATCTTCATTACAGCAAAGCCGTTTCTATAACATACCACGATTCTCATATTTTACCATTTTGTCTCACACAGATGACCGCGCCATTGAAATCTTCCTGCAACATGATGGATGCAAAAGAGTTTCAGACAAGGTAAATATTAGCAAATGCACCATAGAAGTCTTGGTTTGTCTATCAGTAAAAGCTAATTGTCTCTGTATTTGTGTTTCCCATTACAGTACTTGCTTGCCATGGTGCTCGTCTACTTCAGCAGAGCTGGCCTCTCCATTGCCGAATACAACATCCGGAACTTCTACGCTGCTCTGTAAGTATATGATGTCTTCTTCTCATGCATATTTTCACATAGCTGACAGTAGAGGGGTAACTTATATCGGGGGGCTCCATGACAGCCTCCTTCTCTCTTCTGCCATGGGTCTGGTAGCATATAGATATACAGTATACAGCTAGCAATACAAATAGGTATGTTTTTATAGCCCATTCTTATTATTCCATAATTTTTTCAGGTTCCTGGCCAACCAGATGGAAGAAGACATCCCATTCTATTACTCCATCTTCCTGTTCGCCGACTGGTACTTCAGCAGCGAAGAAGACTTCAAGGAGGCTACGAAGACCCTCTTCAGACGGATGAGATTCCGGGCCTGGGTCAGTCGTGAGGAGTGCCGCCATGTAAGTAAAAAAACAAAACAAAATCCTAAACACTAATCTGTCACCACTCAGCTCTACCTCTAGAGCCCGGCATCTCTTCCTGCACTCATCTAATCACCCAATGCAGGAGATGCCGGGCACTAGGGGGACACCTAAGCGGTGACAGGAGGACACACATTGCTGGACTATGTCGGAGTAGGTGACATTATCATGGCGTCCACCGTACTCTGCATAATGTCAGCTGGGGGGGACAGGACAGGACACAGGATGGAGAGAGAGGGGGAAACCACTAAACAGCAGGGAAGCTCTATTCAGGTTTCCTTTAGCCTGTATCTCTGGGAACAGAATTTGGGTACCCCATAGGGTTTTAAGGTTAGGTGTGGGGGGTGAAAGTTAGGCATGCGGGGGGGGGGGGGGGTACTTAAAGCAGATCTCCAGCCTAAAATTAAAATCCAGCAGCCTTACTTTAAATGAGTGATAGTTACCTGTGCTTCCTTGTCCTTCAAAGCCATCCTGAAGACCCCTAATCACCCGACTATCACCTAATCACCTGGATATTTTTGGATATTTTATAAACGTGAAGTACTGCTTTTATTTAAAATCGATAAACAAAATTGCACTCACATTTTAAAAAAAGATTCATTAGTTTATTTTATAAACGTCCAACATGTATGTTTGTTTAATTCCCTTAGGTCATGAGGAGACTGAGTCATCGGGGATGGAGAAGAAAGAGAATGGACCATCATGGCCTGGCCCATCGGGATTTCAGGATGACCACAGAGGAATGCACTGCTATGGAACCAGGGAGCGGATATGTCTGTGACCAGTGTTCTAGGTCCAGGCCCCGCTCCTGGTGTTGCATCATGCAGTGATAATTACCTCCGGCCAGGTCAGTTGCAGCTCCTGTCATCTCCATCCATGTCCTGCAACTCTTTCCATCCTGTCCAGCGACTTCCATCACCTGCAGTGAAGTCATTCATGCAGGCTCTGACATGGAATCCAACATCAACCACCTCATACATTTCCATCCTTCTCATGCAGCTTCTGAGAATTCATCTATCTGCTTAAGTTTTTGGTGCAATCTGCTTTTAATATCTTTTTGCCACAGTGTCTGTCAGAGTTTCCATCTCTTCCGGCTCCTGGCTTTTCCTACATTCTTACTCATTTCCTGCAGTACCTGTCATCACCTGCAGTGAGCGACTTCTGCAGCCATCAGCTGCAGCTCCTATCTTTTCCTGCAGTGCCTGTCATCATCTGCAGTGAGCGACTTCTGCAGCTATCACCTGCAGCTCCTATCTTTACCTGCAGTGGCTCCTCTACTGCAGCGAGCGACTCTTACAAATCATTTCCTGCAGTGCCTGTCATCTCTTGCAGTGATCTTCCCCTTTAATTTATTTCCTGCAGTGACTTCTCTACTGCAGTGAGCGACTCATTCAATTCATTTCCTGCTGTGTCTGTCATCTCTTGCAGTGAACTTCTTCTTTAATTCATATTCTGCAGTGTCAGTCATCTCCTGCAGTGAGTGTCTCCTTTGTCCACCGTCATCGATTACAGCCCCAGCCACCTTCAAACATCATTGCTTACATCTTCTACCATCTTGAACCACCTTTGCTTGCAGCTCCTACCATCTTGAACCACCTTTGCTTACAGCTCCTACCATCTTGAACCATCTTTGCTTGCAGCTCCTATCATCTTGAACCACCTTTTCTTGCAGTCCCAGCCATCTTCCACCATCATTGCTTGCAGCTCCTGCCATCTTGAACCACCTTTGCTTGCAACTCCTGCTATCTGAAACCATCTTTGCATGCAGCTCCTGCCATCTTGAACCACCTTTGCTTGCAACTCCTGCCATCTGGAACCATCTTTGCATGCAGCTCCTGCCATCTTGAAACATCTTTTCTTACAGTCCCAGCCATCCTCCACCATCATTGCTTGCAGCTCCTACCATCTTCTGCAAACATTGTAGCGGCAATGGGAAACTGGGAAGGAGGTGGGTGGGGGGGGGTGTTAGTGTTAGGAAAGGAGAGGTAAAGGCTAGCATAAGGATTGGGGGGGGGGGGGGTTTAGTGTTAGGAGCAGAGAGGGAAAGGCTAGTGTTAAGAATAGAGGGGGGGGGGGGTAGTGTTAGGATAGGAGAAGGCTAGTGTTAGGTGTAGAAATGGGAGGTTAAAGTTAGGAGAGGGGAAGGCTAGTGTTAGGAGTGGTGGTGGGGGGGGGGGGGGGGGTAGTGTTAAGACAGGAGAAGGCTAGGGTTAGGAGTGGAGAGGGGGAGGTTAGTGTTAGGAGTGGAGAAGGTGGAGGTAAGTGTTAGGAGTGCAGAGGGGGCAGGTTAGTATTAGGAGAGGGGAAGGCTAGTGTAAGGAGGGGAGAGGTGGGAGGTGAGTGTTAGGAGTGGATAGGGGGATGCTAGTGTTTGCAGTAGAGAAGGGGGAGGTTAGTGTTAGGATTGAAGAGGGGGGAGGTTAGTGTAAGGAGAGGGGAAGGCTAGTGTTAGGAGTGGGGGGGAGGGGGGTTAGTGTTAAGAGAGGGGAAGGCTAGTGCTAGGACTGGAGAAGGGGAAGGTGGGAGAGAAGAAAGCTAGTGTAAGGAGTGGAGAGGGGGGAGGTGAGTGTTAGCAGTAGAGAAGGGGAGGTTAGTGTTAGGAATTGTCAGGCTGGTGTTAGGAGGGAAGAGGGGGGAAGTTAGCATTAGGAGAGGGGAAGGCTAGTGTTAGGAGTGGAGGATGGGAAGGTTAGTGTAAGGAGAGGGGAAGGCTAGTGTTAGGAGTGGAGGGGGGGGGGGGTAGTGTTAAGAGAGGGAAAGGCTAGTGCTAGGACTGGTGAATGGGAAGGTTAGTGTTAGTAGAGAAGGATAGTGTGAAGGCTAGGGTTGTAGTGTAGAGAGGGGCAGGTTAGTGTTAGGAGAGGAGAGGGTGGAGGTTAGCTTTAGGAGTAGAAATGGGGGTAGGTTAGTGTTAGGAGAAGGGATGGCTAGTGTTAGGTGTAGAGAGAGGAGGTTAGTGTTAGGAGAGGAGAAGGCTAGTGTTAAGAGTGGATGGGGAGATAAGTGTTAGGAAAAGGTAAGGCTAGTATTAGAAGTAGAGAGGGGGTGGTTAGTGTAAGGAGAGGAGATGGAGGAGGTTAGTTTTAGGAGTAGGGAGGGGGTAGGTTAGTGTTAGGAGAGTGGAAAACTAGTGTTAGGAGTGGAGAGGGGGAGGTAATTGTTAGGAGTGGAAAGGTAAGTGTCAGGAGAGGGGAAGGCTAGTGTTAGGAGTGGGGGGAGGGGTTATTGTTAAAAGAGGCAAAGGCTAATGCTAGGACTGGCGTGTTAGGAGAGAAGAAGGCTAGTGTTAAGAGTGGATGGGGAGGAGGTTAGTGTTAGGAGAAGGGAAGGCTAGTGTTAGAAGTAGCGAGGGGGAGGTTAGTGTTAGGAGAGGAGAGGGTGAAGGTTAGTTTTAGGAGTAGATAGGGGGCAGGTTAGTGTTAGGAGAGGGGAAGGAAAGTGTTAGGAGTGGAGAGGAGGGAGATTAGTGTCAGAAGAGGAGAAGGCTTTTGTTAGGCATAAAGAGGGTAAGTTAGTGTTAGGAGAGGGGAAGGCTAGTGTTAGGAATGGAGAGGGGGGAGGTAAGTGTCAGGAGAGGGGAAGGCTAGTGTTAGGAGTGGAGTAGGGGTTAGTATTAAAAGTGGGGAAGGCTAGTTCTAGGACTGGAGAAGGGGAAGGTTAGTGTTAGGAGAGAAGAAGGCTAGTATTAAGAGTGGATGGGGGAGGTTAGTGTTAGGAGAAGGGAAGGCTAGTGTTAGAAGTAGAGAGGGGGGAGGTTAGTGTTAGGAGAGAAGAGGGTGGAGGTTAGTTTTAGGAGAAGAAATAGGGGCAGGTTAGTGTTAGGAGATGGGATGGCTAGTGTTAGGTGTAGAGAGAAGGAGGTTAGTGTTAGGAGAGGGGAAGGGAAGTCCAGTGTTAGGAGTGGAGGGAGGCGGGTACTGGGTAAAGATGGGAGGTTATTGTTAGGAAAGAACAAGTCTAAGGTTAGGTGTAGAAAGGAGGGAGGTTAGAGTTAGGAGAGGAGAAGGCTAGTGTTAAGAGTGGATGGGGGAGGTTATTGTTAGGAAAAGGGAAGGCTAGTATTAGAAGTAGAGAGGAGGGAGGTTAGTGTAAGGAGAGGAGAGGGTGGAGGTTAGTTTTAGGAGTATAGAGTGGATAGGTTAGTGTTAGTAGACGGAAAGGCAAGTGTTCAGAGTGGAGAGAAGGAAGATTAGTGTCAGGACAGGGGAAGGCTTTTGTTAGGTGTAGAGAGGGGAGAGGTTAGTGTTAGGAGAGGGGAAGGCTAGTGTTAGGTGTAAAGAGGGGAGAGGTTAGTGTTAGGAGAGGGGAAGGCTAGTGTTAGGAGAGGTGTGAGGGAGGTTAGTGTTAAGCGAGGAGAAGGCTAGTGTTAGGAGAGGAGACGGCTAGTGTTAGGTCTAGAGAGGGGGAAGGTTAGTGTTAGTAGAGGGATAGGCTAGTGTTAGGAGGAGGGGGTAGTGTTAGGAGAGGATAGGGGTGGTATTGCTTAAAAGCATATTAACTAGTGTAGCACTATTAGGGTGACTAGCACCATTCAGAGTAGGCTAGCATAGTGTAGTGTAGGGACCCACCCTAAAAGAGTCTACCGTGACGTGGTGGGTGGGCTTACAATCCTACTGCTCAAAAAGTTTTACTTTTCTTCAGTTGGATTAACCAAAAGACTCTTAATGTTTGGATCACTAATCATCTTTTTTTACCCTACAGTGACAATTCACAGTTCCATTTACTGGAACTGATCCTGGGAATTGCATAAGGCCACAAGGAACCAACTGTGGCCACCTCCTAGCCATGAAGTCAGGGCTTCTATAAGTTCTGCTGCTCATAGACGATGCACCCTTGGAACAGCTCTTCACTCAATTGAAGGTGCATCACTAGTGGGCTGTAAAACGAATTGAGGACTCAACTTCATGGCTACAATGACCTCGGAGCTCTCTCCAAGACCAGCTGATCTTTGCTTTCCAATTCCAAATGAGGTGACTATTACTTATTGAGTAATTATGTGCGAAAGTGGCGATCGGGGACAGGAGATGAGTTATGAATAAAAGTGGCAACCATTTCTGCTGATCGTCACTTAGAATAGGAACAATGCAATATATGGAAAAGAGCCTGTAATCCTTTTTCCCTTCATAGATGTTATTTGACCACTACAGATGTGAAGTGAAATTCAACATGGTAGTGTTCTTGCTCTACTATAAGTGTGAACTCCTTTGATTTGAACTGGATTTTTGCACAGGATAAATCACATTCAGAAGATTCATGATTGATACATAGTTAATCAGGTGTAATTAATTTTCAAATCTGATTAGCCGAGAAAAAAGTTCAGGTTCTGCCCACCTCCTGTGGAGCAAAAAAATTACCTCATGTCAAATGAACATCTCATCCCCAGCAGGGGTAACACCTGATTTTAGGAACCTTAATAGATCAGTGACTACTGCAGGGGGTTCCATAGCTGCCATAGACTGCAACGCAAGGTATGGGGCTATGCGGCGTCGAGGGGGTGATTTGAGTGATTTGAGTGCCTGCTACAGATTACACACCAGCTCCATTCTGCTAGTGTTAGTGAAGCTCTGGATATCGGGTCTTCATTGGGCACCAGCAATCGGGGAACAGCTCTGCAATTAAGCTATTAGTAGCCTAGCTCCAGATTTCCGATTTTGGGGGGGGGGGGGCAAGGATAATCGGGAAGTGGCTCCGGAGTATGGCTACTAGTAACCGAGCTCTGGATATCGGTTTTGTTTGGATGTGAACCGTCAGATGTTTATTTGTAGGGGTAGGTTCATGTTAGGCCTAGGTAGGGGGCTTATGACTAGGAGTTAGTGTTAGGTGTAGGTAAGTGGTGTTTGGCATAACTACAGGGGCTGGTGTTAGGATTAGGTAGTAGGGACGGCAGTGGTAGAATAACAGTAACTTCACTTTATCGATAATCTAATTATCGGCTTTATTCGACACCCATATTAAAGGGAACCAGAGAGGAATGTTAATAAAAAATAGAACAGGCTTTTATACATACCTGGGGCTTCTTCCAGCCCCATAAGCCTGGATCGCTTCCACGCCGCCATCCTCCGATTCCTGTATTGGCGGTACCGGGTCCCGTCACTTCCGGCGGACGCGGCCAATTGTCTGCATCATAGGGGCTCCCTCCATACCCATACGCATGAGGCTGCGCAGTAGGCAGTCTTATGCGTACGTATAAGGAGTGAGCCCCGTGTGATGCGGACAATTGGCCGCGTCTGCCGGCCGACTGGCCGACTCGCGGCAATGACGGGACCCGGTACCGGCGGATCCAGGCATCAGACGTCTCTGGTTCCCTTTAAAGAGGAACTGTAACCAAGGATTGAACTTTATCCCAATCAGTAGCAAGGCCGGATTTATACTTTTTTACCCCTAGGTAAGATCGCAGTGCTGTACATGTAAACAAACAGTGTTTTTTCCCTCTAACAGCCTGCCTGCCCCGCGATCGCGGAGCTCCGCTCCATCAGTCAGCAGGGATGCGAGCACATCCACGCCTGATCCCCGCTAATCTCTTCCCCCAGCACTTCACACCAATCAGCATTAGGCGGTCCTGGGGGAGCCACTCTGGGGCTGCCGATTGGTGTACGCCAGTCGCAGAGTGTTTAAAGCAGAACTCTGGTAAGTATGTAAAAACTCATCTGTGGGAAGAAAGGATACTTTTCAGAACTCGTCACTCGCCGTTCTCCTGCAGTAATCCCTGTTCTTTTGGCAACTTTCATAACTTAGCTTCCGGACATACTGAGCCGCGCAAGCGCAGTATGTCCTTTCTTCTACGCTGTGCCCGCGCTGAATAATGTTATTATACAGAAGGGCACTTGCTCTGCTCCTGGCATGTTATGGAGTGCGCATGCATGCCAGGACACAGGAGCAAGCACCCTCCTGTATAGTGACATCATTCGGCGCAGGCACAAGCCTTAGACTTCAGTAGCTGTAATACTCATGTTCAGTGGCGTAGCTACAGACCTCGGGGCCCCGATGCGGAATATGGACCTGGGCCCTCCTCCTCACCCACACATACACTTTTTGCCTGACACATCTCAGCGTCCGTGCCCCCCCTTTCCTACAATCAATCATATAAACATACAGGAGCTCAATAACTCCCATGTCCTAGTTCTGCATTCCATCCTATAGCTGATCAGTATGCTTTTCCCTTCTCCTCTAACTCCAGGCTGATGTTACATCAAAGTCCCCGCAGTTCAAAAGCATGCCAGTGAGTCACAGGTGAAACATCTCTCCAGTATGCCCCGCTGCTAACTCTACTTTTTGAACTCTGTACATGCCCTTCTATGAACATAGGCCTGGTTGCAATGACAACTTTTGCTCCTAGGACCCTGTTCAGCTTTCCAATTAGCAACAGGTTGTGGTTGGGCATGAGTAGTAGTAGATAGTAGGAAACAATTAGTGACAGGTGGTGAGGAACAGGTGATAAGTAGTGTCAAATAGTGACGCAAAAGTAACAGCAGAGAGAGGGTGAGGAGTAGTGGCAGTGAGGGACAAATAGCGGCAGGCAGAGGGTGACAAGTAGTGGCAGATAGTGGTGGATGAGTGGCAACAGGTAGTATGTGGCACACAGTGACGGTACTGAATGACAGCATGCTGAATCTCCCCTCACTTGGATGCATTGCAGCTGCACACATAAATGTACCCTGCAAAAATCCCACAGCAAAATGGGGGATGGTCAGGAGGCTTATAAATGGAATGGGACTGATGATATGATGATCAGAAAGGGGAAAAAAAATGTGTACTGATGGGAATAGTAAGGACCCAGAAAGAGCAATGTCGGGTTGCCACTCACTGAAGTAAACTTGGCACTGGATGTAGAGCCTGGTGCTGATTTTGAACTGCACCTTGCATTCAGCATTAGTAGCAGGCAGTAGGATCTGTGTTACATACACACAAGCAGCCTGTGGCACCAGAGCCGGCCTTTGGGGGTGGCAAGTGGGGCAATCGCCCCAGGCCCCGCGCCTGAGGAGGCCCCCGCACCCTCTGCAGTGCTGGGGAGAGCGGTCATAGTTGTTAAAACTCACCTGTCCTCTTCACCGATGCTTCCAGCTACCATCTATTTCCTCTCTCAGCATCTGTGTATTGGTAACAGCGCCCCCTATGATGACGTGACCGCATGTCACCACAGGGGGGCACTGTTACCAATACACAGATGACGGGAGAGGAAATAGATGGTAGCGTAGCTGGGAGCATCGGTGAAGACACGTGAGTTTTAACAACTATGACCGCTCTCCCCACCGCTGCAGCCACCTTATCTAACCTGTACTACAGGGCACCTACCTATCTAATCTATACTGCAGGGCACCTACCTATATAATCAATACTGCGGGGCACCTACCTATCTAACCTATACTGCAGGCTGGCACCTATCTAATCTATACTGCAGGCACCTATCCAACCTATACTGCAGGCTGGCACCTATCTAATCTATACTACAGGCACCTATCTAACCTATACTGCAGGCTGGCACCTATCTAATCTATACTGCAGGCTGGCACCTATCTAACCTATACTGCAGGCATCTATCTAACCTATACTGCAGGCACCTATCTAACCTATACTGCAGGCACCTATCTATCCTATATTGCAGGCTGGCACCTATCTAATCTATACTGCAGGCTGGCACCTATCTAACCTATACTGCAGGCACCTATCTAACCTATACTGCAGGCTGGCACCTATCTAATCTATACTGCAGGCTGGCACCTATCTAACCTATACTGCAGGCTGGCACCTATCTAATCTATACTGCAGGCTGGCACCTATCTAACCTATACTGCAGGCTGGCACCTATCTAATCTATACTGCAGGCTGGCACCTATCTAACCTATACTGCAGGCTGGCACCTATCTATCCTATACTGCAGGCTGGCACCTATCTAATCTATACTGCAGGCTGGCACCTATCTAACCTATACTGCAGGCTGGCACCTATCTAATCTATACTGCAGGCTGGCACCTATCTAACCTATACTGCAGGCATCTTTCTAACCTATACTGCAGGCTGGCACTTATTTAATCTATACTGCGGGCACCTATCTAATCTATACTGCAGGCTGGCACCTATCTAACCTATACTGCAGGCACCTATCTAACCTATACTGCAGGCTGGCACCTATCTAACCTATTCTGCAGGCACCTATCTAATCTATACTGAAGGCACCTATCTAATCTATACTGCAGGCTGGCACCTATCTATCTAATCTATACTGCAGGGCACCTATCTAATCTGTACTGCAGGGCACCACCCTACCTAATCTATACTGCAGGCACCTATCTAATATATACTGCGGGGTACCTACCTAACTAATCTATACTGCAGGCACCTTCCTATCTAATCTGTACTGCAGGGCACCTACCTACCTATCTAATCTGTACTGCAGGGCACCTACCTGTCTAATCTATACTGCAGGCACCTATCTAATATATACTGCAGGCACCTATCTAATCTGTACTGCAGGGCACCACCCTATCTAATCTATACTGCAGGCACCTATCTAATATATACTGTGGGGTACCTACCTAACTAATCTATACTGCAGGCACCTATCTAATCTATACTGCAGGGTACCTACCTACCTACCTATCTAATCTGTACTGCAGGGCACCTACCTGTCTAATCTATACTGCAGGCACCTATCTAATCTATACTACAGGGCACCTACCTATCTAATCTATACTGCGGGGCACCTACCTATCTAACCTATACTGGAGGCACCTACCTAACTAACCTATACAGAGTGTGTGCTTCCACAACGTGTGTATCCACAGCATATGTCTCTAGGCCCCGCATATGACACTCGCCCCAGGCCCCGCATACTCTAAGGCCACCTCTGTGTGGCACACAGAACACGAGCATGTACATTCAACAGAGGGAAGTGAGAAACTTGCAGCAGCAGCTGAACCTAGCACAGCGCAATCCTCCCATCAGGAACAAGCAGCCGTCTTCTTGCCGGTTTACCTGGCTGTTAGGGAGGATGTTCCCTGAGATGACAGAGGGGAAGTCTGGAGGCGGAGTCAGCCGGATTGAGGACGGAGGAGCCAGGGGTGTGGCTAAGGTTTTGGTGGCTCCAAGCAGTCCATAACTTGAGGCCCCCCTCCATAAAAGAAGCGGTGTGCGAAGTGAGATGCAGTGAAAATTTGGCTAACCACACCACAGAACAAAGCCGCAGCAAATAATAGGCGTGACCAAAACATGATATGGGTGGAGCCAAATACAGGTAGTCCCCAGTTTATTTATCTTAAGTATTTATATAGCGCCAACATATTACGCATTGCTGTACAGAGTATATTGTCACTAATTGTCCCTCAGTGGGGCTCACAATCTAATCCCTACTATAGTCATATGTCTATATATCATGTAGTGTAGTGTATGTATTGTAGTCTAGGGCCCATTTAGGGGTAAGTCAATTAACCTATCTGTATGTTTTTGGGATATGGGAGAAAACCAGAGTGCCCGGAGGAAACCCACGCAGACACGGGGAGAACATACAAACTCCTTGCAGATGTTGATCTGGCTGGGATTCAAACCGGGGACCCAGCGCTGCAAGACTACACCACCGTGCCACCCAACATATGAGATAGGGTACAGGTGGTGCCCTCAGTATAGGTAGCGAGCTATAGGTACTACAGTATAGGTAGCCAGTTACATGTGGTGCCCTCAGTATAATTAGCAAGCTATAAGTGTTGCAGTATAGGATTACCAGGTGGTGTGGTGCCCTCAGTATAGGTAGTGAGCTATAGGTGCAGTATAGGTTTGCCGGGTACAATTGGGGCCCTCAGTATAGGTAATGAGCTATAGCTGCAGTATAAGTAGCCAGGTACAATTGGGGCCCTCAGTATAGTTAGCGAGCTATAGGTGTTGCAGTATAGACAGGTACTTGTGGCTGCCCTCAGTATAGGTTGTGAGCTACAGGTGCAGTATAGGTAGATAGGCAGATACATGTGGCTGCCCTCAGTATAGGTAGTGAGCTATAGGTGCAGTATAGGTAGCCAGGTGGTGTGGTGCCCTCAGTATAGGTAGTGAGCTATAGGTGCAGTATAGGATTGCCGGGTACAATTGGGGCCCTCAGTATAGGTAATGAGCTATAGCTGCAGTATAAGTAGCCAGGTACAATTGGGGCCCTCAGTATAGTTAGCGAGCTATAGGTGTTGCAGTATAGACAGGTACTTGTGGCTGCCCTCAGTATAGGTTGTGAGCTACAGGTGCAGTATAGGTAGGTAGGCAGGTACATGTGGCTGCCCTCAGTATAGTGAGCTATAGGTGCAGTATATATCGTTATGCCACAGATGTGAGATGCAGAATCGTTATGCCACAGATGTGAGATGCAGAATCGTTATGCCACAGATGTGAGATGCAGAATCGTTATGCCACAGATGTGAGATGCAGAATCGTTATGCCACAGATGTGAGATGCAGAATCGTTACGCCACAGATGTGAGATGCAGAATCGTTACGCCACAGATGTGAGATGCAAAATCGTTATGCCACAGATGTGAGATGCAAAATCGTTACGCCACAGATGTGAGATGCAGAATCGTTATGCCACAGATGTGAGATGCAGAATCGTTATGCCACAGATGTGAGATGCAGAATCGTTATGCCACAGATGTGAGATGCAGAATCGTTATGCCACAGATGTGAGATGCAGAATCGTTACGCCACAGATGTGAGATGCAAAATCGTTATGCCACAGATGTGAGATGCAGAATCGTTACGCCACAAATGTGAGATGCAGAATCATTATGCCACAGATGTGAGATGCAGAATCGTTATGCCACAGATGTGAGATGCAGAATCGTTATACCACAGATGTGAGATGCAGAATCGTTATACCACAGATGTGAGATGCAGAATCGTTATACCACAAATGTGAGATGCAGAATCCTTACCCCACAAATGTGAGATGCAGAATCGTTATGCCACAGATGTGAGATGCAGAAATGTTACGCCATGGATAAAGAAACCGTTACCACAGATGTGAGATAAAGAAACCGTTACCACAGATGTGAACAACCTGGTAGACTTCACATGAATCAATAAATCAAAGCAAGCTCCATCTCAATCAATGGTTAAATATCAAGTGTAAATGTAGTTAGCATGTGAGGGAATTTAAATTGTGTTTTCTTTGATAGCATCAGGTAGAAAAGCCAATCTGGGACAAATAAGAGTTTAGCAGAGCTGTTTACACAAAGTTTGCCTCACCACTATCCAGAAACGTGTCACTCCTGTGATGTCCACTTGAAAGGCTGGTCCCTGCACACTGCACACTGCAATGCACACTGATAAGCTTGATCCTCTGACCTGTGAAGGAATCTGCTCCTGGCATTCACTAGTCCTCATCAGTGTCAAACCAGCTGGAGCCGCTCATTCCAAGTCACTGTCTATAGCGGTGGGCAGAGAGCGGGCTGATAAGGTGGAAGCCTCTCTCCTCTCTCCCTCCCTGCAGCTGCATGTGACAAAATCCCCAGCCTGCAAAAGCTGCTGTCTGCTGAATGACAAATGGCCATAGCAAGCCCATTTCTTCTCTAACATTCCCGGCACTTTTTCCAAACCAAGTCCCGCCCTCCTCTCAGTGGCTGACGTCAGCAACATTAGGATTGGCCAAGGGAAGCTTGTGCTCTCCCCCTGTTGGCCAGATTCTCCCCTCACTGCTGTGCTGCCTGAACATATGTGCGACACATAATGTGCCCGAGACCCTGGTCATCGCTGATATGCGGTGTGGATAATTAGCCGCCAGGCAGGAGGAGGACCCAGAGGATCGCAGCGGGGAGCAAAGGGGGGAGGCGTGAGTGAGGCAACAGAGGGGCAGTCCTGGGGGCGGTGCCACGCACTGTCATTAGAGAGGCACATTGTCCAGACCTTGTGAGCAGGGCAGCGCAACACGATGCGGTAGCATTTTCTGACGGACATGAGCATGGAGGACAGAGACAGTACTGGGGCATTCGCGGGCCCCTTAATTGGGCGGGCCCGGTCGCGGGTGTGACCCCTGCGACCGCGGGCCCTACGCCAGTGCTCATGTTAGCCAACAGCATATTAATGTCAATAAAACAATATACCAGTCAGGGATCAGGAGACAATTACTTCTTTACTTTGAACCAAATAAACCCCAAAAAATAAACAATTGTATCTATAGGGCTAATCCTAAATAGGACTTACCTGGAACCCCATAGCCTCACTGGCCCATATCCTATTCACTTTTCTTCTTAGGAGACCTATTTAAATCTTACAAATAAAATACCTTTAAAGATCCCACCATGTAAGAAAATACTCAAAATAAATTTGACATTTTTTGTACGTACTTTTTCAATCAATAAGTGCTGAAAAATGATTCTCTAACCACGTCCCCGACAGGTGCTGCTACAGCCGCAGGCACGGGAGGCTCACTTCCCTGCAGTTTAAGGGCTGGCCGGAAGCCTGCAAATGCATTGTTCTAAGTCCACCCTTGATGGAGTTGTATCATCCTCTTTTTTCCTGATCTACGCAGAGGGACTTCTTAATCCTGAGTGGGGTCAGGTCTAATCTTCGCAACTGCTATTAGGGCTTGTTCACACTATAGGCTTGATTCACAAAGCCGTGCTAACTCATAGCACGGTCGCACTACCGTTTTGCGCGCGTTATAATGCACGTAATGGTTTTCGCATGCAATTGCGAATTTTCGCATGCTAATGCGTGGAAAAATTCATGATTGCGCATGGAAATTCGTGAATGCATACAAAAACCGTTACGCGCATTATAACGTGCGAAAACACTAGCGAGACCATGCTATGAGTTAGCACTGCTTTGTGAATAAAGCCCCATGAGTGTTTGCAGATTTTTCTAAGCACTGGTGGTTTTGAAAATTGCCCTAAAAGCGCTTCTGCAATGATTTCCTATGAGAGTGTTCACATATGAGGGTATCGATTGCGTGCCGTTCTCAAAAAGGGCTGCCTGTACCATTTTCTGAGCGCTTTGGCTCAATGGAGGTTATAGGGAAATGCTAAGCGCTTGAAAAAGCGCTTTGTATAGTGATTAACGGAGCGATTTTAACCACTTGACCACTGAGGGGTTTTACCCCCTGAGCACCAGAGCAATTTTCACCTTTCAGCACTCCTTCCACTCATTCATCTATAACTTTATTATTACTTATAACAATGAAATGAACTATATCTTGTTTTTTTCATCACCAATTAGGCTTTCTTCAGTTGGGACATTATGCCAAGAATTATTTTATTCTAAATGTGTTTTAATGGGAAAATAGGAAAACATTTGGGAAAAAAATCATTATTTTTCAGTTTTCGGCCATCATAGTTTTTAAATAATGCATGCTACTGTAATTAAAACCCATGAAATGTATTTGCCCACTTGTCCTGGTTATTACACCGTTTAAATTATGTCCCTATCACAGTGTTTAGCGCCAAACAGGGAGGCTGGGAAACTTTTTTTTTTTCACAATGATCGCGCTGCTTCTCATAGAAGTAGCCGATCATCATTGCTGGGGGGCAGAGATCAATATACGGGGATGTTTTTTCCCATTCATTGATCTCCGGGCAAGCGGGCAGCGGCGTGCACGAGCGCAAGAGCGCGCGCATGAGCGAGCGGGATCGTGGACAGCGGTGGTAGTGGCAGGAGGTGCAGATATCTCTGTCCCTGGTGGTTAAAGGTTGTGCAAAGGGACGGAGATATCCGCACCTGCGGAGGTAAAGTGGTTAAGAATAAACACATTGTATTTATTCTTTTCTGGGGCAAAGAGTTCACTTCCCTACTGCCGTCAGGAAGTGAAAATCTCAATCGCTCATCAAAAGCGCATAGAAAGGGGCTTACAAAAGTGCTTACACAAAATCGCTCAACGCTCAGAAAACACCGGGAATCGCTTGAAAGAAATCACGCACAAAAGCACTCAATGCTTGCAATTTATAATGTATACAAAGCCTCAAAGTGGTTGCCTTTGAGGTAACCCTGCTTTGTGAGTATATTTGTATTTTTCTCTACCAACGTCACCCCATATCACCAGTACATACTACACTATATTTGGCTCTTAGTCAGATGGATACCTGTACTGTGCCTGAAAATGCAGGTATTCTTTAATGCTTATAGAAACTGTAAAATACAGCATTGGGTCCACGCAGCTATGGAATTCATTAGCTTTCTGTGTGATAATGAAAAGAGCCATTCAATCTACCTGCCAATCACTGTCACAACAATAAATGACATTTACTGTAGTTAAATCGGTGATAATCAAGATACAAGAACTAGTTCCAACCAAGCAGCGCTCAAATCCAAAAGTCCTTATATCCGTGAGGTAAGGAGATGGATCACCCTATAAGAGCAAACAGAAAATAGCGCGATACTGTATAGATATATGACACCCTAGTGATCACTGCAGGACAAAAGCAGTAGTGCCTTTACCTGGAGAACACTCCAAGGGCTGAGACGCTAGCAATAGTGTTGGGCGAACACCTGGATGTTCGGGTTCGCGAATGTTCGCCGAACATGGCCGCGATGTTCGGGTGTTCGCGCCGAACTCCGAACATAATCAATGGGGACCCGAACTTTCGTGCTTTGTAAAGCTTCCTTACATGCTACATACCCCAGGGTATCTGCACCTTGGGAGTGGGTACAAGAGGAAAAAAAATATTTGAAAAAGAGCTTATAGTTTTTGAGAAAATTGATTGTAAAGTTTCAAAGGAACGTTCTGAATTGCTGAAAAAACAAGATAGAAGTCTTGAGCAGGCTACAAAGGGAAATACATCTTGTCCCAGCTTCATTTCTTCATATAACTCAAATTGGTCGCGTATACGTGACATATTGACCCGACATTGGTCGGTGCTGCAGATCGATCCGGTATTCGGGTCCATTGTCGGTGAGAGACCACCTTTGGTGGCCCGACGTGCACCCAGTCTGCGGGACCGATTGGTACATTCCGATCTATTACCACAATCAAATTGGTTGGTAGAATTTAGTACGAAGGGAATGTATAAGTGTGGGGCATGCTCAATGTGTGAATATGTTGATGTAGCAAAAACGTTCCAGGCACCTAATAAAGAGAAGGAATGGAAGATACATTCGTTTATCAACTGCAATTCAGAATGGACAGTATATACAATACAGTGTCCGTGTCCCATGCTGTATGTTGGCATGACAACAAGAAAACTAAAAAAGAGGATTTCAGAGCATGTAAGCAATATAAACTGTGGAAAGAAGCCCAATGGGGAGTATCGTAGTACTGTTGCTGAGCATTTTTGTGAAGTGCATGGGGGGATAAAAAATGGTTTCTGTTTCAAAGGGATTTATAAAATCCAAAATAATAGAAGAGGTGGAGATAAAGAAAAGTGGTTGCTGCAGCAGGAGGCGAAATGGATTTATTTGCTGGACTCCCTGACACCCACTGGTCTAAACCAGGAACTGAATTATGCCCCTTTTCTATAGTTGTTAGTACTCGATACATATATAAAAGCCCTGTTCACATGGGACAACTATGTGTTCATCTGCTGAAAAAGATCTATGCGATGTCGCCTCTAAGTGGATAATAGATACCTGATTGTGGATCACTTGAAGGTTGTCACGGGATTGCGTGCGCTATAGTGGCATCCAAAAGGGAAGATTCCATAGTTGAACACTGTGACAGAAGTCACAGTTGACGTCAGCAGGAACGCCCAGTAACTGCGTCCGTAATGACGCATAAAACACTGACTCGCCCGCCGCGTCATACATCCTGACGAAGCTCGCAAGGGGCGGGCGCAACGCGTCGATGGGCGTGGCCATCTCATGCGTCTGAGCGCTCCAACCAGCCGGCCGGCCGTGCTACAGCAAGAAGACCCTGTGCCTCCCCTCCTCTCCCCATGAGCGTTCATTCCTACTGGGTTGAGACACACGCAAGTAGAGGGTTGAGCAGACAGGCAAACCAGCGCTGACGACTGGACCAAGGAATCATTAAAGATGCGCCTGGTCACCGGGTGGTAAGAGACTGTTACCCGAGAGAGATAGTCTGAAGCCCTGCTGGGGAACTGCATGTAGCGTGAAGCCTAGTAGACGGCATAACATACCAACTCAGCAACCACTTTATCTCCGCACCCTGGGAACATTTTAAAGGGAAGGTACCGGTACCAGATTGCATGGAGAGTGTATGTGGTTGTGCTGACTTTGTGGTGTGATGGAGCGCTCCGCAGTATTTTAATTGTTTTTAGGGTGGGTTTGTGTTAAGTGCAATACAATAAAGGTTTATAACTTGTCTAAATCCTGAGCGACAGCTACTTTTTTGATAGCAAAGTTTCAAAGGAAAAAATGTCTTTTAAATGCGGAAAATGTCATTTTTCTTTGCACAGGTAACATTCTTTTTGTCGCCATGCAGTCATAAATGTAATACAGCTAACAGGTTCCAGGAAAAGGGACCGGTAACGCTAACCCAGCAGCAGCACTCGTGATGGAACAGGAGGAGGGCGGCGCAGGAGGAGAAGGCCACGCTTTGAGACACAACAACCCAGGCCTTGCATGAGGACAAGAAGCGTGCGGATAGCAATGCATTTTGTCGCCATGCAGTCATAAATGTAATACAGATAAGAGGTTCCGTAAAAAGGGACCGGCAACGCTAACCCAGCAGCAGCACACGTGATGGAACAGGAGGAGGTGCAGGAGGAGAAGGCCACGCTTTCAGGCACAACCCAGGCCTTGCATGAGGACAAGAAGTGTGCGGATAGCAATGCATTTTGTCGCCATGCAGTCATAAATGTAATACAGATGAGAGGTTCAATAAACAGGGACCGGAAACGCTAACCCATCACAGGTGTTCATTGTTCATGTTACTTGGTTGGGGTCCGGGAGTGTTGCGTAGTCGTTTCCAATTCAGGATCGATTCATTTTAATTTGAGTCAGACGGTCTGCATTTTCTGTGGAGAGGCGGATACGCCGATCTGTGACGATGCCTCCGGCAGCACTGAAACAGCGTTCCGACATAACGCTGGCTGCCGGGCAAGCCAGCACCTCTATTGCGTACATTGCCAGTTCGTGCCAGGTGTCTAGCTTCGATACCCAATAGTTGAAGGGTGCAGATGGATTGTTCAACACAGCTACACCATCTGACATGTAGTCCTTGACCATCTTCTCCAGGCGATCGGTGTTGGAGGTGGATCTGCACGCTTGCTGTTCTGTGGGCTGCTGCATGGGTGTCAAAAAATTTTCCCACTCCAAGGACACTGCCGATACCATTCCCTTTTGGGCACTAGCTGCGGCTTGTGTTGTTTGCTGCCCTCCTGGTCGTCTTGGGTTTGCAGAAGTCATTCTGTCGGCGTACAACTGGCTAGAGGAGGGGGAGGATGTCAATCTCCTCTCTAAAGTCTCCACAAGGGCCTGCTGGTATTCTTCCATTTTGACCTGTCTGACTCTTTCTTCAAGCAGTTTTGGAACATTGTGTTTGTACCGTGGATCCAGAAGGGTATAAACCCAGTAATTGGTGTTGTTCAGAATGCGCACAATGCGTGGGTCGCGTTCAATGCAGTCTAGCATGAATTGAGCCATGTGTGCCAGAGTCCTGCCAGAATCCTCATCATCCTCTTGTGAGCGTTGTGATAGTTGTGATGCATCATAGTCGTCACTTTCTTCCTGGTCTGCTTCTGCTGACCATTCGCGCTGAATTGTGGAAGTCCAACGTGCACCGCTCTGGCCCTCATCAGTGGTGGCATGAAATTCCTGCTCCAACTCCAGCTGTTCCTCCTCCTCTTCTTCGTCATAGCTGCTGGGGTTTCCTGAGGCAGATGGCCTGATGTTGGTATCATCACGCTGATCGTTTTCTCCTTCAGATTCCCCCAGTTGCATCATGACAGCTGTTTCCTTGATTTTCAACATTGACTTCTTCAGTAAACACAGCAGTGGTATGGTAATGCTGACTGAAGAGTTGTCACTGCTCACAAGCAACGTGGATTGCTCAAAATTTTGGAGGACTTGGCAGAGGTCCAACATGTTGGCCCAATCGGATCCACAGAAGCTTGGCAGCTGTCCGGATGCGCCTCGGTACTGCGCCGTCATGTACTGGACCACTGCACTCTTCTGCTTGCAAAAGCGGGCTAGCATGTGCAGCGTACAATTCCAGCGCGTAGGGACATCACACAGCAAGCGATGGTGGGGGAGATTGAAGCGCTCCTGCATCTTGGCGAGTGCCCCCGAAGCAGTACTGGAATTTCTACAATGTTTGGCCACTCGTCGCACCTTCAACAGAAGATCGGCCACGCCTGGGTATGTCCTCAGGAACCGCTGAACTACTAGGTTCATCACGTGCGCCAGGCAAGGGATGTGTGTCAGCTTAGCCAACCTTAAAGCGCGAATGAGATTACTCCCATTATCACACACAACCATGCCCGGTTTCAGGTCCAGCGGTGCCAGCCACAAATCCGTCTGTTCCTTTATTCCCCTCCAAATTTCCTCCCCTGTGTGCTGCTTATCCCCAAGGCAGATCAGCTTCAGCAACGCTTGTTGACGCATGCCAACAGCTGTGCTGCACTGCTTCCACGATCCTACTGCTGCTGGGTTAGCGTTTCCGGATGAGGTACAGCTTTGAGATGCGTTGGAGGAGAAGGAGTCAGAGAGGTAGGTGCTGCTGTTGTTATCCAGTGGGAGGGACGGCGGTGCAGCTGTTTGCGGCGTGGGCAACACCCGCGCCGTAGCAGGTGAGGAATCGCTGCCAGGCTCCACAAGGTTCACCCAGTGCGCGGTAAGGGAGATGTATCGACCCTGGCTGAACGCACTCGTCCAGGTGTCAGTGGTGAGGTGAACCTTGCAGGCAACGGCATTCCTCAAGCTTCGGGTTATTTTGCTGACCACATGCTCATGCAACTCAGGCACTGCAGAGCGCGCAAAGTGGTAGCGGTTGGGAACTACGTAACGTGGGATGGCCACTGACATCATGCCCTTGAAGCTGTTTGTCTCCACCACTCGATATGGCAGCATTTCGCAGGCCAGAAGCTTGGCTATGCTGGCTGTTAGTGCCACGGCCCGGGGGTCATTTGCTGGCAATTTCCTCTTGCGCTCAAACATCTCCGAGACAGACAACTGAACCGTAGGGCTGCACACTAAAGGGCTGTTGGTTGTTGTGTTTGATGAAGACTGGGAGACCTCAAGAGCACTATTCCGGAAAGTGACAGTGTCAGCGTCGTCTGATGTTTGTGAATGTTGTTGTGAACCACGCAATGGCTGGGCTACTGCTGCTGCTGAGGAGGGTCTGGTGGTGAGTCTGGTGACCCCAAGGGAGGCAGTGTTGCTGGTACCCTGTCCTGCCGCGTTTGCCCACAGAGTGGGATGTTTGGATACCATGTGGTGGGTCATGCTGGTGGTGGAGAGGTTGTTAATATTTTTCCCCCTGCTCAGGCGGGTCTTGCACACCTTGCAAATCACCATGGTACCATCCTCACTGCAGTCTTCAAAGAAAGGCCAGACTTTGGAGCACCTGCCTTGCTGGCGATTTCTGTTTGCGCCTCTTTTGCGTCTCACTTGAACTTCCACGCTTGTGGTGCCTGAAATTTCGCGCCGCCTACCTTGTGGCACAAGGCGAACTCGTGCAGCAGTGGGTTCTTCAACAGACTCATCTGTGCTGCTACGACGGCGATGTTCTCCTTCACATACAAAATCTGGGTCTCTGTCAACATTGTCAAAACCCTCCTCTTCCATCTCCTCAAACTCGTCATATGTGATTGTGGGCCGCCGCCGTGGAGTAGAGCTCCCCAGAACAACCTCTGCACAGCTCACTCCAACGTCGTCTTCCAGATGTTCTCGGCCGACCTCCTGCAATTGAAACCCCTCCTGCCCAACTTGCTCTGGGATTTGGGTTTCAAAGTCCTCGGACTCGCCTTGCATTTCAGTGCGCGGTGCATTTCCCACAGTAAATGGTTGTGAATCCGGGCACAACATTTCTGGCTGTTCCATTGACCTTTGAAAAGTGGAAGTTTGTTGGGCTGGGAATAGCTCCTGCGAATACCCCATTGTGTCCTGAGGAAATTCTTCGGACTGGTTATTTGGCAGTTGTGTGCGTGGTGTCGCTGCCGGTTGTGTCAGCTTTGTGCCCACTGGCTCCTTGTAACTGGCTGAGGACTCGGACCTTGTGCGTGATGTGCTGGTGCTGCTTAACCCACTGCTGGACGCTTGAGAGGTCATCCAATTAATTATCTGGTCCTGTTCTTTTGGATTTGTGAGGGTTGATTTCCTGGACAACATGGGCGGTATTGAGTGGGTTTTCTTCGGTGCTCCACTGTGGCCTGTACGTGAACCGTCAGGGGAAACACCTCTTCCCTTGCCCCTCCCTCTTTCACAGGATTTCTTCTTCATTTCACTTATCCTTAAAGTACACACTGACTGGCAGCAGTACAGTGGCAGTACAGAAATGCTATATAGTGGTGGGTGAGCGGTGTACTACTATTCCCAGCAGCGACACAGAGCACAATGCTATACAGTGGTGGGTGAGCGGTGTACTACTGTTCCCAGCAGCGACACAGAGCACAATGCTATACAGTGGTGGGTGAGCGGTGTACTACTGTTCCCAGCAGCGACACAGAGCACAATGCTATACAGTGGTGAGTGAGCGGTGTACTACTGTTCCCAGCAGCGACACAGAGCACAATGCTATACAGTGGTGGGTGAGCGGTGTACTACTATTCCCAGCAGCGACACAGAGCACAATGCTATACAGTGGTGGGTGAGCGGTGTACTACTATTCCCAGCAGCGACACAGAGCACAATGCTATACAGTGGTGAGTGAGCGGTGTACTACTGTTCCCAGCAGCGACACAGAGCACAATGCTATACAGTGGTGGGTGAGCGGTGTACTACTATTCCCAGCAGCGACACAGAGCACAATGCTATACAGTGGTGGGTGAGCGGTGTACTACTATTCCCAGCAGCGACACAGAGCACAATGCTATACAGTGGTGGGTGAGCGGTGTACTACTGTTCCCAGCAGCGACACAGAGCACAATGCTATACAGTGGTGGATGAGCGGTGTACTACTATTCCCAGCAGCGACACAGAGCACAATGCTATACAGTGGTGGGTGAGCGGTGTACTACTATTCCCAGCAGCGACACAGAGCACAATGCTATACAGTGGTGGGTGAGCGGTGTACTACTGTTCCCAGCAGCGACACAGAGCACAATGCTATACAGTGGTGGGTGAGCGGTGTACTACTATTCCCAGCAGTGACACAGAGCACAATGCTATACAGTGGTGGGTGAGCGGTGTACTACTATTCCCAGCAGCGACACAGAGCACAATGCTATACAGTGGTGGGTGAGCGGTGTACTACTATTCCCAGCAGCGACACAGAGCACAATGCTATACAGTGGTGGGTGAGCGGTGTACTACTGTTCCCAGCAGCGACACAGAGCACAATGCTATACAGTGGTGGGTGAGCGGTGTACTACTGTTCCCAGCAGCGACACAGAGCACAATGCTATACAGTGGTGGGTGAGCGGTGTACTACTGTTCCCAGCAGCGACACAGAGCACAATGCTATACAGTGGTGGGTGAGCGGTGTACTACTGTTCCCAGCAGCGACACAGAGCACAATGCTATACAGTGGTGGGTGAGCGGTGTACTACTGTTCCCAGCAGCGACACAGAGCACAATGCTATACAGTGGTGGGTGAGCGGTGTACTACTATTCCCAGCAGCGACACAGAGCACAATGCTATACAGTGGTGGGTGAGCGGTGTACTACTGTTCCCAGCAGCGACACAGAGCACAATGCTATACAGTGGTGGGTGAGCGGTGTACTACTATTCCCAGCAGTGACACAGAGCACAATGCTATACAGTGGTGGGTGAGCGGTGTACTACTGTTCCCAGCAGCGACACAGAGCACAATGCTATACAGTGGCGGGTGAGCGGTGTACTACTGTTCCCAGCAGAGACACAGAGTGGCAGTAAACACAATGCTATACAGTGGTGGGTGAGTGGTGTACACAGAGTGGCAGTAAACACAATGCTATATAGTGTGGGTGAGCGGTGTACTACTGTTCCCAGCAGCGACACAATGACTGGGGGGACCCTGGCTAGCCTGGCTGGAGAGAGAACTACCCTGCCTGCCTACACAAAGCTAAACCCACAGACAAATGGCGGAGAAATGACGTGGATCGGGTATTTATTTACCCGAGCCATGTGACCCGTTCGGCCAATCAGAGCGCGTTCGGGTCCGAACCACGTGACCCGTTCGGCCAATCACAGCGCTAGCCGAACGTTCGGGGAACGTTCGGCCATGCGCTCTTAGTTCGGCCATATGGCCGAACGGTTTGGCCGAACACCTGACATCACCCGAACAGGGTGATGTTCTGCAGCACCCGAACAGTGGCGAACACTGTTTACCCAACACTAGCTAGCAATGCATATCAAGTGTACCCCACTAAGTGTTCTCCTGGTGAAGGCACTACAGCTTTTGTCCTGCAGTGATCACTAGGGTGTCATATATCTATACAATATCGCGCTATGTTGTTTGCTCTTATAGGGTGCTCTATCTCCTTACCTCACGGATATAAGTACTATTGGATTTGAACGCTGCTTGGTTGGAACTAGTGTAAAGCGGAGAATATATGTGATCTCTTTAAAGAGGAACTCCAGTGAAAATAAAGTAATAAAAAAGTGCTTCGTTTTTACAATAATTATGTATAAATGATTTAGTCAGTGTTTGCCCATTGTAAAAACTTTTAAATCCCTGATTTACATTCTGACATTTATTACATGATGCCATTTTTACTGTTGGCAGGTGATGTAGCTGCTGCATGCTTTTTTTGGCAGTTAAAAACAGCTGTAAACAGCTATTTCCCACAATGCAGCAAGGTTCACAAACAGGAAACTGCCAGGAGTACCATGGTCCTCAGAGTTTCTTGTGGGAGGGGTTTCACCACAATATCAGTCGTACAGCACCACCTGATGGTCTGTTTGTCTAAAGGAGTAGATTTCTCATGTAAAAGGGAGTACAGTGGCTTGCAAAAAGTATTTGGCCCCCTTGAAGTTTTCCACATTTTGTCGCATTACTGCCACAAACATGAATCAATTTTATTGGAATTCCACATGAAAGACCAATACAAAGTGCTGTACACGTGAGAAGTGGAACGAAAATCATACATGATTCCAAACAATTTTTACAAATCAATAACTGCAAAGTAGGGTGTGCATAATTATTCAGCCCCCTTTGGTCTGAGTGCAGTCAGTTGCCCATAGACATTGCCTGATGAGTGCTAGTGACTAAATAGAGTGCACCTGTGTGTAATCTAATGTCAGTACAAATACAGCTGCTCTGTGATGACCTCAGAGGTTATCTAAGAGAATATTGGGAGCAACAACACCATGAAGTCCAAAGAACACACCACACAGGTCAGGGATAAAGTTATTGAGAAATTTGAAGCAGGCTTAGACTACAAAAAGATTTCCAAAGCCTTGAACATCCCACGGAGCACTGTTCAAGCGATCATTCAGAAATGGAAGGAGTATGGCACAACTGTAAACCTACCAAGACAAGGCAGTCCACCTAAACTCACAGGCCGAACAAGGAGAGTGCTGATCAGAAATGCAGTCAAAAGGCCCATAGTGACTCTGGACCAACTGCAGAGATCTACAGCTCAGGTGGGGGAAGCTGTCCATAGGACAACTATTAGTCATACACTGCACAAAATTGGCCTTTATGGAAAAGTGGCAAGACGAAAGCCATTGTTAACAGAAAAGCATAAGAAGTCCCATTTGCAGATTGCCACAAGCCTTGTGGGGGACACAGCAAACATGTGGAAGAATATGCTCTGGTCAGATGAGACCAAAACTGAACTTTTTGGCCAAAATGCAAAATGCTATGGGCTCGATATACAAAACGGTGCTAACTTTAGCACTGGCCCTTAGCATGTCTAAACTCAGTTTAAATGTGAGAAGTAGTGATCGTGCGCAAAGTACAGCGCGCAAAGTTTTGAGTGCAGGGCGCTCCGCGCGAAGTGCCCACTAAAGCCTATGAGACTTAGCGCGCGCATAGAACTTTGCGCGCGGTACTTAGTGCGCGATCTGATTGAGAAAACCGGTGCTAACCTACTTAGCACCCTGGCTAGCATCTCTAAAGACTTTAGACGTGCTAAGTAGGTTAGCACCGCATAGTAAATCAAGCCCTATGTGTGGGGGAAAACTAACACTACACATCACTCTGAACACACCATCCCCACTGTCAAATATGGTGGTGGCAGTATCATGCTCTGGGGGTGCTTCTCTTCAACAGGTACAGGGAAGCTGGTCAGAGTTCATGGGAAGATGTATGGAGCCAAATACAAAGCAATCTTGGAAGAAAACCTTTTGGAGTCTGCAAAAGACTTGAGACTGGGGCGGAGGTTCACCTTCTAGCAGGACAACGACCCTAAACATAAAGCCAGGGCAACAATGGAATGGTTTATCTTTTGTCAGAACTGAAATATACCAGTTGCTGTCATTTATTAGCGTAATGTCCATGTATCCCTATGGCTCAAGTGGGCGATATAACAGTTTAACAATGTGCTGACCAGGAAGCTGTTATGGGGTAATGGCCATTTTCAAAATGGAGGACAGAGAACTCCATTGATCACAGTGGACAAACAAGACGCAGGAGAGGAGAAAGAGATTGATGAGCAGACTACATGGGAGGTAAGTATGACCTGTGTATATTTAGTTTGACTTTTTATTTTCAATTCAGGTTCTCTTTAACCACCCTGGCGTTCTATTAAATGCGCCAGGGTGGCGGCGCAGCACTATTTTTTGTGTTTTTTTTTAAATCATGTAGCTAGCCTAGATGATTCCCCCCCCCCCCCCCTCCCTGCAGCGTCCCTCCCACCCTTTCGATCGCCGCCGGCGCGTCTTCCCATAAGGAAATCCCGTTCTGGACGGGATTTCCTTTAGGGCTTTCCCCGTCGCCATGGCGACGATCATGATGACGTCATCGATGTCCTGACGTCATCGTGAGGGGAGTCCCGATCCACCCCTCAGCGCTGCCTGGCACTGATTGGCCAGGCTGCGCACGGGGTCTCGGGGGGGGGGGGGGCTATAATGCGGCGGGTAGCGGCACATCGGCGGCGAGCAGCGGCGATCGGTGTAAACACGCAGCAAGCACTTTTAGAAAAAAAATTCTCGGCCCAGTGCCGCCTAGGAGGTTAAGCAAGCGCACCCCTTCTTTGGAATACTGGTGATAATATTTACATTTATTTGTTTCCCTCCTCAACCTTTAACCCCTGTGGGTGTTGGAACAAGATACAAGAACTGTTGGAATCACTTCTGCATCTCTCTGAGTCAATCAATCAATGCTAAGATGCATTTATACAGGGCCGTAGCAATAGCCATAGCAGCTACTATGGGGCCCTGGATCAGAGGGGACCGTCACCCAAGTGGTACTTGATGTATTCACTAATTACTTTCTTGTGTTCCTCCACCCTCTGACTTTGTCTCAGTGGCAATGCCCATGGACTATGTGCAGTGTAGATTGCACGAGAATGTAAATTGTCCAATCAACTCATATCCATATGGTAGGGGCAGGTAGCATTGCTCAAGAGTGCCTACATCTGAGGGCCCCATGGAAGCTTTGCTATGAAGTCCAATGATCTCTAGCTACACCACTGCATGTATAGAAAATACATTCCTAAAAGGAAGGAGGGGGGCAGGAGGTATTTCAAGTAACCAACAACACAAAAAAAACAAAGTCAGCAGCAATAAGCCTTTTATTAAGGAATCAGAAAAACCAACAAAGCAGAAGATCTATGAGCCAAGAGGAAATCTAACTTGCATTTAATGTGTACATTCTGCAACATCATTGTGAGGCAGTCCTAAAAGGCTGAGATCCAGGGGCGTAACAATAGACCCTGCGAGGGATGCAGCCGCAGAGGGACCCAGAGGCTACAGGGGCCCCATCCTGAGAGACTGATAACTAAGGGCAAGGAGAGAAAGAACTTTCTGCTCTCTGCACAATTGTTCTAATGACTTCATCTGCTCTGTCACTGATAACGAATGATAAAAAGTTTTGCAGACAAAGATTTGTAGACAGTCGCTATGCAGCTTTCAGCAGGGTCTTGTGTACAGCACTGTTCTACCCCCAGTCTTTCTACCCCATTCTTTGGCGGGAGGAGGACCCATCCAAAGTTTTGCAGGGGGCCCAGGGATTTCTAGTTAAGCCCCTGTTGATATCATTTATTCCAGAGAAGAAACCACAAGCATGCCTGGATGGAGCAGCTGATAGGAAGAAAAAATAAATAAAAAAATAAATAGCTGATAGGAGGACCCCAGAGGACTGAGAAGAGGAAACAGATGTGGGCAGTGAGCATTTGTCAAACAAACTTAAGTCTATTCTGGTTTCATAATATGGTAACTACTGGAATAATATACTTGGTCTGACACTGTGTTGCATAACCAAGTGACATGGGGGCCAGGGCCGCCATCAGAAATTTTGGGGCCCCTCACAAATCATCAGTCCTGCCTCCCCCCCTCCCCCACCCCCACCACGAACTGAGAAATGTGCGTAGCCATTACATGTTGGCAGAGCTAGTTGCAGGTTTGCTCTCCACAGATTAACCTCCTTGGCGGTAACCCCGAACATAGTTCGGGGTAAGCCGCGCAGGAGGTTTTCTCCGGCCCTGCTCGGCCGATTTGTTTAATTATTTTTTTTTGCTGCCGCCCCGCGCTCGATCGCCGATATTCGGCGCGCTGCGCGGCCCCCCCCCAGACCCCGTGCGCTGCCTGGCCAATCAGTGCCAGGCAGCGCAGAGGGGTGGATTGGGGCTCCCAATGACGTCCCGACGTCGGTGATGTCGGTGACGTCATCCCACTCCATTGCCATGGTGACGGGGGAAGCCCTCCAGGAAATCCCGCTCTCTGATCGAAGCGGGCGGGGGGATGCCGCTGAGCAGCGGCTATCATGTAGCGAGCCCTGGGCTCGCTACATGATATAAGAAAAAAAAAACTGCTGCGCTGCCTCCTGGCGGAATTTTTTAGACCGCCAGGAGGGTTCATCACAAATAACCACGGTGGATACTCTAAAAACCAATAATATCCGCACACATGCCTCACAGGTGTGTGCCAAGGCTGTGAATATATATATAACAACACACTGACCAATTACAGCCCTTTAGAAAAGGCACCACACCAAGGTATATGCAAATTGAACAATAGTTTATTTATAATTATACACCACTAATAATTCATAAAAACATTTAAAACTGAGGGTACTAATTCAGTATTATAGCTATATTCATATATCAACCATCTATTATTCTTAGATATAGGTAAGATATTATCTATCTATATATATATAATAGACTAAGTGCCTCAACCTTCAAGCAAGAAGAAGAAGTAGTGCCCTGCCCCCAGGGCCGGTCCAAGCAAGAAGAAGGGGCTGGTCCAAGCAAGAAGAAGAAGTAGTGTCATATCAAACCAAGGGCAAAGAGGGATAATTTGCATATTCAGTAGCAGTGCATTGTGGGTAACCACAAATGTTCACTTATAGCTGAATTAATGCAGATTTGCTTCTGTTTTAAGAAGGAAAATTACACCAAGCTTTGCTTTTTTTAGTAGGAGGGCTTTTTGGTCTCTTTTATCCTCCTATACAGTCTTAGTAGTTTGGGTCACCCTGAGCTGCTTGGTTACTCTGTTGTACTGGTCTAAGCCCTATCTCATACAGCCATATCAATCCCTGCTATGTACTGATGAGGGCCAAAAGTCTGAAATAGGCTGTCACATGTGGGTTAGTTATAAAATGTAAAGCTATAGGGCCTGATTCACAAAGCAGTACAAACTGTTTAGCACGAGAAGTGCCGTTTGTGGACTTTTGCGTGCGCAAAGTGCTGCGACTTGCGCGATTGTGGTCTTTTGCGCGTGCAATTTGCGCGATTGTGGACTTTTGCGCGTGCAAAAGACTGCGATTGCGCAAATCGCGGCACTTTGCGCGTGCAAAAGTCAGCGAACGGCACTTCACGTGCTAACTGTTAGCACACCCATGCTAAACAGTTTGCACCGCTTTGTGAATCAGGCCCATAGGCTTGCTTGACTTACCAAGGGTGAAAAGGAATAATTTGCATATTTAGTAGCGGTGCATTGTGGGTAACCACAAACGTTCACTTATAGCTGAACTATTGCAGATTTTCTTCTGTTTTAAGAAGCCAAATTACACCAAGCTTTGATTTTTTTTTAGTAGAAGGTCTTTTTGGTCCCTCTTATCCCCCTATACATTCCGGGTGGTTTGGGTCGCCCTGAGCTGCTTGGTTACTCTGTTGTACTGGTCCAAGCCCTATCTCATACAGCCATATCAATCCTTGCCATGTACAGATGAGGACCAAAAGTCTGAAACAGGCTGTCACATGTGGGTTTGATATGGCTGTGTAAAATTTAAAGCTATAGGCTTGCTATACACCAGTGGTTCTGGATGCTTGCTTGGGTTACTAAGGGTGAAAAGGAATGATTTGCATATTTAGTAGCAGTGCATTGTGGGTAACCACAAATGTTCACTTATAGCTGAATTATTGCAGATGTCTTTCTGTTTTAAAAAGGCAAATTACACTAATACAGTGGGCGGCATTGCAGGATGTGACAACAGTGGAACGCACGCTGGAACACGGACGAGGTGAGGCATCCCCGCCCAGGGCCGGATTTGTACTTTCCAGCGCCCTAGGCCAGCTGTCACCAACCGCCCCTCCCCCCCCCCCATTCTGTCCAACTCTGACTAGTGTGAAGGGGCCCCCCTCTGTTTTGCTGCTTTGCCCCGTTCAACAAAGAAGCAGTGCATGCTCTGTCCACTCCATGTAATTTTGCGCTCCTGTCTGCATGCACAGCAGGCGATAGTGTTCTGGGCTTGCATACTTCAGAAATGATGCTCATGTATGCACACTCAGCAGCACTTGCCAAGTACACATACCCATAACACTCCCTCGGCTCCTGTGCACATGCATACAGGAGTGCAAAATCACAAGGAGCCCCAGTGGACAGCGCTGCTTCTTTGTCCTCTGTGCTACTTGCTGCCGTCAGAGCCACAAATAGGGGACAGTGTAGCACAATGCAGAAAAGCCCATCCAAAACAGAGAACAGATAAGTAGGATCCGACACTATACACACTGGCATAGATGTAGTGTAATGCTAGGTACACATGATGCAATTTTCTGACAGATTTACTGTCAGGTTGATTATTTCCATCATGTCTGATCTAATTTCAATTTTTCGATCAATTTGCTGTTCACTTCTATGAAAAATCATTCAGAAAATTTATTGGAAAGCAGATCAGACATGTTGGAAATAGTCGATCTGACAGTAAATCTGTCAGAAAATTGCATTGTGTGTACCCAGCATAAGCTCAGGTGTACTTTACACAGTGACAATTTAGCACTTAAGACAGATTTTAAAATCAGTCAGCAGGAAGTTTTGTAACAAAATAACACTTTTTATTGGCTAACCAAAAGAAAAAAAGTGAGCCTTTGGTTAATGAGCCGTCTTCAGACTGTGTAACTGTATACAAGATGTTAGGCACACAGCTATATATAATGTCAGCAGGAGATGCATTGATTGTTTTGTAAATATAAATAAATGTAACACAGTTGTCATTCTGTTTCAAAACATCCTGCTTTCACTGATGGTCAACACAGTACTTTGTTGACAAAAACAAGCCAGGAAAGAGTTAAACTGTAGCAGAAAGAATGTTGTTGTCATTCTCTAGGAGGAAAAAAAAAGCCATAAATTCAACAGATCTGAGGTCTTTAACAGCACTGACCTACTAGTAATAAACTATCATCAGTCAGGGAGGGGGAGAGCTGCTAATTCCTGCCCGTGAATGCGTGCTGCATGAAAAAAACTAATCGGAACTCAAGAGTTCTGCTACTTGAGACCATATATTTTTCTTCTCACAGCAGATTGTTTGTCCCCTCTCCTCATACAGGTGACAGCAGATGCTGACTGCCATAACACACACTTTGCACAAGTAAGAGAGATGCAGGGATTTCTGGAATTCAGGCAGACCAGAGCAAAGCAGGAGAGGTGATTTACTTTGACATGTGACCTCTTATCTCTCCAAGTCCTGCGCCCTGCTAATTTTTATCGCCCTAGGCCATGGCCTCTGTGACCTTCCCAGAAATCCGGGCCTGTCCCCGCCCGCTGCCTATTACTAATAGTGGCGGCTGCTACTGTGCTTAAGCAGGACGGGGAGCGCACATGGGGGACCCAGGTGAGGGGGGGGGGGGTTCCTGCTGAGCTTAAGCTAGAGGGGAAGTGCACATGGGGGACCCAGGTGGGGGGGTCCTGCTGAGCTTAAGCTGGAGGGGGAGTGCACATGGGGGACACAGGTGGGGGGGTCCTGCTCAGCTTAAGCTGGAGGGGGAGCACACATGGGGGACCCAGTTGAGGGGGGGTCCAACCCCCCTCCCCGCCACTGTGCCCAATACCCCCTTCCTGCCCTCTACCCCCTTATGCGGCGTATGCTACGCCACGGGTTGGCTAGTATATAATAATAGCTCTAAGGACGCTCAGAATCTGAGCTATCCTAGGCTAGGAACCCGGGTTCTGTATAGAGCTAAAGTAAAGTGCAATAGTGAAAACAAATTATTATAATATATAAAACGTATCAAAACACATATATAACATTAAATGTACATGTACAAAAAACAGTGACCCATAATTAGTATTTAAGTGAGAGCAGACGTGATATGGCAGTGACCCATAGAGATAAGATAGCCGTATACTTGCCCGGACCCAAAAGTAAGGAGACTGAAATGGCACTCAAGAGGAACGCCCGGTGGACAACTCCACCGGTTTCGCGGCCGTCACGCCGCTTTTTCAAAGAGCGTGGGGGAATCCGTATATTCCAAGGCGCCAGTGCGCCAGCTTAAGTAGTGTAGCACGGAGATGACGTGGATGGAAGTGACATCAACGCGTCTCTCATAGTACGCATAGACGCATGAAAAATCATGCGCATGCGGAAGTAAAAGGAGCCACGCTGGAGCTCAAAATAAGGAAGTAAGTATCTACCTGCGCCGGAAGAGTGCGCAGAAGAATCCCAATACGTGCCTCAGTATAGTAGAACCTCACTGGATAGCGTGGATAAGGTAATTATAAAATATTGAATATTAGTGTCAGACTATTGGGAATATTGCATTAATACATCATAAGCTGCAATATGTGGCCAGTGATATGACCAATTATAAATATATACATGAATGTGAACATCTGTCAACCATGTCTGGACTCATTCACATCAATTACATAGAAAATTATCTATTTTCATAATTCAACAATTTAACCATTTAACAACCGATCATGGTACAATTCATCCCAGTGGTGTAGCTAAGGAGCTGTGGGCCCCGATGCAAGTTTTACAATGGGGCCCCCAAGCACTCTATACATAGCAATTGATACGGCGCACCAAAACCTGCCAATGGTAACTACAGTGTCTGAGGTGCAAGAAGGGGATGGGGAACAGTTTGTTAATAATTACCACTATTCAAAGTACCTATAGAAGTGATTATTATGAGCATAGGACCAATAGAGAGCTAATACAGTAGTTGAGGGAGGGCCCTTCGGGGCCCCTCTGGCCCAAGGGCCCCGATGCGGTGGCTACCTCTGCAACCCCTATTGCTACGCCCCTGTTCATCCCAATGTGCTAATAATGACAGTTAGTTCAAAAATAGTCCATCACGAACAGGAAAAAGAAGAGCAAGGAGTCCCAATTTTTAGCAATAAACAGCGGCGTAAAATATCAAAAAACGCGTCGCATCAAACACAATGTGGGTCCATGAGATAAGTTCATAGTCCATGCGTAATATATACAAACATCCATGGTCCATATAATTGTCCCCAGACATGAAAATTCACCAATTTCTATCAAACCATGAACAGAATATGACACAACTCTGGAATGAGAGAAAAGATATTAGTATATGGTTCATATTGTATCATGCCCTTACAAAAAACCAGAGAAATCAATCTCTTCATTAAGACCCATGGGTACCTTTGTGCTCAAATAATAGATCCATCTGGCTTCCTTTTGTAGGAGGATTTTAACCATATCCCCCCTCCTAATAGATGGCCGGACCCATTCTAGTCCAAAAACCTGTAGTTGGCTATATGAACCAGTGTGGTGTTCCAAAAAATGTGAGGCCACTGAAGTTAAAGTTTTCCCTTCCTTTCTATGCCTTTCAGCCAGTCTAATGTTGGACATGTGTTGTTGTACTCTTTTCTTTAGAGCATTTTTGGTTTGGCCTACATACAATTTAGGACAACTACATCTCAGGGCATACACTACCCCACTTGTACGACAATTAATATATTGCTTTAAAGAGTATTCTTTTTCACCTGTAGTGTCTCTGATACTGGTTTGTCTCTGCATAAATGGACACACATTACATGCACCACAAGGGTAGTGTTGGGCCGAACCTCCGATTTTCGGTTCGCGAACCGGGTTCGCGAACTTTCGCGAAAGGTTCGGTTCGCGTTAAAGTTCGCGAACCGCAATAGACTTCAATGGGGATGCGAACTTTGAAAAAAAAAAAATAATTATGCTGGCCACAAAAGTGATGGAAAAGATGTTTCAAGGGGTCTAACACCTGGAGGGGGGGATGGCGGAGTGGGATACATGCCAAAAGTCCCCGGGAAAAATCTGGATTTGACGCAAAGCAGCGTTTTAAGGGCAGAAATCACATTGAATGCTAAATGACAGGCCTAAAGTGCTTTCAGGTATGCGCACTGATGCGGTGGGTTCACTGAACAGAACAGGTATGCAGTGGCGGGTTCACTAAACAGAACAGGTATACAGTGGCGGTTCACTAAACAGAACAGGTATGCAGTGGCGGGTCCACTGAACAGAACAGGTATGCAGTGGCGGGTTCACTAAACAGAACAGGTATACAGTGGCGGTTCACTAAACAGAACAGGTATGCAGTGGCGGGTCCACTGAACAGAACAGGTATGCAGTGGCGGGTTACTTAACTGCACAGGTATGCGCACTGATGCGGTGGGTTCACTGAACAGAACAGGTATGCAGTGGCGGGTTCACTAAACAGAACAGGTATACAGTGGCGGTTCACTAAACAGAACAGGTATGCAGTGGCGGTTCACTGAACAGAACAGGTATGCAGTGGCGGGTTCACTTAACTGCACAGGTATGCGCACTGATGCGGTGGGTTCACTGAACAGAACAGGTATGCAGTGGCGGGTCCACTGAACAGAACAGGTATGCAGTGGCGGGTTCACTAAACAGAACAGGTATACAGTGGCGGTTCACTGAACAGAACAGGTATGCAGTGGCGGGTTCACTTAACTGCACAGGTATGCGCACTGATGCGGTGGGTTCCTTGAACAGAACAGGTATGCAGTGGCAGGTTCACTAAACAGAACAGGTATACAGTGGCGGTTCACTAAACAGAACAGGTATGCAGTGGCGGGTCCACTGAACAGAACAGGTATGCAGTGGTGGGTTCACAGCACAGGTATGCAGTGGTGGGTTCACAGCACAGGTATGCAGTGGTGGGTTCAATGAACAGGTATACAGTGGCGGGTCCACTGAACAGAACAGGTATGCAGTGGTGGGTTCACAGCACAGGTATGCAGTGGTGGGTTCACAGCACAGGTATGCAGTGGTGGGTTCACAGAACAGGTATGCAGCCAGACAGGAACAAGCTAAGCCTAACTAATCTTTCCCTGAGAGACAGTCTGCAGCAGCTCGCCCTACTCTGACTAATGCAGGCACACGAGTGGCCGTAATGGCCGCCGCTGCCTGCCTTATATAAGGGGGGGTGGGGCTCCAGGGGCTAGTGTAGCCTAATTGGCTACACTGGGCCTGCTGACTGTGATGTAGAGGGTCAAAGTTGACCCTACATGTGCATTATGGGGCGAACCGAACTTCCGCAAAGGTTCGCCTGCGGGACGCGAACGCGAACCACTGAAGTTCGCATGGAACCGTTCGCAGGCGAACCGTTCAGCCCAACTCTACACAAGGGTAGCTACCACAGATCCGGGTCCCCAGTGCATGGATAAGCCCGGATCTGTAATGGCTGGAGCACAACCGATCTCTCAAAGTAGGACATTTTTTGGCTGTAACTGAAGGGTGTGACATAATGTACTTTGAAATGTCAGGGTCAGCTTGTAAGATAGGCCATGCTTTGTCCAAGGCTTTATAAATATTGGACCAGCCATTGTTATAAGTGGTACTAAGTCTCACCAAATTATCTTGTCCCTTAGGTCTGCTGTTTAGAAGTTCTCCTCTGTTCTCAGCATCAACATGGGTTTACTAAAGACAGGTCCTGTTTGACTAACATGCTCAGCTTTTATGAGGTAGTGAATGCTAATATGGATATTGGGAATGCTGTAGATGTGATATACTTGGACTTTGCAAAGGCCTTCGACACTGTTCTCCACAGAAGTCTGGTGCAAAAGTTGAGGATGCAAGGACTGGGTAAGAGTTTGTGTGCATGGATAGGGAACTGGCTAATGGACAGAAAACAAAGAGTTGTGGTCAATGGATCGTACTCAAAATGGGAGACTGTTAGCAGTGGGGTCCCACAGGGGTCTGTACTGGGTCCAGTGCTCTTCAATTTATTTATTAATGACCTAGTAGATGCAGTAGTGAGCAATGTTGCTATTTTTGCAGATGATACAAAATTGTGCAGAATCATCAACTCTCAGGAAGATAGTGTCATATTGCAACAGGATCTGGATAGGATGGCTATATGGGCACATACATGGCAGATGAAATTCAATGTTGACAAATGTAAAGTCATGCACTTTGGTCGTACCAATGGTCTAGCACCATACAAAATAAATGGGATACAGTTGGGAACATCAAACTTGGAGAAGGACTTAGGAGTACTCATCGACAACAAGTTAAATAATCATACTCAATGCCAAGCCGCTGCAGCTAAAGCGAACAAAATTTTGGGATGCATTAAAAGGGAAATAAAAACTCGAGATGCTAGCATAATATTGCCCCTGTTTAACTCTCTAGTAAGGCCACATCTGGAATATGGAATTCAGTTCTGGGCACCACATTACAAAAAAGATATTGCAGTTTTAGAGCAGGTGCAGAGACGAGCTACAAAATTGATACGTGGGATGGAAGGTCTCGCTTACCAAGAAAGGTTAGATAAACTGGGTTTATTTAGTCTAGAGAAAAGACGCCTTAGAGGAGATCTAATTAACATGTATAAATACATTAGAGGGCAATATAATAGCTTGGCGGATGAGCTTTTTGTCCCTAGGCCTTCTCAAAGGACTAGAGGACATGAGATGCGCATGGAGGAAAAACGTTTTAGCCATTTATTTAGGAAAGGGTTCTTTACAGTAAGAGTGATTAAGATGTGGAATGCATTGCCACAGGAAGTCGTTATGGCAAACTCTATACCTGCATTTAAAGGGGGCTTAGATGCTTTCCTTGCGTTGAAAGACATCCATGGCTACAATTACTAGGTTATGCCTAATGATGTTGATCCAGGGATTTTATCTGATTGCCATCTGGAGTCAGGAAGGAATTTTTCCCTTTTGGGGCTAATTGGACCATGCCTTGTGGTTTTTTTTTCGCCTTCCTCTGGATCAACAGGGGTATGTGTGGGACGGGCTGGAGTTGTACTTTGTACTGGTTGAACTCGATGGACGTATGTCTTTTTTCAACCAAAATAACTATGTAACTATGTTCTTCATCCTGGCTTTGTGAAAAGCAGATTTAACAATCTTTTTCAGGTACCCCCAATCCAGGAACCGCTGTCTCAGGATTTGTGCCTGTCTGTAAAAATCAATGTCGTTAGAACATAATTGTCTTAATCTCATAAACTGGCTAAAGGGGATATTGTCCTTTAACCTTCCTGGCGGTAAGCCCGAGCTGAGCTCGGGCTATGCCGCCGGAAGGCACCGCTCAGGCCCCGCTGGGCCGATTTGCATAATTTTTTCTTGCTAGCTGCGTGCAGTGCCCGATCGCCGCCGCTACCCGCCGATCCGCCACTATCCGTCGCGCCGCAGCCGCCCCCCCCCCCCAGACCCCGTGCGCTGTCTGGCCAATCAGTGCCCGGCAGCTCTATGAGGTGGATAGGAATCCCCTTTGACGTCACGACGTCGATGACGTCGGTGACGTCATCCCGCCCCGTCGCCATGGCGACGGGGGAAGCCCTCCAGGAGATCCCGTTCTTTGAACGGGATCTCCTGATCGCCGATCGCCGGCGGCGATCGGAGGGGCTGGGGGGATGCCGCTGAGCAGCGGCTATCATGTAGCGAGACTTTGTCTCGCTACATGAAAAAAAAAAATTAAAAAAAAAAGATTTGCTGCCCCCTGGCGATTTTTTAGCAAACCGCCAGGAGGGTTAATGACCTGTTATGTGCGCTTTTATAATGTAAAAAACTATTGACAGATGTGGGCTTACGATAAAGATCCGAAATCAAGGAACCGTCATCCTGTACACGTATAGATAAGTCCAAAAATTCCACCTGTTCCGTAGAGATCTGTGATGTCAAAAAGATGTTCATGTTATTTTGGTTTAATTCAGAAATAAATTTACTAGCAACCTCAACTGGGCCATTCCAAAATATTAGCAAATCATCTATATACCTATGCCAAGCAAGTATATAGGGGTGATAGGAGGAGAACCATTCACCAAAGATGAATTGGTACCCTCAGTTTTAAATGTTTTTATGAATTATTAGTGGTCTATAATTATAAATAAACTATTGTTCAACGCGGCTCTCTGCCCAGTGTTTCAACGAGGTGCAAGTGTCTGAATGGACGCGTTGCAAGCCTCGCTATGGAGCACTTCCTCCTTCAAGCCGGAAGGAGGAAGTGCTCCCAGGGCCGGGACAAGGTTCCCCAGCAACAGAGGCTGAGCTTCCAAAGTGCGCCCCCCCCCTCCCCAAAGTAGGTCATTTGGGTGCCACTATAGGGGCCCATGTCAAAATTCTAAAATTATTAGCCATAGCCTATAGTTTGGGCACAGGGCAGCACAATAGCTGTTACAGTTAGGTGTAGGTATGGGCTAGGTTAGTGTCAGCGACCTGAGGATTTTCCCAGCCCCCTGTAGGCCGATCTGCTGTGCTTCTGACTGCTCAGGTGAGTCACGGACTTTACAGGGCTAACAGGGACACATTTTGGGGTCTGGGAGGATGGCGAAGGAGGTAATTGGGCAAGTCTGCCTAACACTGCTACTGCCTATAGAGTACCCCTTAGTGATTGCAGCCCCCCCCAATGCAGGATGTATGTGAGGGGGAGTTGGACTGAGGGCATTGCAGTACTGAGAACACACATCTGGTCACTCACAGTGGCAGCTATTGATTTGATGTGTGTGACTGTCAGATAACTGTCTGCCCGTCTCCAAACCCCCTTCCCCCTCCATACCGGTCTCATTCTAGGCATGGATGATTCCAGACATCCATATAACAGCTGCTTCCCTGTCCCATCGTCCAGTCATCCATGGGCACATGTTGACAGTGAAGGGTTCACTGCATCCTCCTGAATGAGATCAAGGGGGGATTCCCTCCCCCCTGTCCAGTCCAGCCACAGCTCAGCTCACATGTTTTACACAGGCATTGCTGCAGGAAGCCACTTCCATTAGAGCAGAAGACGGCTTCCTGCTGTTGCCTAGCAACGCAATGCCGTAGCCGTGCCTGTCATCTCTCTGATGACAGCGCGGCTGTTTGAGTCACAGGGCAGACAGGCACACTGATTAGGAGGATGGCAACACTAGGGGACTCGGGCGATTGCAATGCAGTCATAAATTTGACAATCCGGAGCTTTCCCACTTCACTCCTTCCTGTGGCATTCGCCCACTGCTGTGCCAACTACTTCGGAAGCTTCACCAGCCAAACGCCTGTGCTCTGCTTGGCTCCGCTGAGGTCCAGCTCCCCTTTATCAGAAGCCATAATCAGTCTCTCCTTTCCACCACTGTAGCAAGTACATGTACACACAGGAAGGAACTCAAGCCGGTGCACACTTCAGTACGGAACGCAGGAAGGGACACAATGCAGGAAGATATAGCGCTGGTGAATGCAGCAGGCAGTCTGCCAGGAAGATCACACAGAACTGCGGCAGGTGGGGATAGCCAGGGTCAGACTGGGACACTGGGGGCCCACCAGCGAAATTTCAGCCTAGGGCCCCCATGCACCCTGTGATTTGGCGCTCACATACCCTACTCCAGCGGTCCCCATAACAGCATTACCTAGTGATATAGAGGTCCCCCTCCTTCCCCTATACAGTCCCCTGTACTCTGTAACGTACTGAAGAAGATGTCAATGCTCTATAAATACATAATAATAATATGGTAGGACATTAGACTATGACTATGGCAGGGCTTAGAGTGTGAGCTCCTCTGAGGACCGTCAGTGACATGACTATGCACTCTATACAGTGCTGCAGAAGATGTCAGTGCTATATGAAGACATAATCATAATATGGTAGGACATTAGACTATGACTATGTTAGGACTAGATTGTGAGCTCCTCTGAGGGCAGTCAGTGACATGACTATGTACTCTGTACAGTGCTGTGGAATATGTCAGTGCTCTATAAATACATAATAATAATATGGTAGGACATTAGACTATGACTATGGTAGGATTAGATTGTGAGCTCCTTTGAGGACAATCAGTGACATGATAATGTACTCTGTAAAGTGCTGCAGAAGACTTCCTATTCAGAAAAATTCACATTACACAGAAACATTTAAATATAAGTTAAGTTATCTTCAGTGAGGTTAAAGTAAACCAGAGACAAGTATTTGGCAGCGTTTTATACATACCTGGGGCTTCCTCCAGCCCCATTGGTACAGATCGCTCCCATGCTGCGTCCTCAGTCTTCTCCCTCTTCAGTAACGGGGCCTGGAACTTCAGCCAGTTGCGGCCAGTCAATGCATGCGCAGGGCGCTCCTGTGTCTCACTCCTGTGGCTGGGAGCAAACTGCGCCTGTGAAGGCGCAGAAGGCTCCCAGACACGGGAGCGAGACAGAGCAGCGCACTGCGCATGCAACAACTGACAGCAACTGAACAGACTTACGGGACCCGATACCGAAGAAGGAGAAGGCGGGGGACGGCGGCGTGGGAGCGATCTGTGCCGATGGGGCTGGAGGAAGCCCCAGGTATGCATTAAACACTGCCAAATAAATGTCTCTGTATGTAAGTATACATGTGTATCAAAACATTTCTGGCAATACATTATTGAGATCTCACCAGCCTCCTCTTGTCAGTATACTCTAGCCCAGTTGTAATGCACACTATCTGCTACAGATGCTCTTTACAACTTTCCTCCATCTGTGTTTTCTTCCTGCTTGTCTTCTCTGCTGTCAAGGAGTTAACCTTTCTTTTCCCAGCTTAATCTCTTTATCAGTCTCTGTCTCCTGCATTCCGTCTGTAATTGAAAGCTGTCCTCTCTGCTTCTGTACTCTTTCCCCTGCTCCACTCTCACTGGGGTGTTTCCTTATCTTTTTTCTGTGCTCTGTCACTCACAGCTTCAGATGCAAGTTCCCTAACGAGCTGTTCCAGCATGTCACAGGCTGCACGCAGCCCAGCATCTCGCTCCAGCCAGCTCTCCCTGGCTTCTCAATTCAAAATCTGCGTGCTGCCTCAGTCTCCAGTGATCAGCTGAGAGCTGCGCATCTGTGTGCCTGTGAGTCACATGACTCTCCTGCTGCTTCCTGACGTCATTTAGGGGCCTGGTCTGCACATTCTCCGTGCCAGAAGCATTACCGAGTACTGGCTGGGGTGAAACTCTGCCGCTAGCTCAGACAGAGAAGTGCAGAGAGGAGAGGCGGCCCACCACGTCATGTGACAGCCTACCAAACTTTCCATCGGGACTTCGCCGGCTCGGATAACACAGAGAAATGCGCCCCCTGGTGGCTGCGCTCAGAGGCCCCAGCCTTCCCAGCCTCTGCCTCGGCCCGGCCCTGAGTGCTCCATCATTTTTTTAGAACCTCCCAGTTTTATTTTCTGTTTTAAAAAGCTAAAAAGGTAGATTTAATGCTATTGTCTAATATGATGATAATTCAGCTTTTCCCATAGTCTCACAGTCAGCAATCGTGTGACCCCCAACAAGACAAATTCAGCAATCATGAGGGCCCAACAAATCATGAGGCCCCCAACAAATCATGAGGCCCCCAACAAGACAAATTAAGCAATCTTGAGGCTCCTAACAAATCATGAGCCCCCCAACAAATCATGAGGCCCTCAACAAGTAAAAATTCAGCAATCATTAGGCCCCCAACAAGACAAATTCAGCAGTCATGAGGCACATAAATAGACAGCATTTTCACATAAATAGGCTTAATATGGTAGACACCTCTCACCTGGATTCTGAATTCTGACAGGGACCCTCAGGTTAGGTAGTGAGTGACAGGGACCCCCAGATTAGGTAGTGAGTGACAGGGACCCCCAGGTTAGATAGTGAGTGACAGGCGCCCCCCAGGTTAGATAGTGAGTGACAGGAGCCCCCAGGTTAGATAGTGAGTGACAGGCGCCCCCCAGGTTAGATAGTGAGTGAGAGGGGCCCCCAGGTTAGATAGTGAGTGACAGGCGCCCCCCAGGTTAGATAGTGAGTGACAGGAGCCCCCAGGTTAGATAGTGAGTGACAGGCGCCCCCCAGGTTAGATAGTGAGTGACAGAGGCCCCCCCGGTTAGATAGTGAAGTGGCAGGCACCCCCCAGGTTAGATAGTGACTGACAGCCCCCCCCCCCCCCCCCCGTTAGATAGTGAGTGACAGGAGCCCCCAGGTTAGATAGTGAGTGACAGGCGTCCCCCAGGTTAAATAGTGAGTGACAGGCACCCCCCAGGTTTGATATGTGAGTGACAGGCGCCCCCCAGGTTAGATAGTGAGTGACAGGGGCCCCCCAGGTTAGATAGTGAGTGACAGGCACCTCCCAGGTAATATAGTGAGTGACAGGAACCCTCCAGGTTAGATAGTGAGTGACAGGCACCCCCCAGGTTAGATAGTGAGTGACAGGCGTCCCCCAGGTTAGATAGTGAGTGACAGGGGCCCCCAGGTTAGATAGTGATTGACAGGCACCCCCAGGTTAGATAGTAAGTGACAGGGGGCCCCCAGGTTAGATAGTGAGTGACAGGCGCCCCCCAGGTAATATAGTGAGTGAAAGGGACCCCCCAGGTTAGATAGTGAGTGACAAGAACCCCGCAGGTTAAATAGTGAGTGACAGGCACCCCCCAGGTTAGATAGTGAGTGACAGGGGCCCCCCAGGTAAGATAGTGAGTGACAGGCGCCCCTCAGGTTAAATAGTAAGTGACAGGGGCCCCCCAGGTTTGATATGTGAGTGACAGGCACCCCCCAGGTTAGATAGTGAGTGACAGGGGCCCCCCAGGTTAGATAGTGAGTGACAGGCACCTCCCAGGTAATATAGTGAGTGACAGGAACCCTCCAGGTTAGATAGTGAGTGACAGGCACCCCCCAGGTTAGATAGTGAGTGACAGGCGTCCCCCAGGTTAGATAGTGAGTGACAGGGGCCCCCAGGTTAGATAGTGATTGACAGGCACCCCCAGGTTAGATAGTAAGTGACAGGGGGCCCCCAGGTTAGATAGTGAGTGACAGGCGCCCCCCAGGTAATATAGTGAGTGAAAGGGACCCCCCAGGTTAGATAGTGAGTGACAAGAACCCCGCAGGTTAAATAGTGAGTGACAGGCACCCCCCAGGTTAGATAGTGAGTGACAGGGGCCCCCCAGGTAAGATAGTGAGTGACAGGCGCCCCTCAGGTTAAATAGTAAGTGACAGGGGCCCCCCAGGTTAGATAGTGAGTGATAGGTGCCCCCCCCCAGGTTAGATAGTAAGTGACAGGGGCCCCCCAGGTTAGATAGTGAGTGACAGGCATCCCCCAGGTAATATAGTGAGTGACAGGGACCCCCCAGGTTAGATAGTGAGTGACAGATTCACCTCCCAGCAGCAGCCCAGCATCAGACCTCGATCAGCGGGCGATCCGACCAGTTAGAGCGGGCGCACCACGCTCTATAAATGCAGAAGTGATGTCACTTACGCACATAAGTGCGGGTTCCGCTAGGTCCTAGCGCCCGCACAGTGGTTGCCCGCTGATCGAGGTCTGATGCAGGCAGTGCAGCGGCGTCCAGCGGCGAGGGGGGGTGTTTAGGCGGGCAGGGCCCCCCTGCAGGCCCGGCCCGTCACGGGACTCCTTGTTGTCCCCGCCTGATGGCGGGCCTGATGGGGGCTACAATGTATGAAATGTGGTTTGAGAACGCGGAACAAGTAAAATATTAAGTTTTATGTAGAGAGATGTTTTATATTAGAACAGATGTGGGACCAGAGAGGCACAAAAAAGTTCCAGGAGCAGATCTGAGTTTGTCATCTGACAGCTTACCAAAGTGTCCAATGTTTTGAAGGAAGACTTCTAGAACTACAAACTTTGGTCAAAACTTGAAGAAACACAGTTAGTGGAGGGGGTGTGGCTGCTTGGCACCTTTACGCTATTCATTCTTCAAGGGGGCAGAGCTATGACTACACTCTCCAAGAAGATTGCAAATTGCAGCAACTGAAGTAATCGATGCAGGAGGTTAACATTGAAAATCCTTAGCACTGAATTTTAAAAAAACAAGGGCATTTAGACCAAAACAGTGCTTTAAAATTAGACCTGATCTGAGAATTCTTGATTAGGAAAAGAACCAGATCTTACTATGACCATTGCCCCTTTGTCTCTCCTGATGCAGCAGCAGCAGTTGATTTTTGTATTCAAGCGAAGCAAAGAACTGTGGCAGTATTGGAAGGTAGCATTCTGCAACTAGCACAATTAATTCTGTGGTTAGCACATCACATTCCTTCTCCTCTCTGCAGCAGGCTAGCTAAGAGGCAAAAACACAGTTGCTCTCAGGCCATGCCTACTGAGCACTTGCAAGAGACACCATTTTTTGACACCTATTTTTTGACACCTATTGTCAGAAAGGTAGTATGATTAGTGGATGGGGATCCACCAATCATACTACCTTTCTGACAATAGGTGTCAAAAAATGTAGCCCATTGCCTGAACCGGCCCTATGTATGAGCCCACTCCCCAGTAAACAAGCATGGTAGAAATGTTTGCTCAAATTGTTTGCCTCCAAAGCTTCCAACCGCAGTGTCACTGCATCAGTCTTACAGGGGATACGAATGTCTGAGAAGAGGGGTGCACTAGACAACATAAGGGTTCTGGGCCGCAGTCCCTAACCAATAATTGAGGTGCATGATCAGTCTGCCAGGGCACCAGGCCGACATACATCAAACAACCCACAAGGACCAGCACACTTCAAAGTACTTCTGAATATACAAACTTGTTTTTATTGAATTTTTCTTCAGAATTCTTGTTAAAAAATATGCAACAACCAAAGTCCATCAATAAGCTTGGTCAAACCAGCTCATACCAGATTGAGTCGGTGTCTATTCTAATTCTATAGAATAGCCTTTCTGATCCAGTGGAACCAAGCTTATTGGTGGACTTTGGTTGTTGTGGTTTTTTTTAACAAGAATTCTGAAGAAAAATTCAATAAGAACAAGTTTGTATTTTCATAAGTACATTAGTGTACGCTGGTCCTTGTGGATGATTAGTAGAGATGTAGCGGTTCGCCTGCAAACGGTTCCAGGCGAACTTTGGTGGTTCGCGTTCGCCTGGACCAGGCGAACTTTTGCGGAAGTTCGATTTGCCCCATAATGCACTATGAGGGTCAACTTTGACCCTCTGCATCACAGTCAGCAGGCACATTGTAGCCATTCAGGCTACACTAAGCCCTGGAGCCCCCCCCCCCCCCCCCCTATATAAGGCAGGCTCGCCAGCCATTCTGCTCACTCGTCTGCCTGCTGCAAATAGACAGACTAGGGAGAGCTGCTGCAGATTTTTTCTCCTAGGGAAAGATTAGTTAGGCTCTTGGCTTGCTCCTGGCTGATTGTTATTGCTAAAATAGCACCCCTCAACAGCTCTTTTGAGAGCTAATGTTTTTTTTGATGTGTTTTTTTTTTTTGTGTGTGTTGCTAATGCTTACTGACACTGACATTATACAGCCCTATCTGTTGCAGCTGGACCTTGGTAATTGTTATTACTGTGCCAACCAGGCCCTGCCTAACTATCTATACTGGAACACCTACCTATGCCTACCTAACTACTGGGGCACCTACTTACCTATACGGGGACACCTTCTTACCTACCTACCTATACTAAGGGACCTACCTATACTGGGTCTCCTACCTATGCCTAGCTAACTACTGAGGCACCTACCTATGCCTACCTACCTATACTGGGACTCCTACCTATGCCTACCTACCTATACTGGGTCTCCTACCTATGCCTAGCTAACTACTGGGACATATACCTATGCCTACCTACCTATAGTGGGTCTTCTACCTATGCCTAGCTAACTACTGAGGCACCTACCTATGCCTACCTACCTATACTGGGACTCCTACCTATGCCTACCTACCTATACTGGGACTCCTACCTATGCCTAGCTAACTACTGGGACACCTACCTATGCCTACCTACTTATACTGGGTCTCCTACCTATGCCTAGCTAACTACTGGGACACCTACCTATGCCTACCTACCTATACTGGGAATCCTACCTATGCCTACCTACCTATACTGGGACTCCTACCTATGCCTACCTACATACAAGAAGATAATAAGGTCGTTGCTTCATTGTGGACAGACCAAATTTGATCAGCTGGACAGTCACTGTTGTTCTATCATTGAGCTACCACAGCCCGGTGACCATATGGGCTGGAAAACTGCCACGGCCTGCACTCCTGCACTAGTGTTAGACTCCTTGAAACAAGTTTTCCATCACTTTTGTGGCCAGCATAATTTTTTCTAGTTTTCAAAGTTCGCTTCCCCATTGAAGTCTATTGCGGTTCGCGAACTTTTACGCGAACTGAACCTTCCGCGGAAGTACACAAACCCCAAATCGGAGGTTCGCGACATCACTAATGATTAGAAGAGAGGGGCACTGACATGACTGACTGGCGGGCTGCTTAATTCTGGTATCTAAGGGCGTATGATTGCTGAATCATGATTTGGGTGAATTTGACAGCTTACTTCAGATATCCGGGGGTATATGGCTGCTTAATTCTGATATTGGAGGCCACACCCTTACCTAAAGGGAACCTGAATTGAGAGGTGTATGGAGGCTGCCATCTTCATTATCTAATAATGCCAGGTGCCTGATGTCTGTGCTGATGCTTATGGTCTAATACTTCAAGTCATTCTCAGGGCTGTATTTAGGGTTTGGGCTCCCCTAGGCACCCCCAACCTATGGCACCCCCCCCCCCCCGGAGGGTGTAGGCAGGGCAGCAAAAAATGGGCGTGACCACAGAATGCAGTGGGCGTGTCCATAACATACAGTGGGTGTGACCAATTAAAATTTCCTAGTAAGAGTGCAGCCCAAAGTCGGTGGGGCCATGTTTTATCCCCGGGCAAGAGTAAAGTGACCCTAAAAAAGCAGGAAATGTCCCCCCCCCCCAAAAAAAAAAAACACACATTAGCCAGTGTTCTCTTGCACAAAATAGTGGTAGGTATTAGAATGTGAGCTCCCCTGAGAAAAGTCAATAACATGACTATGTTCTCTGCAAAGTGCTGCAGAAGATGCCAGCGCTATATAACTACATAATGATATGGTAGGATTAGACTATGGCAGGATTAGATTGTAAGCTCCTCAGAGGATAGTCAGTGACATGACTACATACTCTTTGAAGTAATTCTGAAGATGGCAGTACAATACAGTACAGTAGTATGGCAGCATGGTGGCGTAGTGGTTAGCGCTCTCGCATTGCAGCGTTAGGTTCCCGGTTCGAATCCCAGCCAGGTCAACATCTGCAAGGAGTTTGTATGTTCTCCCTGTGTCAGTGTGGGTTTCCTTCAGACACTCTGGTTTCCTCCCACATCCCAATACCATACGATACAGATAAGTTAATTGGCTGCCCCCTAAAAATTGGCCCTAGACTACAATACATACATACATACATACATACATACACATATGACTATGGTAGGGATTAGATTGTGAGCCCCTCTGTAGGACAGTTAGTGACAAGACAATACATACTCTGTACAGCGCTGCGTAATATGTTGGCGCTATATAAATAATTAGTATCAGTATAAAGTAGCCAGGTCTATAAGTGTCCCCAATATAGATAGCCAAGTCTATAGGTATCCCCAGTTTAGGTAGTAGTCAGGGGCGTAACTAGAAATCAGTGGGTCCCCTTGCGAAAATTTGGATGGGGCCCCCCATAGGTGCCAAATAATCATAATGGGGCAGCGTTTCACTATAAAATAATTGTAATGGGGCAGCATTTCACCATAAAATAATCGTAATGCAGCAATGTTTCACCATAAAATAATCGCAATGTGGGCAACATTTCACCAGAAAATAAATGCAATGAGTGCAACATTTCATCAATGATTGCAACATTTCACCAGATAACAATCATACAGTGGGTAGCATTTCACCAGAGAATAATCGCAATGAGTGCAACATTTCACCAGAGAAAAATCGCAATGAGTGCAGCATTTCACCAGAGACTAATCGCAATGAGTGCAGCATTTCACCAGAGAATAATCGCAATGAGTGCAGCATTTCACCAGATAATAATTGTACAGTGGGCAGCATTTCACCAGAAAATAATCGTACAGTGGACAGCATTTCACCAGAAAATAATCACACCCTGGGTAACATTTCACCAGAAAATAATTGTACAGTGGGCAGCATTTAATCACAAAATAGTCGCACAGTGGGCAGCATTTAATCACAAAATAGTCGTACAGTGGGCAGCATTTCACCAGAAAATAATCGTAACAAGGGCAGTATTTCAGCAGAAAATCGCACAGAGGGCTGCATAACACCACAAAATAATAGGTGTCCCCCAGTTTAGGAGGTCAGTATATAGGTGTCCCCCAGTTTAGGTAGTATAGGTGTCACCCAGTTTAGGAAGTCGGTATGTAGGTGTCCCCCAGTTTAGGTAGTAGGTATGTACGTGTACCCCAGTTTAGGAAGTCGGTATGTAGGTGTCCCCCAGTTTAGGTAGTAGGTTTGTAGGTGTCCCCCAGTTTAGGTAGTAGGTATATATGTGTCCCCCAGTTTAGGTAGTAGGTATATATGTGTCCCCAGTTTAGGTAGTAGGTATAAATGTGTCCCCAGTTTAGGTAGTAGATATATAGGTGTCCCCCAGTTTAGGAAGTAGGTATATAGGTGTCCCCCAGTTTAGGAAGTATATATATAGGTGTCCCCCAGTTTAGGAAGTAGATATATAAGTGTCCCCCAGTTTAGGAAGTATATATATAGGTGTCCCCCAGTTTAGGAAGTAGGTATATAGGTGTCCCCCAGTTCAGGTAGTAGGTATATAGGTGTCCCCCAGTTCAGGTAGTAGGTATACAGGTGCCCCCCAGTTCAGGTAGTAGGTATACAGGTGTCCCCCAGTTTAGGAAGTAGGTATACAGGTGTCCCCAGTTTAGGAAGTAGGTATATAGGTGTCCCCCAGTTTAGGTAGTAGGTATGTAGGTGTCCCCCAGTTTTGGTAGTAGGTATGTAGGTGTTCCCCAGTTTAGGTAGTAGGTATATAGGTGTCCCCCAGTTTAGGTAGTAGGTATACAGGTGTCCCCCAGTTTAGGTAGTAGGTATGTAGGTGTTCCCCAGTTTAGGTAGTAGGTATATAGGTGTCCCCCAGTTTAGGTAGTAGGTATGTAGGTGTCCCCCAGTTTAGGTAGTAGATATATAGGTGTCCCCAGTTTAGGTAGTAGGTATACAGGTGCCCCCCAGTTTAGGTAGTAGGTATATAGGTGTCCCCCAGTTTAAGAAGTAGGTATGTAGGTGTCCCCCAGTTTAGGAAGTAGGTATATAGGTGTCCCCCAGTTTAGGAAGTAGGTATATAGGTGTCCCCTAGTTTAGGCAGTAGGTATATAGGTGTCCCCCAGTTTAGGTAGTAGGTATGTAGACGTCCCCCAGTTTAGGTAGTAGATATATAGGTGTCCCCAGTTTAGGTAGTAGGTATACAGGTGTCCCCCAGTTTAGGAAGTAGGTATATAGGTGTCCCCCAGTTTAGGTAGTAGGTATATAGGTGTCCCCCAATTTAGGTAGTAGGTATATAGGTGTCCCCCAGTTTAAGAATTAGGTATATAGGTGTCCCCCAGTTTAGGAAGTAGGTATATAGGTGTCCCCCAGTTTAGGAAGTAGGTATATAGGTGTCCCCCAGCAGGGCAGTTTCTAGGCTAAATTTCACCCAGTTCGAGAGTCAAAAAATTGCCCCCCCCCCCCAATCAAAGCTGCTAAGTGAAATCATGTCAAAAGGCTTCTTGAAACCAACTCACCATTTTTATTTTATTTTTAATTTTTTTACTCTGCGTCTGACCACCTGCCCAGGGAAAAAAAGAGTGACCCCCTCCGCCCCCTAGCCAGGGAGTCACAGTATGGTGGTCTGACCACCTGTCCAGGGAAAAAAAGTGTGACCCTCTCCCCCCCTAGCCAGGGAGTCACAGTCAGACCATGGTGGTTTGACCGTCAGACCACCATGGTCTGACTTTGACTCCCTGGCTGTGGGTGGTAGGGGGGGTGCTCTTTTTGCCCTGGGCTGGTGGTCAGAGCCCACCATGGTCTGACTGTGACTCCCTGGCTGGGGAAGGGGGGTACTCTTTTTGCCCTGGGCTGGTTGGTGGTCAGACTCTGACCACCAGCCCAGGGCAAAAAGAGTGCCCCCCTACCCCCAGCCAGGGAGTCACAGTCAGACCATGGTGGGCTCTGACCACCAGCCCAGGGCAAAAAGAGCACCCCCCTCCCCCAGCAGCCACATCAGAAAGAGAGAGGCAGTGCTGTACATAGACTGCCTGCCTTACTGCCTACTTACCATGAGGTCCATCTCATGGCAGGTGGAACTGGAAGAAGGCGCCGGGCCAGGAACGGTGGGGGTCCGGGCAGGGGACCATGGAGGTGCTAGCGGGCAGCGGCAGCAAGGGCCAAGGCACCCACTAGCAGCAGTGGCAGCGAGGAGCCCGAGTCCAACTGGCCAAAAAGACTCCACCTTCTGGGGCTGGGCTCCGCCGCACACTGCTGCTGCACACAGGGGTGAGCCTGGGGTGCCTGGCACCTGGCAGCAAGATTTTCTCTGGCGCCTATGGGAGTGGTTAAATTAACCACGCCCAACCACATAACCACACCCATGTCCTGCCTAATCACACCCACACCTTCCACCTCTTTACGCATGCATGTGGTACCCCATTCCTACCCCTCTTCCATGGGCTTGCTCCTGGCTGGCTTTGACTGCCTGGCAGTCTGCTAGTCTCTGGACTGACTCAGATTGAGAGGCTCTGCGAGTGCGACGCAGTCACACACTGCGTATTTATGGCTGCCTGCGGCCACCGTACTCTCGCTCGCTGTCGTCGGCTCCTCCCCTCGCCAAGCCCAAGCGTGAGGTGGGCTGCCTGTATCTTTCCCGTTGCGCCGCGCAGCCTGCCAGTGTTGCCAACCTTTCACGTTATTTTTTACTGACAAATACCTAAAAATTTACTGACAAAAGATTATTTTTACTGACAAAATTTCCCCACTAAATGCACATAAGAGACAGCGTTTCACCAGTAAATGCACATAATAAGAGACCGCTTTTCACCAGTAAATGCACATAAGAGACCGCTTTTCACCAGTAAATGCACATAAGAGACTGCTTTTTACCAGTAAATGCACATAATAAGAGACTGCTTTTCACCAGTAAATGCACATAATAAGAGACAGCTTTTCACCAGTAAATGCACATAATGACAAACAGCCAGTTTCCCCAGTACATGTAGCCAGCCTGGACCCCCATTAGGCAGTGAGTGACAGGGAGCCCCTTTAGGCAGTGAGTGACAGGGAGCCCCTTTAGGCAGTGAGTGACAGGGAGCCCCTTTAGGCAGTGAGTGACAGGGAGCCCCTTTAGGCAGTGAGTGACAGGGAGCCCCTTTAGGCAGTGAGTGACAGGGAGCCCCTTTAGGCAGTGAGTGACAGGGAGCCCCTTTAGGCAGTGAGTGAGTGACAGGGAGCCCCTTTAGGAAGTGAGTGAGTGACAGGGAGCCCCTTTAGGAAGTGAGTGAGTGACAGGGAGCCCCTTTAGGAAGTGAGTGACAGGGAGCCCCTTTAGGAAGTGAGTGACAGGAAACCCCTTTAGGAAGTGAGTGAGTGACAGGGAGCCCCTTTAGGAAGTGAGTGAGTGACAGGGAGCCCCTTTAGGAAGTGAGTGAGTGACAGGGAGCCCCTTTAGGAAGTGAGTGAGTGACAGGGAGCCCCTTTAGGAAGTGAGTGAGTGACAGGGAGCCCCTTTAGGAAGTGAGTGAGTGACAGGGAGCCCCTTTAGGAAGTGAGTGAGTGACAGGGAGCCCCTTTAGGAAGTGAGTGAGTGACAGGGAGCCCCTTTAGGAAGTGAGTGACAGGGAGCCCCTTTAGGAAGTGAGTGACAGGGAGCCCCTTTAGGAAGTGAGTGACAGGGAGTACCTTTAGGAAGTGAGTGAGTGACAGGGAGCCCCTTTAGGAAGTGAGTGACAGGGAGCCCCTTTAGGAAGTGAGTGACAGGGAGCCCCTTTAGGAAGTGAGTGACAGGGAGTACCTTTAGGAAGTGAGTGACAGGGAGCCCCTTTAGGAAGTGAGTGACAGGGAGCCCCTTTAGGAAGTGAGTGACAGGGAGCCCCTTTAGGAAGTGAGTGACAGGGAGTACCTTTAGGAAGTGAGTGACAGGGAGCCCCTTTAGGAAGTGAGTGACAGGGAGTACCTTTAGGAAGTGAGTGAGTGACAGGGAGCCCCTTTAGGAAGTGAGTGACAGGGAGCCCCTTTAGGAAGTGAGTGACAGGGAGCCCCTTTAGGAAGTGAGTGACAGGGAGTACCTTTAGGAAGTGAGTGACAGGGAGCCCCTTTAGGAAGTGAGTGACAGGGAGCCCCTTTAGGAAGTGAGTGACAGGGAGCCCCTTTAGGAAGTGAGTGACAGGGAGTACCTTTAGGAAGTGAGTGACAGGGAGCCCCTTTAGGAAGTGAGTGACAGGGAGCCCCTTTAGGAAGTGAGTGAGTGACAGGGAGCCCCTTTAGGAAGTGAGTGACAGGGAGCCCCTTTAGGAAGTGAGTGACAGGGAGCCCCTTTAGGAAGTGAGTGACAGGGAGTACCTTTAGGAAGTGAGTGAGTGACAGGGAGCCCCTTTAGGAAGTGAGTGACAGGGAGCCCCTTTAGGAAGTGAGTGACAGGGAGCCCCTTTAGGAAGTGAGTGACAGGGAGTACCTTTAGGAAGTGAGTGACAGGGAGCCCCTTTAGGAAGTGAGTGACAGGGAGCCCCTTTAGGAAGTGAGTGACAGGGAGCCCCTTTAGGAAGTGAGTGACAGGGAGTACCTTTAGGAAGTGAGTGACAGGGAGCCCCTTTAGGAAGTGAGTGACAGGGAGTACCTTTAGGAAGTGAGTGAGTGACAGGGAGCCCCTTTAGGAAGTGAGTGACAGGGAGCCCCTTTAGGAAGTGAGTGACAGGGAGCCCCTTTAGGAAGTGAGTGACAGGGAGTACCTTTAGGAAGTGAGTGACAGGGAGCCCCTTTAGGAAGTGAGTGACAGGGAGCCCCTTTAGGAAGTGAGTGACAGGGAGCCCCTTTAGGAAGTGAGTGACAGGGAGTACCTTTAGGAAGTGAGTGACAGGGAGCCCCTTTAGGAAGTGAGTGACAGGGAGCCCCTTTAGGAAGTGAGTGACAGGGAGTACCTTTAGGAAGTGAGTGACAGGGAGCCCCTTTAGGAAGTGAGTGACAGGGAGCCCCTTTAGGAAGTGAGTGACAGGGAGTACCTTTAGGAAGTAAGTGACAGGGAGTACCTTTAGGAAGTGAGTGACAGGGAGCCCGTTTGAGCAGTAAGTGACAGGGAGCCCCCAGCCGCCGCTCCCGCTCCCCCCTTACCTTGCAGACCTCAGGATCAGCGGCGACCCGACCAGTACCGGCGGGCGCCGGACGCAACCGCTCTATATGCGGAAGTGATGTCACTTCCGCATAGTGCGGGCGCTGGGTCCTAGCGCCCGCACGATTGGTCGCCGCCTGATCGAGGTCTGAGTGAGGCGCCAGGAGGGAGGGAGGGGGAGCAGTGGCGGCGGCCACAGGGACGGCCTGGCGCCCCCCAATCTGTCACTCATCGGCGCCCCGTTCAGCAGAACCGGCTGAACGGGGCAAGAAACGGCCCTGTCCCCCAGTTTAGGTAGTAGGTATATAGGTGTCCCCCAGTTTAGGTAGTAGGTATATAGGTGTCCCCCAGTTTAGGAAGTAGGTATATAGGTGACCCCCAATTTAGGAAGTAGGTATATAGGTGTCCCCCAGTTTAGAAAGTAAATATATAAGTGTCCCCCAGTTTAGGAAGCAGATATAATAAGTGTCCCCCAGTTTAGGAAGTAGGTATATAGGTGTCCCGGATTTGGGGTCCGCTGTCCCAGGCTACATGAGGTCCTGGGAAACGTCCCCCTGTTTAGGTAGTAGGTATATAGGTGTCACCCAGTTTAGGTAGTAGGTATATAGGTGTCCCCCAGTTTAAGAAGTAGGTATATAGGTGTCAGTGGCGTAATAATAGGCCCTGAAGCCCCTGCGCCCGCGGGGCGGGGGGGGGGCGCCCCCTCCCCCCCTGGGGCCCGCTCGGGGTCATTTTGTGGGGGCTGGAGGGGTGGCAGCATGAGGGGAAAGCGTTGGCCACAGTCGGCGGGGAGAGGAAGTGACGTCACTTCCGGAAGTGACGTCAGCCGCTAGAGCGAGAAGTCTGCGATGGAACGCACAGAAGAAGTTATGTATCTGCCCGCCGCAGCCCGCTGCCCACACCCTGTAACAAGCTGGAGGGGAGCGCAAAGGGGAGAGCCCCGAGGTGAGGGAGAGGGGGGAAACTTCCCCTCTCCCTGCTGACTGTGGCCAAGGCTTTCCCCTAATGCTGCCACCCCTCCAGCCCCCACAAGACGGCCACGAGCGGGCCCCAGGGGAGGGGGGGGCCCGCTCTGAAATTCTGCAGGGGGGCCCGGTGGGGCCTAGTTACTCCCCTGATAGGTGTCCCCCAGTTTAGGAAGTAGGTATATAGGTGTCCCCCAGTTTAGGAAGTAGGTATATAGGTGTCCCCCAGTTTAGGTAGTAGGTATATAGGTGTCCCCCAGTTTAGTTAGTAGGTATATAGGTGTCCCCCAGTTTAGGAAGTAGGTATATAAGTGTCCCCCAATTTAGGAAGTATGAATATAGGTGTCCCCCAGTTTAGGAAGTAAATATATAAGTGTCCCCCACTGTCCCCCAGTTTAGGTAGCCTGGAAGGTGGAGCAGGCACAGAGTAGCGGGGAAGCAGGGACGTCCCCTCCCTCACCTGGAGCTCCTGCTCCCCCTTCCAGTCAGTGCAGCCAGAGACGAGTCCAGTCCAGGGGCAGCAGCCGGAGAACATCTTACCTCTTCTTCCCGGCTCACGAGGGAATCTCATCTCTGCATGCCGCTGCCTGGTCTAGTGACGTCACTGCTCAGACCAGCCAGCGGCATGCAGAGTCTTCCTCCAGCATCGGGAAATTTCCCTGGCGGGCCGCTACTACTCTGCTGGAGGGGGGAGCAAGTTCCCCTCCATGTGTGTGCGCTCCCGTCTCCGTCACCAACCCCCCCTCCCCCCGGCAAAAAAAAAGGTCACTTTTTTTCAATAATTTTTTTACAATAATAATAATAATAAAAAAATAAAATAAATAAGCATTAGATAGCCGCCCCCCCCCCCAAGGAGCCGCCCATGGCACAGGCCCACGAGTGCCTCTTAAGAGATACGGCCCTGGTCATTCTCTCAAAATAAGCATGCATATAAGATGTTTTGACTGTGATCTCACTCCACTGGCTAAAAGCTCAGACGGTCAGCCAGGCAAACTGGCATTGTTTATAAGGGAATGAATATGGAAGCCTCCATATCCCTCTCACTTCAGGTTCCCTGTACTTCTGACATCTGTGGTGACCGCTGCTTTACTCTGATATCTTGAGGCACAACAACATTTAATTCTAATATCAAGAGGCACATTTCAGTTTAAATGCTAAGTATCATGTAATCTACTTGATTTGAACATGTGGGGGCTAGAGATGGGCCGAACGGTTGGACGGCAAACGGTTCCAGGCGAACTTTGGGTGGTTCCCCTTCACAGTGAACCAGAAACTTTTTTCAAAAAAGTGTGGTTCGTCTATAAACTTTAATGGCCGCCGACTTTAGCGGTTAATAGCAAAGTCCCCTTACATAGAAAAAACACCAAAATTGTTCGAAATGTTAAGTGAAATAGTGGGAACAAGAGGAAAACATTTTTTTTTCAAAAAGACCTTATACTTTTTGGGAAAATCAATTTTAAGGTTTCAAAGTAAAATGGGTGCACCAGGTGCCAGGCTAGGTGAGGGTGACAGGTGAGGAGTAGTGTTGGGCAAACACCTGGATGTTCGGGTTCGGGTCCGTTTGCCGAACATGGGCCAGATGTTCGGCATGTTCGGCCCGAACCCCGAACTCCCCCAAACATCCCGCTTTTGGGGGCCCTATGGGGTCGCAGGCATAAGGGGGGAGCATGCCCCGGTCGCGGGGGGGGGGGGGTTGGAAATTCCCCCCACCCCCTCCGCTAGCGCTCCCCCCTCTGCCCGCTTCCCCATACAAAAATTTTCCGTAAAGTTCAATAGTACCTTCAGTGGCTGGCTGGCACTGTGGTGTGAGTGAGTAGGAGGAGTCCGAGTAGGACGCGTTGAGGCCGGGCAGCGGGCGGTTCAGCGGTAGTACGCTTGTGGTACTTCCGCCCTTTCTCTTCGGCGAACCCGAACTAAAAAGGCCGAACACCATGAGGTGTTCGGCCGAACTCGAACATCACCCGAATAGGGTGATGTTCTGCAGAACCCGAACAGTGGCGAACACTGTTCGCCCAACACTAGTGAGGAGGTGGGGAGAGACAGCAGGAGCCGGCAGCTATGTGTCCGAAAGGACGCATTCTCTGTTATGTGGGAGGCGTCGGAGATCTTCAATCAACTTAATTGAAGATTGCAACATAAGAGGATACATTGTTCGTTGGATCGTTTACCGAGGATATTGGCGTGGGAATTTTTTTTAAAGGTACAGGTAAGTATTTATGTTTAATTTAGAATAATAAAATACTTTTCTCGTGGTTGTGTTTTTATTTCATTTAGCCCTTTGGGGAAATGGGTAGGGGGTACCTTGTACCCCTATACTCATTTCTCCTGGGAGGGGGGTGGCCATCTGGGGTCCCCTACTTAAAGGGGACTTCCAGATGCCACCATGAACCCCCCCAGGGAGTCGTCGTCCCTACCTCCTCCTGGGGCACCGGAGGTGGGGAAGAGTGCCTTGTCCGCGGATTAGACAAGGACTCCGGGGGGGCAGGGGAAGGCTTGGCCACCCCTCCCCCCCGGAGCCCCCATACCATGGGCCATGCGGGCTGGTATAGCTCAGGGTGCGAAGCCCCAGTCGGAAGGGGCTCCGCATTCTGGCTATCCCAGCCTGCATGGGGGACAAGGGGTTACAGAGGCTCGGGAGGGGGGACACCACGCCATTTTTTTCAAGATTTCCCACACACGGTGCTCCTGGGGCCCCGGAGGTGGGGGCGATGACTCCCTGTGGGGGGGGGGGGGTTCATGGTGGCATCTTGGAGCCCCCTTTTAAAAGGGGACCCTAAATGCCCACCCCCTCTCAGGAGAAATGAGTATAGGGGTACAAAGTACCCATTACCTATTTCCACAAAGGGTTAAATGAAATAAAAACACATCCACAAAAAAAGTCCTTTAATTTTCTTTATTAACCAGAAATACTTACCTGTACCTTTACAAAAAAAATTCCCACGCCAATATCCTCGGTAAACGATCCAACGAGTTTCAGTATCCTCTTATGTTGCGATGTTCAAATAAGTTGATTGAAGATCTCCGAAGCCCCCCACATTGCAGAGAATGTGTCCTTTCATATGCATAGCTGCTAGCTCCCACTGTCTCTCCCCACCTGCCTGCCTGCACCTGTCAACCCCCACCTAGGCTGGCACCCAGTGCATTATGGGTGGGGAGAGACAGCAGCGGGAACCAGCAGCTTCACGTCCTGCTCAGGACGCATTCTGTGCTATACTAACGGCTCATGAATGAGCTGGATCTTTTTAATGAATCGTTCTTTTTTAATGAATCAACTCTTTTTTTTTTATTTAAGATCGATTTTCTCAAAAACTATAAGGTGTTTTTGAAAAAATGTTTTCCTCTTGTTCCCACTGTTCTTCTTATCATTCCCAGTCATTTTGGTGTTTCTAGCTTTTAAAGGGGCTTTGCTATTAACCGTAAGTCGACGGGGGTATATTTACCCACTGTCAGAAGGAGAATTTACATTGAAACTTTAAAATTGATTTTCTCAAAAACTATAAGGTCTTTTTGAAAAAATAAATTCCCCTCTTGTAGTCACTGAAAGAGCTCAGGTGTTAGACACCTTGAAACATCTTTTCCATCACTTTTCTGGCCAACATAAATGTTTCTAGTTTTCAAAGTTCGCCTCCCCATTGAAGTCTATTGCGGTCCGCGGAAGTTCGTGAACGGGATTCGAGAACCGGAAATCTGAGGTTTGGCCCATCTCTAGTGGGGGCACCCAGCTGCTTAATTTCTGTAGTGCAGCCTGCAGATAAAAGACAAACCATCCCCTTCTCCATATGGATTTCAGCATGGCATGCCTGTCCTAGGTTCTTTTTCCAGAAGAGAGGAGTGACTAACCAAGGAAACATGGGTTTTGTGAAAATAACGTTTGTGAAGAATGGCTCATGATACTCTATTACAACCTCTGCTATGGTACCTGTGTTGACAGTGTGGCTGGATAGTGTGCTGGTTTAAGTGTACTTGAGATGGTTAATTGTGGTATATTTATACTTAGCTGGGGCCTCCTCCGGTCCCATGAGGTGCGAGGGCTCCCTCCACGTTCCTCTCCTGCTGCTCCATTCTCACGTTATCACCTCCGGTAATATGGCCAGTCATGCTCTTCTGCGCATGTGCGGCCCAGCTGCTTCCGCTCCCCTGTTGCACTGAGGCAGAATGGGGCCCCCAGAATGGGGCCCCCCCAGGCAGTCGAGCCACGAATGCGCACAAAGGTGCCAGATTAGCGGATGAGATAAAGGCAGAACAGAGAGGCCTGGGAGGACGGCGAGGGAGCCCACACATCTCATGGGGCTGAAGCTAGCCCAGGTAAGTGTAAATACAGCCTTATTACCCATCCTAGGTTTCCTTTTAAGACACCACCTTTGTAGCTGCAGCTAGTTTCCTATTCAGCAAGCAGTTTTTGGGCAACGCTAACCTAACGCTCCAGAGGTTGGCCTATTGTGGGCACCCTCAGTGGCGGCAGATTTTCCTGATTTTCTCCAGGCAGCAGCGGCGAATCCTGCAAGTCTGGCCTGTCACCACCAGTCGGCAGCTATTGTGCACGCCCCGTGCACCCTGGTTGCGTTCCAGTTGCGGAAGCGTTCTGCGCATGCGCAGTATGAGTAATTTGCTACTGCGCAGAATGCTTCTGGTGTCAGGAGTGTGCCCAGGATGTGTACAGCTTGGGGCAGCGCGTGCGCAGTAGCCGCCGACAGGCCAGCCTTGCGGAGGTCGCCACTGCTGCCTGGAGGGGATAAGAAGGATGTTGTGGGTACAGTAGGAATCCAGAGGGCTGAAAGAAGCCCCAGGTAAGTTAAAACATTTTTTTTTTTTGCCTTAAAGATTCCCTTTAAGACATCCTGACCATAGTGAGTAACGGCAATCGCCATTCTCAAAATGTCACCCCTGAGACCTTGTTGCCTATAAGCAAAGATGGAGCTTGCTGCATCCTTTTAAAAGCACTCTGTGGAAGATGAGGGGGTGGGGCTTGTGAGATCATGACCATCCTAAATAATGACTATAGCCTGCTCACTAAGGGATCGAGTTAGTTAAGCTGAATAATCCTTAAATTCCACTTAAAGGTCTTATAATACTATATACTAATATAAGGTCCAGGCAGAGGCGTCACTAGGGTTGGTGTCACCCGGTGCGGAAACTCATGGTGTCAGCCCCTCTTACTCCATGAACCTCCAACCTCACTATGCAGTAACATTGCTTGTTATAAGGGGGTGTTAAAATGATCACCATGTGGTCCTGGTGGCCTCTGAACTCTGTTATCAGCTCAACAAGGAGCAGCCAGAAGGGAGAAGAGCGGGAGGGAGAAGTACAGCAGGCACTAGCCTGGTCTATATTTACATAGCTTACTCCACTCTCCCTTAGCCTGGAGCTTGCTGTCACCCCCTTCTGCTAGTGACACCTGGTGCGGTCCGCACCCACTGCACCCCCCTAGTGACGCTACTGGGTCCAGGGCACACCAAAAACCTCTAGCAGATCTGCAAAACGCGAGAGGTTTTTGGAGCAGATTTCAGAGCGATTCTAGGCATGTTTAGAGAAGTTTTCTAAACATGCCTAGCGTTTTTTGGAGTGTTTTGTGTAGCATTTGTGATTACAAATATTGTTACTGAACAGCTTCTGTAACAAAAAAAAAACGCCTGGAAAACCGCTTTGATCTAGCGTTTTTCAGAGCGGTTTTCCACTTTCCTATACTTTAACATTGACAAATATATGGTAGAAGAAGAAAGCCCTTAAAAATAGCACCGCTCACAGCAAAAGTATAACAAAAATCTTTATTCAACATTAAGTATAAAAATAATCACAATTTTGATGATTCAATAAAGAATAAAACCATTTAAAAAACAATCAAATATTCCAACATGATCCCTGCTGCATATGAAACAATCACTCTAAATGCAATATATTGTATAATGACATAATGCTGCTGTCAGATACAATGAATATCCCACAGTAGGCTCAATATTTAGCCCAACAGGGAGAGAACCCGGGTTTAGTATACAACCTAGTGTGATGCAAGACCAATAAACAACACCCGTGCAATGAGAACTAAAAAATAAACACATGAATAAATATCACATATATAAAAAAATAAAGTGCACAATTGCTATCCGGATATGCAGTATTAATAGTGATAAGATGCCTGGTAGAAAATTGAGGCAAAGGAGCAGCCCATAGGAAAAAGAGCATAAAGTGGAGTAGTGCAAAAAATAGGAGATACTTGGCCCAGAAATGATGAGGTCCATCTCAGCAGCACAGCAGGGAACAAGGAATCCCCTCAGAGGACAAGATCCCACTAGTTCCGCGAGCGTCACCTCGCTTTATCAATACTTTAACAATGAGGCAAAAATGCCTCAGGGATCTAAAAAATGCTTCAGCCCCCAAGTTTGCGTTTGTGGAAAAAATGAGCCGCTCTGGTGTGCATCATCCCATTCACTTTCATTAACCAAGCGTGTCCTGAATGATACGGACGTCGAGACGATTAGCGATTCTGTATCGTTCCGCAAAGCAGCGCAGAATGACATTTTTTTTTTCATGACGTATGTGTGTCTAGTTAACTTGTTCAAAAGAATTCCTTTCCTGGCCTGGGACTTGTTAATTAGCCAGAGGTGTAAAACTCAAAAGTTGTTCTGGCTGGTCACGCTTAGATGCTAATTAACACACCAGAAGGTGGTTTTCATGCAGGGGAAGCCAAAGGAAGTTAGCTCCACAGGTGTCCACTGAAGGGCTCAGACACAAAGGCACCGCTGGGGAAGAGATTTAAATGCATATGTTTGATTATTTCGGTCTGTTAAATGAAAACCGCGTATAGCACAGCTAGGAAATTAATATAGTCTTACTCGTTAAAATCTGCTCAATGTGCTGATATAAAATTCATAACCATAAGCCGTCCGGTTATTGGTGTACGACCCTTCTCGGCAGGAGTGTTTCTAGCCACTTTGTCACTCCAGGCAAGAAAACCTGTGGCGCCCCCCCCCCCCCCCTCCCTGAAATCTCAGGGCCAGCCAGGGGAGAGGGGGGCATATAATATTAAGAGGGGGCACGCCACTCACTATGAGGGTCTGTCTCCCCTCTGCAGACTGTGTGCGCACACTCTGTGCAGCATGCATGTCTCCCTCCCTCTGAGACTGCCCAAACCCACACGCAGCAGCAGCAGGCATGATGCTATATGCCAATGCCTATATTATTTAATCCATTTACCCAGAGAGGAGCCACTGACTGCCTGTATATGGGCGAGCGTGGGGGGGGATGGTAATCAGGGCCATCCAGGGGGGCATAAAAAAATGATCAATAGCTGCGAGCAGCAGAGGCAGAGGGCACTCACTGTGACTCTGTGAGCCGGTGTCGCCTCTGCATGTAGCCAAGCCAGCCGCCCTGCCTGGTGCGTCACTTCTTCTAGACTTCTACCCACGTGTGACAGCCAGGCGGGGGGCGGAGTTAGGGGCGGCGCCGGTGTGTAAATAAATCAGCGTGCGCCGATCGCATGCTCAGCAATCAGCACAGTCTGAGAAGGAGAGGGGGCGGCGGGGAGCGGCGGCGGAGTCGGACCAGTAGGCGGCAGCCAGCACGCACTGTCTGCACATATAAACTAACGCACTGTCTGCACATATAAACTAACGTGCGTGCAGGCTTGCAGCAGCTGCTCGGACTCGGAGGCTCTGAATGGAGGAAGACTCGAGGAAGGGGGCGGACCAGTAGGCGGCGCCGGGCACAGGCTGAGCTGCCTGTCACAGCCGGCGCCGACCTAGCTGGCGGAATGCAGAGGGAAAAAAATAAATAAATAAACACAGACGCACAGAGGAGCGCCCACTGCCACCAACTGCGCCATAGGCGAAAATTTATAGTTGCCTAATGGCACAGACGCCCCTGCTTCTCGGGCACAGGACAGCCTAAAGCACTCATGCAAGATGTCATATTAATCGGTATTTTCTGACAAGTATGAATCTGCAATCCATCTACATATGACATGCATAGTTTATGAGTTACAGTGTATTAAAATGTAAGCTCAAAATCCTTCTAGGAGGAGGTGGACTGTCATTGGTGGGTAATTCAGCGGGGGCAGGCGTTGCCACACCCCTAAACCAGCTTCATCAAAAGCACATTGCCAGCAGGCGGACTTCAGTCCTCCAAATCCCATCTTCACGAGAGCCTGCTGCTGCTAACCAGAGGACCATGCGGTTAGCAGCCATCTTGGAACTGTAACATCTGCTTGGATTACAAAATATACCTAAAGGCTTACGATTCTGAAACCAAGAACTTTGCATTTCTTTTCGCAGAAGGAAATATCCCCACACAGACTGCATTTCGGCTAAGTAAACCTTTCACAATTATTCCCTTTTATTTTAAGCTTTGTGTGTATATGTTAAGAAGTGTATATAAATGTGTGTAATGCATTTTGGTATTAAAACGTTTAAAAATCGTTTTACAGTTATGACCTGTTCCTGAACATACACGATTGTACTTACTCCTCCGAAAACGTTACCTTGTGTTCTAGAGTATCTAGAGTAACCCGTATGCTTGAATCGGGCACAGATAGACAGATCTGGCACCGATCCCTGCATACAGCTAAGGGTTAACTTACAGTGTTCGCAGTGTGCTTAAAGCCGGATTTCTACTTTTCAGAGCCCTAGGCCAACTTTTAACAACCGCCCCCACCACCACCACCACCGCGCGCACACACACACACACACACACACACACACACACACACACACACACACACACACACACACACACACACACACACACACACACACACACACACACACACACACACACACACACACACACACACACACACACACACACACACACACACACACACACACACACACACACACACACACACACACACACACACACACACACACACACACACACACACACACACACACACACACACTATTATGCTACTGCCTTCCATCCTTGCTTCCACGAAGCCCATACATGTATCGATTTTCTGGAAGAGTCAATCAGTTATCGAATCTGCAGGGGGTTGAATTCCCAGATTATTTCTTTTAGAATGCTTTTTGATCAATTTTGACCTAAAATTGATCGAAAGTATTGATCAAACTAGATTTAATGTTTAACATTAACTGGCCTGATGTGGTGGTTTATCTGTGGCGCAAAGCATTGCACTGGATAGAACAGTGTAATGCTGCGATTCAATCAATTTCCAATTGATGTCCTGCTGGAATTTATTGAAAGTCTTTGTACTGTGTGTGGTAGGAATCAATTCCACTCTGATTCGAGTAAAATCGATTGTTCTGCCACATTGCAGGCTCATCTGTCAGGACAACGCGAATTCTCACTTCCTACTGTGTCTGGCATGTTTTTGAATAGTGATGTCAGTACAAGATGCGGCAGTAGTACAGGCGCTCCAGTGGCAATGAAGAAAGCTGGACACAGGAGAAGGTGAAGGAGTTGCACCAGTGTGAAAGGTGTGCTGCTTCCACACACTTACCACAGGCTTGGGGGTAGGACACATACACTTGTAAGGGATACTAGTTAGGAGTCCATTGGTCGGGCTAGCAAAAAAGGGCGCACAGGGATAGTGGACAAAAAGGGCGCCGTCATAGACTGCAATGCAAAATATCGGCTATTCGGCGCCCGACAGGAAAAAAAGGGCGCCCGAGAAATAGCGTTTTACAGGGATCGTGTTAACAAAAGGCTCCGTTTACAGGATAAAGTTTATAACAAATATCGTTTACAAGTTCGTTTTGACTTTGTATTATACTTATTTTTTCGTTTGTAAATTTCGCTTATATGAGTTTTAACTAGTTTTTTCGTTTTAAAATTACGCTTACAAACCTATTACAACTAACATTTCGTTTACACTTCTTTTAGCATTTAAAATTCGTTTTCATATGTATAATGCAGGGGGGTGGTTAGTTTTAGGCACCACCAGGGGGGTCTTAGGTTTAGGCACCACCAGGGGGGTCTTAGGTTTAGGCACCACCAGGGGGGTCTTAGGTTTAGGCACCACCAGGGGGTCTTAGGTTTAGGCACCAACAGGGGGGTCTTAGGTTTAGGCACCACCAGGGGGGTCTTAGGTTTAGGCACCAACAGGGGAGTCTTAGGTTTAGGCACCACCAGGGGGTCTTAGGTTTAGGCACCACCAGGGGGGTCTTAGGTTTAGGCACCAACAGGGGTCTAGGGGTTAGGGATAGGTACAGGGAGGGTTAGGTATACTTACAGTGCAATATACACCACCAGGGGGGTGGTTAGTTTTAGGCACCAACAGTGGGGTCTTAGGTTTAGGCACCACCAGGGGAGTCTTAGGTTTAGGCACCACCAGGGGGGTCTAGGGGTTAGGGATAGGTACAGGGAGGGCTCTGTGTGAGAGTAAGGTTAGGTATAGTTATAGTACAATATATGTCATATATACAATTTATTAAATTATGTGTATTTACACAAAGGGGGGGTCTAGGTGAGAGGGATAGGGATAAGGAGATATATCTGTGACCCTAAAGTTAGGTATAATTGTGGTAAAATACCTGTAAAACCTACCATTCTAATACTATGCTTAATACAAGTGTAAATAGCGTTTTTTTTCTATAGACGCTATTTGACGTTTTATTTCAGAATTCGTTTACTGTTATAGACAGTATTTTGCCATTTCATTTCCGTTTATTTAACCTATTTAGCACTAAATTATCGTTTATAACATATTAAACGAAAATATGGTTTTGCATTCAAACGTACAATTTCGGCTACACCCCGCGCCCTTTTTTCCAGGCGCCCTTTTTTGATAGACGCGTCAACGATACCGCCATGCGCACCCAATTGGGCTCTTTCGACTCTTACGATTTTTCCAGCATGCCAGATTGGTTGATTCAGCTGGAAATCAATGGAAACTTTCAACTGGGTGACTGACTGTGCTGTGGCATCAATCTCAGCCAGATTCGATCATCATGATTGAATTGGCATGGATATTGATGCCAAAAAAAAGTAATGTGTATGGACATTTCAATCATACAGACATTCAAGCAAGCTGAGATAGACAGAGCAGTCAGTAGCAGCCCTCATCCCCAGCAAGTCAGTCATCTTATCTAAATTGCACCTGAGTGCAGACAGGCAGTGTTTATTTGTTCTCCCTCTGTCCCCATATCACTCACCCCAGCTGATGTTTGTGTGGAAATCTCCAAATGGTGGAAGCGAGTTTGATCGGAGGGAGGAAGAAGTTTACATTTGACTCTCCCGGCAGTAGAGGAATTTGTGCGTGAAGCATGCAGCCCGGAGACGGAGGGGGGTGGGGTGGGTTAACTTGTGACAGCCAGGAACACAGAGCCCTGCCCTGCAAGATCATCTCTGTGCTGCCGTTGCTCTGGTCCTCTCCTTCATGACCCCAATGGCCCAGCAGGGAAGTCGGATGGGATGGCGTGAGGCATGCAGTGGAGGACAGGACAGTCAGCCAGCTGCCACCAAGCAACATATGTAAGTTGTCTGCTGGTTTGTGTGCACTGGCTGCCTCCGGGGCATGATCGCTTCCTTCTTCCTGTGCCCCGCCGGGATCTTTTATCCCCCGACTACCGCCGCTACCACATGTCACATGCCAGACCCAGCCATCCAGCTTGCCCGCGGCTGTCTGTAAACTTTATGCCGAGTGGCTGCAGATGGACTGGGTCTGGCTGCTGTCACTGCAGAGTGTTTGCTGGCAGAGGAGGAGAGTGCAGGCTGCCTGCAGCTGGCGGCTACCAGCAGAAATGATAGCGCAGTCCAGTGCTTTGATTGTGCTAGTTCCTCACACTTTACTACCCGACAGCAGTGGCGGCGCCACGCTGGGGCTTACCCAGGCTTCAGCCCCAGCTGGCAACTCACTAGCCCCCTTTAAAGCCCCCCCGCCGCAAGTTCCGTAAACTTCCGAGAGGAGCCCGACCCGGGCCGACCTTAGTGCACAAACAAGCAGCCGAGCCTGGCTGGGAGGAGGACTTGTCTTGGGCTGGCACTGACTGTCACCGCCCCGGCCTGGGTGTAGGCTCAGCCACGTGACGCAGAGTGGCCCGCCCTGCAGGGTACGTGGTGACGTCATCCGGTATGCGGCGTCACGTGACATGCAGCGCGCTCTCCTTGCCTGCCCGCGCAGCTAGTTGCCGCCAACAGGAGACAGTCAGACTGTGTCACTGTCTGACTTCTAGTCTCCAGACTTTCCGCCGCACAGCAGCACTCACTGCAGTCACACTCAGTGGCCATGACCCAGGCAGTCAGGCAGGCACCCACGGACAGCGCACAGGACTGGAAGATGGACTCAGCTAAGACAGCCAGCAGGAGGACAGGACTCGGAACTCCGACAACAAGGTGGGTGTCCTGTGACTGTCCTGTTCACTCCAGCCAGCCCGGCCAACTGCCATATTGTTTTTTGGCACCAGACAGTCAGCCACCCAGGCCTGAGCTGCCCTCCTGAGCCTAGCACCAGCAGGCACCACCACTAACCACCACCAGGCCTGACTCTGAGCACCCCCTGGGGGATTCCCCAGCCCACCCACCACCAGCCAGGCCTTAGCTGCCCTGGGGCCCCCATCCTTACACATCCCCCAAGGCCTTCAGCCCACCACCAGCTAGGCCTGAGCTGCCATGAGACCCCCAGCCCACCACCTACCAGGCCTGAGCTGCCCTGGGGCCCTCAGCCCACCACCACCAGCCAGGCCTGAGCTGCCCTACCTGGGAACACTAGCTGTCTGTCATTATGTGCATTAACTGGTGAAAAGTTGTCTCTTATGTGCATTTACTGGGGAAATGCTGTTTGTCATTATGTGCATGAACTGGTGAAAAGTTGTCCCTTATGTGCATTTACTGCGGAAACGCAGTCTGTCATTATGTGCATTAACTGGTGAAAAGCTGTCCCTTATGTGCATTTACTGCGGAAACGCAGTCTGTCATTATGTGAATTAACTGGTGAAAAGCTGTCTCTTATGTGCATTTACTGGGGAAATGCTGTCTGTCATTATGTGCATGAACTGGTGAAAAGTTGTCCCTTATGTGCATTTACTGCGGAAACGCAGTCTGTCATTATGTGCATTAACTGGTGAAAAGCTGTCCCTTATGTGCATTTACTGCGGAAACGCAGTCTGTCATTATGTGCATGAACTGGTGAAAAGTTGTCCCTTATGTGCATTTACTGCGGAAACGCAGTCTGTCATTATGTGCATTAACTGGTGAAAAGCTGTCCCTTATGTGCATTTACTGCAGAAACGCAGTCTGTCATTATGTGAATTAACTGGTGAAAAGCTGTCTCTTATATTCATTTAATGGGGAAACTGTCTGTCATTACATGCATTAACTGGTGAAAAGCAGGCTCTTATGTGCATTTACTGCAGAAACGCAGTCTGTCATTATGTGCATTAACTGGTGAAAAGCTGTCCCTTATGTGCATTTACTGCGGAAACGCAGTCTGTCATTATGTGAATTAACTGGTGAAAAGCTGTCTCTTATGTGCATTTACTGGGGAAATGCTGTCTGTCATTATGTGCATGAACTGGTGAAAAGTTGTCCCTTATGTGCATTTACTGCGGAAACGCAGTCTGTCATTATGTGCATTAACTGGTGAAAAGCTGTCCCTTATGTGCATTTACTGCGGAAACGCAGTCTGTCATTATGTGCATGAACTGGTGAAAAGTTGTCCCTTATGTGCATTTACTGCAGAAACGCAGTCTGTCATTATGTGCATTTACTGGTGAAAAGCTGTCCCTTATGTGCATTTACTGCAGAAACGCAGTCTGTCATTATGTGAATTAACTGGTGAAAAGCTGTCTCTTATATTCATTTAATGGGGAAACTGTCTGTCATTACATGCATTAACTGGTGAAAAGCAGGCTCTTATGTGCATTTACTGCAGAAACGCAGTCTGTCATTATGTGCATTAACTGGTGAAAAGCTGTCTCTTATGTGCATTTAATGGGGAAACGCTGTCTGTCATTACGTGCATTAACTGCTGAAAAGCTGATTCTTATGTGCATTTACTGGTGAAAGGCTACCTGTCATTATGTGCGTTTACTTCATTTTTTTTCCATGTAACTACGTTAGCTGGTACAACTACATTACAGTTAGCCCTGCCCACATGACATCATGACCACGCCCAATGTTCCGCCGCGGCGCGCTTTGCGCGCCGCAAACTCCCCCCCCAAGCCTGGCCTGCCATCCTTCGTGCCCCCTTTGAGCCCCTCCAAAAATCTTAAGCTGGAGCCGCCACTGCCCGACAGCCGCCCTAAACAAGACTCATTTTCTGGCGCCCTAGGCCAGTGCCTAGGTGGCCTTGCCAGAAATCCGGCCCTGAGTGTGCTACTATATTTACAGTCATGTGCTGACTCACATGTGGTGGCAAGTATTTGAATTGTATGTGTGTGGTGAATCCTTTGGAGTCAGGACGCTCCTCTCAGCTAGTCGGTTCATAGATTGCGAATCCACATATGGGCATCTATTCGCAAAGCAACAGCGAGACCGAGTATCTGACTCTGAGCGATTGAACCGATCAAGGACCAGCCCGTGCGGTCTATGACATTGGTTGGCAGCTTATTGGGATTTGTGTATCTTCAGAACATCAACTGCAACGTTAATTGATTAACCTGCCAGAACAGATCAAAATCTGTGGTCAATAACTGGTGCATTACCATTTATATAGACTGAACGTATAGCACAGATTTCCCCTCCAAATCTCTTTTTTCTATCCTATCTTTTATTTTGCAACAATGGCTGATGCAAGCGAATGCAATTGCCTGATCTGGCAAACTTGTGTGAAGAAAGAGGCATTGAGAATTTCAGTGGTTTGCAAAAGTATTCGGCCCCCTTGACGGTTTCCACATTTTGTCATATTACTGCCACAAACATGAATCAATTTTATTTGAATTCCACGTGAAAGACCAATACAAAGCCGTGTACATGTGAGAAGTGGAACGAAAATCATACATGATTCCAAACATTTTTTACAAATAAATAACTGCAACTGCATAGTGGGGTGTGTGTAATTATACAGCCCCCTTTGGTCTGAGTGCAGTCAGTTGCCCATAGACATTGCCTGATGAGTGCTAATGACTAAATAGAGTGCACCTGTGTGTAATCTAATGTCAGTACAAATACAGCTGTTCTGTGACAGCCTCAGAGGTTGTCTAAGAGATTATTGGGAGCAACAACACCATGAAGTACAAAGAACACACCAGACAGGTCAGGGATAAAGTTATTGAGAAATTTAAAGTAGAATTAGGTTACAAAAAGATTTCCAAAGCCTTGAACATCCCACGGAGCACCGTTCAAGCGATCATTCAGAAATGGAAGGAGTATGGCACAACTGTAAACCTACCAAGACAAGGCCGTCCACCTAAGCTCAAAAGCCGAACAAGGAGACGCTGATCAGAAATGCAGTCAAGAGGCCCATGGTGACTCTGGACGAGCTGCAGAGATTTACAGCTCAGGTGGGGGAATCTGTCTATAGGACAACTATTAGTCGTGCACTGCACAAAGTTAGCCTTTTTGGAAGAGTGGCAAGAAAAAAGCCATTGTTAACAGAAAAGCATAAGAAGCCCCGTTTGCAGTTTGCCACAAGCCATGTGGGGGACACAGCAAACATGTGGAAGAAGGTGCTCTGGTCAGATGAGACCAAAATGGAACTTTTTGGCCAAAATTCAAAACGCTATGTGTGGAGCAAAACTATCACTGCACATCACTCTAAACAGACCATCCCCACTGTCAAATATGGTGGTGGCAGCATCCAGTGTTGCCAACTCATCCCTTTAATTACTGACACATCTAAGTTATACAGGTTTTGGGGCTTCTTACACATAATCAGTGCCTTAACTGCATCTACCTAGCCACGAAACCTGTATAATTCATATGTGTCAGTAATTAAAGGGATGAGTTGGCAACACTGGCAGCATCATGCTCTGGAGGTACATCTCTTCAGCAGGGACAGGAAAGCTGGTCATAGTTGATAGGACGATGGATGGAGCCAAATACAGGGCAATCTTGAAAGAAAACCTCTTGGAGTCTGCAAAAGACTTGAGACTGGGGCGGAGGTTGCCCTTCCAGCAGGACAACCACCCTAAACATAAAGCCAGGGCAACAATGGAATGGTTTAAAACAAAACATATCCATGTGTTAGAATGGCCCAGTCAAAGTCCAGATCTAAATCCAATCGAGAATCTGTGGTAAATTCTGAAAACTGCTGTTCACAAACGCTGTCCGTCTAATCTGACTGAGCTGGAGCTGGTTTGCAAAGAAGAATGGGCAAGGATTTCAGTCTGTAGATGTGCAAAGCTGGTAGAGACATACCCTAGAAGACTGGCAGCTGTAATTGCAGCAAAAGGTGGTTCTACAAAGTATTGACTCAGAAGGCAGTGATAAAGTTATTGGTGAATGAATGGGAGGTGAAAATTGCTCGGATGCATAAGGTGAAAAACGACTAAAGGCTGAAGTGGTTAAAAGACATTGGAACATTTTGCAGCAGAACTCAGTCCTTAAAAACCACCTACCAGCCAGACCACAATTTTTATATAGAAAGGCTCAAGATTAAAAAAAAAATCGCCTCCCTTCTAGCTGCGTGGACTCTCCATGCCTGTCCACAAATCCATGGCAGACTGCAGGGTTCTACCTATGTTGTTCATGTAGAGCTTGTCGTGACGTGAGTGTCTTTGTAACAATTGTGGAACTCTCTCCGTGGTCAGCGCACAGGATGCGCGCTGACACTGCGGAAATCCTCCACAAGCGTATAATCTGAGAGTACCCAGCAAAAGGTGCAATGCACCTGTAGAGGGGAATTCCTGCCGGCAGATGGAGCCGTGGAGTGCAGAGGAACAGATCCTCTGCACAGCCACAGATGCCAGATATGAATTGTACGAGGGAAATCAAGTGAGAACGCAATCGCAGAATGAGCACAGGGACAGAATGTATGTGTGTGCACCAATATAGTCGCCAACCCGCGACGGTGAACACACAACAGCAGAAACAAAGTAGGAAACAAAGTAGGAATGCAATCGCGAGAGAAGCGATTGCCAGAAGTGACACAAGACTGAGCAAGACAGAGCACGAGAGTAGCAAAGGCACAGCAAACAACAATAAGAAGATAAGGAAAATAACAAACGCTAGCTAAACGTGAACACCGCACTCATTCGCAACAGCGAACGCGTTTACGGCGCGTCTCCACACGATAAGCGCAACAGAGACAAGCACGCCACCCTAACTAACCAACGCCACACAAACACGAAACAGAGAACGCGAACGCTTGCTTAACGGTTACCCCACCGAGCCTACAGCAAGCGTTCGTATTAGACAAGACAGAGAGAAGGAGCAGCTAGCAGCAACCACAGCTCTGGCCTACACTCCCAGACAGAGGTCAAATAAGATCCACCGCTCTTCCGCCAGAGCGAGTGCGATCTAGGTTCAGAGACAGGACAGGAAGGATCCACTGCTCTTTCCGCCAGAGCAAGTGTGATCCAAGTTCTGGAACAAACGATTCACCATCGCCCACCGCTGGCGACAGTGCAATCGCAAGGACAAACAGAAGACAGAACAGGCAATACAAATAATACAACCTGACTGTACTAGAGGAATGCCTAATGCAGTCCCCAGGAATATTCTAAGATAATCTTTAGCAAACAATAGCAAGGCTGACACTCCAGGAGTGTTTCAACACTAACAAACCATGATGACCAGCAAAGGGTTGTGGGATCACATGGTATTTATGCTGCAAGCCTTCAAGGGAGGCGACTAGGCAATTTGCATAATCAGCTTGCAAAGCAAAGACAGGTCTATTATCCAAAGACCTGCGTCCCACAGACTCAAGGAAGGGTCAAACAGCTGTCTGCCTGTGCAGCCAGCTGAGCGGATCATTACAGTCTTACTGTTAAAACAAATGTAGTTAGATTTAATTTAAATGGAATGGAGTTTAAGATTAGAGAGTTTATTACCTGCAACACGAAGTATGCAGTATACAGTGGGATGCAAAAGTTTGTGCAACCTTGTTAATCTTCATGATTTTCCTGTATAAATTGTTGGTTGTTACGATAAAAAATGTCAGTTAAATATATCATATAGGAGACACACACAGTGATATTTGAGAAGTGAAATTAAGTTTATTAGATTTACAGAAAGTATGCAATAATTGTTTAAAGAAAATTAGGCAGGTGCATAAATTTGGGCACCACAAAAAAGAAATGAAATCAATATTTAGTAGATCCTCCTTTTGCAGAAATTACAGGCTCTAAACACATCCTGTAGGTTCCAATAAGATTCTGGATTCTGGTTGAAGGTATTTTGGACCATTCCTCTTTACAAAATATCTGTAGTTCATTCAGGTTTGATGGCTTCTGAGCATAGACAGCTCTCATTAACTCACACCACAGATTTTCAATTATATTCAGATCTGGGGCCATTCCAGAACGTTGTACTTGTTCCTCTGCATGAATGCCTTAGTGGATTTTGAGCAGTGTTTAGGGTCGTTGTCTTGTTGAAAGATCCAACCCTAGCACAGCTTCAGCTTTGTCACTGATTCCTGGACATTGGTCTCCAGAATCTGCTGATACTAAGTGGAATCTATGCATTCCTCAACTTTAAAAAAATTCCCAGTCCCTGCACTGGTTACACAGCCCCACAGCATGATGGTGCCACCACCATATTTTACTGTAGGTAGCGGGTTTTTTTCTTGGAATATTGTGTTGTTTTTCCTCCATGCACAATGTCCCTTGTTATACCCAAATAACTCCATTTTAGTTCCATCAGTCCACAGCATCTTATTCCAAAATGAAGCTGGCTTGTTCAAATGTGCTTTAGTATATCTCAAGCGGCTCTGTTTGTGTTGTGGGCAGAGAAAAGACTTCCTCTGCATCAATCTGTTCTCACCATTTGTCGCTTCTGTTTATCCGAGATTTTTCTTGGTCTGCCACTTCGAGCCTTAACTTGAACTGAGCCTGTGGTCTTCCATTTCCTCAATATGTTCCTAACTGTGGAAACAGACAGCTGAAATCTCTGAGACAGCTTTCTGTATCCATCCCCTAAACCATGATTTTGAACAATCTTTATCTTCAGGTTGTTCTTGCCGTAATAACAGCATAGAGGGTGCTATTGTGGCTGGGAACGGGAAGAATCACTTGCGTTCCCAGCCTGTCGGCGGCTGTCGCCGAAACCGGAAGGAGCCGCCAGCGGGGACAGGAGGATCGTAGCGATGCTGCGAGGGCACTGGAAAGCTGCAGGGGGCTGAGGGAAGCCCCAGGTGAGTAAAACTCATTTTTTTTATTTGACTTAAGTATCCCTTTAAGCAAAGAAAATATATGACCACTTGACCTACAATCATCCCCTTTAATGCCAAAAAGCCAAATAACAGTTACAAATGAATGTTTTCCTGTTGTAAGGTTGCATCATTGATCCAAATGACATATTTATTTCAAATGAGGCAAATAAATACTGAGACAGCATATTTCACTTTCTTCACTTACTACTAAGTCTAGAGTCTAAATTAACTGAGAAATATTATGCTGTTGTTAAGTGTTCAAGTTAAGTGGCATGAAACTCAAAATTATTTTTTTGCTTTAAAGTGGACCTGAACTCAGAAAGTCCTCTCTGCTCTAAAAGATACGCAACAGCATAATAACCTTTAAAGAAAAACATTTCTTTGTTCCAACTGATACAAATCCTAAACTAAATCTGCACTGTTTTTACTTCCTGATTCATGGAAGCAGACATATTGTTAATCCCCTGTGCTTTCAAATGGCCTTATCTGCCATCTCTGCAATAGGCAGTCATGTGAGACATTGGAGAGATCAGATTACAGCTTGTGATTAGACACAAATTAGGGGAAATTAAACAGGCTAAATTCTCTAAATACATACAGGGTGCATTCCTCTATGTATTTATTTAGTCCTGTGCAAGAGTTCAGGTCCACTTTAAAACATTAAACACTGCAAAAATTAATAGAAAACATAAAAACGACTGGTTTAATGTAATTCCTAGGCATGTGTACACTTTACTGCAGCTAACTGCTAAGATTATTGGTTGCAGGATAAATTATTATATTGTCTTGTAATTAAGTAACTACTGAGCAAACAAAATAGAAGGTTCTCTGCTTCCTCCCTGGATACAGCAGAAGATTTCCTGCATTCTTTACACAGCTTCCAATTAGGCGGACTCCACCTAATAATGTCAGTACAGTAAAGGCAATCTTATCAATTAGCTTATGAGTGAAGTAGAGGTTTAAATATTAACCCTTACAGTAGCTTCAAAACCATTTACATTTTTCCTATTTATTTTTGTTCCATGTTTATTGCTTCAGATCATAGATGAAACTTGAGTTTCAACCACTTTAAAGTGCCTCTGTAAATGTATTAGCGGCAAATCCCACCTTGAGTTAAAATATGCTTGTTGTATATCATTTAGACCTGCTACTTTGATGATGTTTGTGGCTAAAATAAATAGGTTAGCCATACATATAAAAGTCTGGTTTGAACTAAGAATGTTTGAGATGAGTTTGAAATATGAATGATTTAGGTTATCATAGAAGAAGCAGGAATAAAAGTTCCACTTAAAGATATATTAATTGTTATACTAATGGGGCAAAAACTCCTACAATCACACAAAGCTCACGCTCGGCTGCTATTCAGGCCTGGTTATATCTACCCCAAAAATGACATTCTCCATTAGATAGAATCCCTGTAAAGAGGAACTCCAGCCTAAACAAACATACTGTCATTAAGTTACATTAGTTATGTTAATTAAAATAGATAGGTAATATAATCTCTTACCCACCCTGTTTTAAAAGAACAGACACATGTTTGATTTCATGATGGCAGCCATCTTTTTGGTTGAAAGGAGGTGACAGTGAGCATGAGACACAGTTCCAACTGCCCTGTGTCCTGAGCGCCTCTCCCAGTTGCTAGGCAACGTGAATAACAACATAGGAAATCCCATCATGCTCTGCACAGCATCAGTGAAAAAAGCCCAGGCTTTTTTTCTTTGATGGGTGGAGCTTAGGTAAAAATGCAGCTAAAAATGATGCTTTGGTAAGAAAAACAAAGTTCTGATGCTGTGAAACTGTTAAAGAAACACCAAGCCTATTCAGTTCTGCTGAGTAGATTTTTAGTCCGGAGGTTCACACAGCTATACCTGTCCTTCAAACCTGGTGGAACAGACCCTACTCCAAAAATAAACTCTTGCTTAGCTGAGCTACAGGCATGGATGAATGATAACTGGTTGAAACTGAATGCTGACAAAACTAAGGTCCTCTTTGTCCAAAGCCAGTGCTCGCCATCAAAACAGCTCTATCCTAAAGCAACACCAATCAGGATTGGGAATTCAGACATAAACAGCTCCAACCTTGTGCGCAGCCTTGGCGTACTAATCGATAGGGATTTGAGTTTCAGAAACCAAATTTCATCTGTAGTTAATTCTTCCTACTTTCATCTGAAGAACATTGCAAAGATTAACCACTTGCCGACCGCACACTCATAACGTGCGTCGGCAAAGTGGCAGCTGCAGGACCAGCGACGCAGTACTGCGTCGCCAGCTGCAGCCTAATTAATCAGGAAGCAGCCGCTCGTACGAGCGGCTGCTTCCTGTCAAATCACGGCGGGGGGCTCCGTGAATAGCCTGCGGGCCGCCGATAGCGGCTCGCAGGCTAGATGTAAACACAAGCGGAAATAATCCGCTTTGTTTACATTTGTACGGCGCTGCTGCGCAGCAGCGCCGTAAGGCAGATCGGCGATCCCCGGCCAATCAGCGGCCGGGGATCGCCGCCATGTGACAGGAGACAGCCTGTCACTGGCTGCACAGGACGGATAGCGTCCTGTGCAGCCCGGCTTACCAAAGGGGGCCAGGTAGGAGAGGGAGGGGGAGCATTTCGCCGCGGAGGGGGGCTTTGAGGTGCCCCCCCCCGCCAGCCACTCGCAGGCAGCAGAGATCAGACCCCCCCAGCACATCATCCCCATAGGGGGGAAAAAAGGGGGGCAATCTGATCTCCCTGCCTGCACCCTGATCTGTGCTGGGGGCTGCAGAGCCCACCCAGCACAGATCAATCAAACTAGCGCTGGTCCTTAAGGGGGGGTAAAGGGTGGGTCCTCAAGTGGTTAAACAACTGATTCCCCCAGAGTATCTTCCAACCCTAGTTCACGCCTTCATCACATCACGGCTGGACTACTGCAATGCCCTTTATGCTGGCCTCCCCCTGGCTACCAGTAGAATGGAGAATACTCTTCAAGATTGGACTGCTGACATTCAAATCCCTGCACAATCTGGGCCCTGGATACATGAAGGACTTGCTGAAGCTGCACCACACCTCTCACAACCTCAGATCATCAAGTTCTATAAACTTGGTCACTCCCAGAGTGCACCTCAAAAATCTGAAGATAGAGCCTTCTGTCATGCTGCCCCTACTCTTTGGAACTCCCTGCCACACCCAGTAAAGACAGCACCATCCCTATTCAAATCCAGACTGAAAAGCCACCTGTTTAGCCTGGCATTTCCGGACCTATAAAATTCTTCCTCTGTGCCACGATGGTCTGAGCCATGCTTATGCACTTTGAGTCCTATGGGAGAAAAGCGCTTTACAAATGTTATTTGTTGTTGTTGTTGTTAAAGTAACTTTGAAAACTGTAACTAATTTCTTAGGGGATATAGAATTTAAAGCATGGACTAAAGCTGATATAACCTATTTAAACTATATATACGTTCGCATAGTGTTCGGTTAAGTTTTTTGTGCAATTAAAAGAAGATAAACATTACTTGTATTAAACTTCATAATTGGGTTAAATCACTTAAAACTACATCTGCATGGTTACCACGCAACATATATCATTTTCTTAATAATGCAATTCCCATGAATTCCCAAATCTGTATTATATGCATAAACTGTATGTTTTTAAACTTTAATAATAAAGAAAGTTGGAAAAAATTTTTTGACTGAGAATGCAAATTTTAACTGAAATGAAACTAACCTGATCTAGCCCTGTAGCTACCGGTTAATTAAAGGACACCGGAAAGGAGACTACATCTATAACACTACCTGCTCCAGCTTGTCCTTATATTTACCTGTCCTCCATTTTGGAAGGAGTCTCCATCTGTCAGACCGCACTGTTTCCCATTCCTCGAAGGAGCAGCGCATGTTCTGTCTATTTTGTGCTCCTTGCAATTTCATGCTCCCACTCAGCTGTGTGCATGAACTGGGTCGGGAGAACAGCCAAATGGGAATGTAACTATACAGGGAGTGCGAGTGGACTGAGCATGCACCATTCTTTCATCTTCTGTGTGTCTGGCTCCAGTTACAACCAAAAAATGGGGGGGGGGGGGGTAGAGTGGTGCAACAGAGAGGGGGCCCATCAAAACCTAAGGGCAAGTAAGTATAAGGACCCCATACTACACGCACTGATGTATGACATTTTATAGATATAGCCTCAGTTTAGGTGCTCCTCAATTAGTCAACAGCTACAGGGCTAGATTGGCATATACCATGTATTGCCATAATTGCCATACATCCCGTTTAGAGACTGCCATGAGATCAGTTGAAAAAAATAGCATCCTTTTTGTGCTTTTATTCTTCGGCTTGCCTTACATTTGAGGAAGTGTTCTCCACCACAGCGTACGGATGTGCTGTCCATGAGCTCGCACATATCCAGAAAAGGGGTGCGTGTTGGATTTCTAAAGCCACCCAGCATGACGATAGGAAGACAACAGCTATCACATGTACATGACATCTGTCTAAAGCTCCATAGGCATGTTAGCTGGAACATGGTCAAGATGGCCATTCTAGACCATCTTGGGCAAGAATCTAGCACTAATAGTGTAGGAGTCCCTTGTAGTCGTTCAAAGATCCAGCATGCCCTATCTAATAACAGCAGCAATAGCCGAGTCCATTTACCCCGCCTGTCGGAAGCAGCAGAACTCAGCTGTAGCTGAAGGACACATCTGTATGATAAGCTCAAGTCCACAACTTTTGCCTTAGGAATCCTAATCCCTAATGGTGTCAGTAATAGAAGTGCATGTGTAGTAAACGTAATGTTTCAGAATTGTTGTACTTTGGGTTACATGATTATGATCTTTTTCTTTGTCTAAACAAATTTATGAAATAAGGATGAGCAATTTAGTCAAAACTGATTATAGCCTCAATTCTGAAAAAAACATTGACTGATTCTTGTCCATCTTGCAACACCATCAGAGAGGCACCTTCTCAGGCTACATACATTCTTTAAAGGGATCTTAGTAGCAAATACCAAACAAAGTCTAAAATCAGTGGCAGACACAGCACTTCACCCAGAGTATTTTAATTAGTAATCTGCAGCAGTGCCCTGGATTATTTAAATTTTTGCCCTGCAGTCTTTCCTGGTTTCAAATAGCTGTAGGAAGTTAACCCCTCCCCTCCTTCTCACTGCCCTTAGCCATCCTCAGGGTGTGAAGTTAAGCATGTGTTACTTCTCAGCAGGGCCGGTTGAAGGGGCCATGTGGCCCTGGGGCAAACTTCAGCGTTGGGCCCCCGCACTCCGCCCCCCCCCCCCCTGTGGAGCAGTGCGAGGGGAGAGGGGGGAAAGAAAATATAGCAGGGTTGGTGCTGCTGGGGCCTCAGCAGAGGTCGGGACAAATGCCCCCTTTGCCTCTATGGTAGCGCTGGCTCTGCTTCTTGGGTAATTTGGCGTCCTGTGGCACCTGATAAATTACTAATAACTGCTAATCGAGGCTATTACTATTATTGTCTATGGCAGCACCCGTTTTCCCAGGGCCCCTATGGCACCCTTTTTACAAGCTTCACCAACCGAGTCCTACTCTCCACATTATTGAAACAACCAGTGTCTGCAGCAGAACTGTGCCAACATCTTTCAGGCAACACCCAAAGTAAAAGAACCTTCAGGAACTGCAAGCAAATGTACATAAAGGAATCCCTGCTGTGGTAAACCCAAAGGGTGCTCACACCAAACATTATTTGTGATATTTTAGTCCTGTGTGCTGCACTCTCTAGGTCTCTAAATAAAATCTATGCACAGCATTATTTTTGAAAGCTTTGCTGCTTTATGGCTTTTCCCCACAAGTGCTTATTCTTGTCACTCAATATACAGCAAATTCTTTACATTTTTCATTTGCAAATGGAAAACACTTGATAGTTTTTCAATAAAATGAAAGCAGAAAGAACAAATATTGATTGTCTCTAGTTCTAAAGCTAGACACTTTCAATGATGGTAATCTGAAACAGTGTTGCTTGCTAATTTTCGCTAAAGGCAATTTTACAGTGAAAATGCTATTCTCAACTTCGAGAAAATATTAGCGAAAATCCATTGTATTTTCGCAATATAAATGATCAAAACAAATTTTTCTTTCCGATGTGAAGATTTGCAAAAACGTTATATTTATGAGCTCCAAAATTGTTTCTTTTTAGCAGAAAAATTCACGAAAAATGTGAAAAATCACAAACATTATAAAATGATTTTTGAATGTATTTTTGTTTGAAAGTCAAATTTTACATTATTTTTGTGAATATGAATGCAAAAGGAAAATCTGCATTTTCGCTCATCACTGATCTGAAATAACCATTGCTGATGATTTTGGGAGACCATTTATTGTGCAAACATGGCTCTCTGCAATATTTTGCGATATGGAGAGAGATGTTGGGAGGCAAGGAGATGGTGCTGAAGAGAGTGGGGTCAAGCTGCAGGCACCTGTGGAAGTATTTGATTGGCATGATCGGGTAGGGTTTTTCAGCGTGATCACTAATGTGTACTAGTTGGAAGTCAGTCGTTAACTGTACGCATTTGGAAAAAAGTCCCCCAAAATTATCAAGATGAATCATTTTGGGTGGCATATTTTGCAAGTGTGTAGCATAGAGGTAAAAGCTGTGCATGATGAAAAGAATATCCACGCCAGTAGCTGCTCACAATACAAATTAGAACCTGACAGAGTTTGCTGCAGTTAATTCCAGAAATGTTTCAAAGTTATGCCATTCCTACTGCGCTCTCCTGCAAACCGGGATTCCTGTGATGGATCACAATAACCTCACATAGCGTGATACTGCATACATTCACCACATACAGTTCACCAAGTGAATAGGTGTCACACTGTGTCTTGCACACAGGGCCGCCATCAGAATTCTCTGGTCCCCATACTTGGCAAACCTACAGGGCCCCCTCACACCAAATAACAATCTGGTAGGTAAATTGTGTGGGGTAGAGTCAAAGCAACTTGCCTGTCGCCCATAACGCCCTCCCCCCTGCATTGATGCATGTTCACCAATCACGCAGCAGGAAGAGGGAGTTGACCCCACATCTCCTGTTATGTCACGGTAGAATTATCAACACAGGCTCGAGTGGCACTGCCACTGTTTGGGCCCCAGACCCTTCCTGGGCCCCATACTACTGTCCCTCTTGTACCCCCCTGATGGCTGCCCTGCATGTGGGTACACTGCTTCCCACTTCCATCAGCAGCTCCCCGAATCCAAGCCACCTCAGCTTTGCAGGTGGGTCATGCGTATTTACACCGGCCAGGAGCAAGTGAAGATCGGGGTAGCAATAGCTGGGGACCTGTTAATCGCTGCACCGGAGGTATAGTGAGTGAGCGCCGGACGCCGCATAGGAGCCATTATCATGGAGAAGCAGCAGCTGGCAGCATTATTTCATGAGCTTTGAGTCTCCTAGGAGTGTGTGCAATTCTACACGCGCATTGAGAAGCCCAGTGTTTTTAAGTGTTACGCAGAGGAGTTTTGATGTCTGTTTTTATGTATGGATTAAAACAAATTTTGTAAATTAAGATACAGTGGTTTGCAAAAGTATTCAGCCCCCTTCAAGTTTTCCACATTTTGTCACATTACTGCCACAAACATGAATCAATTTTATTGGAATTCCATGTGAAAGACCAATACAAAGTGGTGTACACGTGAGAAGTGGAATGAAAATCATACATGATTCCAAACATTTTTTACAAATTAATAACTGCAAAGTGTGGTGTACGTAATTATTCAGCCCCCTTTGGTCTGAGTGCAGTCAGTTGCCCATATACATTGCCTGATGAGTGCTAATGACTAAATAGAGTGCACATGTGTGTAATCTACAAATACATCTGCTCTGTGACGGCCTCAGAGGTTGTCTAAGAGAATACTGGGAGCAACAACGCCATGAAGTCCAAAGAACACACCAGACAGGTCAGGGATAAAGTTATTGAGAAATTTAAAGCAGGTTTAGGCTTCAAACAGATTTCCAAAGCCTTGAACATCCCACGGAGCACTTTCAAGCGATCATTCAGAAATGGAAGGAGTATGGCACAACTGTAAACCTACCAAGACAAGGCCGCCCACCTAAACTCACAGGCCGAACAAGGAGAGCGCTGATCAGAAATGCAGTCAAGACTTCGCCTCATCTGGAAGTCCCCATATATTTTATTTGAAGAGAAAGTCTCTATAAAAGAGATTTTTCAGACTGTATATTTTATCATTGCTTGATATCTTTGTTGACTGAAAACATCTAATGCTCCATCTACACGGAGCGATCCGGCAGCTCGATTAGCCGCCGGATCTTCCGCATCCCCGCGCGTACCCACTCGTTCGCGCATGCGTCGGATTTGATACCCGCTCGTCCCCGCCGGCGCCGCTTATCTTCTGCTCGATTCCCCGCTATTGTCCGCTCACGGGGAACGAGCGGGGAATCGGCCACAGCGAGATCGGACCTGTCGGATCTTATCAATCGAGCCGCATTAGCAGCTCGATTGATAAGATACATCGGCACATGTAGACCCAGCTTTAGGCCCGAAAGCCTGCCTTCTCATAGACGTGATTCTGAAAGCCACATCAGAGAGGTAATATGCATTATTCTTGGTGAAAATATATTGAAATTAGTTTATATAAACATTAAAGACTTGTCCTTTCAATCTTCAGCAGTTTTTAAAGTTTTTTAGATAACTTTTTTATGCTATACTTCATATACAATCAGTAAGCATTACTATTTAAATGCAATTGCAAGCTTAGGGACAACTACCAAGCTTTGATTGATTAAGATATATCTACTTTAAGTTCTTTATACAAGAATAAAACTTTATATATCATTTTTTAAGGATAAAGCTATATTGTGTGTACCATCTCGAGACAACAACTATCGATGGAGGTTAAAATCTACAGCAGAAGAATTGCTGTACAACCTGTACATTGTAAACCTGTTAACCTATAAATATTCTGTTTATAGTGAGCTACGCACCCACTACTGACTAATCTTGATTATGAAGACTTTCTTGGCTTGCCTTTTAAGCAGTTAATAATCATTTATAGCAGATATCGATCAGATATTTGACAGGCCCATGGTGACTCTGGACGAGCTGCAGAGATCTACAGCTCAGGTGGGAGACTCTGTCCATAGGACAACTATTAGTTGAGCACTGCACAAAGTTGGCCTTTATGGAAGAGTGGCAAGAACAAAGCCATTGTTAACAGAAAAGCATAAGTCCCATTTGCAGTTTGCCACAAGCCGTGTGGGGGACACAGCAAACATGTGGAAGAAGATGCTCTGGTCAGATGAGACCAAAATGGAACTTTTTTGGACAAAATGCAAAACGCTATGTGTGGCAGAAAACTAACACTGCACATCACTCTGAACACACCATCCCCACTGTCAAATATGGTAGTGGCAGCACCATGCTCTGGGGGTGCTTCTCTTCAGCAGGGACAGGGAAGCTGGTCAGAGTTGATAGGAAGATGGATGGAGCCAAATACAGGGCAATCTTGGAAGAAAACCTCTTGGAGTCTGCAAAAGACTTGAGACTGGGGCGGAGGTTTACCTTCCAGCTGGACAACGCCCCTAAACATAAAGCCAGGGCAACAATGGAACGGTTTAAAACAAAACATATCCATGTGTTAGAATGGCCCAGTCAAAGTCCAGATCTAAATCCAATCAAGAATCTGTGGCAAGATCTGAAAACTGCTGTTCACAAACGCTGCCCATCTAATCTGACTGAGCTGGAGCTGTTTTACAAAGAAGAATGGGCAAGGATTTCAGTCTCTAGATGTGCAAAGCTGGTAGAGACATCCCCTAAAAGACTGGCAGCTGTAATTGCAGCAAAAGGTGGTTCTACAAAGTATTGACTCGGGGGGCTGAATAATTACGCACACCCCACTTTGCAGTTATTGATTTGTAAAAAATGTTTGGAATCATGTATGATTTTCTTTCCACTTCTCACGTGTACAACACTTTGTATTGGTCTTTCACGTGGAATTCCAATAAAAGTTATTCATGGTTGTGGCAGTAATATGACAAAATGTGGAAAACTTCAAGGGGGCCGAATACTTTTGTAAACCACTGTAAAAGTCTGGAGTGGCTGATTCTGCATAGCATTGAGGAGTGTGATTAAATACCCATGGCCCACCTGCAAAGCTGAGGCGGCTTGGATTTGGTGAGCTGCTGGTGGAAGGAGGTGTGCAGTGTACCCACGTGTGCAAGACACAGTGTGACACCTATTCACTTGGGGACACATGCTTGCTGTGAACAAAACTGTATTTGGAGAATAAATGCAGTATGACGCTATGTGAGGTTACTGCGATTTGTTACAGGAATCCCGGTTTGCAGGAGAGCGCAGAAAGGAAAGCTGTGCATGAGTTACACAGTTACATAGTTATTTGGGTTAAAAAAAGACATATGTGCATCGAGTTTAATCCGAGAACAAAGCGACACAGAGTGGCTCTGTGCTACTGCATAGGTGCGGGCCATCTTGAGCCTGCGCAGTGCGGGTGTGTTAATACACAGATGGGAGCACGGGAGTACAAACATATTCTACAAGTCCTTGTCAAATATTTTGTGAGGGTCCCAGCACTGGATCAGTGTGGCCAAGGAGGATGGGGGAAGCTTCTGGACTACTGAAGTAAGTATATAACTTGGGAATATGTTTCCCTTCAGGTACACTTTCACATAAGTGTCCTGTTTGCATGTTGGGCTATAATTAAGGATGCAAGTCTGAAACGTGTAAGGCCTCATTCACATCATACGCGATTTCGTTCGCATTTAAAAGCGCGTATGATGTGCAACACGCAAGAACGGCACAAGGGCATAGACAGCCCTTCTGCCATTCACATCAAAGGCGCTGCGCAGCACTACGATGCTCTATGATGAGCTTGTGTACTGCTGCCTGCATTTTGCCCGCAAGCGCAGAGATGACCCATCACTGTCAATGGATAGGATCAGCAGCGCAGCGGGTAGCAGCAAAGATAGCGTGCGATCGTACATGTTGCGTTCTGATCGCACGGCCATCTGTGGCTGCGCTAGATAGATGTGAAGGAGGCATTACCTGATTGCTCAGATAAAAACTTTTTGGGACTTTCTACAAACTGGATTGTGCAGCTCTCCCATTACTACAGGTCCTGTTTGCAAAGAAATGTCACCAATACTTTTCAGATTCAGTATTTGACAATAGAGATTAACAGACAGAAATTTTATTTTGCTTATATTTTCATGTAAAGAGAAAGCATGTCTCAAAAAAAAAACAGGATTTTTGTGAATAAACAAAAAAATGAAGTCATTGTCTTAAAGGGAAGGTTCAGGGAGGGCTGTAAAAAAATAAAAATCAATATCTACTTACCTGGGGCTTCCTCCAGCCCGTGGCAGGCAGGAGGTGCCCTCGCCGCCGCTCCGCAGGCTCCCGGTGGTCTCTGGTGGCCGACCCGACCTGGCCAGGCCAGCTGCCAGGTCGGGCTCTTCTGTGCTCCAAGGCCTGGCACTTCTGCGTCCCACGCGGGCGCGCTGACGTCATCGGACGTCCGCCGGGCTGTACTGCGCATGCGCAGTAGTTCTGCGCATGCGCAGTACAGCCCGGCGGACGTCCGATGACGTCAGCGCGCCCGCGTGGGACGCAGAAGTGCCAGGCCTTGGAGCGCAGAAGAGCCCGACCTGGCAGCCGGCCTGGCCAGGTCGGGTCGGCCACCGGAGACCACCGGGAGCCTGCGGAGCGGCGGCGAGGGCACCTCCTGCCTGCCACGGGCTGGAGGAAGCCCCAGGTAAGTGGATATTGATCTTTATTTTTTTACAGCCCTCCCTGAACCTTCCCTTTAATCCTTTATCTGTCCTAAAAATATTTTTAAACAAAAATGTTCCATGGAGAATATACACCTAATATGAAATCTACTTAGACCTTTTCCACGTTCCATTGATGGCAAAGTTCACAGTAGGCCTTGCATTCCCTTTAACAGCAGAAGTGCACTGAAATGGGAAAGTGGCGCCACATGGTATCCGCTTGCTGCATACAGTCAATGAAAAGTATGCTTCACTGTCACTGATAATGTGAGCGTTATGCGGTAGCGTTGCATGCAGTGCAATGGGATTCTGCATGCTGTTATATTGCAATGCAACTGCCAATGCTGTTACGTCACAGAGGTGGTGCATTGCAGTGCGGCAAGCCATGGTACAAAGCATCCATTACGCCACAATGCACCACTGTGAGCGTAGCCTTTATTTTTATCCATTGCACCGATATTCATCCCATAGGTTTTTCACTTCAGATTTACTTTAACCCTCCTGGCAGTTTGTCAAAATCCGCCAGGGGGCAGCAAGTACGTTTAAAAAAAAAAAAAAAAATTTTCATGTAGCGAGACGAGGTCTCGCTACATGATAGCCGCTGCTCAGCGGCATCCCCCCAGCCCCTCCGATCGCCGCCGGCAATCGGAGATCAAGAGATCCCGTTCAAAGAATGGGATCTCTTGGAGGGCTTCCCCCGTCGCCATGGCGACGGGGTGGGATGACGTCACCGACGTCGTGACGTCAAAGGGGACTCCGATCCATCCCACGGCGCTGCCTGGCACTGATTGGCCAGGCAGCGCACGGGGTCTGGGGGGGGCGGCTGCGGCGACGCGTATAGCGGCGGATCGGCGGGTAGCGGCGGCGATCGGGCACTGCACGCAGCTAGCAAAGTGCTAGCTGCGTGCAGCAAAAAAAAAATTATGCAAATCGGCCCAGCGGGGCCTGAGCGGTGCCTCCCGGCGGCATAGCCCGTGCTCAGCACGAGCTTACCGCCAGGGAGGTTAAAGGACAACTATCAATAAGCAAGTGTTATAAAACTACAATGTATAAATTATTTCTAAGAATCATTTAATAGCTATGTAAGTATGTTCCTAGTTTCATGTTAAAAATCAGAGCCAAAAGCTGTACTTAGGTTTGTGTAGATTTTAGCTGCATCCATTAGCATAGATGATTCTTTTTTATTTGTAATGTAACATCACAGCCACTGCTGGTCTCTTGTTTAATTTTCTTTGATAGAAAAAAAAAACTTGTGTGAAAATCTTACTTTGTTGTCAGGTTTCACAAACAAAAGTACAGAATGTTTATTTTTTCTGCTTAGCTGCACACCCATTCTTCTCAGAATTTACAGCTATCACTGAAAGCCCTACATGTTATCTGGACAGCTCATTTAGTTAGAAAAAGGCAGCTAGTCAGACCTGTAACCTGCAAAAGCTAGAAAGTACACACAGGGTTAATAGATGTAGGGAGAGGGATTCCCCTCTCCCCTTCATAATTCGCTGGTCTGATGCCTGTCCCCAACACCCATCAGTGAGACACTTTTATAACATGAAAGGAAGAGATAAGCAGGGGGGAGATATACAGCAGTACTTAGGGACATCTAGACAAACTATACCCATCTCAGTTTAGAAAAAAATGTTTATTGATAGTTGTGCTTAAGTCAATATAGGTCACTCTATTTAAGAACAAGATTTTGCGATTAGTATTTTATTTCAAACAATGGCTACAACAGGCATAATAATGTAGTGCAAAACAAATGCAGAATACAGTTTTCTGATTGTTTGGCAAGATATTAGAATATAGTTCATGGTAATGTGTTCCTACAGATCTGCATGCCAGGAAGCATTGGGCCTGATCACCGAGTCACTCCTTGATGATGATGACTGGTTTTCCTTATGTTAACAAGGCTGCCAGATCTCCAGCGCACCAACACGAAACAATAGTCTTATGTATCAGCTGTCAAACAAATGTGTTTTTTTATCACATCACTGAAAAAAAGATGAATAAATCAGCTTCAAACACAAATGTCATATTGTAAGAAATGCGGCATTCAAAGATGTTCATTGTCAAGAGGAAAAAAGGGGAAGAGTTCAACAGATCAAGGCTGATAAAAAAGGAATACATTTGTATCTCTCAATGTGGATAATAGAGTGTTTTGATACAATGATAACAACTATGACAATGCCTGAGAATAACCTGCAATGCTAACAGCTAGTATGGCAAGAACGTTGCTATTTAAGTTCATTGTTCATGTAGAAAAGAGCAGCAAATTTAAACAGCTTTAAGAGGATCTGTAAAAAAAAAAAAAAAAAAAAAACAGCCCCTGGGTGTACTTACATTGGGAGAGGGAAGCCTCTGGAATATAATGAGGCTCTTCACCCTCTGGGATCCAGCTCTGGCAGTCTCCAAACAGCGGGAATGCAAATATTTACCTTGCCGGCTCCAGCGCGGGTGCAGTAGGGGCTTCCCGATGGGTTTCAGTGTAAATAGCCGCTCCGATTGGGTCCTCTCTACAGCCACAGCCAACAAGTTTGGTAGCTGTATTTTCGGGAGCTGCCAGTGCTGGATCCCGGAGGGTGAATTGGATGGGGGAAGCCTCATTAGGATCCAGAGGCTTACCCCTCCCTAGGTAAGTACCTCCAGAGCCTGTATGCTTTTGTAACAGTTACTTACTTTTTAAGGCTGGGAGCACTGCATTTTTTAGTGGTGTACTCCTGAGTCCTGAAAGACATATGCAATTCTGCAAAGTGTGCCCCCAGCCTAAAGCGTACATGAACTGACACATGACATGATGATATAAAGTGGCTACACGTAATACCACGCCTACTTAGAGCTTACCTGTATTCCCTTGTTATTTCCTGTTCGCATTTCAAGAGTTAATATTACATATTATATACATTTATTTGTTTGCACACAGACTCCTGATAAGGACAAAGTGTTGGAAGCTTCAAATGGTAATTAAATCTCTCTTCTGGGAGCTGAATGAATCAGATTCTTCCTCACACTAGCAGTCTGGGCCAGGTGCAGAGTGCACAGCGGAGCTTTAAGAATCACTCACCTGCCCGGGATCCAGCGGCAGCAGCCCGTATTCTCTGTTTCCTGCCGGGGATGGTGACTGTGCAGACAATGTGACCAGGGGGTCTTGGAGGATGAGGCCCACTTCCTGCTACACTGCAGCAAATACGCACCTGTGAGGACTGTCTACTTCCAGATACTCTCTGACCACATCCAGGATTTTACCTCCACAGATGAGGAGAGGAAATTCTACTGGGGGAGGAGGAAACAACCGTGCAAATAGCTGCCCGATATGTCAAAGCCTGCCACCAACTGAGAGGAACATGATACATGGACTATATACACCCAATACCCCCTATGGACTATATATCCCAGCCCCCCTCCTCCATACCCTAAGGACTACATACCCCAACCCCCTATACCCTTCCCTTATTCCCACAACCCCCTCCCCATGTTAACACTTTGTTTTGCTTTGGCAATGCTAAAAGTATTTGGTCCTGCCAATAAAGCTTTTTTGGAATTGGATTTGGATGAGCGCTGCACTCACTTGTGCTGAAGTAACAGAGCAGAGTGTGTTCCCCTGGCTCTAGTCCCACAGCACCTACCAGTTACACTGTGATTCTGGTGTCAGTTACACAGTTAAAAATACACTATTTACTTCTGTTACTAATACACTATACACTTCTGTAGAATACTGACTGTACAGTGATGAAAACAAAATAACTCACGCCAGCAGGACATTAACCTCAATGGTGGTCTATTAAAACCACCAGGCGGCAGTGCAGCACTTTAACCACTTCCCGACCGCCTAACGCACAGCGGCGGCCGGGAAGTGGAGCCCTGAAGGACCGGCTCACCCACAGAGGCGGCGGTCCTTCTAAGGGCATGGGCGGAGCGATCGCGTCATCCGTGACGCGATCCTCCGCCGGCGCCTGTCACCGCTCGCCCGCCGCAACATCCCGCCGGCTATACGGAAGCGCCGGCGGGATGTTAACCCCGCGATCGCCGCATACAAAGTGTATAATACACTTTGTAATGTTTACAAAGTGTATTATACAGGCTGCCTCCTGCCCTGGTGGTCCCAGTGTCCGAGGGACCACCAGGGCAGGCTGCAGCCACCCTAGTCTGCACCCAAGCACACTGATTTCTCCCCCCCCTGCCCCAGATCGCCCACAGCACCCATCAGACCCCCCCCTGCCCACCCCCCAGACCCCTGTTTGCACCCAATCACCCCCCTAATCACCCATCAATCACTCCCTGTCACTATCTGTCAACGCTATTTTTTTTATCCCCCCCCCCCCCTGCTCCCTGCCCCCTCCTGATCACCCCCACCCCTCAGATTCTCCCCAGACCCCCCCCCCCCAGACCACCCCCCCCTGTTTACTGTATGCATCTATCCCCCTGATCACCTGTCAATCACCTGTCAATCACCCGTCAATCACCCGTCAATCACCCCCTATCACCACCTGTCACTGTTACCTATCAGATCAGACCCTAATCTGCCCCTTGCGGGCACCCAATCACCCGCCCACACGCTCAGATTGCCCTCTGACCCCCCCTTATCAATTCACCAGTGCATTAATTACATCTGTTCTTCCCTGTAATAACCCACTGATCACCTGTCAATCACCTGCCAATCACCTATCACCCATCAATCACCCCCTGTCACTGCCACCCATCAATCAGCCCCTAACCTGCCCCTTGCGGGCAATCTGATCACCCACCCACACCATTAGATCGCCCACAAACCCGCCGTCAGATTACCTCCCAAATGTATTGTTTACATCTGTTATCTTCTCTAAACACCCACTAATTACCCATCAATCACCCATCAATCACCCCCTATCACCACCTGTCACTGTTACCTATCAGATCAGACCCTAATCTGCCCCTTGCGGGCACCCAATCACCCGCCCACACTCTCAGATTGCCCTCAGACCCCCCCTTATCAATTCGCCAGTGCATTAATTACATCTGTCCTTCCCTGTAAAGACCCACTGATCACCTGTCAATCACCTGCCAATCACCTATCACCCATCAATCACCCCCTGTCACTGCCACCCAACAATCAGCCCCTAACCTGCCCCTTGCGGGCAATCTGATCACCCACCCACACCAATAGATCGCCCGCAGATCCGACATCAGATCACCACCCAAGCGCAGCGTTTACATCTATTCTCTCCTCTAAACACCCACTAATTACCCATCAATCACCCCCTATCACCACCTGTCACTGTTACCCATCAGATCAGACCCTAACCTGCCCCTTGCGGGCACCCAATCACCCGCCTACACGCTCAGATTGCCCTCAGACCCCCCCTTATCAATTCGCCAGTGCAATATTTACATCTGTCCTTCCCTGTAATAACCCACTGATCACCTGTCAATCACCTGCCAATCACCTATCACCCATCAATCACCCCCTGTCACTGCCACCCATCAATCACCCCCTGTCACTGCCACCCATCAATCACCCGCTGTCACTGCCACCCATCAATCAGCCCCTAACCTGCCCCTTGCAGGCAAACTGATCACCCACCCACACCAATAGATCGCCCGCAGATCCGACATCAGATCACCACCCAAGCGCAGTGTTTCCATCTATTCTCTACCCTAAACACCCACTAATTACCCATCAATCACCCCCTGTCACTGCTACCTATCAGATTAGACCCCTATCTGCCCCTAGGGCACTCAATCACCCGCCCACACCCTCAGAATGCCCTCAGACCCCAGCCCTGATCACCTCGCCAGTGCATTGCTTGCATCTATTCCCCCCTCAATCACACCTTGAGACACCCATCAATCACCTCCTGTCACCCCCTAGCACGCCTACCCATCAGATCAGGCCCCAATTTGCCCCGTGTGGGCTCCTGATCACTCGGCCAAACCCTCAGATCCCCCTCAGACCCCCTTCCGATCACCTCCCCAGTGCATTGATTGCATCTATTTTCCCCTCTAACCACCCCCTGAGACACCCATCAATCACCTCCTGTCACCCCCCTAGCACTCCTATCCATCAGATCAGGCCCAATACAACCTGTCATCTAAAAGGCCACCCTGCTTATGACCGGTTCCACAAAATTCGCCCCCTCATAGACCACCTGTCATCAAAATTTGCAGATGCTTATACCCCTGAACAGTCATTTTGAGACATTTGGTTTCCAGACTACTCACGGTTTTGGGCCTGTAAAATGCCAGGGCGGTATAGGAACCCCACAAGTGACCCCATTTTAGAAAAAAAGACACCCCAAGGTATTCTGTTAGGTGTATGACGAGTTCATAGAAGATTTTATTTTTTGTCAAAAGTTAGCGGAAATTAATTTTTATTGTTTTTTTTTCCACAAAGTGTCATTTTTCACTAACTTGTGACAAAAAGTAAAATCTTCTATGAACTCGCCATACACCTAACGGAATACCTTGGGGTGTCTTCTTTCTAAAATGGGGTCACTTGTGGGGTTCCTATACTGCCCTGGCATTTTAGGGGCCCTAAACCGCGAGGAGTAGTCTAGAAAACAAATGCTTCAAAATGATCTGTGAATAGGACGTTGGGCCCCTTAGCGCACCTAGGCTGCAAAAAAGTGTCACACATGTGGTACCGCCGTACTCAGGAAAAGTAGTATAATGTGTTTTGGGGTGTATTTTTACACATACCCATGCTGGGTGGGAGAAATTTCTATGTAAATGGACAATTGTGTGTAAAAAAATCAAACAATTGTCCATTTACAGAGATATTTCTCCCACTTAGCATGGGTATGTGTAAAAATACACCCCAAAACGCATTATACTACTTCTCCTGAGTACGGCGGTACCACATGTGTGGCACTTTTTTACACCCTAAGTACGCTAAGGGGCCCAAAGTCCAATGAGTACCTTTAGGATTTCACAGGTCATTTTGCGACATTTGGTTTCAAGACTACTCCTCACGGTTTAGGGCCCCTAAAATGCCAGGGCAGTATAGGAACCCCACAAATGACCCCATTCTAGAAAGAAGACACCCAAAGGTATTCCGTACGGAGTATGGTGAGTTCATAGAAGATTTTATTTTTTGTCACAAGTTAGCGGAAAATGACACTTTGTGAAAAAAAACTATTAAAATCAATTTCCGCTAACTTGTGACAAAAAAATAAAAACTTCTATGAACTCACCATACTCCTAACGGAATACCTTGGGGTGTCTTCTTTCTAAAATGGGGTCATTAGTGGGGTTCCTATACTGCCCTGGCATTTTAGGGGCCCTAAACCGCGAGGAGTAGTCTTGAAACTAAAATGACCTGTGAAATCCTAAAGGTACTCATTGGACTTTGGGCCCCTTAGTGCAGTTAGGGTGCAAAAAAGTGCCACACATGTGGTATCGCCGTACTCGGGAGAAGTAGTATAATGTGTTTTGGGGTGTATTTTTACACATACCCATGCTGGGTGGGAGAAATACCTCTGTAAATGACAATCTTTTGATTTTTTTACACACACTTGTCCATTTACAGAGGTATTTCTCCCACCCAGCATGGGTATGTGTAAAAATACACCCCAAAACACATTGTCCCGAGTATGGCGATACCACATGTGTGGCACTTTTTTGCACCCTAACTGCGCTAAAGGGCCCAAAGTCCAATGAGTACCTTTAGAATTTCACAGGTCATTTTGAGAAATTTCGTTTCAAGACTACTCCTCACGGTTTAGGGCCCCTAAAATGCCAGGGCAGTATAGGAACCCCACAAATGACCCCATTTTAGAAAGAAGACACCCCAAGGTATTCCGTTAGTAGTATGGCGAGTTCATAGAAGATTTTATTTTTTGTCACAAGTTAGCGGAAATTGATTTTAATTGTGTTTTTTCACAAAGTGTCATTTTCCGCTAACTTTTGACAAAAAATAAAATCTTCTATGAACTCACCATACTCCTAACGGAATACCTTGGGGTGTCTTCTTTCTAAAATGGGGTCATTTGTGGGGTTCCTATACTGCCCTGGCATTTTAGGGGCCCTAAACCGTGAGGAGTAGTCTTGAAACGAAATTTCTCAAAATGACCTGTGAAATCCTAAAGGTACTCATTGGACTTTGGGCCCTTTAGCGCAGTTAGGGTGCAAAAAAGTGCCACACATGTGGTATCGCCGTACTCAGGAGAAGTAGTATAATGTGTTTTGGGGTGTATTTTTACACATACCCATGCTGAGTGGGAGAAAGATCTCTGTAAATGGACAATTGTGTGTAAAAAAAATTAACAAATTGTCATTTACAGAGATATTTCTCCCACCCAGCATGGGTATGTGTAAAAATACACCCCAAAACACATTATACTACTTCTCCTGAGTACAGCAATACCACATGTGTGGCACTTTTTTGCAGCCTAACTGCGCTAAGGGGTCCAAAGTCCAATGAGCACCTTTAGGCTTTACAGGGGTGCTTACAATTTAGCACCCCCCAAAATGTCAGGACAGTAAACACACCCCACAAATGACCCCATTTTGGAAAGTAGACTCTTCAAGGTATTCAGAGAGGGGCATGGTGAGTCCGTGGCAGGTTTCATTTTTTTTTTGTCGCAAGTTAGAAGAATTTTTTTTTTTTCTCACAAAGTGTCATTTTCCGCTTACTTGTGACAAAAAATAATATCTTCTATGAACTCACTATGCCTCTCAGTGAATACTTTGGGATGTCCTCTTTCCAAAATGGGGTCATTTGGGGGGTATTTATACTATCCTGGAATTCTAGCCCCTCATGAAACATGACAGGGGGTCAGAAAAGTCAGAGATGCTTGAAAATGGGAAAATTCACTTTTTGCACCATAGTTTGTAAACGCTATAACTTTTACCCAAACCAATAAATATACACTGAATGTTTTTTTTTTAATCAAAAACATGTTTGTCCACATTTTTCGCGCTGCATGTATACAGAAATTTTACTTTATTTGAAAAATGTCAGCAGAGAAAGTTAAAAAAATCATTTTTTTGCCAAAATTCATGTCTTTTTTGATGAATATAATAAAAAGTAAAAATCGCAGGAGCAATCAAATAGCACCAAAAGAAAGCTTTATTAGTGACAAGAAAAGGAGCCAAAATTCATTTAGGTGGTAGGTTGTATGAGCGAGCAATAAACCGTGAAAGCTGCAGTGGTCTGAATGGAAAAAAAGTGGCCGGTCCTTAAAGTGAACCTCCGGACTAAAAATCGACTCAGCAGCACTGAAAACGCTTTGTGTTTCTTTAACAGTTTCACAGCATCAGAAATTTGTTTATCTTATACAAGCCTCATTTTTAGCTGCACAGAAGAAAACTGCCCGGGCATTTTTACCCTGATGCTGTGCAAAGCATGATGGGATTTCTGATTTTGTTGTTCTCGTTCTGATGTTTTGGTGCATTTTTTTTTCTTACATTTTTAATTTGACATTTGAAGCCTAGTGTGTGCAGCTGGGAGGGATAATCAGGACACAGGACAGTTGGAACTGTGTCTCCTGCTCCTTGTCACCTCCTTTCAACCAAAAAGATGGCTGCCCCCATGACAAAGATGGCAGCCCCCATGAATCACAAACATTTGCCTGTTCTTTTAAAACAGGGTGGGTAAGAGATTATATTACCTATCTATTATAATTAACATAACTAATGTAACTTGATGACAGTATGTTTGTTTAGGCTGAAGTTCCCCTTTAAAGGGAAGGTCCAAGCAAAATAAAAAAATGAGTTTCACTCATTTCCTGTTTGCTCTGATCGCCGGAGGCGATCGGAAGGGGATGGGGGATGCCGCTGCACAGCGGCTATCATGTAGCTAGCGCTAGGCTAGCTACATGATTTTTAAAAAAAAAATTTAACCACTTGAGGACCTAGGGCTTTCTACCCCTTAAAGGGAAGGTTCAAGCAAAATAAAAAAATGAGTTTCACTTACCTGGGGCTTCTACCAGCCCCATGCAGCCATCCTGTGCCCTCGTAGTCACTCACTGCTGCTCCAATCCCCCGCTGGCAGCTTGCCGACCTCGGAGGTCGGCGGGCCGCATTGCGTACATTTTTACGCATTCCCACTAGTGCAGGAACATTAACACATATATTTTTACGCATTACTGACTCAATGCGTAAAAATTTACGCATTGAACCAGTAACGCGTAAAAATGTATGTGTTAATGTTCCTGCACTAGCGGGGTATGCGTAAAAATGTACGCAATGCGTCCCGCCGACCTCTGAGGTCGGCAAGCTGCCAGCGGGGGACTGGAGCAGCAGTGAGTGACTACGAGGGCACAGGATGGCTGCATGGGGCTGGTAGAAGCCCCAGGTAAGTGAAACTCATTTTTTTATTTTGCTTGAACCTTCCCTTTAAGGGGTAGAAAGCCCTAGGTCCTCAAGTGGTTAAAAATTTTTTTAAAAAATCATGTAGCTAGCCTAGCGCTAGCTACATGATAGCCGCTGTGCAGCGGCATCCCCCATCCCCTTCCGATCGCCTCCGGCGATCAGAGCAAACAGGAAATCCCGTTCAGGATGGGATTTCCTGTTTGGCTTTCCCGTCGCCATGGCGACGATCAGGATGACGTCATCCACGTCATGGCGCACGGGGGAGTCCCGATCCACCCCTTAGCGCTGCTTGGTGCTGATAGGCCAGGCAGCGCGAGGGGTCTGGGGGGGGGGCAGCGTGGCGAATCTGCGCAGAGTGGTGGCGATCGTATAGTACACTCAGCTAGCAAAGTGCTAGCTGCGTGTAACCAAAAAAAAAATTATGCAAATCGGCCCACCAGGGCCTGAGAAATCCTCCGCGGCGGCTTAGCCCGAGCTCAGCTTGGGCTTACCGCCAGGAAAGTTAAAGGCCACCTGAAGTGAGATGCATATGGAGGCGGCCATATTTATTTCCTTTTGAACAAAACCAGTTGCCTACAGTTCTGCTAATCTTTCTGGTCAGAATTGTTTGAATCACACGCTTGAAACAAGCATGCGGCTAATCTTGTCAGGTGTTTGTCAAAAACATCTAATCTGCATGATGTTCAGGGTCTATGGCTAAAAATATTGGAGGCAGAGGATCAGCAGGACAGCCTGGCAATCTGCATTGCTTAAAACGAAATAAATATGTCAACCTCCATATCCCTCTCACTTCAGGTATCCTTTAACCTCCTTAGCAGTACCCCTGAGTCAGGCTCGGGGCTGGAAATCCACAGCTCAAAGCTCAAACCCCAAGCTCAAACCCCAATTCTGACTCGTGACAGCTGCCGCAAGGTTATTTCATTTTAACTCACCTCCCCCGGGATCCAGACGCCGGCAGCCATTCTTCTTCCTGTACTCAGAGGCTCTGGATCCCTCTGGTGAGATTGCCATCTGTCGTCATGACGACACTCAGCGATCTCACTATAGGGGTACAGTGCCATCTGGAAGACGCGGGGGGGGGGGGGGGCTGCTTCGCTGGATCCCAGGGAGGTGAGTAACATGCAGGGGCTGCTGCAGGCTTTCTAGGGGCATGATTGTTTCCCACTTTTAAGGTCTTAAAGAGTAACCTCCAGTGAAAATAATGTAATACAAAGTGCTTCATTTTTACAATAATTATGTATACATTATTTAGTCAGTGTTTGCCCATTGTAAAATCTTTTAAATCCCTGATTTACATTCTGACATTTATTACATTGTGACATTTTTACTGTTGGCAAGTGATGTAGTTGCTGCATGCTTTTTTGGCAGTTGGAAACAGCTGTAAACAGTTATTTCCCACAATGCAACAAGTTTCACACACTGGAAACTGTCAGGAGCATGGTCCTGGTATCACACTGTGCGAGGAGTTTCACCACAATATCAGTCATACAGCGTCCCCTGATGATCTGTTTGTGAAAAGGAATAGATTTCTCAAGGTAAAAGGGGGTATCAGCTACTGATTGGGATAAAGTTCAATTCTTGGTCGGAGTTTCTCTTTAAAGCCTGTAAAAAATTGCACAGCTTTTACTGACAAGACTACAGGATTAGCTGCATGTTTGTTTCTGGACTGGTATTGTTTAAAAGGAAACACATATGGCACTCTCACCTCGGGTTAACTTTAAAGGACGAAGAATATGGAGACTACTATATTTATTTCCTTTTAAAGAATACCAGTTGTCTGGCAGCCCGGCTGATCTATTTGGCTGCAGTAGTGTTTGAATAACACCAGAAACAAGCATGCAGCTAATCTTGTCAGATATGACAATAATGTCAGAAACACCTGATCTGCTGCATGCTTGTTCAGGGTCTATGGCTAAAAGGATTAGATAATCAGCAGAATAGCCAGGCAACTGGTATTATTTAAGAGAAAATAAATATGGCAGCCACCATATCCCTTTCCTTACAGTTGTCCTTTAATAGTACTGCATATAAATACAGTGAGTTGCAAAAGTATTCGTCCCCCTTGAAGTTTTCCACATTTTGTCATATTACTTCCACAAACATGAATCAATTTTATTGGAATTCCACATGAAAGACCAACACAAAGTGGTGTACGCGTGAGAAGTGGAACGAAAATCATACATGATTCCAAACATTTTTTACAAATAAATAACTGCAAAGTGGTGTGTGCATAATTATTCGGCCCCCTTTGATCTGAGTGCAGTCAGTTGCCTATAGACATTGCCTGATGAGTGCTAATGACTAAATAGAGTGCACCTGTGGTAATCTAATGTCAGTACAAATACAGCTGCTCTGTGAGGGCCTCAGAGGTTGTCTAAGAGAATATTGGGAGCAACAACACCGTGAAGTCCAAAAACACACAAGACAGGTCAGGGATCAAGTTATTGAGAAATTTAAAGCAGGCTTAGGCTACAAAAAGATTTCCAAAGCCTTGAACATCTCACGGAGCACTATTCAAACGATCATTCAGAAATGGAAGGAGTATGGCACAACTGTAAACCTACCAAGACAAGGCCGTCCACCTAAACTCACAGGCCGAACAAGGAGAGCGCTGATCAGAAATGCAGTCAAGAGGCCCATGGTGACTCTGGACGAGCTGCAGAGATCTACAGCTCAGGTGGGAGACTCTGTCCATAGGACAACTATTAGTCATGCACTGTACAAAGTTGGCCTTTATGGAAGAGTGGCAAGAAGAAAGGCATTGTTAACACAAAGCATAAGAAGTCCCATTTGCAGTGTGCCACAAGCCATGTGGGGGACACAGCAACTGTGTGGAAGAAGGTGCTCTGGTCAGATGAGACCAAAATTGAACTTTTTGGCCAAAATGCAAAACGCTATGTGTGGCAGAAAACTAACACTGCACATCACTCTGAACACACCATCCCCACTGTCAAATATGGTGGTGGCAGCATCATGCTCGGGGGGTGCATCTCTTCAGCAGGGACAGGGAAGCTGGTCAGAGTTATTGGGAAGATGGATGGAGCCAAATACAGGGCAAACGTGGAAGAAAACCTCTTGGAGACTGCAAAAGACTTGATACTGGGGCAGAGGTTCACTTTCCAGCAGGACAATGACCCTAAACATAAAGCCAGGGCAACAATAGAATGGTTTAAAACAAAACATATCTATGTGTTAGAAAGGCCCAGTCAAAGTCCAGATCTAAATCCAATCGATAATCTGTGGCAAGATCTGAAAACTGCTGTTCACAAACGCTGTCCATCTAATCTGACTGAGCTGGAGCTGTTTTGCAAAGAAGAATGGGCAAGGATTTCAGTCTCTAGATGTGCAAAGCTGGTAGAGACATACCCTAAAAGACTGGCAGCTGTAATTGCAGCACAAGGTTGTTCTACAAAGTATTGACTCAGGGGGCCCAATAATTACGCACGCCCCACTTTGCAGTTATTTATTTGTAAAAAATGTTTGGAATGATGTATGATTTTCGTTCCACTTCTCCCGTGTACACCACTTTGTATTGGTCTTTCACGTGGAATTCCAATAAAATTGATGCATGTTTGTGGCAGTAATGTGACAAAATGTAGAAAACTTCAAGGGGGCCGAATACTTTTGCAACCTACTGTATATATAATAAACAGCAGCTGAGCCTTGCTCAAAGCTGCTCCATCCAGCAGGAATCTCTTACAAACAGCTCTGTGCTGCACCGTGCACCCTAATTTGGATGGCTGATCCAGCAAGTTAAACAGGAAGGAGGAGCCAGTGCAGACTACTCTTGGAGCCTATGTGGAAGGTATGGCAGCCATGGCACCACCTGGAATACCTGCCACAGCTTAGCTATGCCTCTGCTGCTGCCTCACTATTACACCCCTCCCCCTGATCTCCCAACCACACTGGTACCTCAACTCAACCGCTCTCATCCCTCCACCAATCTGGTTCACCCACCAAAATGGTCTCGTCACAAATTTGGTTCTCCACCCCACCAGTCCCCTTGACACTTTGGTTAAACTACCACACAGCTTTCCACTTTACCCCACCACTGCTGGTACATCCACTATGCTGGTCTCCCTGTTCTGCTTTCACTGGTTTCCCTCTCCACAGTTATAAGCTGAAGCACATGCATAGAGTGGACTCCAGTCACAAAACCACATAAAGACTAAATGATGAAGCTTGCAGCAGTGGTCAAGCAAAGACAGCTGGAATGAGGAAAGGTAGCTATGCCAATTATCAGGGACTGTATTAGGTAAAACCAGTAATTCCCCGGTTCTGGAAGGAACCAGCTACATATGCGCGCCTGCTGCGGATTGCACGTGTTTATGTCCCCTCAATTCTCTTCCCTCCACTGCTTCGAGCACAATAGTTGGCAGCAGCGCCGGTTCTAGACTTTTTGCTGCCTGAGGCAAACTTGTGAGGATACGGCCCCCGATTTGGAATGATCGCACAGCATCCCAACAATTTACTCTGCTTCATTTAATGTTCTCACATGACATGCTGCAGCTCAACACAATAGCACACTGGCTGGCTGTGAGTCTTTGACAAACAAACTGCTCACCCTCAGCCACTCCATTCCTCCCCAGTCAGGACAACAGTGCCACCTCCTCCCTTCTGCTGTGCAAGTCAAATGAAACACTGCTGCTCTCCTGCCTCCCCCCTCCTCACTCACTGTCAGACTTCTCACACAGCACAACAAACTGCTTTCCCCAACGATGGCCTCTTTACCTCGCTCTCCTCTCGCTTCTCCTCCTACTCTGACTGCATGCTGTTAGTGTAAACACAGTACAAAAAATGCTGCCCCTGTAATCTCTGCACCTGCTGCAAATGTTTCACCTTGCTTCATGAGAGAATCGGCCCTGGTTGGCAGTTGTAATAAGCACGTGTAGCTATGTGCCAATGCCGTACATATTACAACTGCCTTTTAGTTATATAGTTAGGGCCCTAGGCAAAAATGAACACAGAGATCTCATAATGATGGGTTAACAAATCCAAAGGTCCCAGCAACTGCATCTGTATAAATATACAATGTATGACCAATTCTGATAACGTAAACTTCTAATATAGTAAACTACTTTTCCTGGTCCCTTGGAGATTACTATAAAGGGATTCTACTGTATAATGATATCAGAGTATATTCTTGCTAAGCTAAATGATAGTCTGGATGGCGTTTATAACATTTGGTCACACTGAATCCTCAGGCTTGAAAACTTGGACCTCAAACCGCGGCTGCAATTCTCTTGAGGGCCCGTTTCCACTTGCATGGTTTCCACGTTGAATCGGCAGAGTTTCCCCGCAGGCAAATCGCGCGGAAACTCTGCCATAGGGAGTAATAGCTCCACCGGCCAAATCGCTTGCGTTAGCGATTCGGTGGGCATCTCCATCCAAAATGGTGCAGGAGGCTGCGAATCCCAGACGCGTGCGACACAGGTGGAAACGGACCCTCATAGTACTGTGTAGTCTTTGATAGTATTAATATTGAGCTTTTCAGAATCAGAATCAGAATCAGAATCTCTTTTATTCGCCGAGTGTAACAGGTGTCACACCCGGAATTATTTCTGGCATACACGGCATGGCAGGGAACAACAGTTTACAAGCGGCTGTTAGTCATACAGATACATTGATACAAGGAAAGACAAAAAACACAAATTTAGCTATGCCACGGGGCAGGAGTGGCGAGAGTGGAAGGCTAGCGGGCTTCGCATGAGAGAGAGCGAGAGTTCAGGTGCAGTACAGCTTGAGGGAAGAAGGTATTCCTGTGCCTGGTGGTTCTAGTGGGGATGGTGCGGAAGCGACGGCCTAAGGGAAGCCGATTGAAGCGGTGCCAGCCAGGGTGTGAAGGGTCGATCACTATCTTATTTGCCCTGGACCACAGTCTGGAGGTGAACAAGAGGTCCAGTGGTGGCAGGGGTGACCCTATTATCTTCTCCGCAGAGTTGATAACCCTCTGAAGTTTGAGTCTGTCCCTTGCAGTGGCACCAGCATACCATACGATAATCGAGGAACAGAGGATCGACTCAATGGTGGCCGTGTAGAAGCAAGTCAACAGTTCCTGCGACATTCCAAACTTCCTAAGTTGTCTCAGGAAGTACATCCTTTGTTGCGCTTTCCTTTGAGTGTTTGTGGTGTTATCCACCCATTTCAAGTCATTTGTGATGATGGTGCCCAGGAACCGTACGCTAGACACCCTGTTAACCACAGTGCCCTCAATGGAGACAGGGTTGATTGTGGAAGGGCGCCTTCTAAAGTCAATAACCAGTTCAACTGTTTTCCCTGCGTTCAGTACCAGATTGTGTTCCTTACACCAATTGCAGATGCGTTCAATCTCGTTTCTGTAGTCATTCTCCCCATCATCCCCAATGAGGCCAAGGATGGTGGTGTCGTCTGCGAATTTAACGACCTTGACAGAGTTCGTGGATGAGGAACAGTCGTTCGTGTACAAGGAAAACAGGAACGGGGACAGCACACAACCTTGCGGGGCCCCCGTGTTGGTGGTTCTTTCCTGAGAGGAGCAGTTGCCGAGTTTAACTAGTTGTGTCCTGTTGGTGAGGAAGTCTTTAATCCAACCACATAGGGTGAAGTCGAGACCAAGTTGAGTGAGGCTGCCATGTAGGATGTTGGGGCAGATGGTATTAAAAGCAGAGCTGAAGTCAAGGAAGAGAATCCTTGCATAGGTGTCAGGTCTGTCCAGGTGTTCCATGATGTACGCCAGGCTGGTGTTTATGGCATCATCCGTGGACCTGTTTGCCCTGTAAGCAAATTGGAGTGGGTCCAGGCAGGCATCAGTGGAGCCCTTCAGGTAGGTGAGGACTAGTCTCTCGAAGGTTTTCATAATGGTGGGAGTTAGGGCCACAGGTCTGTAGTTATTTAGATCAGACAGCCCTGGTTTTTTGGGGACAGGAATGATCATGGATTTCTTGAGACAGGCGGGGACCTTGCCTTCTGCTACTGATCTTTTGAATATGGATGCGAGGACAGGGGCCAGCTGGCTAGCGCAGCTTTTCAGGCAGGATGATGACACACCGTCCGGGCCTGAGGCTTTCCGTGGATTGGTCTTCCGTAGGAGCTTCAGGACATCGGCCTCGGAGACCCTCACTGGAGTAGAGGAGATCTGGGAAGGCTGGGTGGATGGAGGGACCCGTAACATGGATGCCTGGGTGCTGGGATGGGAGGGATCAGCTTCCTGGGTGCCAGGAGGGGAGGGGTTGTTTTCAAATCTGCAGTAAAACTTATTGAGCTCCTCCGCGAGTTCTCTGCTAGGTGAAGCTTGAAGGGGTTTGGCTTTAAAGTTAGTGGCTGCTCGGAGACCCTTCCAAACTTCTCTCGGGCTGTTGGACTGGAGGCTGAGCCTCAGCTTATTTGCGTAGTTGCGCTTTGCCGCTCTTAGCTCCCGATTTAGTGCGTTTCTGGCATCCCTGAACTCCTCTGGGGTGCCGGATTTGTGAGCTTCCTCTTTGGATTTCCTGAGCCGGCGCAGCTTACCGTGAAACCAAGGTTTGTTATTCGGGAAGACTCTGAAGCTCTTTGTGGGAATACAGGACTCGGACTCACAGAAGCGGATGTAGGCGGTGACATTCTCAGTCCATTCATCCAGACTGGGGGCCTCCAGAGCAGACCAGTCGGTGCAGTCGAGGCAGCCCTGAAGTTGTAACTTAGCCTCATCTGACCACACTCTGGTGGTTCTGATGGTGGGCTTGGCTGACTCGAGTTGTCTTCTGTAGGTGGGGATCAAGTGGATAAGGCAGTGATCCGAGTTTCCCAGTGCAGCCCAACGATTTCTTGTACGCTTGATTGAGCACAGTGTAGCAGTGATCCAGGGTGTTCCCATTTCTCGTGGGACACGTGATGTGCTGTCTGTAGCGGGGCAGCTCCAGTCGAAGGTTAGCTCTGTTGAAGTCGCCTAAGATGATGAAGAGGGAGTCCGGGAGGGCTGTCTCCCACCGTTGGATGGAGTCTCCTACTGTGCGTAAGGCAGATTTGGTATCAGCATCTGGAGGTATGTAGACTCCTACAAAAACATAGGAGGAGAACTCCCTGGGTGAATATGCAGGCCTGCAGTTGACGAGAAGGAGTTCCACATCAGGGGAGCAGCTCTTGTGCAGGATGGTGGTGTTGGTACACCAGGCTGTGCTGATAAAGAGGCAGACACCTCCTCCTTTGCTTTTGCCGGAGAGAGCGTGATCGCGATCCGGTCGGAAGAGATTATATCCTGGGAGGAGGAGTGCATTGTCCGGGATTCCGTCATTTAGCCAGGTCTCAGTGAAGCAGAGGACTGGGGTGTTACCGCTAATCGGATTTTTACTGCCAAGCAGAATTTCAAGTTCATCCAGCTTGTTTGGGAGCGAGCGGACGTTGGCCAGGAGAATAGCAGGGATGGGTGAGCGCAAGCCCTTCCTTTTAAGTCTCTCTAGTGCGCCGGCCCTCCTCCCTCTGTGGCGGATTTTCCTGGGGGGCCATATGCACCTGCTGTTAAGGTGTTCCACATGGGCCCAAACTAAGTCTCGCAGGGGTGGTATGTTTGTGCAGCAAGCGTGGGCCTCCCATTCCAGGAGCTCAGCTCTGGAGTAGGAGATGGTGTGCCTCACTGGTGGGTGGTGGGGCATCTGCAGAACTATACCCGGCACAGCAGTGGATTGCTGGGTGGGGTAGGGGTAAGTGCACCACCGAATAATACTCCTATGAAGAGTAGGTGGCCCGTAATTGCAGGCTAGGTAGAGAGCACTATGAGTGCCAGCCAGGTCAGCAGAGCGGTATCAGTATTTAAGGAGGCAGAGTTCAGGGGGGGCTGGGGAGGTTGAGGCAGCTGGGCCCAACAACTATCAGCCTTTCTGCTTAAAAACAGATCTGTGTGTTACCCACAGTAGATGCAGCAAACATTAAAAGCAGTGAGAGCAGTAAAACAGTCCAGTGAAATGGTAAATGCACAGTAAGACAAATCAGTGCATTTACTTACAGTCTATGCCGGAGGTTGAAGGCCTTGTAGTTGCAGGGGTGCGTGGGTCCGCTCAGAGCCAGGGAACCCCTAAGCGTGCGTTCGGGCTGGAGGTTGGTTCTTGTCCTGTCCGGGTCCTGTAGTTGCGGCAGTGGAGCTGTAGAGTGGCAAGAGCTATTGCAGCTGAAGGCAGGACCCGTGCCAGGGGGTGCAGTGAAGTGAGCTCCTCGTGGTTGCCACGTGGTCCGGGCTGCAGAGGTCGGAGGTCAGGGCCGATTCCAGGTGTGCAGCGGCGGAGAAAGGCTTTCCCTGGGCCGAGAGTGGTGCGGCTGGACTGGTGGTAGCGGTGGTGGAGGCCACAGACCGCCGCAGACTGAGCCGGGGTGTGATGTCGGACAGATCGCCAGGGTTTGCAGCAGGGCCAGCCAGAGGCAGGAGGCAGGACCAGTGCCGAGTGATGTGGGACGGATCGCCGGGGTTTGCAGCAGGGCCATCCAGCGGCAGGAGCAGGGATCCGCTGCAGTGGCGGGAACGAGGATCGTCCGGAGAGCAGGTATGCTGATTCCAGCTGAGGCAGCAGGGCTCCAACCTTGGGTGGATTGCTTTGTTGCTGCCGGGCAGTGCAGTGCTGCAAGCCCCAATTCCAAGGGGGGGAGGGGGACTTGCAGGATAAAACAAGCTAAACTAAAGCTAAAAACTAGACTAGGACTAAAAAACGAAAAACTAAAGACTAAACTGAAACGCTAGAAGCTAAAAACTACTGCTAAAAACAACGCTAACAGCCAGAAAACTGGTAGTGTGCAGGAGCCGGTGTTACCGAGGCTGCCAGGCAGGCACCATTTTGGAGACCAGTGGACCCATCCGCAATTAACTTTTCTCCTGAGTTTTCTCCTATGTGATCTTTTCACAACTTGTCAAGAAAATGTCTTTTAAACTACCAGTAACAAAGAAAATACTGAAAATAATTTTTGAACAAACTTTTTCACCTATTTTTGATACTTTTTCAATTGTAAAATTCAGAAAAGGTCATTTAAAGAGAAGATGGAAAATTATCTCCTAGGAGAAAACTCAGGAGAAAAACTGAATTGTATGGTGGCCTTTTTCTCCTGAGTTTTCTCCTAGGAGATCATTTTTCAACTTTTTAAAACAACTTTTCAGCACTTTTCAAATGAAAAAGTACCAAAAATTAGATGAAAAGGTACTATCAAAATTACTTTGAGTATTTTCTTGCTTGCTGGTTCTATAAAAGGCATTTTATTAACAAGTTTTGAAAATATCACCCAGGAGAAAACACAGGAGAAAAAGTGGATTGCTTATAGGCCATGCTTGTCAATAAAATACATTTGAGACCACCAGCAAGCAAAAAAATACTCAAAATAATTTTGATAGTACTTTTTCACATACCTGTTGGTACTTTTTCAATTGTAAAGTGCCAAAAAGGTATTTTAAAGAGAAGGTGAAAAATGATCTCCTAGGAGAAAAGTCAGGAGAAAATGCATATGGCCATAGAGCTCTGCTTTTTGTATCAGTAAGTTCACTAGATTTATTCAAGATCTTGTTATATTGAGGCATAAATTGGGCAGCATGGTGGCGTAGTGGTTAGCGCTTTCGCCTTGCAACGCTTAGTCCCAGCCAGGTCAACATCTGCAAGGAGTTTGTTTGTTCTCTATGTGTCTGTGTGGGTTTCCTCCAGGCACTCCGGTTTCCTCCAACATCCCCAAAACATACAGATAAGTTAATTGGCTTCCCCCTAAAATCGGCCCTAGACTTGGATACATACACTACACAAAACATATGACATAGACATATGACTATGGTAGGGACTAGATTGTGAGCCCCTCTGAGGGACAGTTAGTGACAAGACAATATACTCTGTACAGCCCTGTGTAATATGCCAGTGCTATATAAATACTTAAATAAATAAATAAAAACATTGAAATATTTTGTTTTTCTTTATATCTATTATTTTCTCACTACATTTTATTATAAGAGACCTTGACACCCCTGCGTGGGTCTTAATGTGCAATTTTCTGATTGATTGTTTGCCATTTCCCTTGTGCTTTGTTGTCACAAATAAAAAACTCTTTGAAGCTAAAAATGAACACGGAGCCCCTTTTTTACTATTTATTTTATTACTGTGCTGACTGCAAGGTTATTGTGACCTTCCTGACTTGGAGCTTCTTAGTAGCGCAGACCCTGGGCCAATGCCCATTCTAGCTCTAGGGAAGCACTGGCACTGCCAGTTACCATTGGCACGCTTCGTATGCACGTCTGCAACAATGACTGAGAGTGACTTTCCATCTACATTGGTAAGTATCTAACCTGAAGCAAGTTCCTTTGCTTGAGGTTCACTTTACACACTGAACAGAGGAATGTCTGTTGGCAGTCCGAGTTCGTTTTAAAGCCTTGTTCACATTGCGTTCGGCTCGTGTGTCTGTCCGTGATGGTTTTTTTCCAGCGTTTTTTAGAAGCATTTTTCAGTGATTTTCTGCGCGTTCACTAGTTTTTGTGGGCGTTTTTGTAAGCGCTTATGAAGAGTTCTTCCGTCTTTTGATCCAGAAAAAAGTCTGGAAAAATGTACAATGTATTTTTTTTTTAAAACGCTCACGCAATCGCTTGCCAAAGCGATTTTGTGAGCGTTTTGCGTTTTTCCTATACCTTCCATTGAGGCAAATCGCCTCAAAAATGGCCCAAGCACCGCTTTTAAAAGCGGATTGCAAACGAACCGCTCTGATATGAACTCTCTCATAGAGAATCATTGCACAATGGCTTTCAGGCTCCCCGCACACTGCATGTGATTCCGATTTTTAATCGTTTTTTACATGCGATTCCGATTTTTAATCGTTTCTGCATGCTGCATTTTTTTCTGTGTTTTTATGTTAATAGCATTCAGGGAAAATCGGAATCGCAAAACGGAATCGAAATCGGAATCGGATTCGCAAATCGGATTTGCAGTATGCAGGGAACAGGGATTTTGAAAATCCCCTGCGCTTAAAATTTTACAAAAACGCCTATAATATGAACGAGGCCTCAGGGCTGGTTCACACTGGCTTTATAAACAGTCCGCTTAGCAAAACCAATCAGACCAGAAACTAACGGATGTGAACAGATCATATGTTAATCAACAGGATCTGTTCACATCGCTCTGTTCAAATAGGCCCTTTCCACCAAACAGAGCAGAAGTTTTGGGTGGCTGTGATTTTTCTAGATCGCAGATGCGTCACATTAACCCAACACTAATGGAACGAAGGGACACAAATGAAAAATTGATGCTTATCAGTTTTTGATCCATGCAGTATGAATCGGCACTTAAAGTAAATGTAAATCCCCCTCCCAAAAAAAGGCGCAGATAGTTACCTATGGAGAGGGAAGACTCTGTGTCCTATAGAGCCTTCCCGCTGCTCTCACTGTCCCGTCGTTCCAGCGCAGTCACCCCCAGTATCAGATCGTTCAAATACTGCTCTATGCCACTGCTGGAAGCTTCAGAAGACTTCAGGAGTCTGAGTGCTCCCTAAGATGTGCGGTTTCATATTGCTCCTGCACTAGCGCTCTCTCACCCGCTTACGCATGCGCAGTGCGGAGCCGCCGGCCTTCAGGAGCACTCTGGCTCCCGAAGCCTTCTGAAGGCTCCCACAGCGGGGGATTAAAACGGGGGTGACATTGCTGGAGCGAGGAGGTCGTGAGAGGGGTGGGAAGGCTCTATAGGACTCATAGCCTTCCCTCTCCTTTAGTATCTGTTTCTTTCATTTTGTTTTTTCAATTTACATTAGCTTTAAACTTCAGTTTTCTTTTAATAGTTTTTTTTTTCCCATTTATAAACAGGTCCACTACTGGTTGAAGGTCCGCTGTGAGGATGGGTTTAGCAAACACCACCTTGCCGGGGGATCCAGTGGCCCTCCCACTATCACAATACAGAGGAAATTAGCAGGCCGTACAACTACCACTTTTCCTGTTTAATTCACTCTGATCAAATCTGCCTGAAATCTATTGCACAAGATGTCAGATCAATCATAATTTTGATGATTTTTTACTAAAATTATCAATTGGACCAAAAAGTTTGAAATCTATTAAAAACGAATGTTCTGTGTGGTCAGAATATATCCCACTCTGATCAGATTCAGAACAAAGAAGAATCGATTGTTTGGCCACATTAGTCAGCTATCTACAGGGTGGGCCATTTATATGGATACACCTTAATAAAATGGGAATGGTTAGTGATATCAATTTCCTGTTTGTGGCACATTAGTATATATGAGAAGGGGGGGGGGGGAATTTTTCAAGATAGGTGGTGACCATGGTGGCCATTTTGAAGGCGGCCATTTTGAATGCAACTTTTGTTTTTTCAATAGGAAGAGGGCCATGTGACACATCAAACTTATTGGGAATTTCACAAGAAAAACAATGGTGTGCTTGTTTTTAACGTAACTGTATTCTTTCATGAGTTATTTACAAGTTTCTGACCACTTATAAAATGTGTTCAATGTGCTGCCCATTGTGTTGGATTGTCAATGCAACCCTCTTCTCCCACTCTTCACACACTAATAGCAACACCGCAGGAGAAATGCTAGCACAAGTTTTCAGTAACTGCAGCTTCAGGTGCTGCACATCTCGTATCTTCACAGCATAGACAATTGCCTTCAGATGACCCAAAAGATAAAAGTCTAAGGGGGTCAGATCAGGAGACCTTGGGGGCCATTCAACTGGCCCACGACGACCAATCCACTTTCTAGGAAACTGTTCATCTAGGAATGCTCGGACCTGACACCCATAATGGGGTGGTGCACCATCTTGCTGGAAAAAATCAGGGAACGTGCCAGCTTCAGTGCATAAAGAGGGAAACACATCATCATGTAGCAATTTCGCTGGCCCCCAAGGTCTCCTGATCTGACCCCTTAGACTTTTATCTTATTATCAGACTAGTAGACCTAAGCTTGTTTACAAATGGGCTCTAGGTCTATCTCACCGTCGCATGTCAACGCACAAGTGCGCACCCGTCCCATCCACCCTCCCCCCATGGCCCTGTCCTCCTCCTGTCCCAACGGCTACACATGTGCAGTAGCCAAAACACACGGGACACAGGGACAGGAAGGGTTTTATTTTATAGGATAAGAGGTTTTCTGACTGGTCAAACGTATCATCCTGTTATGAAAATTTACATTAGTGGTCGTTTAGAATGAACTCCTAGTCACTGAGAATAATATGAAGATTCTCCCCATTCCTTCTCATCCCCATCCCCTTCCCTCTGCTTAGTTGGTGAGCCTTTAAGTAGCTGCACACCTGGTCCGTTTAGGCTGAGGGCCTGGCTCTGTGCCTCTCTTTTGTCCAGCCTACGGGTTATAGATGTTGCTCTGTTTACTACCCTAAAATTAATGATTCTCATGTTTTTGAGATACTATTGTACACTTACAGCATTTTGATACGGGATGTTATTGTTTGTAAGGCTTTTCAAAAATTTCAATAAAAATCTATTGGAAGAAAAAAAAATTCTATCCATCTGAATTATCTTTTGGAAAATATGGTCCATCACTACAAATCTCACTGTCAATGGGCACCTTAAAACAATCACCAAGTGAGCTGGCAAAAAAAAAAAAAAGTAGCAGTGTGGAACCTCCGGATAGTCCAGAGGCTTCGTGGTTCCCTTTATATGCCACTATTCCAGCGCAGAGTCCCTCTTTATCTTCTGGCCAGTAACTCAGCGAGGGACGAGCGCATCAGCACTAAGCATTGCATGACCATGATCTGTGCATGCGTAAGGGCTCGTTCACACTTGAGCGGGAATCGCGCGATTCCCGCTCAGCGCAAAACACTAGCGTTTTTTAAAAACCGCAAGGTCATGTAAGCCTATGGCAGTGTTCTCACTGCCACATTTGCGGTTAGCGTTAACTGAAACCTAATAGAGGGAAGTGCTTGTGCACAGTTTTTTCCTCCATGCATGAGCGCTTCCCTCTACTGCACGTGCAGGGACCATACTGTGCTCCTTCATGCATTAGCGCTTCCCTCTACTGCACGTGCAGGGACCATACTGTGCCCCTCCATGCATGAGCGCTTCCCTCTACTGCACGTGCAGGGATCATACTGTGCTCCTCCATGCATGAGCGCTTCCCTCTATTGCACGTGCAGGGACCATACTGTGCTCCTCCATGCATGAGCGCTTCCCTCTACTGCACGTGCAGGGACCATACTGTGCTCCTCCATGCATGAGCGCTTCCCTCTACTGCACGTGCAGGGACCATACTGTGCTCCTCCATGCATGAGCGCTTCCCTCTACTGCAAGTGCAGGGACCATACTGTGCTCCTCCATGCATGAGCGCTTCCCTCTACTGCACGTGCAGGGACCATACTGTGCTCCTCCATGCATGAGCGCTTCCCTCTACTGCACGTGCAGGGACCATACTGTGCTCCTTCATGCATTAGCGCTTCCCTCTACTGCACGTGCAGGGACCATACTGTGCCCCTCCATGCATGAGCGCTTCCCTCTACTGCACGTGCAGGGATCATACTGTGCTCCTCCATGCATGAGCGCTTCCCTCTATTGCACGTGCAGGGACCATACTGTGCTCCTCCATGCATGAGCGCTTCCCTCTACTGCACGTGCAGGGACCATACTGTGCTCCTCCATGCATGAGCGCTTCCCTCTACTGCACGTGCAGGGACCATACTGTGCTCCTCCATGCATGAGCGCTTCCCTCTACTGCAAGTGCAGGGACCATACTGTGCTCCTCCATGCATGAGCGCTTCCCTCTACTGCACGTGCAGGGACCATACTGTGCTCCTCCATGCATGAGCGCTTCCCTCTACTGCACGTGCAGGGACCATACTGTGCTCCTCCATGCATGAGCGCTTCCCTCTACTGCACGTGCAGGGACCATACTGTGCTCCTCCATGCATGAGCGCTTCCCTCTACTGCACGTGCAGGGACCATACTGTGCTCCTCTATGCATGAGCGCTTCCCTCTACTGCACGTGCAGGGACCATAGTGTGCTCCTCCATGCATGAGCGCTTCCCTCTACTGCACGTGCAGGGACCATACTGTGCACCTCCATGCATAAGCGCTTCCCTCTACTGGACGTCCAGGGACCATACTGTGCTCCTCCATGCATGAGCGCTTCCCTCTACTGCACGTGCAGGGACCATACTGTGCTCCTCCATGCATGAGCGCTTCCCTCTACTGCACGTGCAGGGACCATACTGTGCTCCTCCATGCATGAGCACTTCCCTCTACTGTACGTGCAGGGACCATACTGTGCCCTTCCATGCATGAGCGCTACCCTCTACTGCACGTGCAGGGACCATACTGTGCTCTTCCATGCATGAGCGCTTCCCTCTACTGCACGTGCAGGGACCATTCTGTGCTCCTCCATGCATGAGCGCTTCCCTCTACTCCACGTGCAGGGACCATACTGTGCTCCTCCATGCATGAGCGCTTCCCTCTACTGCACGTTCAGGGACCATACTGTGCTCCTCCATGCATGAGCGCTTCCCTCTACTGCACATGCAGGGACCATACTGTGCTCCTCCATGCATGTGCGCTTCCCTCTACTGACCGTGCAGGGACCATACTGTGCTCCTCCATGCATGAGCGCTTCCCTCTATTGCACTTGCAGGGACCATACTGTGCTCCTCCATCCATGAGCGCTTCCCTCTACTGCACGTGCAGGGACCATACTGTGCCCCTCCATGCATGAGCGCTTCCCTCTACTGCACGTGCAGGGACCATACTGTGCTCCTCCATGGCTGCACTCATGGCCAGAATGAACATGTTCGACCTGCTGGGGGACGTTGTAAGAGGATCCAGTAGGTCTCTATACTATCCAGAGTCTCCCCACTTCTGAGGTAAGTATCTTACTTTTTTCCAGCTCACTTTAGGATTACTTTAAAGGCAATCTGTAGTGAAAATAAACTTATGATATAATGAATTTAATGTGTAGTACAGCTAAGAAATAAAACGTTAGCAGCAGAGATATGAGTCTCATATTGTTTCCAGTACAGGAAGAGGTATGCTGGAAATACACAATGAGTTTTTTCGGCCGATTTACTGTTCGATTGATTTTATAATAGTTTTTCCCATCGATTTTAAAAATCAGATCGGACCTGTCGGAAATTATCTATCAAGCCATTTATCTGCCCAAAAAACCATGGTGTATTCCCAGCAAAAAGAAACTTCAGTGGTAATCTATCCAAAAGAGCTTCTCTGAGCTCTGAGTTTGTTTATGGTTTTACTACAGAGAAAAGTTGAAAAGGTCATTAGCCTGCTCTGTGAAATCATTTACAATGCTGAGTGTAGTGTGTAAACTGCAAATATTAGAGAATGATGTAATGTTATAAATAAAAAAAAGTTGTATAACTGAAAATAAAAATATGAGACTATTTTCTTTGCTACTAATGTCCTATTAACTATCCGTACTACACATACAAGTCATTATATCATAAGGTTTTTTTCGCTTCAGTGTCACTTTAAGACCAAGCGTGGAGACACTGCATGACCCAGCAAGCCTGCACTGTGTTCTTTCTAAAGGTTTTCTGTCCTTAGGGTGCAACAGTTTGCTTTCCTCACCTGAGTCATATCTGGTCATAGCGAGCTTTGCTAAAAGATGAGTTAAATAGAGGTTGTGAAATGGCAATACTATTTACATACGTGGATACATCATGCGCATTTTCCAATGCAGCTTCTGCACAAAACTACAATTGTATGCCTACTATTTTACTAGACTTTTAGCTCCCCTCACTATTATTTGATATGACCCAAGTGAGGTTTGCACATTGTTGCCACCAAAAGCAGTTAATTTTTATTGGTCTAAATCAGGCATATGTTTTTGTTACATAATATATATTCTTATTGATTTACATAGTGCCATCATCATCCATACCGTTGTACAAAATAATTACAGGGCAGGAGTCCATAAGCTGAAGGGAATACAACACATGTAATACAAAAGCCATTATATGTGGTGTGGTAATCCTTTCCCACAATTCATAGCACATACAGTGGTGATCATTACACCAATAAAGAGCTAATGCAATAACTGGAAGAGGCAGACCCGGGGCTACCATAGAGGTAAAGTGTAGATAATCTTATGTGGGAATACAAGTAGAGCAGTGCCATCTACAGGCCAGATGTATGAACATCATAGTCTCTATGTCACATCACATGGTAGGTGTACCTCATGGGGGCACTTTATGTTGGCTGATTGGGTACTTGAACATGCCATAGTCAATCCATTTTAGCAAGATTTAAGATGAAAAATCATAAACAATATATAAATAAACCTGGATACAGGGCCGGGCCGAGGCAGAGGCTGAAGAGGCTCCAGCCTCGGGGCGCAGTGTAGGAGGGGGCGCACAATTCATTCAGCTGTCATTCCCAATTGTGTTTGAAGCACAAAGAAATAAGAATCAGAATCAGAATCTATTTATTATCGCCAAGTACAACGGTGGATTGTACCCGGAATTGGTTTTGGCGCATACAGGGTCGTTGATGAAAAACAAGAAAATAGCACGTTTAAGCATGGTACATACGTAGACGTGGGACAAGCATACATAGGACAGCATTACAGTTTGAGCGTACACTTAAGCAGAGCATCGTATACAGTTAAGCATGGTACATACGTATAAACAATAAAAGCAAAACAAAAGCAAAAACAGAGCATTACAGCATACACATACAGTTGACGTAATTCACAACAGAGCATTACAGCATACCCGTACAAATAACGTAATACAAACATAGCAGGACATACACTGATAGCAGGGACAGAAAAGAGTTGGACTGGAGGAGCAGCCTGAGAGCTGATATGAGCGCTGCCATTTTCGGCACTGGACGCTACACAGCGACACGCTCCCAACTAGACAGGTGCTACCGTTGTCCACGAGAAGCAGAGAGGAAGCTGGGGGGGGGATAGAGAAAGAGAGAAGGGATAGCTAGAGAGAGAATAGGGAAGAAGAACAAAGAGAGTGAGAGTAAGGTCCCTTGGGCAGTGCGGTGTGACTGGAAAGCGTCCCGTTTGGCTGGCTGTGCCGCAGTGATGCAAGATGGAGCTGGTGGGTGCACGGGCCCTGCCATGAAGCTGATGATTGCAAAGGGCCATGCAGCCCGGCCAATTTGGTGGAGCAGGGAACAGCGTGGTGGAGCAGGGAATGGCAGCTGAGGGGCCCGGAGATTGCCAGCTTGCCCAGAGGTCAGAGAGAGCAGCCAGCATGGGGCTCACCTGGGCAGTAGCGGTGTTGTGAAACACAGGCACAGTGGTGGTGGAGTGCAGGACATCAGGTACCCTGCTGACCCTGCAGCAACAGGCTGTGGGCGCAGGAGACCTGGCATGATGGTGGAACCCAGGTCTGAGGTGCTGGTGGTTCTGCAGCAGTGGAGTACCTGTGGTTGCTCTCAGAAATCCAGCTCCTGGCTTGCGGCCTAGTCCAGCGAGGTGGGTTGGCGGCTTGCAGCTAGTGTGGTGGTTAGGGCGACTGCGGCCACGTGAAGAGGCTAGTGTCCCAGGTCCCTTATGGCTGTGCACTGCAGCGTGGAGATGGGGCATTGAAAAGGGCATACATAGCAGTGACTGCAAGTCAGATAACTAGAGATTAAGGTGTTGGGGATGTTGAGGGCCCTGGGGCGCCCCTTAGTCTAATAGCAATTAGTGTGTGACGGCTGGGGTGGGAGGGATGGAGGGGCGCACTTTGCTGTCTCAGCCTTGGGTGCTGAAGGACCTTGTCCCGGCTCTCCCTGGATAAGTATCTATTGTTATATGAAGGAATCAAGACACGCTGGAAAAGCAATTCTACACAATGATGGAGTTCTTGTAAGAAATATGTATGCATCAAGGGTTACCTCCAGATGATATTGCTCACATTAGAGGGAACTTGGCCAACAGTCACTAGGAAAGTGGCACATGCTATAATAATGTTGACAGATTTAGAAGAAAATCTTCGCAAGATTAATCTTGAATTTTACCTACCATACCTCCATTTCTCACACCTGCTTTTTTGTGAGTGAATGATTGGTATGCTTGCAAAATTAATCATTTTCTAGTAAACAGTTTAGTATTTTGGTTCAGTGTCGGCAGTATGTTTTAAATTAAGCAATGGGCAATAGCCTGTTACCTTTCCAACTGAGTTTTCTCCAAGCAGATAATTTTTCACCTTGAAAAGCACATTTTTGGTACTACGCCATTGAAAGATTACTAAAAAGTAGGTAAAGGGGTAATATTAAACTCATTTTGAGCAGTGGCGTCCCTACCATGGGGCGGCCAGGAGCGCTCCGCTCCGGGTGTCAGCTCCAGGGGGGGTGTCATCAAGGCCTCCCCAGAAGCCTTGATGACACAGGAGGGGAAGCAGCGCTGAAGGAGGGGTGGCAGCGTCGGCGGGGAGGGGGGAAATACCCCCCCACATCTCCCTCACCTGGGTCCCCTCTTTCGGCGCTTCCCCTCCACGGGCGCCGGCAACGGGCACTGACAGGGCGGCTGATAGCCGCCCTCAGTTTACCCGAGCAGGGCTACGGGAAGATGGCCGCCGAAGACCGCACTGGAGACAAAAATAGACGGCAAGATGGCCGCCGACGCCATCTTGCCGTCTAATTTTGTCTCCAGTGCGGGCTTCGGTGGCCATCTTCCCGTAGCCCTGCACTGATGACGCAGCAGGAGACGGCGCGGGACATTCAAGAGGAGCTGCGGAGGCTGCCTGGGATTCGGAAGAGAGGTTTCATCTGCAGGTAAGTGAATGTTTTTTTTTTCTTTTACAGGTGCACCGGCCCGGCCACCCACCGCTGCTGCCCACCTACCCACCGCTGCTGCCCACCACCTACCCACCACTGCTGCCCACCTACCCACCAGGCTACCCACCGCTGCTGCCCACCTACCCACCACTGCTGCCCACCTACCCACCAGGCTACCCACCGCTGCTGCCCACCTACCCACCACTGCTGCCCACCTACCCACCAGGCTACCCAGCAGGCTACCCACCGCTGCTGCCCACCTGCCCACCGCTGCTGCCCACCTGCCCACCACTGCTAGCAGGCTAACCACCACTGCTGCCCACCTACCCACCGCTGCTGCCCACCTACCCACCGCTGCTGCCCACCTACCCACCACTGCTGCCCACCTACCCACCAGGCTACCCAGCAGGCTACCCACCGCTGCTGCCCACCTACCCACCACTGCTGCCCACCTACCCACCACTGCTGCCCACCTACCCACCAGGCTACCCAGCAGGCTACCCACCGCTGCTGCCCACCTGCCCACCGCTGCTGCCCACCACTGCTGCCCACCTACCCACCACTGCTGCCCACCTACCCACCGCTGCTGCCCACCTACCCACCACTGCTGCCCACCTACCCACCAGGCTACCCACCGCTGCTGCCCACCTACCCACCACTGCTGCCCACCTACCCACCACTGCTGCCCACCTACCCACCAGGCTACCCAGCAGGCTACCCACCACTGCTGCCCACCTACCCACCACTGCTGCCCACCTACCCACCACTGCTGCCCACCTACCCACCAGGCTACCCAGCAGGCTGCCCATCTACCCACCACTGCTGCCTACCTACCCACCAGGCTACCCAGCAGGCTACCCACCACTGCTGCCCACCTACCCACCACTGCTGCCCACCTACCCACCGCTGCTGCCCACCTACCCACCACTGCTGCCCACCTACCCACCAGGCTACCCAGCAGGCTACCCACCGCTGCTGCCCACCTACCCACCACTGCTGCCCACCTACCCACCACTGCTGCCCACCTACCCACCAGGCTACCCAGCAGGCTACCCACCGCTGCTGCCCACCTGCCCACCGCTGCTGCCCACCACTGCTGCCCACCTACCCACCACTGCTGCCCACCTACCCACCACTGCTGCCCACCTACCCACCAGGCTACCCAGCAGGCTACCCACCGCTGCTGCCCACCTACCCACCACTGCTGCCCACCTACCCACCACTGCTGCCCACCTACCCACCAGGCTACCCAGCAGGCTACCCACCACTGCTGCCCACCTACCCACCACTGCTGCCCACCTACCCACCACTGCTGCCCACCTACCCACCAGGCTACCCAGCAGGCTGCCCATCTACCCACCACTGCTGCCTACCTACCCAGCAGGCTACCCACCACTGCTGCCCACCTACCCACCACTGCTGCCCACCTACCCACCACTGCTGCCCACCTATCCACCACTGCTGCCCACCTACCCACCACTGCTGCCCACCTACCCACCAGGCTACCCACCACTGCTGCCCACCTACCCACCACTGCTGCCCACCTACCCACCAGGCTACCCAGCAGGCTGCCCACCTACCCACCAGGCTACCCACCACTGCTGCCCACCTACCCACCGCTGCTGCCCACCTACCCACCGCTGCTGCCCACCTACCCACCGCTGCAGCCCACCTACCCACCACTGCTGCCCTCCTACCCACCAGGCTACCCAGCAGGCTGCCCATCTACCCAGCAGGCTACCCACCACTGCTGCCCACCTACCCACCACTGCTACCCACCTACGCACCACTGCTGCCCACCTACCCACCACTGCTGCCCACCTACCAACACTGCTGCCCACCTACCCACCAGGCTACCCAGCAGGCTGCCCACCTACCCGCCAGGCTACCCAGCAGGCTGCCCACCTACCCACCACTGCTGCCCACCTACCCACCACTGCTACCCAGCAGGCTGCCCACCTACCCACCACTACTGCCCACCTACCCACCACTGCTACCCAGCAGGCTGCCCACCTACCCACCACTGCTACCCAGCAGGCTGCCCACCTACCCACCACTGCTGCCCCCCTACCCACCAGGCTACCCACCATGCTACCCACCTACCCACCACTGCTGCCCACCTACCCACCAGGCTACTCAGCAGGCTGCCCACCTACCCACCACTGCTGCCCCCCTACCCACCACTGCTACCCAGCAGGCTGCCCACCTACCCACTAGGCAATCAGGCTGCTCACCCTTAACCACCTACCCACCAGGCTATCAGCTTGCCAACACTCAAATCTGCTACCGATATTGTGTATTTTGTGGTCAGATCTGCTACCGACATTGTGTATTTTGTGGTCAGATTAACTGCCGACATTGTGTATTTTGTGGTCAGTTTAACTACCGTCATTGTGTATTTTGTGGTCAGTTTAACTACCGTCATTGTGTATTTTGTGGTCAGTTTAACTACCGTCGTGTATTTTGTGGTCAGTTTAACTACCGTCATTGTGTATTTTGTGGTCAGTTTAACTACCGATATTGTGTATTTTGTGGTGAAATCTGGTGCTGACATTGTGTATGTTCTGGTCAAATCTACCGCAAGATTGAATGATTTTTTTCTGGTCAAATCTGCCGACATGATTGAATGTATTTTCTTGTGAAATCTGCTCATATAACGTGTAATGTCTGGTGAAATGTTCTCGCATTACGTGTATTTTATGTTGAAAGCTTCTGACATTTTGTGTATTTTCTGGAGAAAAGCTGCGCAATGATGTGAATTTTCTGGAGAAAGGTTGACTAAAACTTGGGTGCACTTTTAAATTAGCTCCGCCCCATCCGGTCATAGCCACGCCCATTTTTCGCCGCGGCGCGCTGAGCGCGCCGCAGGTGGTGGACCGTGGGTGGGGGGGGGGGGGGTGTCTTTCAATACCTAGCACCGGGTGTCAAATGCCCTAGGTACGCCACTGATTTTGAGTAATTTCTTGCTTGGTGGGAGTCTTAAAAGTATTTTATTGATAAGGTTTGAAAATATTTACTTGGAGAAAACTCAGGAGAAAAGTTAATAGGATATGGCCCAATGCACCTATTCCTGAAAGAGTCCTTCCTGTTGGCTGTTGCTGTCTTTTTTAACTGGCCCATCAATTATGCAGGAAGTGCTGGGGCCGTCCTGATGCATGCAAAAGTCGGTCGCCGCTGGTTTAGGGGGAACTATACTAGCTATCTATACTGGGGCAACTAAGCTACCTATACTGGGGCAACTATACTACCTTTACTGGGGGCAACTATACTAGCTATCTATATGGGGGCAATTATACTACTTATCTATACTGGGGCAACTAAGCTACCTATACAGGGACAACTATACTAACTATACTGGGGGCAACTAAGCTACCTATACAGGGACAAGTATACTACCTATACTGGGGGCATCTATACTAGCTATCTATACTGGGGGCAATTATAATACCTATACTGGGGGCAACTATACAACCTATACAAGGGCAAATATACTACCTATACTGGGGCAACTATACTAGCTATCTATACTGGGGGCAACTCCACTAGCTATCTATACTGGGGCAACTATACTACCTATACTGGGGCATCTGTACTAACTACCTATACTGAGGCAACTATGCTACCTATACTGGGGCAAGTATATTACCTCTACTGGGGCAACTATACTAGCTACCTGCCTATACTGGGGCAACTATACTACCTATACTGGGGGCAACTATACTAGCTACCTATACTTGGGGCAACTATACTACCCCGACTGGGGGCAACTATAGCTGGCTACCTTATACAGGGGGCACCTGGCGGACTACCTATACTGAGGGTGAACGTTTTCGGGTGCTGTACCATCATTCCAAATCGGGTGGGCATCCTCACAAGTTTGCTTCAGGCAGCAAAAAGTCTACAACCAGCCCTGGATATAGGGGATACAGTGCAAGGACCACTATAATGGGGACACTACACAGGGACCACTACAGGGGGTCACAGCACAGTAGCAGTTACAAGAGGGGCACAACATGGGGGCACACAGTAAAGGGACCACTATAAGGGGACATTACATATAAAGATTCACTAAGGGGAACACTAAGCGCTCGTTCCCATTAAACAATGCAGAGCCGTGCGCTATGCCCTATGTGGAGCTGCTCAAATCCGGAACCGGGAGATACCCGGAAATTTGCTATCCGGATATCTCCCAGTAAACCTGTGCGGGGTGTGCGGGGTAGGCGGGGGGTCAATCTTACCTGTCTGACGTCTTCTTTGTCCGTCCCTCGGCGCCTCCCACGATGCGCTCCACGTGCGTCACGTGATTACAAACACTTCCTCCTTCAACCCGGAAGGAGGAAGTGTTTGTAATCACGTGACCGCTGCTTGGACCGCATCGTGGGAGGCGCCGAGGGACGGACAGAAGAAGACGTCAGACAGGTAAGATTGACCCCCGCCCACCCCGCACAGGAAACTGGGAGATATCCGAATAGAACTATCCGGATGTCTCCCGGTTCCGGAATTGAGCAGCTCTAGCCCTATGCACTCAGGCTTTGAATACACTAGGCCAGGGGTCCCCAACCACCGGCCGCGGCCCACTGCCGGTCCGTTGGCAGTGTCCAGCTGGGCCGCGGCGGGTCTGTCATCTTGCCCCTCCCCCCCACGGCCGCCGCTTCTGTTACTTTATGAGCAGGTGGCCGCTTCCGGATTCCCCCATGCGCACTCTCCTCCATGAAGTACTATCTCCTCCTATAACAGCAGCACGTCTTGCGTCTGCTGTAAGGAGGGAAGGAGGCGGGGCAGTTGCTTCCTGTAGCGGCGATATGCATCGCCGCTACCATGGGAACCGTTGCCCCGCCTCCTTCCCTCCTTACAGCAGACGCAAGACGCGCTGCTGTTATAGGAGGAGATAGTACTTCATGGAGTAGAGCGCGCATGGGGGAATCCGGAAGCGGCAGCCCGCCCGCTCATAAGGTAACAGAAGCGGCTTCTGCACCATTTACGCATACTGGGCACTATACTAGCTATAGCTGGGCCACTATACTAGCCATGCTGGGCACTATACTAGCCATGCTGGGCACTATACTAGCCATGCTGGGCACTATACTAGCCATGCTGGGGAACTATACTAGCCATGCTGGGCACAATACTAGCCATGCTGGGCACTATACTAGCCATGCTGGGCACTATACTAGCCATGCTGGGCACTATACTAGCCATGCTGGGGCATTATACTAGCCATGCGGGGCACTATACTAGCCATGCTGGGGCACTATACTAGCCATGCTGGGACACTATACTAGCTATAGCTGGGCACTATACTAGCCATGCTGGGCACTATACTAGCCATGCTGGGCACTATACTAGCCATGCTGGGGCACTATACTAGCCATGCTGGGGCACTATACTAGCCATGCTGGGGCACTGTACTAGCCATGCTGGGACACTGTACTAACCATGCTGGGGCACTATACTAGCCATGCTGGGGCACTATACTAGCCATGCTGGGGCACTATACTAGCCATGCTGGGGCACTATACTAGCCATGCTGGGGCACTATACTAGCCATACTGGGGTAACCATACTAGCCATGCTGGGCACTTTACTAGCCATACTGGGGCACTATACTAGCTATACTGGGGTAACTATACTAGCCTAGCCATACTGGGGCACTATACTGTGCACTTTACTAGCTATACTGGGGCACTACCTACCCATACTGGACACTATATTAGCTATACTAGGGCACTACCGACCCATACTGGGACTATACTAGCTATACTGGTCAATACAAGCCATGGCAGATTTGTATGTCCCAGAATGTCCCAGTGCCATGGCAGAATGTCCCAGTGCCATGGCAGATTTGTATGTCCCAGAATGCCAGTAGAAGCTGGTCAGGAGTTTTGGGGACATGCCCATCCTCACCAAAAAGGTATAAAGCATAGAAACACAAAAAAAAAAAAAAAAGATGCAGGCCAACAATTGTAATTCTGGAAAATACCAATTGCACTAGCAAAAACCCGGCAATGCAATTTACATGTTCATCGCCGTGCTGTTGCTATTGGCAAAATGGGAACGATACAATTTTTAATTCGAAATGTGCTTAATAAAAAAGGGCCCTAATTAGTTAATCTCCATCTAAGATATTTTATTATATTCTTTTTTTAACAGAGTCCTTTGGCTAATCCAGTTGGCTAAAAGTAAATCATATTTTGGCAAATAGGATTGTAAGCCGGCCCACCATGGTAAGGTAGACTCTATTAGGGCGGGTTAGGTGATGGGAGTGAGAGAGGAATAGAGTATAGTGTTTTGGAGAGGGAAGAGGGGGATAGGTGGACTTAAAGGGTACCACTCTTACACCCTCAAGTGCAAAGCCGGGGAACACAACGACCACCTGATAAATCATTGGGATCCAGCTGGTCCCCCTTAGGCCGGGTTCAACACTGGGATCGAAAAAGGCAAATCACAATCGCCTACGGAGTGTGATTGCATTTCTACTAAGCAACTGTGGCTCCATGTTGCAGTGATTGCGTTTTTCGGTCTCATTCCAGAGAATGAGAATGGTGTTCTAACTGCCAGCAAAATGTTGCACGCAGTGCACTTTTGCGATTTACGCACATCACAGGCACTGCAAGGATTTACCGCAGTGCTTTGCTGAATACCGGCTATCAGCAAAGAGCAGAAACACTACCCACCAAAGCACCCTAAGAGTGAACTGGCCCTTAAGAGAACTTGATTGGTGATTACAAATTGTTGCAACCTGCAGAATAGAACTCAGGGGTGTATTTAAAATGATTTAAATACACACCCCAAATTCTAATAATGGCCTCCTCCTCCCCATAGCCATACCCATCCTCACCAAAAAGGTATAAAGCATAGAAACGCAAATAAAACAAAAAAAGATGCAGACCAACAATTGTAATTCTGGAAAATACCAATTGCACTAGCAAAAACCCGGCAATGCAATTTACATGTTCATCGCCGTGCTGTTGCTATTGGCAAAATGGGAACGATACAATTTTTAAATCGAAACGTTCTTAATAAAAAAGGGCCCTAATTAGTTAATCTCCATCTAAGATAGTTTATTATATTCTTTTTTTAACAGAGTCCTTTGGCTAATCCAGTTGGCTAAAAGTAAATCACATTTTGGCAAATAGGATTGTAAGCCGGCCCACCATGGTAAGGTAGACTCTATTAGGGCGGGTTAGGTGATGGGAGTGAGAGAGGAATAGAGTATAGTGTTTTGGAGAGGGAAGAGGGGGATAGGTGGTCTTAAAGGGTACCACTCTTACACCCTCAAGTGCAAAGTCGGGGAACACAACGACCACCTGATAAATAATTGGGATCCAGCTGGTCCACCTTAGGCCGGTTCAACACTGGGATCGCAAAAGGCAAATCGCAATCGCCTACGGAGTATGATTGCATTTCTACTAAGCAACTGTGGCTCCATGTTGCAGTGATTGCGTTTTTCGGTCTCATTCCAGAGAATGAGAATGGTGTTCTAACTGCCAGCAAAATGTTGCACGCAGTGCACTTTTGCGATTTACGCACATCACAGGCACTGCAAGGATTTACCGCAGTGCTTTGCTGAATACCGGCTATCAGCAAAGAGCAGAAACACTACCCACCAAAGCACCCTAAGAGTGAACTGGCCCTTAAGAGAACTTGATTGGTGATTACAAATTGTTGAAACCTGCAGAGTAGAACTCAGGGGTGTATGTAAAATGATTTAAATACACCCCCAAATTCTAATAATGGCGTCCTCCTCCCCATAGCCATACAAATCCTCACCAAAAAGGTATAAAGCATAGAAACGCAAAAAAAAAACAAAAAAAGATGCAGACCAACAATTGTAATTCTGGAAAATACCAATTGCACTAGCAAAAACCTGGCAATGCAATGTGCATGTTCATCGCCGTGCTGTTGCTATTGGCAAAATGGGAACGATACAATTTTTAAATGGAAACGTGCTTAATAAAAAAGGGCCCTAATTGGTTAATCTAATTGGTTATATTCTTTTTTTAACAGAGTCCTTTGGCTAATCCAGTTGGCTAAAACTAAATCACATTTTGGCCAATAGGATTGTAAGCCGGCCCACCATGGTAAGGTAGACTCTATTAGGGCGGGTTAGGGAATGAGAGTGAGAGAGGTATAGGGGATAGAGTTTTGGAGAGGGAAGATGGGGACAGGTAGTCTTAAGGGGTACCACTCTTACACCATCAAGTGCAAAGTCGGGGAACACAACGACCACCTGATAAATAATTGGGATCCAGCTGGTCCCCCTTAGGCCGGGTTCAACACTGGGATCGCAAAAGGCAAATCGCAATCACCTATGGAGTGTAATTGCATTTCTACCAAGCAATTGTGGCTCCATGTTACAGTGATTGCGTTTTTCGGTCTCATTCCAGAGAATGAGAATGGCGTTCTAACTGCCAGCAAAATGTTGCACGCAGTGCACTTTTGTGATATACGCACATCACAGGCACTGCAAGGATTTACCGCAGTGCTTTGCTGAATACCGGCTATCAGCAAAGAGCAGAAAAACTACTTATTAAAGCACCCCAAGTGTGAACTGGCCCTTAAGAGAACTTTATTGGTGATTACAAATTGTTGCAACCTGCAGAGTAGAACTCAGGGGCATATTTAAAATGATTTAAATATACCCCCAAATTCTAATAATGGCCTCCTCCTCCTCCCCCATAGCCATACCAATCCTCACCAAAAAGGTACAAAGCATAGAAACGCAAACAAAACAAAAAAAGATGCAGGCCAAAAATTGTAATTCTGGAAACTACCATTTGCACTAGCAAAAACCCGGCAATGCAATTTACATGTTCATCGCCGTGCTGTTGCTATTGGCAAAATGGGAACGATACAATTTTTAAATCGAAACGTGCTTAATAAAAAAGGGCCCTAATTAGTTAATCTCCATCTAAGATAGTTTATCATATTCTTTTTTTAACAGAGTCCTTTGGCTAATCCAGTTGGCTAAAACTAAATCACATTTTGGCCAATAGGATTGTAAGCCGGCCCACCATGGTAAGGTAGACTCTATTAGGGCGGGTTAGGGAATGGGAGTGAGAGAGGAATAGGGGATAGCGTTTTGGAGAGGGAAGATGGGGATAGGTGGTCTTAAGGGGTACCACTCTTACACCATCAAGTGCAAAGTCGGGGAACACAACGACCACCTGATAAATAATTGGGATCCAGCTGGTCCCCCTTAGGCCGGGTTCAACACTGGGATCGCAAAAGGCAAATCGCAATCACCTATGGAGTGTAATTGCATTTCTACCAAGCAATTGTGGCTCCATGTTACAGTGATTGCATTTTTCGGTCTCATTCCAGAGAATGAGAATGGCGTTCTAACTGCCAGCAAAATGTTGCACGCAGTGCACTTTTGCGATATACGCACATCACAGGCACTGCAAGGATTTACCGCAGTGCTTTGCTGAATACCGGCTATCAGCAAAGAGCAGAAAAACTACTTATTAAAGCACCCCAAGTGTGAACTGGCCCTTAAGAGAACTTTATTGGTGATTACAAATGGTTGCAACCTGCAGAGTAGAACTCAGGGGCATATTTAAAATGATTTAAATATATCCCCAAATTCTAATAATGGCCTCCTCCTCCCCATAGCCATACCAATCCTCACCAAAAAGGTACAAAGCATAGAAACGCAAACAAAACAAAAAGAGAAGATGCAGGCCAACAATTGTAATTCTGGAAAATACCAATTGCACTAGCAAAAACCCGGCAATGCAATTTACATGTTCATCGCCGTGCTGTTGCTATTGGCAAAATGGGAACAATACAATTTTTAAATCGAAACGTGCTTAATAAAAAAGGGCCCAAATTAGTTAATCTCCATCTAAGATAGTTTATCATATTCTTTTTTCAACAGAGTCCTTTGGCTAATCCAGTTGGCTAAAACTAAATCACATTTTGGCCAATAGGATTGTAAGCCGGCCCACCATGGTAAGGTAGACTCTATTAGGGCGGGTTAGGGAATGGGAGTGAGAGAGGAATAGGGGATAGCGTTTTGGAGAGGGAAGATGGAAAAAGGTGGTCTTAAGGGGTACCACTCTTACACCATCAAGTGCAAAGTCGGGGAACACAACGACCACCTGATAAATAATTGGGATCCAGCTGGTCCCCCTTAGGCCGGGTTCAACACTGGGATCGCAAAAGGCAAATCGCAATCACCTATGGAGTGTAATTGCATTTCTACCAAGCAATTGTGGCTCCATGTTACAGTGATTGCGTTTTTCGGTCTCATTCCAGAGAATGAGAATGGCGTTCTAACTGCCAGCAAAATGTTGCACGCAGTGCACTTTTGCGATATACGCACATCACAGGCACTGCAAGGATTTACCGCAGTGCTTTGCTGAATACCGGCTATCAGCAAAGAGCAGAAAAACTACTTATTAAAGCACCCCAAGTGTGAACTGGCCCTTAAGAGAACTTTATTGGTGATTACAAATTGTTGCAACCTGCAGAGTAGAACTCAGGGGCATATTTAAAATGATTTAAATATATCCCCAAATTCTAATAATGGCCTCCTCCTCCCCATAGCCATACCAATCCTCACCAAAAAGGTACAAAGCATAGAAACGCAAACAAAACAAAAAAAAGATGCAGGCCAACAATTGTAATTCTGGAAACTACCAATTGCACTAGCAAAAACCCGGCAATGCAATTTACATGTTCATCGCCGTGCTGTTGCTATCGGCAAAATGGGAACGATACAATTTTTAAATCGAAACGTGCTTAATAAAAAAGGGCCCTAATTAGTTAATCTCCATCTAAGATAGTTTATCATATTCTTTTTTTTAACAGAGTCCTTTGGCTAATCCAGTTGGCTAAAACTAAATCACATTTTGGCCAATAGGATTGTAAGCCGGCGCACCATGGTAAGGTAGACTCTATTAGTGCGGGTTAGGGAATGGGAGTGAGAGAGGAATAGGGGATAGCGTTTTGGAGAGGGAAGATGGGGATAGGTGGTCTTAAGGGGTACCACTCTTACACCATCAAGTGCAAAGTCGGAACACAACAACCACCTGATAAATAATTGCGATCCAGATGGTCCCCCTTAGGCCGGGTTCAACACTGGGATCGCAAAAGGCAAATCGCAATCACCTATGGAGTGTAATTGCATTTCTACCAAGCAATTGTGGCTCCATGTTACAGTGATTGCGTTTTTCGGTCTCATTCCAGAGAATGAGAATGGCGTTCTAACTGCCAGCAAAATGTTGCACGCAGTGCACTTTTGCGATATACGCAAATCACAGGCACTGCAAGGATTTACCGCAGTGCTTTGCTGAATACCGGCTATCAGCAAAGAGCAGAAAAACTACTTATTAAAGCACCCCAAGTGTGAACTGGCCCTTAAGAGAACTTTATTGGTGATTACAAATTGTTGCAACCTTCAGAGTAGAACTCAGGGGCATATTTAAAATGATTTACATATACCCCCAAATTCTAATAATGGCCTCCTCCTCCCCATAGCCATACCAATCCTCACCAAAAAGGTACAAAGCATAGAAACGCAAACAAAACAAAAAAAGATGCAGGCCAACAATTGTAATTCTGGAAAATACCAATTGCACTAGCAAAAACCCGGCAATGCAATTTACATGTTCATCGCCGTGCTGTTGCTATTGGCAAAATGGGAACGATACAATTTTTAAATCGAAACGTGCTTAATAAAAAAGGGCCCAAATTAGTTAATCTCCATCTAAGATAGTTTATCATATTCTTTTTTCAACAGAGTCCTTTGGCTAATCCAGTTGGCTAAAACTAAATCACATTTTGGCCAATAGGATTGTAAGCCAGCCCACCATGGTAAGGTAGACTCTATTAGGGTGGGTTAGGGAATGGGAGTAAGAGAGGAATAGGGGATAGCGTTTTGGAGAGGGAAGATGGGGAAAGGTGGTCTTAAGGGGTACCACTCTTACACCATCAAGTGCAAAGTCGGGGAACACAACGACCACCTGATAAATAATTGGGATCCAGCTGGTCCCCCTTAGGCCGGGTTCAACACTGGGATCGCAAAAGGCAAATCGCAATCACCTATGGAGTGTAAATGAATTTCTACCAAGCAATTGTGGCTCCATGTTACAGTGATTGCGTTTTTCGGTCTCATTCCAGAGAATGAGAATGGCGTTCTAACTGCCAGCAAAATGTTGCACGCAGTGCACTTTTGCGATATACGCACATCACAGGCACTGCAAGGATTTACCGCAGTGCTTTGCTGAATACCGGCTATCAGCAAAGAGCAGAAAAACTACTTATTAAAGCACCCCAAGTGTGAACTGGCCCTTAAGAGAACTTTATTGGTGATTACAAATGGTTGCAACCTGCAGAGTAGAATTCAGGGGCATATTTAAAATGATTTAAATATATCCCCAAATTCTAATAATGGCCTCCTCCTCCCCATAGCCATACCAATCCTCACCAAAAAGGTACAAAGCATAGAAACGCAAACAAAACAAAAAAAGATGCAGGCCAACAATTGTAATTCTGGAAACTACCAATTGCACTAGCAAAAACCCGGCAATGCAATTTACATGTTCATCGCCGTGCTGTTGCTATCGGCAAAATGGGAACGATACAATTTTTAAATCGAAACGTGCTTAATAAAAAAGGCCCCTAATTAGTTAATCTCCATCTAAGATAGTTTATCATATTCTTTTTTTAACAGAGTCCTTTGGCTAATCCAGTTGGCTAAAACTAAATCACATTTTGGCCAATAGGATTGTAAGCCGGCGCACCATGGTAAGGTAGACTCTATTAGGGCGGGTTAGGGAATGGGAGTGAGAGAGGAATAGGGGATAGCGTTTTGGAGAGGGAAGATGGGGATAGGTGGTCTTAAGGGGTACCACTCTTACACCATCAAGTGCAAAGTCGGAACACAACAACCACCTGATAAATAATTGCGATCCAGCTGGTCCCCCTTAGGCCGGGTTCAACACTGGGATCGCAAAAGGCAAATCGCAATCACCTATGGAGTGTAATTGCATTTCTACCAAGCAATTGTGGCTCCATGTTACAGTGATTGCGTTTTTCGGTCTCATTCCAGAGAATGAGAATGGCGTTCTAACTGCCAGCAAAATGTTGCACGCAGTGCACTTTTGCGATATACGCACATCACAGGCACTGCAAGGATTTACCGCAGTGCTTTGCTGAATACCGGCTATCAGCAAAGAGCAGAAAAACTACTTATTAAAGCACCCCAAGTGTGAACTGGCCCTTAAGAGAACTTTATTGGTGATTACAAATTGTTGCAACCTGCAGAGTAGAACTCAGGGGCATATTTAAAATGATTTAAATATATCCCCAAATTCTAATAATGGCCTCCTCCTCCCCATAGCCATACCAATCCTCACCAAAAAGGTACAAAGCATAGAAACGCAAACAAAACAAAAAAAGATGCAGGCCAACAATTGTAATTCTGGAAACTACCAATTGCACTAGCAAAAACCCGGCAATGCAATTTACATGTTCATCGCCGTGCTGTTGCTATCGGCAAAATGGGAACGATACAATTTTTAAATCGAAACGTGCTTAATAAAAAAGGCCCCTAATTAGTTAATCTCCATCTAAGATAGTTTATCATATTCTTTTTTTAACAGAGTCCTTTGGCTAATCCAGTTGGCTAAAACTAAATCACATTTTGGCCAATAGGATTGTAAGCCGGCGCACCATGGTAAGGTAGACTCTATTAGGGCGGGTTAGGGAATGGGAGTGAGAGAGGAATAGGGGATAGCGTTTTGGAGAGGGAAGATGGGGATAGGTGGTCTTAAGGGGTACCACTCTTACACCATCAAGTGCAAAGTCGGAACACAACAACCACCTGATAAATAATTGCGATCCAGCTGGTCCCCCTTAGGCCGGGTTCAACACTGGGATCGCAAAAGGCAAATCGCAATCACCTATGGAGTGTAATTGCATTTCTACCAAGCAATTGTGGCTCCATGTTACAGTGATTGCGTTTTTCGGTCTCATTCCAGAGAATGAGAATGGCGTTCTAACTGCCAGCAAAATGTTGCACGCACTGCACTTTTGCGATATACGCACATCACAGGCACTGCAAGGATTTACCGCAGTGCTTTGCTGAATACCGGCTATCAGCAAAGAGCAGAAAAACTACTTATTAAAGCACCCCAAGTGTGAACTGGCCCTTAAGAGAACTTTATTGGTGATTACAAATTGTTGCAACCTTCAGAGTAGAACTCAGGGGCATATTTAAAATGATTTAAATTTACCCCCAAATTCTAATAATGGCCTCCTCCTCCCCATAGCCACACCAATCCTCACCAAAAAGGTACAAAGCATAGAAACGCAAACAAAACAAAAAAAGATGCAGGCCAACAATTGTAATTCTGGAAAATACCAATTGCACTAGCAAAAACCCGTCAATGCAATTTACATGTTCATCGCCGTGCTGTTGCTATTGGCAAAATGGGAACGATACAATTTTTAAATCGAAACGTGCTTAATAAAAAAGGGCCCAAATTAGTTAATCTCCATCTAAGATAGTTTATCATATTCTTTTTTCAACAGAGTCCTTTGGCTAATCCAGTTGGCTAAAACTAAATCACATTTTGGCCAATAGGATTGTAAGCCGGCCCACCATGGTAAGGTAGACTCTATTAGGGTGGGTTAGGGAATGGGAGTGAGAGAGGAATAGGGGATAGCGTTTTGGAGAGGGAAGATGGGGAAAGGTGGTCTTAAGGGGTACCACTCTTACACCATCAAGTGCAAAGTCGGGGAACACAACGACCACCTGATAAATAATTGGGATCCAGCTGGTCCCCCTTAGGCCGGGTTCAACACTGGGATCGCAAAAGGCAAATCGCAATCACCTATGGAGTGTAATTGCATTTCTACCAAGCAATTGTGGCTCCATGTTACAGTGATTGCGTTTTTCGGTCTCATTCCAGAGAATGAGAATGGCGTTCTAACTGCCAGCAAAATGTTGCACGCAGTGCACTTTTGCGATATACGCACATCACAGGCACTGCAAGGATTTACCGCAGTGCTTTGCTGAATACCGGCTATCAGCAAAGAGCAGAAAAACTACTTATTAAAGCACCCCAAGTGTGAACTGGCCCTTAAGAGAACTTTATTGGTGATTACAAATTGTTGCAACCTGCAGAGTAGAACTCAGGGGCATATTTAAAATGATTTAAATATACCTCCAAATTCTAATAATGGCCTCCTCCTCCCCATAGCCATACCAATCCTCACCAAAAAGGTACAAAGCATAGAAACGCAAACAAAACAAAAAAAGATGCAGGCCAACAATTGTAATTCTGGAAAATACCAATTGCACTAGCAAAAACCCGGCAATGCAATTTACATGTTCATCGCCGTGCTGTTGCTATTGGCAAAATAGGAACGATACAATTTTTAAATCGAAACGTGCTTAATAAAAAAGGGCCCTTATTGGTTAATCTCCATCTAAGATCGTTCATTATATTCTTTTTTTAACAGAGTTCTTTGGCTAATCCAGTTGGCTAAAACTAAATCACATTTTGGCCAATAGGATTGTAAGCCGGCCCACCATGGTAAGGTAGACTCTATTAGGGCGGGTTAGGGAATGGGAGTGAGAGAGGAATAGGGGATAGCGTTTTGGAGAGGGAAGATGGGGATAGGTGGTCTTAAGGGGTACCACTCTTACACCATCAAGTGCAAAGTCGGGGAACACAATGACCACCTGATAAATAATTGGGATCCAGCTGGTCCCCCTTAGGCCGGGTTCAACACTGGGATCGCAAAAGGCAAATCGCAATCACCTATGGAGTGTAATTGCATTTCTACCAAGCAATTGTGGCTCCATGTTACAGTGATTGCGTTTTTCGGTCTCATTCCAGAGAATGAGAATGGCGTTCTAACTGCCAGCAAAATGTTGCACGCAGTGCACTTTTGCGATATACGCACATCACAGGCACTGCAAGGATTTACCGCAGTGCTTTGCTGAATACCGGCTATCAGCAAAGAGCAGAAAAACTACTTATTAAAGCACCCCAAGTGTGAACTGGCCCTTAAGAGAACTTTATTGGTGATTACAAATTGTTGCAACCTGCAAAGTAGAACTCAGGGGCATATTTAAAATGATTTAAATATACCCCCAAATTCTAATAATGGCCTCCTCCTCCCCATAGCCATACCAATCCTCACCAAAAAGGTACAAAGCATAGAAACGCAAACAAAACAAAAAAAGATGCAGGCCAACAATTGTAATTCTGGAAACTACCAATTGCACTAGCAAAAACCCGGCAATGCAATTTACATGTTCATCGCCGTGCTGTTGCTATTGGCAAAATGGGAACGATACAATTTTTAAATCGAAACGTGCTTAATAAAAAAGGGCCCTTATTGGTTAATCTCCATCTAAGATCGTTTATTATATTCTTTTTTTAACAGAGTCCTCTGGCTAATCCAGTTGGCTAAAACTAAATCACATTTTGGCCAATAGGATTGTAAGCCGGCCCACCATGGTAAGGTAGACTCTATTAGGGCGGGTTAGGGAATGGGAGTGAGAGAGGAATAGGGGATAGCGTTTTCGAGAGGGAAGATGGGGATAGGTGGTCTTAAGGGGTACCACTCTTACACCATCAAGTGCAAATTCGGGGAACACAACGACCACCTGATAAATAATTGGGATCCAGCTGGTCCCCCTTAGGCCGGGTTAAACACTGGGATCGCAAAAGGCAAATCGCAATCACCTATGGAGTGTAATTGCATTTCTACCAAGCAATTGTGGCTCCATGTTACAGTGATTGCGTTTTTCAGTCTCATTCCAGAGAATGAGAATGGCGTTCTAACTGCCAGCAAAATGTTGCACGCAGTGCACTTTTGCGATATACGCACATCACAGGCACTGCAAGGATTTACCGCAGTGCTTTGCTGAATACCGGCTATCAGCAAAGAGCAGAAAAACTACTTATTAAAGCACCCCAAGTGTGAACTGGCCCTTAAGAGAACTTTATTGGTGATTACAAATTGTTGCAACCTGCAGAGTAGAACTCAGGGGCATATTTAAAATGATTTAAATATACCCCCAAATTCTAATAATGGCCTCCTCCTCCCCATAGCCATACCAATCCTCACCAAAAAGGTACAAAGCATAGAAACGCAAACAAAACAAAAAAAGATGCAGGCCAACAATTGTAATTCTGGAAACTACCAATTGCACTAGCAAAAACCCGTCAATGCAATTTACATGTTCATCGCCGTGCTGTTGCTATCGGCAAAATGGGAACGATACAATTTTTAAATCGAAACGTGCTTAATAAAAAAGGGCCCTAATTAGTTAATCTCCATCTAAGATAGTTTATCAGATTCTTTTTTTAACAGAGTCCTTTGGCTAATCCAGTTGGCTAAAACTAAATCACATTTTGGCCAATAGGATTGTAAGCCGGCGCACCATGGTAAGGTACACTCTATTAGGGCGGGTTAGGGAATGGGAGTGAGAGAGGAATAGGGGATAGCGTTTTGGAGAGGGAAGATGGGGATAGGTGGTCTTAAGGGGTACCACTCTTACACCATCAAGTGCAAAGTCGGAACACAACAACCACCTGATAAATAATTGCGATCCAGCTGGTCCCCCTTAGGCCGGGTTCAACACTGGGATCGCAAAAGGCAAATCGCAATCACCTATGGAGTGTAATTGCATTTCTACCAAGCAATTGTGGCTCCATGTTACAGTGATTGCGTTTTTCGGTCTCATTCCAGAGAATGAGAATAGCGTTCTAACTGCCAGCAAAATGTTGCACGCAGTGCACTTTTGCGATATACGCACATCACAGGCACTGCAAGGATTTACCGCAGTGCTTTGCTGAATACCGGCTATCAGCAAAGAGCAGAAAAACTACTTATCTAAGCACCCCAAGTGTGAACTGGCCCTTAAGAGAACTTTATTGGTGATTACAAATTGTTGCAAACTTCAGAGTAGAACTCAGGGGCATATTTAAAATGATTTAAATATACCCCCAAATTCTAATAATGGCCTCCTCCTCCCCATAGCCATACCAATCCTCACCAAAAAGGTACAAAGCATAGAAACGCAAACAAAACAAAAAAAGATGCAGGCCAACAATTGTAATTCTGGAAACTACCAATTGCACTAGCAAAAACCCGGCAATGCAATTTACATGTTCATCGCCGTGCTGTTGCTATTGGCAAAATGGGAACGATACAATTTTTAAATCGAAACGTGCTTAATAAAAAAGGGCCCTTATTGGTTAATCTCCATCTAAGATCGTTTATTATATTCTTTTTTTAACAGAGTCCTTTGGCTAATCCAGTTGGCTAAAACTAAATCACATTTTGGCCAATAGGATTGTAAGCCGGCCCACCATGGTAAGGTAGACTCTATTAGGGCGGGTTAGGGAATGGGAGTGAGAGAGGAATAGGGGATAGCGTTTTGGAGAGGGAAGATGGGGATAGGTGGTCTTAAGGGGTACCACTCTTACACCATCAAGTGCAAATTCGGGGAACACAACGACCACCTGATAAATAATTGGGATCCAGCTGGTCCCCCTTAGGCCGGGTTAAACACTGGGATCGCAAAAGGCAAATCGCAATCACCTATGGAGTGTAATTGCATTTCTACCAAGCAATTGTGGCTCCATGTTACAGTGATTGCGTTTTTCAGTCTCATTCCAGAGAATGAGAATGGCGTTCTAACTGCCAGCAAAATGTTGCACGCAGTGCACTTTTGCGATATACGCACATCACAGGCACTGCAAGGATTTACCGCAGTGCTTTGCTGAATACCGGCTATCAGCAAAGAGCAGAAAAACTACTTATTAAAGCACCCCAAGTGTGAACTGGCCCTTAAGAGAACTTTATTGGTGATTACAAATTGTTGCAACCTGCAGAGTAGAACTCAGGGGCATATTTAAAATGATTTAAATATACCCCCAAATTCTAATAATGGCCTCCTCCTCCCCATAGCCATACCAATCCTCACCAAAAAGGTACAAAGCATAGAAACGCAAACAAAACAAAAAAAGATGCAGGCCAACAATTGTAATTCTGGAAACTACCAATTGCACTAGCAAAAACCCGTCAATGCAATTTACATGTTCATCGCCGTGCTGTTGCTATCGGCAAAATGGGAACGATACAATTTTTAAATCGAAACGTGCTTAATAAAAAAGGGCCCTAATTAGTTAATCTCCATCTAAGATAGTTTATCATATTCTTTTTTTAACAGAGTCCTTTGGCTAATCCAGTTGGCTAAAACTAAATCACATTTTGGCCAATAGGATTGTAAGCCGGCGCACCATGGTAAGGTAGACTCTATTAGGGCGGGTTAGGGAATGGGAGTGAGAGAGGAATAGGGGATAGCGTTTTGGAGAGGGAAGATGGGGATAGGTGGTCTTAAGGGGTACCACTCTTACACCATCAAGTGCAAAGTCGGAACACAACAACCACCTGATAAATAATTGCGATCCAGCTGGTCCCCCTTAGGCCGGGTTCAACACTGGGATCGCAAAAGGCAAATCGCAATCACCTATGGAGTGTAATTGCATTTCTACCAAGCAATTGTGGCTCCATGTTACAGTGATTGCGTTTTTCGGTCTCATTCCAGAGAATGAGAATAGCGTTCTAACTGCCAGCAAAATGTTGCACGCAGTGCACTTTTGCGATATACGCACATCACAGGCACTGCAAGGATTTACCGCAGTGCTTTGCTGAATACCGGCTATCAGCAAAGAGCAGAAAAACTACTTATTAAAGCACCCCAAGTGTGAACTGGCCCTTAAGAGAACTTTATTGGTGATTACAAATTGTTGCAACCTTCAGAGTAGAACTCAGGGGCATATTTAAAATGATTTAAATATACCCCCAAATTCTAATAATGGCCTCCTCCTCCCCATAGCCATACCAATCCTCACCAAAAAGGTACAAAGCAGAGAAACGCAAACAAAACAAAAAAAGATGCAGGCCAACAATTGTAATTCTGGAAAATACCAATTGCACTAGCAAAAACCCGTCAATGCAATTTACATGTTCATCGCCGTGCTGTTGCTATTGGCAAAATGGGAACGATACAATTTTTAAATCGAAACGTGCTTAATAAAAAAGGGCCCTAATTAGTTAATCTCCATCTAAGATAGTTTATCATATTCTTTTTTCAACAGAGTCCTTTGGCTAATCCAGTTGGCTAAAACTAAATCACATTTTGGCCAATAGGATTGTAAGCCGGCCCACCATGGTAAGGTAGACTCTATTAGGGTGGGTTAGGGAATGGGAGTGAGAGAGGAATAGGGGATAGCGTTTTGGAGAGGGAAGATGGGGAAAGGTGGTCTTAAGGGGTACCACTCTTACACCATCAAGTGCAAAGTCGGGGAACACAACGACCACCTGATAAATAATTGGGATCCAGCTGGTCCCCCTTAGGCCGGGTTCAACACTGGGATCGCAAAAGGCAAATCGCAATCACCTATGGAGTGTAATTGCATTTCTACCAAGCAATTGTGGCTCCATGTTACAGTGATTGCGTTTTTCGGTCTCATTCCAGAGAATGAGAATGGCGTTCTAACTGCCAGCAAAATGTTGCACGCAGTGCACTTTTGCGATATACGCACATCACAGGCACTGCAAGGATTTACCGCAGTGCTTTGCTGAATACCGGCTATCAGCAAAGAGCAGAAAAACTACTTATTAAAGCACCCCAAGTGTGAACTGGCCCTTAAGAGAACTTTATTGGTGATTACAAATTGTTGCAACCTGCAGAGTAGAACTCAGGGGCATATTTAAAATGATTTAAATATACCTCCAAATTCTAATAATGGCCTCCTCCTCCCCATAGCCATACCAATCCTCACCAAAAAGGTACAAAGCATAGAAACGCAAACAAAACAAAAAAAGATGCAGGCCAACAATTGTAATTCTGGAAACTACCAATTGCACTAGCAAAAACCCGGCAATGCAATTTACATGTTCATCGCCGTGCTGTTGCTATTGGCAAAATAGGAACGATACAATTTTTAAATCGAAACGTGCTTAATAAAAAAGGGCCCTTATTGGTTAATCTCCATCTAAGATCGTTCATTATATTCTTTTTTTAACAGAGTTCTTTGGCTAATCCAGTTGGCTAAAACTAAATCACATTTTGGCCAATAGGATTGTAAGCCGGCCCACCATGGTAAGGTAGACTCTATTAGGGCGGGTTAGGGAATGGGAGTGAGAGAGGAATAGGGGATAGCGTTTTGGAGAGGGAAGATGGGGATAGGTGGTCTTAAGGGGTACCACTCTTACACCATCAAGTGCAAAGTCGGGGAACACAACGACCACCTGATAAATAATTGGGATCCAGCTGGTCCCCCTTAGGCCGGGTTCAACACTGGGATCGCAAAAGGCAAATCGCAATCACCTATGGAGTGTAATTGCATTTCTACCAAGCAATTGTGGCTCCATGTTACAGTGATTGCGTTTTTCGGTCTCATTCCATAGAATGAGAATGGCGTTCTAACTGCCAGCAAAATGTTGCACGCAGTGCACTTTTGCGATATACGCACATCACAGGCACTGCAAGGATTTACCGCAGTGCTTTGCTGAATACCGGCTATCAGCAAAGAGCAGAAAAACGACTTATTAAAGCACCCCAAGTGTGAACTGGCCCTTAAGAGAACTTTATTGGTGATTACAAATTGTTGCAACCTGCAGAGTAGAACTCAGGGGCATATTTAAAATGATTTAAATATATCCCCAAATTCTAATAATGGCCTCCTCCTCCCCATAGCCATACCAATCCTCACCAAAAAGGTACAAAGCATAGAAACGCAAACAAAACAAAAAAAGATGCAGGCCAACAATTGTAATTCTGGAAACTACCAATTGCACTAGCAAAAACCCGGCAATGCAATTTACATGTTCATCGCCGTGCTGTTGCTATCGGCAAAATGGGAACGATACAATTTTTAAATCGAAACGTGCTTAATAAAAAAGGGCCCTAATTAGTTAATCTCCATCTAAGATAATTTATCATATTCTTTTTTTAACAGAGTCCTTTGGCTAATCCAGTTGGCTAAAACTAAATCACATTTTGGCCAATAGGATTGTAAGCCGGCGCACCATGGTAAGGTAGACTCTATTAGGGCGGGTTAGGGAATGGGAGTGAGAGAGGAATAGGGGATAGCGTTTTGGAGAGGGAAGATGGGGATAGGTGGTCTTAGGGGGTACCACTCTTACACCATCAAGTGCAAAGTCGGAACACAACAACCACCTGATAAAAAATTGCGATCCAGCTGGTCCCCCTTAGGCCGGGTTCAACACTGGGATCGCAAAAGGCAAATCGCAATCACCTATGGAGTGTAATTGCATTTCTACCAAGCAATTGTGGCTCCATGTTACAGTGATTGCGTTTTTCGGTCTCATTCCAGAGAATGAGAATGGCGTTCTAACTGCCAGCAAAATGTTGCACGCAGTGCACTTTTGTGATATACGCACATCACAGGCACTGCAAGGATTTACCGCAGTGCTTTGCTGAATACCGGCTATCAGCAAAGAGCAGAAAAACTACTTATTAAAGCACCCCAAGTGTGAACTGGCCCTTAAGAGAACTTTATTGGTGATTACAAATTGTTGCAACCTGCAGAGTAGAACTCAGGGGCATATTTAAAATGATTTAAATATACCCCCAAATTCTAATAATGGCCTCCTCCTCCCCATAGCCATACCAATCCTCACCAAAAAGGTACAAAGCATAGAAACGCAAACAAAACAAAAAAAGATGCAGGCCAACAATTGTAATTCTGGAAACTACCAATTGCACTAGCAAAAACCCGGCAATGCAATTTACATGTTCATCGCCGTGCTGTTGCTATTGGCAAAATGGGAACGATACAATTTTTAAATCGAAACGTGCTTAATAAAAAAGGGCCCTTATTGGTTATTCTCCATCTAAGATCGTTTATTATATTCTTTTTTTAACAGAGTCCTTTGGCTAATCCAGTTGGCTAAAACTAAATCACATTTTGGCCAATAGGATTGTAAGCCGGCCCACCATGGTAAGGTAGACTCTATTAGGGCGGGTTAGGGAATGGGAGTGAGAGAGGAATAGGGGATAGCGTTTTGGAGAGGGAAGAAAGGGATAGGTGGTCTTAAGGGGTACCACTCTTACACCATCAAGTGCAAATTCGGGGAACACAACGACCACCTGATAAATAATTGGGATCCAGCTGGTCCCCCTTAGGCCGGGTTAAACACTGGGATCGCAAAAAGCAAATCGCAATCACCTATGGAGTGTAATTGCATTTCTACCAAGCAATTGTGGCTCCATGTTACAGTGATTGCGTTTTTCAGTCTCATTCCAGAGAATGAGAATGGCGTTCTAACTGCCAGCAAAATGTTGCACGCAGTGCACTTTTGCGATATACGCACATCACAGGCACTGCAAGGATTTACCGCAGTGCTTTGCTGAATACCGGCTATCAGCAAAGAGCAGAAAAACTACTTATTAAAGCACCCCAAGTGTGAACTGGCCCTTAAGAGAACTTTATTGGTGATTACAAATTGTTGCAACCTGCAGAGTAGAACTCAGGGGCATATTTAAAATGATTTAAATATACCCCCAAATTCTAATAATGGCCTCCTCCTCCCCATAGCCATACCAATCCTCACCAAAAAGGTACAAAGCATAGAAACGCAAACAAAACAAAAAAAGATGCAGGCCAACAATTGTAATTCTGGAAACTACCAATTGCACTAGCAAAAACCCGGCAATGCAATTTACATGTTCATCGCCGTGCTGTTGCTATTGGCAAAATGGGAACGATACAATTTTTAAATCGAAACGTGCTTAATAAAAAAGGGCCCTTATTGGTTATTCTCCATCTAAGATCGTTTATTATATTCTTTTTTTAACAGAGTCCTTTGGCTAATCCAGTTGGCTAAAACTAAATCACATTTTGGCCAATAGGATTGTAAGCCGGCGCACCATGGTAAGGTAGACTCTATTAGGGCGGGTTAGGGAATGGGAGTGAGAGAGGAATAGGGGATAGCGTTTTGGAGAGGGAAGATGGGGATAGGTGGTCTTAGGGGGTACCACTCTTACACCATCAAGTGCAAAGTCGGAACACAACAACCACCTGATAAAAAATTGCGATCCAGCTGGTCCCCCTTAGGCCGGGTTCAACACTGGGATCGCAAAAGGCAAATCGCAATCACCTATGGAGTGTAATTGCATTTCTACCAAGCAATTGTGGCTCCATGTTACAGTGATTGCGTTTTTCGGTCTCATTCCAGAGAATGAGAATGGCGTTCTAACTGCCAGCAAAATGTTGCACGCAGTGCACTTTTGCGATATACGCACATCACAGGCACTGCAAGGATTTACCGCAGTGCTTTGCTGAATACCGGCTATCAGCAAAGAGCAGAAAAACTACTTATTAAAGCACCCCAAGTGTGAACTGGCCCTTAAGAGAACTTTATTGGTGATTACAAATTGTTGCAACCTGCAGAGTAGAACTCAGGGGCATATTTAAAATGATTTAAATATACCCCCAAATTCTAATAATGGCCTCCTCCTCCCCATAGCCATACCAATCCTCACCAAAAAGGTACAAAGCATAGAAACGCAAACAAAACAAAAAAAGATGCAGGCCAACAATTGTAATTCTGGAAACTACCAATTGCACTAGCAAAAACCCGGCAATGCAATTTACATGTTCATCGCCGTGCTGTTGCTATTGGCAAAATGGGAACGATACAATTTTTAAATCGAAACGTGCTTAATAAAAAAGGGCCCTTATTGGTTATTCTCCATCTAAGATCGTTTATTATATTCTTTTTTTAACAGAGTCCTTTGGCTAATCCAGTTGGCTAAAACTAAATCACATTTTGGCCAATAGGATTGTAAGCCGGCCCACCATGGTAAGGTAGACTCTATTAGGGCGGGTTAGGGAATAGGAGTGAGAGAGGAATAGGGGATAGCGTTTTGGAGAGGGAAGATGGGGATAGGTGGTCTTAAGGGGTACCACTCTTACACCATCAAGTGCAAAGTCGGGGAACACAACGACCACCTGATAAATAATTGGGATCCAGCTGGTCCCCCTTAGGCCGGGTTCAACACTGGGATCGCAAAAGGCAAATCGCAATCCCCCATGGAGTGTAATTGCATTTCTACCAAGCAATTGTGGCTCCATGTTACAGTGATTGCGTTTTTCGGTCTCATTCCAGAGAATAAGAATGGCGTTCTAACTGCCAGCAAAATGTTGCACGCTGTGCACTTTTGCGATATACGCACATCACAGGCACTGCAAGGATTTACCGCAGTGCTTTGCTGAATACCGGCTATCAGCAAAGAGCAGAAAAACTACTTATTAAAGCACCCCAAGTGTGAACTGGCCCTTAAGAGAACTTTATTGGTGATTACAAATTGTTGCAACCTGCAGAGTAGAACTCAGGGGCATATTTAAAATGATTTAAATATACCCCCAAATTCTAATAATGGCCTCCTCCTCCCCATAGCCATACCAATCCTCACCAAAAAAGTTCAAAGCATAGAAACGCAAACAAAACAAAAAAAGATGCAGGCCAACAATTGTAATTCTGGAAACTACCAATTGCACTAGCAAAAACCCGGCAATGCAATTTACATGTTCATCGCCGTGCTGTTGCTATTGGCAAAATGGGAACGATACAATTTTTAAATCGAAACGTGCTTAATAAAAAAGGGCCCTAATTAGTTAATCTCCATCTAAGATAGTTTATTATATTATTTTTTTAACAGAGTCCTTTGGCTAATCCAGTTGGCTAAAACTAAATCACATTTTGGCCAATAGGATTGTAAGCCGGCCCACCATGGTAAGGTAGACTCTATTAGGGCGGGTTAGGGAATGGGAGTGAGAGAGGAATAGGGGATAGCGTTTTGGAGAGGGAAGATGGGGATAGGTGGTCTTAAGGGGTACACCTCTTACACCATCAAGTGCAAAGTCGGGGAACACAACGACCACCTGATAAATAATTGGGATCCAGCAGATCCCCCTTAGGCCGGGTTCAACACTGGGATCGCAAAAGGCAAATCGCAATCACCTATGGAGTGTAATTGCATTTCTACCAAGCAATTGTGGCTCCATGTTACAGTGATTGCGTTTTTCGGTCTCATTCCAGAGAATGAGAATGGCGTTCTAACTGCCAGCAAAATGTTGCACGCAGTGCACTTTTGCGATATACGCACATCACAGGCACTGCAAGGATTTACCGCAGTGCTTTGCTGAATACCGGCTATCAGCAAAGAGCAGAAAAACTACTTATTAAAGCACCCCAAGTGTGAACTGGCCCTTAAGAGAACTTTATTGGTGATTACAAATTGTTGCAACCTGCAGAGTAGAACTCAGGGGCATATTTAAAATGATTTAAATATACCCCCAAATTCTAATAATGGCCTCCTCCTCCCCATAGCCATACCAATCCTCACCAAAAAGGTACAAAGCATAGAAACGCAAACAAAACAAAAAAAGATGCAGGCCAACAATTGTAATTCTGGAAACTACCAATTGCACTAGCAAAAACCCGGCAATGCAATTTACATGTTCATCGCCGTGCTGTTGCTATTGGCAAAATGGGAACGATACAATTTTTAAATCGAAACGTGCTTAATAAAAAAGGGCCCTAATTAGTTAATCTCCATCTAAGATCGTTTATTATATTCTTTTTTTTAACAGAGTCCTTTGGCTAATCCAGTTGGCTAAAACTAAATCACATTTTGGCCAATAGGATTGTAAGCCGGCCCACCATGGTAAGGTAGACTCTATTAGGGCGGGTTAGGGAATGGGAGTGAGAGAGGCATAGGGGATAGAGTTTTGGAGAGGGAAGATGGGGACAGGTGGTCTTAAGGGGTACCACTCTTACACCATCAAGTGCAAAGTCGGGAAACACAACGACCACCTGATAAATAATTGGGATCCAGCTGGTCCCCCTTAGGCCGGGTTCAACACTGGGATCGCAAAAGGCAAATCGCAATCACCTATGGAGTGTAATTGCATTTCTACCAAGCAATTGTGGCTCCATGTTACAGTGATTGCGTTTTTCGGTCTCATTCCAGAGAATGAGAATGGCGTTCTAACTGCCTGCAAAATTTTGCACGCAGTGCACTTTTGCGATATACGCACATCACATGCACTGCAAGGATTTACCGCAGTGCTTTGCTGAATACCGGCTATCAGCAAAGAGCAGAAAAACTACTTATTAAAGCACCCCAAGTGTGAACTGGCCCTTAAGAGAACTTTATTGGTGATTACAAATTGTTGCAACCTGCAGAGTAGAACTCAGGGGCATATTTAAAATGATTTAAATATACCCCCAAATTCTATTAATGGCCTCCTCCTCCCCATAGCCATACCAATCCTCACCAAAAAGGTACAAAGCATAGAAACGCAAACAAAACAAAAAAAGATGCAGGCCAACAATTGTAATTCTGGAAACTACCAATTGCACTAGCAAAAACCCGGCAATGCAATTTACATGTTCATCGCCGTGCTGTTGCTATCGGCAAAATGGGAACGATACAATTTTTAAATCGAAACATGCTTAATAAAAAAGGGCCCTAATTAGTTAATCTCCATCTAAGATAGTTTATCATATTCTTTTTTTAACAGAGTCCTTTGGCTAATCCAGTTGGCTAAAACTAAATCACATTTTGGCCAATAGGATTGTAAGCCGGCCCACCATGGTAAGGTAGACTCTATTAGGGCGGGTTAGGGAATGGGAGTGAGAGAGGAATAGGGGATAGCGTTTTGGAGAGGGAAGATGGGGATAGGTGGTCTGAAGGGGTACCACTCTTACACCATCAAGTGCAAAGTCGGGGAACACAACGACCACCTGATAAATAATTGGGATCCAGCTGGTCCCCCTTAGGCCGGGTTCAACACTGGGATCGCAAAAGGCAAATCGCAATCACCTATGGAGTGTAATTGCATTTCTACCAAGCAATTGTGGCTCCATGTTACAGTGATAGCGTTTTTCGGTCTCATTCCAGAGAATGAGAATGGCGTTCTAACTGCCAGCAAAATGTTACACGCAGTGCACTTTTGCGATATACGCACATCACAGGCACTGCAAGGATTTACCGCAGTGCTTTGCTGAATACCGGCTATCAGCAAAGAGCAGAAAAACTACTTATTAAAGCACCCCAAGTGTGAACTGGCCCTTAAGAGAACTTTATTGGTGATTACAAATTGTTGCAACCTGCAGAGTAGAACTCAGGGGCATATTTAAAATGATTTAAATATACCCCCAAATTCTAATAATGGCCTCCTCCTCCCCATAGCCATACCAATCCTCACCAAAAAGGTACAAAGTATAGAAACGCAAACAAAACAAAAAAAGATGCAGGCCAACAATTGTAATTCTGGAAACTACCAATTGCACTAGCAAAAACCCGGCAATGCAATTTACATGTTCATCGCCGTGCTGTTGCTATTGCCAAAATGGGAACGATACAATTTTTAAATCGAAACGTGCTTAATAAAAAAGGGCCCAAATTAGTTAATCTCCATCTAAGATAGTTTATCATATTCTTTTTTCAACAGAGTCCTTTGGCTAATCCAGTTGGCTAAAACTAAATCACATTTTGGCCAATAGGATTGTAAGCCGGCGCACCATGGTAAGGTAGACTCTATTAGGGCGGGTTACGGAATGGGAGTGAGAGAGGAATAGGGTATAGCGTTTGGAGAGGGAAGATGGGGATAGGTGGTCTTAAGGGGTACCACTCTTACACCATCAAGTGCAAAGTCGGAACACAACAACCACCTGATAAATAATTGCGATCCAGCTGGTCCCCCTTAGGCCGGGTTCAACACTGGGATCGCAAAAGGCAAATCGCAATCACCTATGGAGTGTAATTGCATTTCTACCAAGCAATTGTGGCTCCATGTTACAGTGATTGCGTTTTTCGGTCTCATTCCAGAGAATGAGAATGGTGTTCTAACTGCCAGCAAAATGTTGCACGCAGTGCACTTTTGCGATATACGCACATCACAGGCACTGAAAGGATTTACCGCAGTGCTGTGCTGAATACCGGCTATCAGCAAAGAGCAGAAAAACTACTTATTAAAGCACCCCAAGTGTGAACTGGCCCTTAAGAGAACTTTATTGGTGATTACAAATTGTTGCAACCTGCAGAGTAGAACTCAGGGGCATATTTAAAATGATTTAAATATACCCCCAAATTCTAATAATGGCCTCCTCCTCCCCATAGCCATACCAATCCTCACCAAAAAGGTACAAAGCATAGAAACGCAAACAAAACAAAAAAAGATGCAGGCCAACAATTGTAATTCTGGAAAATACCAATTGCACTAGCAAAAACCCGGCAATGCAATTTACATGTTCATCGCCGTGCTGTTGCTATTGGCAAAATGGGAACGATACAATTTTTAAATCGAAACGTGCTTAATAAAAAAGGGCCCAAATTAGTTAATCTCCATCTAAGATAGTTTATCATATTCTTTTTTCAACAGAGTCCTTTGGCTAATCCAGTTGGCTAAAATTAAATCACATTTTGGCCAATAGGATTGTAAGCCGGCCCACCATGGTAAGGTAGACTCTATTAGGGCGGGTTAGGGAATGGGAGTGAGAGAGGAATAGGGGATAGCGTTTTGGAGAGGGAAGATGGGGATAGGTGGTCTTAAGAGGTACCACTCTTACACCATCAAGTGCAAAGTCGGGGAACACAACGACCACCTGATAAATAATTGGGATCCAGCTGGTCCCCCTTAGGCCGGGTTCAACACTGGGATCGCAAAAGGCAAATCGCAATCACCTATGGAGTGTAATTGCATTTCTACCAAGCAATTGTGGCTCCATGTTACAGTGATTGCGTTTTTCGGTCTCATTCCAGAGAATGAGAATGGCGTTCTGCCAGCAAAATGTTGCACGCAGTGCACTTTTGCGATATACGCACATCACAGGCACTGCAAGGATTTACCGCAGTGCTGTGCTGAATACCGGCTATCAGCAAAGAGCAGAAAAACTACTTATTAAAGCACCCCAAGTGTGAACTGGCCCTTAAGAGAACTTTATTGGTGATTACAAATTGTTGCAACCTGCAGAGTAGAACTCAGGGGCATATTTAAAATGATTTAAATATACCCCCAAATTCTAATAATGGCCTCCTCCTCCCCATAGCCATACCAATCCTCACCAAAAAGGTACAAAGCATAGAAACGCAAACAAAACAAAAAAAGATGCAGGCCAACAATTGTAATTCTGGAAACTACCAATTGCACTAGCAAAAACCCGGCAATGCAATTTACACGTTCATCGCCGTGCTGTTGCTATTGGCAAAATGGGAACGATACAATTTTTAAATCGAAACGTGCTTAATAAAAAAGGGCCCTTATTGGTTAATCTCCATCTAAGATCGTTTATTATATTCTTTTTTTAACAGAGTCCTTTGGCTAATCCAGTTGGCTAAAACTAAATCACATTTTGGCCAATAGGATTGTAAGCCGGCCCACCATGGTAAGGTAGACTCTATTAGGGCGGGTTAGGGAATGAGAGTGAGAGAGGAATAGGGGATAGCGTTTTGGAGAGGGAAGATGGGGATAGGTGGTCTTAAGGGGTACCACTCTTACACCATCAAGTGCAAAGTCGGGGAGCACAACGACCACCTGATAAATAATTGGGATCCAGCTGGTCCCCCTTAGGCGTGGTTCAACACTGGGATCGCAAAAGGCAAATCGCAATCACTCATGGAGTGTAATTGCATTTCTACCAAGCAATTGTGGCTCCATGTTACAGTGATTGCGTTTTTCGGTCTCATTCCAGAGAATGAGAATGGTGTTCTAACTGCCAGCAAAATGTTGCACGCAGTGCACTTTTGCGATATACGCACATCACAGGCACTGAAAGGATTTACCGCAGTGCTGTGCTGAATACCGGCTATCAGCAAAGAGCAGAAAAACTACTTATTAAAGCACCCCAAGTGTGAACTGGCCCTTAAGAGAACTTTATTGGTGATTACAAATTGTTGCAACCTGCAGAGTAGAACTCAGGGGCATATTTAAAATGATTTAAATATACCCCCAAATTCTAATAATGGCCTCCTCCTCCCCATAGCCATACCAATCCTCACCAAAAAGGTACAAAGCATAGAAACGCAAACAAAACAAAAAAAGATGCAGGCCAACAATTGTAATTCTGGAAAATCCCAATTGCACTAGCAAAAACCCGGCAATGCAATTTACATATTCATCGCCGTGCTGTTGCTATTGGCAAAATGGGAACGATACAATTTTTAAATCGAAACGTGCTTAATAAAAAAGGGCCCAAATTAGTTAATCTCCATCTAAGATAGTTTATCATATTCTTTTTTCAACAGAGTCCTTTGGCTAATCCAGTTGGCTAAAACTAAATCACATTTTGGCCAATAGGATTGTAAGCCGGCCCACCATGGTAAGGTAGACTCTATTAGGGCGGGTTAGGGAATGGGAGTGAGAGAGGAATAGGGGATAGCGTTTTGGAGAGGGAAGATGGGGAAAGGTGGTCTTAAGGGGTACCACTCTTACACCATCAAGTGCAAAGTCGGGGAACACAACGACCACCTGATAAATAATTGGGATCCAGCTGGTCCCCCTTAGGCCGGGTTAAACACTGGGATCGCAAGAGGCAAATCGCAATCACCTATGGAGTGTAATTGCATTTCTACCAAGCAATTGTGGCTCCATGTTACAGTGATTGCGTTTTTCTGTCTCATTCCAGAGAATGAGAATGGCGTTCTAACTGCCAGCAAAATGTTGCACGCAGTGCACTTTTGCGATATACGCACATCACAGGCACTGCAAGGATTTACCGCAGTGCTTTGCTGAATACTGGCTATCAGCAAAGAGCAGAAAAACTACTTATTAAAGCACCCCAAGTGTGAACTGGCCCTTAAGAGAACTTTATTGGTAATTACAAATTGTTGCAACCTGCAGAGTAGAACTCAGGGGCATATTTAAAATGATTTAAATATACCCCCAAATTCTAATAATGGCCTCCTCCTCCCCATAGCCATACCAATCCTCACCAAAAAGGTACAAAGCATAGAAACGCAAACAAAACAAAAAAAGATGCAGGCCAACAATTGTAATTCTGGAAACTACCAATTGCACTAGCAAAAACCTGGCAATGCAATTTACATGTTCATCGCCGTGCTGTTGCTATTGGCAAAATGGGAACGATACAATTTTTAAATCGAAACGTGCTTAATAAAAAAGGGCCCTTATTGGTTAATCTCCATCTAAGATCGTTTATTATATTCTTTTTTTAACAGAGTCCTTTGGCTAATCCAGTTGGCTAAAACTAAATCACATTTTGGCCAATAGGATTGTAAGCCGGCCCACCATGGTAAGGTAGACTCTATTAGGGCGGGTTAGGGAATGGGAGTGAGAGAGGAATAGGGGATAGCGTTTTGGAGAGGGAAGATGGGGATAGGTGGTCTTAAGGGGTACCACTCTTACACCATCAAGTGCAAAGTCGGGGAACACAACGACCACCTGATAAATAATTGGGATCCAGCTGGTCCCCCTTAGGCCGGGTTCAACACTGGGATCGCAAAAGGCAAATCGCAATCACCTATGGAGTGTAATTGCATTTCTACCAAGCAATTGTGGCTCCATGTTACAGTGATTGCGTTTTTCGGTCTCATTCCAGAGAATGAGAATGGCGTTCTAACTGCCAGCAAAATGTTGCACGCTGTGCACTTTTGCGATATACGCACATCACAGGCACTGCAAGGATTTACCGCAGTGCTTTGCTGAATACCGGCTATCAGCAAAGAGCAGAAAAACTACTTATTAAAGCACCCCAAGTGTGAACTGGCCCTTAAGAGAACTTTATTGGTGATTACAAATGGTTGCAGCCTGCAGAGTAGAACTCAGGGGCATATTTAAAATGATTTAAATATACCCCCAAATTCTAATAATGGCCTCCTCCTCCCCATAGCCATACCAATCCTCACCAAAAAGGTACAAAGCATAAAAACGCAAACAAAACAAAAAAAGATGCAGGCCAACAATTGTAATTCTGGAAAATACCAATTGCACTAGCAAAAACCCGGCAATGCAATTTACATGTTCATCGCCGTGCTGTTGCTATTGGCAAAATGGGAACGATACAATTTTTAAATCGAAACGTGCTTAATAAAAAAGGGCCCAAATTAGTTAATCTCCATCTAAGATAGTTTATCATATTCTTTTTTCAACAGAGTCCTTTGGCTAATCCAGTTGGCTAAAACTAAATCACATTTTGGCCAATAGGATTGTAAGCCGGCCCACCATGGTAAGGTAGACTCTATTAGGGCGGGTTAGGGAATGGGAGTGAGAGAGGAATAGGGGATAGCGTTTTGGAGAGGGAAGATGGGGATAGGTGGTATTAAAGGGGTACCACTCTTACACCATCAAGTGCAAAGTCGGGGAACACAACGACCACCTGATAAATAATTGGGATCCAGCTGGTCCCCCTTAGGCCGAGTTCAACACTGGGATCGCAAAAGGCAAATCGCAATCACCTATGGAGTGTAATTGCATTTCTACCAAGCAATTGTGGCTCCATGTTACAGTGATTGCGTTTTTCGGTCTCATTCCAGAGAATGAGAATGGCGTTCTAACTGCCAGCAAAATGTTGCACGCTGTGCACTTCTGCGATATACGCACATCACAGGCACTGCAAGGATTTACCACAGTGCTTTGCTGAATACCGGCTATCAGCAAAGAGCAGAAAAACTACTTATTAAAGCACCCCAAGTGTGAACTGGCCCTTAAGAGAACTTTATTGGTGATTACAAATGGTTGCAACCTGCAGAGTAGAACTCAGGGGCATATTTAAAATGATTTAAATATACCCCCAAATTCTAATAATGGCTTCCTCCTCCCCATAGCCATACCAATCCTCACCAAAAAGGTACAAAGCATAGAAACGCAAACAAAACAAAAAAAGATGCAGGCCAACAATTGTAATTCTGGAAACTACCAATTGCACTAGCAAAAACCCGGCAATGCAATTTACATGTTCATCGCCGTGCTGTTGCTATCGGCAAAATGGGAACGATACAATTTTTAAATCGAAACGTGCTTAATAAAAAAGGGCCCTAATTAGTTAATCTCCATCTAAGATAGTTTATTATATTATTATTTTAACAGAGTCCTTTGGCTAATCCAGTTGGCTAAAACTAAATCACATTTTGGCCAATAGGATTGTAAGCCGGCCCACCATGGTAAGGTAGACTCTATTAGGGCGGGTTAGGGAATGGGAGTGAGAGAGGAATAGGGGATAGCGTTTTGGAGAGGGAAGATGGGGATAGGTAGTCTTAAGGGGTACCACTCTTACACCATCAAGTGCAAAGTCGGGGAACACAACGACCACCTGATAAATAATTGGGATCCAGCTGGTCCCCCTTAGGCCGGGTTCAACACTGGGATTGCAAAAGGCAAATCGCAATCACCCATGGAGTGTAATTGCATTTCTACCAAGCAATTGTGGCTCCATGTTACAGTGATTGCGTTTTTCGGTCTCATTCCAGAGAATGAGAATGGCGTTCTAACTGCCAGCAAAATGTTGCACGCTGTGCACTTCTGCGATATACGCACATCACAGGCACTGCAAGGATTTACCACAGTGCTTTGCTGAATACCGGCTATCAGCAAAGAGCAGAAAAACTACTTATTAAAGCACCCCAAGTGTGAACTGGCCCTTAAGAGAACTTTATTGGTGATTACAAATGGTTGCAACCTGCAGAGTAGAACTCAGGGGCATATTTAAAATGATTTAAATATACCCCCAAATTCTAATAATGGCTTCCTCCTCCCCATAGCCATACCAATCCTCACCAAAAAGGTACAAAGCATAGAAACGCAAACAAAACAAAAAAAGATGCAGGCCAACAATTGTAATTCTGGAAACTACCAATTGCACTAGCAAAAACCCGGCAATGCAATTTACATGTTCATCGCCGTGCTGTTGCTATCGGCAAAATGGGAACGATACAATTTTTAAATCGAAACGTGCTTAATAAAAAAGGGCCCTAATTAGTTAATCTCCATCTAAGATAGTTTATTATATTATTTTTTTAACAGAGTCCTTTGGCTAATCCAGTTGGCTAAAACTAAATCACATTTTGGCCAATAGGATTGTAAGCCGGCCCACCATGGTAAGGTAGACTCTATTAGGGCGGGTTAGGGAATGGGAGTGAGAGAGGAATAGGGGATAGCGTTTTGGAGAGGGAAGATGGGGATAGGTAGTCTTAAGGGGTACCACTCTTACACCATCAAGTGCAAAGTCGGGGAACACAACGACCACCTGATAAATAATTGGGATCCAGCTGGTCCCCCTTAGGCCGGGTTCAACACTGGGATTGCAAAAGGCAAATCGCAATCACCCATGGAGTGTAATTGCATTTCTACCAAGCAATTGTGGCTCCATGTTACAGTGATTGCGTTTTTCGGTCTCATTCCAGAGAATGAGAATGGCGTTCTAACTGCCAGCAAAATGTTGCACGCTGTGCACTTTTGCGATATACGCACATCACAGGCACTGCAAGGATTTACCGCAGTGCTTTGCTTAATACCGGCTATCAGCAAAGAGCAGAAAAACTACTTATTAAAGCACCCCAAGTGTGAACTGGCCCTTAAGAGAACTTTATTGGTGATTACAAATTGTTGCAACCTGCAGAGTAGAACTCAGGGGCATATTTAAAATGATTTAAATATACCCCCAAATTCTAATAATGGCCTCCTCCTCCCCATAGCCATACCAATCCTCACCAAAAAAGTCCAAAGCATAGAAACGCAAACAAAACAAAAAAAGATGCAGGCCAACAATTGTAATTCTGGAAACTACCAATTGCACTAGCAAAAACCCGGCAATGCAATTTACATGTTCATCGCCGTGCTGTTGCTATTGGCAAAATGGGAACGATACAATTTTTAAATCGAAACGTGCTTAATAAAAAAGGGCCCTTATTGGTTAATCTCCATCTAAGATCGTTTATTATATTCTTTTTTTAACAGAGTCCTTTGGCTAATCCAGTTGGCTAAAACTAAATCACATTTTGGCCAATAGGATTGTAAGCCGGCCCACCATGGTAAGGTAGACTCTATTAGGGCGGGTTAGGGAATGGGAGTGAGAGAGGAATAGGGGATAGCGTTTTGGAGAGGGAAGATGGGGATAGGTGGTCTTAAGGGGTACCACTCTTACACCATCAAGTGCAAAGTCGGGGAACACAACGACCACCTGATAAATAATTGGGATCCAGCTGGTCCCCCTTAGGCCGGGTTCAACACTGGGATCGCAAAAGGCAAATCGCAATCACCTATGGAGTGTAATTGCATTTCTACCAAGCAATTGTGGCTCCATGTTACAGTGATTGCGTTTTTCTGTCTCATTCCAGAGAATGAGAATGGCGTTCTAACTGCCAGCAAAATGTTGCACGCAGTGCACTTTTGCGATATACGCACATCACAGGCACTGCAAGGATTTACCGCAGTGCTTTGCTGAATACCGGCTATCAGCAAAGAGCAGAAAAACTACTTATTAAAGCACCCCAAGTGTGAACTGGCCCTTAAGAGAACTTTATTGGTGATTACAAATTGTTGCAACCTGCAGAGTAGAACTCAGGGGCATATTTAAAATGATTTAAATATACCCCCAAATTCTAATAATGGCCTCCTCCTCCCCATAGCCATACCAATCCTCACCAAAAAGGTACAAAGCATAGAAACGCAAACAAAACAAAAAAAGATGCAGGCCAACAATTGTAATTCTGGAAACTACCAATTGCACTAGCAAAAACCTGGCAATGCAATTTACATGTTCATCGCCGTGCTGTTGCTATTGGCAAAATGGGAACGATACAATTTTTAAATCGAAACGTGCTTAATAAAAAAGGGCCCTTATTGGTTAATCTCCATCTAAGATCGTTTATTATATTCTTTTTTTAACAGAGTCCTTTGGCTAATCCAGTTGGCTAAAACTAAATCACATTTTGGCCAATAGGATTGTAAGCCGGCCCACCATGGTAAGGTAGACTCTATTAGGGCGGGTTAGGGAATGGGAGTGAGAGAGGAATAGGGGATAGCGTTTTGGAGAGGGAAGATGGGGATAGGTGGTCTTAAGGGGTACCACTCTTACACCATCAAGTGCAAAGTCGGGGAACACAACGACCACCTGATAAATAATTGGGATCCAGCTGGTCCCCCTTAGGCCGGGTTCAACACTGGGATCGCAAAAGGCAAATCGCAATCACCTATGGAGTGTAATTGCATTTCTACCAAGCAATTGTGGCTCCATGTTACAGTGATTGCGTTTTTCGGTCTCATTCCAGAGAATGAGAATGGCGTTCTAACTGCCAGCAAAATGTTGCACGCTGTGCACTTTTGCGATATACGCACATCACAGGCACTGCAAGGATTTACCGCAGTGCTTTGCTGAATACCGGCTATAAGCATAGAGCAGAAAAACTACTTATTAAAGCACCCCAAGTGTGAACTGGCCCTTAAGAGAACTTTATTGGTGATCACAAATGGTTGCAGCCTGCAGAGTAGAACTCAGGGGCATATTTAAAATGATTTAAATATACCCCCAAATTCTAATAATGGCCTCCTCCTCCCCATAGCCATACCAATCCTCACCAAAAAGGTACAAAGCATAGAAACGCAAACAAAACAAAAAAAGATGCAGGCCAACAATTGTAATTCTGGAAAATACCAATTGCACTAGCAAAAACCCGGCAATGCAATTTACATGTTCATCGCCGTGCTGTTGCTATTGGCAAAATGGGAACGATACAATTTTTAAATCGAAACGTGCTTAATAAAAAAGGGCCCAAATTAGTTAATCTCCATCTAAGATCGTTTATTATATTCTTTTTTTAACAGAGTCCTTTGGCTAATCCAGTTGGCTAAAACTAAATCACATTTTGGCCAATAGGATTGTAAGCCGGCCCACCATGGTAAGGTAGACTCTATTAGGGCGGGTTAGGGAATGGGAGTGAGAGAGGAATAGGGGATAGCGTTTTGGAGAGGGAAGATGGGGATAGGTGGTCTTAAGGGGTACCACTCTTACACCATCAAGTGCAAAGTCGGGGAACACAACGACCACCTGATAAATAATTGGGATCCAGCTGGTCCCCCTTAGGCCGGGTTCAACACTGGGATCGCAAAAGGCAAATCGCAATCACCTATGGAGTGTAATTGCATTTCTACCAAGCAATTGTGGCTCCATGTTACAGTGATTGCGTTTTTCGGTCTCATTCCAGAGAATGAGAATGGCGTTCTAACTGCCAGCAAAATGTTGCACGCAGTGCACTTTTGCGATATACGCATATCACAGGCACTGCAAGGATTTACCGCAGTGCTGTGCTGAATACCGGCTATCAGCAAAGAGCAGAAAAACTACTTATTAAAGCACCCCAAGTGTGAACTGGCCCTTAAGAGAACTTTATTGGTGATTACAAATTGTTGCAACCTGCAGAGTAGAACTCAGGGGCATATTTAAAATGATTTAAATATACCCCCAAATTCTAATAATGGCCTCCTCCTCCCCATAGCCATACCAATCCTCACCAAAAAGGTACAAAGCATAGAAACGCAAACAAAACAAAAAAAGATGCAGGCCAACAATTGTAATTCTGGAAACTACCAATTGCACTAGCAAAAACCCGGCAATGAAATTTACATGTTCATCGCCGTGCTGTTGCTATTGGCAAAATGGGAACGATACAATTTTTAAATCGAAACGTGCTTAATAAAAAAGGGCCCTTATTGGTTAATCTCCATCTAAGACCGTTTATTATATTCTTTTTTTAACAGAGTCCTTTGGCTAATCCAGTTGGCTAAAACTAAATCACATTTTGGCCAATAGGATTGTAAGCCGGCCCACCATGGTAAGGTAGACTCTATTAGGGCGGGTTAGGGAATGGGAGTGAGAGAGGAATAGGGGATAGCGTTTTGGAGAGGGAAGATGGGGATAGGTGGTCTTAAGGGGTACCACTCTTACACCATCAAGTGCAAAGTCGGGGAACACAACAACCACCTGATAAATAATTGGGATCCAGCTGGTCCCCCTTAGGCGTGGTTCAACACTGGGATCGCAAAAGGCAAATCGCAATCACCCATGGAGTGTAATTGCATTTCTACCAAGCAATTGTGGCTCCATGTTACAGTGATTGCGTTTTTCGGTCTCATTCCAGAGAATGAGAATGGCGTTCTAACTGCCAGCAAAATGTTGCACGCTGTGCACTTTTGCGATATACGCACATCACAGGCACTGCAAGGATTTACCGCAGTGCTTTGCTGAATACCGGCTATCAGCAAAGAGCAGAAAAACTACTTATTAAAGCACCCCAAGTGTGAACTGGCCCTTAAGACAACTTTATTGGTGATCACAAATGGTTGCAGCCTGCAGAGTAGAACTCAGGGGCATATTTAAAATGATTTAAATATACCCCCAAATTCTAATAATGGCCTCCTCCTCCCCATAGCCATACCAATCCTCACCAAAAAGGTACAAAGCATAGAAACGCAAACAAAACAAAAAAAGATGCAGGCCAACAATTGTAATTCTGGAAACTACCAATTGCACTAGCAAAAACCCGGCAATGCAATTTACATGTTCATCGCCGTGCTGTTGCTATTGGCAAAATGGGAACGATACAATTTTTAAATCGAAACGTGCTTAATAAAAAAGGGCCCTTATTGGTTAATCTCCATCTAAGACCGTTTATTATATTCTTTTTTTAACAGAGTCCTTTGGCTAATCCAGTTGGCTAAAACTAAATCACATTTTGGCCAATAGGATAGTAAGCCGGCCCACCATGGTAAGGTAGACTCTATTAGGGCGGGTTAGGGAATGGGAGTGAGAGAGGAATAGGGGATAGCGTTTTGGAGAGGGAAGATGGGGATAGGTGGTCTTAAGGGGTACCACTCTTACACCATCAAGTGCAAAGTCGGGGAACACAACGACCACCTGATAAATAATTGGGATCCAGCTGGTCCCCCTTAGGCGTGGTTCAACACTGGGATCGCAAAAGGCAAATCGCAATCACCCATGGAGTGTAATTGCATTTCTACCAAGCAATTGTGGCTCCATGTTACAGTGATTGCGTTTTTCGGTCTCATTCCAGAGAATAAGAATGGCGTTCTAACTGCCAGCAAAATGTTGCACGCTGTGCACTTTTGCGATATACGCACATCACAGGCACTGCAAGGATTTACCGCAGTGCTTTGCTGAATACCGGCTATCAGCAAAGAGCAGAAAAACTACTTATTAAAGCACCCCAAGTGTGAACTGGCCCTTAAGAGAACTTTATTGGTGATTACAAATGGTTGCAGCCTGCAGAGTAGAACTCAGGGGCATATTTAAAATGATTTAAATATACCCCCAAATTCTAATAATGGCCTCCTCCTCCCCATAGCCATACCAATCCTCACCAAAAAGGTACAAAGCATAGAAACGCAAACAAAACAAAAAAAGATGCAGGCCAACAATTGTAATTCTGGAAAATACCAATTGCACTAGCAAAAACCCGGCAATGCAATTTACATGTTCATCGCCGTGCTGTTGCTATTGGCAAAATGGGAACGATACAATTTTTAAATCGAAACGTGCTTAATAAAAAAGGGCCCAAATTAGTTAATCTCCATCTAAGATAGTTTATCATATTCTTTTTTCAACAGAGTCCTTTGGCTAATCCAGTTGGCTAAAACTAAATCACATTTTGGCCAATAGGATTGTAAGCCGGCCCACCATGGTAAGGTAGACTCTATTAGGGCGGGTTAGGGAATGGGAGTGAGAGAGGAATAGGGGATAGCGTTTTGGAGAGGGAAGATGGGGATAGGTGGTCTTAAGGGGTACCACTCTTACACCATCAAGTGCAAAGTCGGGGAACACAACGACCACCTGATAAATAATTGGGATCCAGCTGGTCCCCCTTAGGCCGGGTTCAACACTGGGATCGCAAAAGGCAAATCGCAATCACCTATGGAGTGTAATTGCATTTCTACCAAGCAATTGTGGCTCCATGTTACAGTGATTGCGTTTTTCGGTCTCATTCCAGAGAATGAGAATGGCGTTCTAACTGCCAGCAAAATGTTGCACGCTGTGCACTTTTGCGATATACGCACATCACAGGCACTGCAAGGATTTACCGCAGTGCTTTGCTGAATACCGGCTATCAGCATAGAGCAGAAAAACTACTTATTAAAGCACCCCAAGTGTGAACTGGCCCTTAAGACAACTTTATTGGTGATCACAAATGGTTGCAGCCTGCAGAGTAGAACTCAGGGGCATATTTAAAATGATTTAAATATACCCCCAAATTCTAATAATGGCCTCCTCCTCCCCATAGCCATACCAATCCTCACCAAAAAGGTACAAAGCATAGAAACGCAAACAAAACAAAAAAAGATGCAGGCCAACAATTGTAATAATAGAAAATACCAATTGCACTAGCAAAAACCCGGCAATGCAATTTACATGTTCATCGCCGTGCTGTTGCTATTGGCAAAATGGGAACGATACAATTTTTAAATCGAAACGTGCTTAATAAAAAAGGGCCCTAATTGGTTAATCTAATTGGTTATATTCTTTTTTTAACAGAGTCCTTTGGCTAATCCAGTTGGCTAAAACTAAATCACATTTTGGCCAATAGGATTGTAAGCCGGCCCACCATGGTAAGGTAGACTCTATTAGGGCGGGTTAGGGAATGGGAGTGAGAGAGGAATAGGGGATAGCGTTTTGGAGAGGGAAGATGGGGATAGGTGGTCTTAAGGGGTACCACTCTTACACCATCAAGTGCAAAGTCGGGGAACACAACAACCACCTGATAAATAATTGGGATCCAGCTGGTCCCCCTTAGGCGTGGTTCAACACTGGGATCGCAAAAGGCAAATCGCAATCACCCATGGAGTGTAATTGCATTTCTACCAAGCAATTGTGGCTCCATGTTACAGTGATTGCGTTTTTCGGTCTCATTCCAGAGAATGAGAATGGCGTTCTAACTGCCAGCAAAATGTTGCACGCTGTGCACTTTTGTGATATACGCACATCACAGGCACTGCAAGGATTTACCGCAGTGCTTTGCTGAATACCGGCTATCAGCAAAGAGCAGAAAAACTACTTATTAAAGCACCCCAAGTGTGAACTGGCCCTTAAGAGAACTTTATTGGTGATCACAAATGGTTGCAGCCTGCAGAGTAGAACTCAGGGGCATATTTAAAATGATTTAAATATACCCCCAAATTCTAATAATGGCCTCCTCCTCCCCATAGCCATACCAATCCTCACCAAAAAGGTACAAAGCATAGAAACGCAAACAAAACAAAAAAAGATGCAGGCCAACAATTGTAATTCTGGAAACTACCAATTGCACTAGCAAAAACCCGGCAATGCAATTTACATGTTCATCGCCGTGCTGTTGCTATTGGCAAAATGGGAACGATACAATTTTTAAATCGAAACGTGCTTAATAAAAAAGGGCCCTTATTGGTTAATCTCCATCTAAGACCGTTTATTATATTCTTTTTTTAACAGAGTCCTTTGGCTAATCCAGTTGGCTAAAACTAAATCACATTTTGGCCAATAGGATTGTAAGCCGGCCCACCATGGTAAGGTAGACTCTATTAGGGCGGGTTAGGGAATGGGAGTGAGAGAGGAATAGGGGATAGCGTTTTGGAGAGGGAAGATGGGGATAGGTGGTCTTAAGGGGTATCACTCTTACACCATCAAGTGCAAAGTCGGGGAACACAACAACCACCTGATAAATAATTGGGATCCAGCTGGTCCCCCTTAGGCGTGGTTCAACACTGGGATCGCAAAAGGCAAATCGCAATCACCCATGGAGTGTAATTGCATTTCTACCAAGCAATTGTGGCTCCATGTTACAGTGATTGCGTTTTTCGGTCTCATTCCAGAGAATAAGAATGGCGTTCTAACTGCCAGCAAAATGTTGCACGCTGTGCACTTTTGCGATATACGCACATCACAGGCACTGCAAGGATTTACCGCAGTGCTTTGCTGAATACCGGCTATCAGCAAAGAGCAGAAAAACTACTTATTAAAGCACCCCAAGTGTGAACTGGCCCTTAAGAGAACTTTATTGGTGATTACAAATGGTTGCAGCCTGCAGAGTAGAACTCAGGGGCATATTTAAAATGATTTAAATATACCCCCAAATTCTAATAATGGCCTCCTCCTCCCCATAGCCATACCAATCCTCACCAAAAAGGTACAAAGCATAGAAACGCAAACAAAACAAAAAAAGATGCAGGCCAACAATTGTAATTCTGGAAACTACCAATTGCACTAGCAAAAACCCGGCAATGCAATTTACATGTTCATCGCCGTGCTGTTGCTATTGGCAAAATGGGAACGATACAATTTTTAAATCGAAACGTGCTTAATAAAAAAGGGCCCTTATTGGTTAATCTCCATCTAAGATCGTTTATTATATTCTTTTTTTAACAGAGTCCTTTGGCTAATCCAGTTGGCTAAAACTAAATCACATTTTGGCCAATAGGATTGTAAGCCGGCCCACCATGGTAAGGTAGACTCTATTAGGGCGGGTTAGGGAATGGGAGTGAGAGAGGAATAGGGGATAGCGTTTTGGAGAGGGAAGATGGGGATAGGTGGTCTTAAGGGGTACCACTCTTACACCATCAAGTGCAAAGTCGGGGAACACAACGACCACCTGATAAATAATTGGGATCCAGCAGATCCCCCTTAGGCCGGGTTCAACACTGGGATCGCAAAAGGCAAATCGCAATCACCTATGGAGTGTAATTGCATTTCTACCAAGCAATTGTGGCTCCATGTTACAGTGATTGCGTTTTTCGGTCTCATTCCAGAGAATGAGAATGGCGTTCTAACTGCCAGCAAAATGTTGCACGCAGTGCACTTTTGTGATATACGCACATCACAGGCACTGCAAGGATTTACCGCAGTGCTTTGCTGAATACCGGCTATCAGCAAAGAGCAGAAAAACTACTTATTAAAGCACCCCAAGTGTGAACTGGCCCTTAAGAGAACTTTATTGGTGATTACAAATTGTTGCAACCTGCAGAGTAGAACTCAGGGGCATATTTAAAATGATTTAAATATACCCCCAAATTCTAATAATGGCCTCCTCCTCCCCATAGCCATACCAATCCTCACCAAAAAGGTACAAAGCATAGAAACGCAAACAAAACAAAAAAAGATGCAGGCCAACAATTGTAATTCTGGAAACTACCAATTGCACTAGCAAAAACCCGGCAATGCAATTTACATGTTCATCGCCGTGCTGTTGCTATTGGCAAAATGGGAACAATACAATTTTTAAATCGAAACGTGCTTAATAAAAAAGGGCCCTTATTGGTTAATCTCCATCTAAGATCGTTTATTATATTCTTTTTTTAACAGAGTCCTTTGGCTAATCCAGTTGGCTAAAACTAAATCACATTTTGGCCAATAGGATTGTAAGCCAGCCCACCATGGTAAGGTAGACTCTATTAGGGCGGGTTAGGGAATGGGAGTGAGAGAGGAATAGGGGATAGCGTTTTGGAGAGGGAAGATGGGGATAGGTGGTCTTAAGGGGTACCACTCTTACACCATCAAGTGCAAAGTCGGGGAACACAACGACCACCTGATAAATAATTGGGATCCAGCTGGTCCCCCTTAGGCCGGGTTCAACACTGGGATCGCAAAAGGCAAATCGCAATCACCTATGGAGTGTAATTGCATTTCTACCAAGCAATTGTGGCTCCATGTTACAGTGATTGCGTTTTTCGGTCTCATTCCAGAGAATGAGAATGGCGTTCTAACTGCCAGCAAAATGTTGCACGCTGTGCACTTTTGCGATATACGCACATCACAGGCACTGCAAGGATTTACCGCAGTGCTTTGCTGAATACCGGCTATCAGCATAGAGCAGAAAAACTACTTATTAAAGCACCCCAAGTGTGAACTGGACCTTAAGACAACTTTATTGGTGATCACAAATGGTTGCAGCCTGCAGAGTAGAACTCAGGGGCATATTTAAAATGATTTAAATATACCCCCAAATTCTAATAATGGCCTCCTCCTCCCCATAGCCATACCAATCCTCACCAAAAAGGTACAAAGCATAGAAACGCAAACAAAACAAAAAAAGATGCAGGCCAACAATTGTAATAATAGAAAATACCAATTGCACTAGCAAAAACCCGGCAATGCAATTTACATGTTCATCGCCGTGCTGTTGCTATTGGCAAAATGGGAACGATACAATTTTTAAATCGAAACGTGCTTAATAAAAAAGGGCCCTAATTGGTTAATCTAATTGGTTATATTCTTTTTTTAACAGAGTCCTTTGGCTAATCCAGTTGGCTAAAACTAAATCACATTTTGGCCAATAGGATTGTAAGCCGGCCCACCATGGTAAGGTAGACTCTATTAGGGCGGGTTAGGGAATGGGAGTGAGAGAGGAATAGGGGATAGCGTTTTGGAGAGGGAAGATGGGGATAGGTGGTCTTAAGGGGTACCACTCTTACACCATCAAGTGCAAAGTCGGGGAACACAACAACCACCTGATAAATAATTGGGATCCAGCTGGTCCCCCTTAGGCGTGGTTCAACACTGGGATCGCAAAAGGCAAATCGCAATCACCCATGGAGTGTAATTGCATTTCTACCAAGCAATTGTGGCTCCATGTTACAGTGATTGCGTTTTTCGGTCTCATTCCAGAGAATGAGAATGGCGTTCTAACTGCCAGCAAAATGTTGCACGCTGTGCACTTTTGTGATATACGCACATCACAGGCACTGCAAGGATTTACCGCAGTGCTTTGCTGAATACCGGCTATCAGCAAAGAGCAGAAAAACTACTTATTAAAGCACCCCAAGTGTGAACTGGCCCTTAAGAGAACTTTATTGGTGATCACAAATGGTTGCAGCCTGCAGAGTAGAACTCAGGGGCATATTTAAAATGATTTAAATATACCCCCAAATTCTAATAATGGCCTCCTCCTCCCCATAGCCATACCAATCCTCACCAAAAAGGTACAAAGCATAGAAACGCAAACAAAACAAAAAAAGATGCAGGCCAACAATTGTAATTCTGGAAACTACCAATTGCACTAGCAAAAACCCGGCAATGCAATTTACATGTTCATCGCCGTGCTGTTGCTATTGGCAAAATGGGAACGATACAATTTTTAAATCGAAACGTGCTTAATAAAAAAGGGCCCTTATTGGTTAATCTCCATCTAAGACCGTTTATTATATTCTTTTTTTAACAGAGTCCTTTGGCTAATCCAGTTGGCTAAAACTAAATCACATTTTGGCCAATAGGATTGTAAGCCGGCCCACCATGGTAAGGTAGACTCTATTAGGGCGGGTTAGGGAATGGGAGTGAGAGAGGAATAGGGGATAGCGTTTTGGAGAGGGAAGATGGGGATAGGTGGTCTTAAGGGGTACCACTCTTACACCATCAAGTGCAAAGTCGGGGAACACAACAACCACCTGATAAATAATTGGGATCCAGCTGGTCCCCCTTAGGCGTGGTTCAACACTGGGATCGCAAAAGGCAAATCGCAATCACCCATGGAGTGTAATTGCATTTCTACCAAGCAATTGTGGCTCCATGTTACAGTGATTGCGTTTTTCGGTCTCATTCCAGAGAATAAGAATGGCGTTCTAACTGCCAGCAAAATGTTGCACGCTGTGCACTTTTGCGATATACGCACATCACAGGCACTGCAAGGATTTACCGCAGTGCTTTGCTGAATACCGGCTATCAGCAAAGAGCAGAAAAACTACTTATTAAAGCACCCCAAGTGTGAACTGGCCCTTAAGAGAACTTTATTGGTGATTACAAATGGTTGCAGCCTGCAGAGTAGAACTCAGGGGCATATTTAAAATGATTTAAATATACCCCCAAATTCTAATAATGGCCTCCTCCTCCCCATAGCCATACCAATCCTCACCAAAAAGGTACAAAGCATAGAAACGCAAACAAAACAAAAAAAGATGCAGGCCAACAATTGTAATTCTGGAAAATACCAATTGCACTAGCAAAAACCCGGCAATGCAATTTACATGTTCATCGCCGTGCTGTTGCTATTGGCAAAATGGGAACGATACAATTTTTAAATCGAAACGTGCTTAATAAAAAAGGGCCCAAATTAGTTAATCTCCATCTAAGATAGTTTATCATATTCTTTTTTCAACAGAGTCCTTTGGCTAATCCAGTTGGCTAAAACTAAATCACATTTTGGCCAATAGGATTGTAAGCCGGCCCACCATGGTAAGGTAGACTCTATTAGGGCGGGTTAGGGAATGGGAGTGAGAGAGGAATAGGGGATAGCGTTTTGGAGAGGGAAGATGGGGATAGGTGGTCTTAAGGGGTACCAATCTTACACCATCAAGTGCAAAGTCGGGGAACACAACGACCACCTGATAAATAATTGGGATCCAGCTGGTCCCCCTTAGGCCGAGTTCAACACTGGGATCGCAAAAGGCAAATCGCAATCACCTATGGAGTGTAATTGCATTTCTACCAAGCAATTGTGGCTCCATGTTACAGTGATTGCGTTTTTCGGTCTCATTCCAGAGAATGAGAATGGCGTTCTAACTGCCAGCAAAATGTTGCACGCTGTGCACTTTTGCGATATACGCACATCACAGGCACTGCAAGGATTTACCGCAGTGCTTTGCTGAATACCGGCTATCAGCAAAGAGCAGAAAAACTACTTATTAAAGCACCCCAAGTGTGAACTGGCCCTTAAAAGAACTTTATTGGTGATTACAAATGGTTGCAACCTGCAGAGTAGAACTCAGGGGCATATTTAAAATGATTTAAATATACCCCCAAATTCTAATATTGGCCTCCTCCACCCCATAGCCATACCAATCCTCACCAAAAAGGTACAAAGCATAGAAACGCAAACAAAACAAAAAAAGATGCAGGGCAACAATTGTAATTCTAGAAAATACCAATTGCACTAGCAAAAACCCGGCAATGCAATTTACATGTTCATCGCCGTGCTGTTGCTATTGGCAAAATGGGAACGATACAATTTTTAAATCGAAACGTGCTTAATAAAAAAGGGCCCTAATTGGTTAATCTAATTGGTTATATTCTTTTTTTAACAGAGTCCTTTGGCTAATCCAGTTGGCTAAAACTAAATCACATTTTGGCCAATAGGATTGTAAGCCGGCCCACCATGGTAAGGTAGACTCTATTAGGGCGGGTTAGGGAATGGGAGTGAGAGAGGAATAGGGGATAGCGTTTTGGAGAGGGAAGATGGGGATAGGTGGTCTTAAGGGGTACCACTCTTACACCATCAAGTGCAAAGTCGGGGAACACAACAACCACCTGATAAATAATTGGGATCCAGCTGGTCCCCCTTAGGCGTGGTTCAACACTGGGATCGCAAAAGGCAAATCGCAATCACCCATGGAGTGTAATTGCATTTCTACCAAGCAATTGTGGCTCCATGTTACAGTGATTGCGTTTTTCGGTCTCATTCCAGAGAATGAGAATGGCGTTCTAACTGCCAGCTAAATGTTGCACGCTGTGCACTTCTGCGATATACGCACATCACAGGCACTGCAAGGATTTACCACAGTGCTTTGCTGAATACCGGCTATCAGCAAAGAGCAGAAAAACTACTTATTAAAGCACCCCAAGTGTGAACTGGCCCTTAAGAGAACTTTATTGGTGATTACAAATGGTTGCAACCTGCAGAGTAGAACTCAGGGGCATATTTAAAATGATTTAAATATACCCCCAAATTCTAATAATGGCTTCCTCCTCCCCATAGCCATACCAATCCTCACCAAAAAGGTACAAAGCATAGAAACGCAAACAAAACAAAAAAAGATGCAGGCCAACAATTGTAATTCTGGAAACTACCAATTGCACTAGCAAAAACCCGGCAATGCAATTTACATGTTCATCGCCGTGCTGTTGCTATTGGCAAAATGGGAACGATACAATTTTTAAATCGAAACGTGCTTAATAAAAAAGGGCCCTTATTGGTTAATCTCCATCTAAGATTGTTTATTATATTCTTTTTTTAACAGAGTCCTTTGGCTAATCCAGTTGGCTAAAACTAAATCACATTTTGGCCAATAGGATTGTAAGCCGGCCCACCATGGTAAGGTAGACTCTATTAGGGCGGGTTAGGGAATGGGAGTGAGAGAGGAATAGGGGATAGCGTTTTGGAGAGGGAAGATGGGGATAGGTGGTCTTAAGGGGTACCACTCTTACACCATCAAGTGCAAAGTCGGGGAACACAACGACCACCTGATAAATAATTGGGATCCAGCAGATCCCCCTTAGGCCGGGTTCAACACTGGGATCGCAAAAGGCAAATCGCAATCACCTATGGAGTGTAATTGCATTTCTACCAAGCAATTGTGGCTCCATGTTACAGTGATTGCGTTTTTCGGTCTCATTCCAGAGAATGAGAATGGCGTTCTAACTGCCAGCAAAATGTTGCACGCAGTGCACTTTTGCGATATACGCACATCACAGGCACTGCAAGGATTTACCGCAGTGCTTTGCTGAATACCGGCTATCAGCAAAGAGCAGAAAAACTACTTATTAAAGCACCCCAAGTGTGAACTGGCCCTTAAGACAACTTTATTGGTGATCACAAATGGTTGCAGCCTGCAGAGTAGAACTCAGGGGCATATTTAAAATGATTTAAATATACCCCCAAATTCTAATAATGGCCTCCTCCTCCCCATAGCCATACCAATCCTCACCAAAAAGGTACAAAGCATAGAAACGCAAACAAAACAAAAAAAGATGCAGGCCAACAATTGTAATTCTGGAAAATACCAATTGCACTAGCAAAAACCCGGCAATGCAATTTACATGTTCATCGCCGTGCTGTTGCTATTGGCAAAATGGGAACGATACAATTTTTAAATCGAAACGTGCTTAATAAAAAAGGGCCCAAATTAGTTAATCTCCATCTAAGATCGTTTATTATATTCTTTTTTTAACAGAGTCCTTTGGCTAATCCAGTTGGCTAAAACTAAATCACATTTTGGCCAATAGGATTGTAAGCCGGCCCACCATGGTAAGGTAGACTCTATTAGGGCGGGTTAGGGAATGGGAGTGAGAGAGGTATAGGGGATAGAGTTTTGGAGAGGGAAGATGGGGACAGGTGGTCTTAAGGGGTACCACTCTTACACCATCAAGTGCAAAGTCGGGGAACACAACGACCACCTGATAAATAATTGGGATCCAGCTGGTCCCCCTTAGGCCGGGTTCAACACTGGGATCGCAAAAGGCAAATCGCAATCGCCTATGGAGTGTAATTGCATTTCTACCAAGCAATTGTGGCTCCATGTTGCAATGATTGCGTTTTTTGGTCTCATTCCAAAGAATGAGAATGGCGTTCTAACTGCCAGCAAAATGTTGCACCCAGTGCACTTTTGCGATATACGCACATCACAGGCACTGCAAGGATTTACCGCAGTGCTTTGCTGAATACCGGCTATCAGCAAAGAGCAGAAACACTACCCACCAAAGCACCCCAAGTGTGAACTGGCCCTTAAGAGAACTTGATTGGTGATTAGAAATGGTTGCAACCTGCAGAGTAGAACTCAGGGGCATATTTAAAATGATTTAAATATACCCCTAAATTCTAATAATGGCCTCCTCCTCCCCATATCCACACCCGTCCTCACCAAAAAGGTACAAAGCATAGAAACGCAAACAAAACAAAAAAAGATGCAGGCCAACAATTGTAATTCTGGAAAACACCAATTGCACTAACAAAAACCCAGTAATGCAATTTATATGTTTATCGCCGTGCTGTTGCTATTGGCAAAATGTGAACGATACAATTTTTAAATCTAAACGTGCTTAGTAAAAAAGGGCCTAATTAGTTCATCCCCATCTAAGATAGTTTATTATATTCTTTTTTTAACAGAGTCCTTTGGCTAATTCAGTTGGCCTATACTAAATCACATTTTGGCCAATAGGACTGTAAACCGGCCCACCATGGTAAGGTAGACTCTATTAGGGCGGGTTAGGTGATGGGAGTGAGAGAGGAATAGGGGATAGCATTTTGGAGAGGGAAGATGGGGATAGTTGGTCTTAAGGGGTATCACTCTTACACCCTCAAGTGCAAAGTCGGGGAACACAACGACCACCTGATAAATAATTGGGATCCAGCTGGTCCTCCTTAGGCCGGGTTCAACACTGGGATCGCAAAAGGCAAATCGCAATCGCCTGTGGAGTGTGATTTTTGTTGCACGATTGTGGCTCAATGTTTTCGATTACTATTCCAAAGATTGAGAATTGCATTCCAACTGCCAGCAAAATGTTGTATGGAGTGCGTCTTTGCTATATATGCACATCGCAAGCACTGCAGGGATTTACCAAAGTGCTTTGCTGAATACCGGCTATCAGCAAAGAGCAAAAACATTCCCCATCAAAAGCACCCCAAATGCCAACAAATTTCTGTGTGCGATACAAAGTAAGGAAAAACATAGAGTGCATTGTAATACAGAAATTGGTAAACATCATAAATAAACACTGGCTCAAAATACAGAATTGGTTGACAAAGTAAGTACAGTGACAAATGTTACATGATGAATAAAATGTAGAACACATTTCAAGACACAAAATGGTGAGAGAGCCTTTTCCTTGTGAGCTTCCTATCTACAGGAATGGGAGGATGGGGTAGTAAACAATATGTATACCAAGAGGTGATGTGTTTTTAGGTTACCTAATGAGGAGCAAAACTTGTCCAAAGACTGATGAGGGAATGGCCTAAGTTGGAGTTTGTTTCTCTGTTGTATGAAAGAACTGGAAAATTATCACCACCTTGTCATTCTTTAAGTTGTGACATCAGACTTCTATTGAGTGTGACCATTATTTTAGGGCCATATACAGTTGTCAATCATTTGTAAATGGTGGTGATAAATGACTTTGGGTACCTCTTCCATTTGTAGTGCTGCAAGACTGTCTTACAGGATGTATTATCTGCAGAATCCTGCACCTGGCCTCCACTACTACAGAGTGACCAGGAGCTGCTTTCCATTCCTCCCTCTTCCCCAATGTGTATCCAGACTAGAACAGCAGTGAAAAGCACCACCTGAGAGGGCGTGTGCCAGAGACTCCCAGCATCCTCTATCTATACCCAGCTTAGTATTGTGAGGCCATAAAGAAATCCCAGCATCCTCCTAGCTGAGTATTGTGAGGCCATCAAGTAATCCCAGCATCATCCATCTATACCCAGCTGAGTATTGTGAGGCCATCAGGTAATCCCAGCATCCTCCTAGCTGAGTATTGTGAGGCCATCAGGTAATCCCAGCATCCTCTATCTATACCCAGCTGAGTATTGTGAGGCCATCAGGTAATCCCAGCATCCTCTATCTATACCCAGCTTAGTATTGTGAGGCCATAAAGTAATTCCAGCATCCTCCTAGCTGAGTATTGTGAGGCCATCAGGTAATCCCAGCATCCTCTATCTATACCCAGCTGAGTACTGTGAGGTCATCAGGTAATTCCAGCATCCTCTATCTATACCCAGCTTAGTATTGTGAGGCCATAAAGAAATCCCAGCATCCTCCTAGCTGAGTATTGTGAGGCCATCAAGTAATCCCAGCATCATCCATCTATACCCAGCTGAGTATTGTGAGGCCATCAGGTAATCCCAGCATCCTCCTAGCTGAGTATTGTGAGGCCATCAGGTAATCCCAGCATCCTCTATCTATACCCAGCTGAGTATTGTGAGGCCATCAGGTAATCCCAGCATCCTCTATCTATACCCAGCTTAGTATTGTGAGGCCATAAAGAAATTCCAGCATCCTCCTAGCTGAGTATTGTGAGGCCATCAGGTAATCCCAGCATCCTCTATCTATACCCAGCTGAGTACTGTGAGGTCATCAGGTAATCCCAGCATCCTCTATCTATACCCAGCTTAGTATTGTGAGGCCATAAAGAAATCCCAGCATCCTCCTAGCTGAGTATTGTGAGGCCATCAAGTAATCCCAGCATCATCCATCTATACCCAGCTGAGTATTGTGAGGCCATCAGGTAATCCCAGCATCCTCCTAGCTGAGTATTGTGAGGCCATCAGGTAATCCCAGCATCCTCTATCTATACCCAGCTGAGTATTGTGAGGCCATCAGGTAATCTCAGCATCCTCTATCTATACCCAGCTTAGTATTGTGAGGCCATAAAGAAATTCCAGCATCCTCCTAGCTGAGTATTGTGAGGCCATCAGGTAATCCCAGCATCCTCTATCTATACCCAGCTGAGTACTGTGAGGCCATCAGGTAATCCCAGCATCCTCTATCTATACCCAGCTTAGTATTGTGAGGCCATAAAGAAATTCCAGCATCCTCCTAGCTGAGTATTGTGAGGCCATCAAGTAATCCCAGCATCCTCGATCTATACCCAGCTGAGTATTGTGAGGCCATCAGGTAATCCCAGCATCCTCTATTTTTATCCAGCTGAGTATTGTGAGGTTATAAGGTAATCCCAGCATCCTCTTTTTATACCCAAGTTGAGTATTGTGAGGTCATCAGGTAATACATAAAACAGCTGTATCTGGTTGGTGATTTTTTTTTATCTGGAAACACATCAGGATTGCAGCACATCAGGATTGTTTAAATTTCATTGATAGTCTGTTCTGTATTGGAGATAGGCAATTTGATGCAAATAAAGCCAAGTTGGTGCAAAATTATGCAACTCTAATGCAAATATATGGCTTGGCCAAATAAATGAAGGCTAGGTGGGATTTGATTGCTTACTAAAGTTTGCATAATTCTGCATCAACTCAGAACTATTTGCATCTCATTGATCATGCTCATTCTGACCCAGATCATCCCATAACCAGACAGGAAGAAACAAGTGGGATAATACCTGACGTAATACCTATCACTTGAGGAAGTGGGAAATAATTCTGAATTGATGCAGAATTATGCAGCTTAAAAATTGACCTATTACATTCCCCCAAGGTTGAATACTATTGGTCCATTTTTAAAATGCATACATTCACATAATTCTACATCATCTTAGAATTATTCCTTTAGAACTAGGTTAAGGTCAATGAGATGCAAAGAATTCCAACCTGATGCAAACTTTGTATGCAGCTAAAAAAAATGACCACTGGAATTCCAGCTTGTCAGGATTCTATTGGTCTATTTTTCAAACTGCATAAATGTACATACAAAACCTGCATCAACTCATAATTATTTGCATCTCAATTGCCACGCCCAATTTCTAACCTGACACTGTAGGAAAATATGATCTTCCTACCTTTCACAGGTTAAAAATGAAAAGCACCACCTCAGATTTCTGGTCTCTCACACTGTGTGGATCTGTGAGCAGAGACAGGGTGAAGTCCCACTCAGGATAAAGACACTGATCATTTATATTTGCTATCAAAAGGAATTCAAGGCTGTTTTTTTTTTTTTTAAGTAATCGATCAGCTCAGGATAGCTGCCATAAACCCATTTATGTTATTAGAAATCTAATGCTATCGCCTCTATCCTACCTCACTGTGTAATTCCTGCTACCGGCCGCTAGGAGGAACTCCGGGATAACTGCTGGTTCCTTCCTGGAGCTTCTGCCGGAGAATGTCGGGGCTGAGAGCTCCTGGCTATCGGGGATACAGAGAGAGACGCTGCATGTCTGTCTCTAATGCTGCCGCAGCTCTGTCTGTGAGGAGGATGAGTGCCTGAGTGACGTCATAGAAGCTATTGTGACGCATGTGTGCAGGTGGGCCTCACGTGTACCGCTGAGGATGGCCACGCCCCTCTGCTATTGCTGTGCCAATGCTAGTGGATGGAGGTGAGGCATTATGTGCAATAGGGAAAGGTGAGGGAGCATGTGCTGCGCTGTATATTCTGCTGTACATGCATCATGCAGCTATGTACTCAGTGAAGTGCATATGCCTATCCACACTCAAGCTTGATACACACATCCAATTCTGATTGGCCAATCTTATCACTGCCATGTCGTATGAGAGGCTTACTTGCACAAGCTGGTCTTAGTATTTAAAGTCTCTCACTCTACATTGAGGTGGTAAAAGTGGCTAGCAATTGGCCAATCAATTTTGGATGTGTGTATGCACCCAAAGTTACTTTCCCTCTATCTGCAATGCTGGGGTTATGTGATATACACAGGGCTCGGCTGTCTAGAGTACTCTGGCCCGCCCCTTAGAATGTGGCTGCTCCTCCCCTTCTTAGGCCTCTATTCATAAAACTTTTTCCGCCAGTTTAACGCTACAATTCCCCAGCAGAGCAAGAAATTTCCGCCTTGTGCTGTGTTTTTCTAGATTTATCTAGAAAAAGTTACAAAACGTCAGTTCATAAACATTAGAGGAAGCGGTATGCGGACGGGAAATGCTGCTTCCTCTGATGTAGCGAGAAGAGTTCGGATTACATGAAAGTGAATGGGACAGACCTCCCAGAGAGAGCAGCGAACGGAGGGACTGCCGGCTTCAGTGTTTCCGCATGCCTTCCGACAGCTTACCGTCAGCCTTCAGTGGGAGATCTCCGCACTTGTATCACAGCTGGCAAGATTTTTATGAATAACCACCCAGAAGTCTAAAATACCGCTGCGGTATTTTACCTCCACGAGTTTTTTCTCCACTTTTGTTTTATGAATAGAGGCCTTAGTGCTGTCAGACTGGGCAGCTCCACCCCCTGATCTCCAAACAATACAGCAGAAGCTGTCACCTTGTTAGCCACAGCTTGGCACTGACACACTGGCCTGCCCTTCAGTATGTCGCTGCTCCTCCCCTCCTCAATGCTGCTGGTGCACCCAGAGAAGCATATAGTAAAATATCTGTAGATTTAAGGCCTGTATACACTGAAAATCACCAAACGCAGTGTGGTGCATTTTGCTGAGGCTATCTGTTGCTGGTTTTGTGATTGTTACGTTATAAAATGCAATGAAAAGTACCAGTATGAGCTGCTGGGCGGCGGGGAGAGCACTCCTGTCTGCTCAGTGAGAGGCGCCCTGCAGCCATACTACAGAGGCAGTATCAGGAAGCTTGGAAGGCCCCATTCACCTGTAGTGTCGGGGGTTGGGGTGAGCAGCACAGGCAGCCTGCTGTGGACAGTACTTTTTCCCTGCAGTGACCTGCGCCACCAACACAGGCCTACCCTGCAGTCACTGATGTACCCAGCAGTCACCTTGCTTTGATGATTGAACCCCCATTGCACTGTGTTTACCTAAGCAGCCTGCCATGGGCAGAATCAGCGCCCCTGATCACGTGCAGCTCAGTCTGCAGCCTCCTGCATCCATTTACAGCCACCCTGTCCCTTCCAGCAGCCTAACTACTGTATTCCTCAGACTCACACCATACACAAGTTCTCAGAGGGCTCCCATAGAACTGGCTCCTAACAGCATCTATTTACATCAATAAGACATTCTATAGCGGCCACACGGGGGAGCTCCGCATACAAGTTCCATGGACATTTTTACAGTCCGGCCACAAGAGCGAGCTCCGCACACAATGCTGCCAGCTTACATACGCGATCCTGGTTCCTGGCTGCTCCGTTTGATGCCTCCAGAAGGTAGGCGGATTCTCGTCCTCGGCTGTGCAGAGCGGAGACTCGTCCACCTCCTCCGGCTGTCAGTCTCTTGAGCATGCTGTGTCCACGGAGGGCGTGTTTCCGGTCACCTCACCTATTGCAGATGCCTCGCGCTTCCAGCTCACCCGGCCAGTGCTATATGTAATGTATGCAATAGCATTGCTGACTATACTGTAATATATATATGCTGTATATTAATAGAAGATTAATACTAGGCACAACATATATTGTCAGGCTGTATAATGGTAAAGCACAGCTTTTATGCAATGATGTAACACTTGTTTCTGCAACTGGGTTTACAATCATTACCTTTGTGCTGTTACTGTGGACTTATCATTCTGGTGGACTATATTTACATTGATAACACAGTCCACTTCAGCTTATAGGAGGGCTATCTAACTCTGGGCTCACCTCCATCTCTTTCCCTGAACTCTAGCAATCATTAGGGCTCTTTCACATCACAGAACGTGTGCAGGAACCAATTTCTTGCACGCATTATTACCTGCGGCATGAAAGTCGGGAAGTTGCGGTGCAACGCTCATTAGTGGCGGTAGTTCTAATTCACCCGACGGGAGAACGCCGAGGCTGGACGTTACGAAGCTCCCACATGTGTTGCAGCGTATTTGCTCTGGAATGCTTTGTCTAATGTGAAAGTTAACATGAAAGTCAAATAGGCTTTCATGTTACCTTCCTAAACACAGCCTAGGAGGGATCCGTCAAAACACACAGTGCAGCTCCTAGTGTGAAAGAGCCCTTACTGGTTCAGCTGTATCACACTGCAGATCAAGTTGCACAGCTGCTGAGTCATAAAACATCACCTGCAATTCTTCTTAGGGCTCATTCACACTAGGTGCTGCGCTGTCAGTTTTGACGCATTGCACATAGTGTGCCATCCACATGGTAACATGAGGCGCTACACCTGCTATTGCTGAAATTCTGTCTTGTCCCCATTTTTATTGCCTGATGAAGCGGGCTGGGCCTGCGAAACGCGTTGCACTGTTTTGGGGTACTAATTAATAAATGTGACTACTATTCAGACAGTCTTTCGTGTCTGCTTTATGGAGGTAAGTCCACCACTTCCTCCCAGCAAATTTTAAAGTTTTTATCCACTTTTATCCTGCTGGCGCCTCTGTTCTCCTACTGCTATACCGTGTCCACCCCTGGTGGAGGGGTGATCTACCCCCTTTCGCATCTACAGAGAGCGACTTCTTATCCCTGAGTGAGGACAGGTCTAATCTCCTCACCTGCCTATACAGTGGTTGCCTGTGTGGTAACCCATGTTTGTGAGTATAATTTTCTCACGATAACCTTTACTTCATTTATGCTTAACATACTACACTATATTGGGCTCTCGGTTTCTCTACACTATGAAAGCTCATAGACTTTCATGTTACTATTCACCGTACAGCAGCGCGTTCCCTGGCATTGCGATATAACGCGCCTGGGAACATCTTATCACACAACGAATGCGTTTTCCCAATGGGTTCTACTGTGTAGCTGCTGCCAATGTCTGCGCTTTGAGACCCCTCGATGTGCATTCCGTGTGATGGAGACGCATGCACAAAATCGCATTCATGCATGCGTTCTGTAGTGTGACTGAGCTCTTAGCAATGATGCTGGGGATATCATGTTTAACAGAGGCCTCCTGACCTGAATCTTGGGCCTGTCATCTGGCATACTGTGATCTTCTAGGCTGTGTCTATAACCTGAGGTCTGTGTATGGGGCGATACTGAGCGATATTATACCTGAGGTCTGTGTATGGGGTGATGCTGAGCGATATTATACCTGAGGTCTGTGTATGGGGCGATGCTGAGCGATATTATACCTGAGGTCCGTGTATGGGGCCATGCTGAGCAATATTATACCTGAGGTCTGTGTATGGGGTGATGCTGAGCGATAATATACCTGAGGTCTGTGTATGGGGTGATGCTGAGCGATATTATACCTGAGTTCTGTGTATGGGGCGATGCTGAGCGATATTATACATGAGGTCTGTGTATGGGGCGATGCTGAGCGATATTATACCTGAGGTCTGTGTATGGGGTGATGCTGAGCGATATTATACCTGAGGTCTGTGTATGGGGCAATGCTGAACGATATTATACCTGAGGTCTGTGTATGGGGCCATGCTGAGTGATATTATACCTGAGGTCTGTGTATGGGGTGATGCTGAGCAATATTATACCTGAGGTCTGTGTATGGGGCCATGCTAAGCGATATTATACATGAGGTCTGTGTATGGGGCGATGCTGAGCGATATTATACCTGAGGTCTGTGTATGGGGCGATGCTGAGCGATATTATACCTGAGGTTTGTGTATGGGGTGATGCTGAGCAATATTATACCTGAGGTCTGTGTATGGGGCGATGCTGAGCGATATTATACCTGAGGTCTGTGTATGGGGCGATGCTGAGCGATATTATATCTGAGGTCTGTGTATGGGGCCATGCTGAGCGATATTATACCTGAGGTCTGTGTATGGAGCGATGCTAAGCGATATTATACCTGAGGTCCGTGTATGGGGCGATGCTGAGTAATATTATACCTGAGGTCTGTGTATGGGGCGATGCTGAGTGATATTATACCTGAGGTCCGTGTATGGGGCGATGCTGAGTAATATTATACCTGAGGTCTGTGTATGGGGTGATGCTGAGCGATATTATACCTAAGGTCTGTGTATGGGGCAATACTGAGCGATATTATACCTGAGGTCTGTGTATGGGGCGATGCTGAGCAATATTATACCTGAGGTCCGTGTATGGGGCGATGCTGAGCGATATTATACCTGAGGTCTGTGTATGGGGCGATGCTGAGCGATATTATACATGAGGTCCGTGTATGGGGCGATGCTGAGCGATATTATACCTGAGATCTGTGTATGGGGCGATGCTGAGCGATATTATACCTGAGGTCTGTGTATGGGGCAATGCTGAGTGATATTATACCTGAGGTCCGTGTATGGGGCGATGCTGAGTAATATTATACCTGAGGTCTGTGTATGGGGCGATGCTGAGTGATATTATACCTGAGGTCCGTGTATGGGTCGATGCTGAGTAATATTATACCTGAGGTCTGTGTATGGGGTGATGCTGAGCGATATTATACCTGAGGTCTGTGTATGGGGCAATACTGAGCGATATTATACCTGAGGTCTGTGTATGGGGCGATGCTGAGCAATATTATACCTGAGGTCCGTGTATGGGGCGATGCTGAGCGATATTATACCTGAGGTCTGTGTATGGGGCGATGCTGAGCGATATTATACATGAGGTCTGTGTATGGGGCGATGCTGAGCGATATTATACCTGAGGTCTGTGTATGGGGCCATGCTGAGTGATATTATACCTGAGGTCTGTGTATGGGGTGATGCTGAGCAATATTATACCTGAGGTCTGTGTATGGGGCCATGCTAAGCGATATTATACATGAGGTCTGTGTATGGGGCGATGCTGAGCGATATTATACCTGAGGTCTGTGTATGGGGCGATGCTGAGCGATATTATACCTGAGGTTTGTGTATGGGGTGATGCTGAGCAATATTATACCTGAGGTCTGTGTATGGGGCGATGCTGAGCGATATTATACCTGAGGTCTGTGTATGGGGCGATGCTGAGCGATATTATATCTGAGGTCTGTGTATGGGGCCATGCTGAGCGATATTATACCTGAGGTCTGTGTATGGAGCGATGCTAAGCGATATTATACCTGAGGTCCGTGTATGGGGCGATGCTGAGTAATATTATACCTGAGGTCTGTGTATGGGGCGATGCTGAGTGATATTATACCTGAGGTCCGTGTATGGGGCGATGCTGAGTAATATTATACCTGAGGTCTGTGTATGGGGTGATGCTGAGCGATATTATACCTAAGGTCTGTGTATGGGGCAATACTGAGCGATATTATACCTGAGGTCTGTGTATGGGGCGATGCTGAGCAATATTATACCTGAGGTCCGTGTATGGGGCGATGCTGAGCGATATTATACCTGAGGTCTGTGTATGGGGCGATGCTGAGCGATATTATACATGAGGTCCGTGTATGGGGCGATGCTGAGCGATATTATACCTGAGATCTGTGTATGGGGCGATGCTGAGCGATATTATACCTGAGGTCTGTGTATGGGGCAATGCTGAGTGATATTATACCTGAGGTCCGTGTATGGGGCGATGCTGAGTAATATTATACCTGAGGTCTGTGTATGGGGCGATGCTGAGTGATATTATACCTGAGGTCCGTGTATGGGTCGATGCTGAGTAATATTATACCTGAGGTCTGTGTATGGGGTGATGCTGAGCGATATTATACCTGAGGTCTGTGTATGGGGCAATACTGAGCGATATTATACCTGAGGTCTGTGTATGGGGCGATGCTGAGCAATATTATACCTGAGGTCTGTGTATGGGGCGATGCTGAGTGATATTATACCTGAGGTCTGTGTATAGGGCGATACTGAGCGATATTATACCTGAGGTCTGTGTATGGGGTGATGCTGAGCGATATTATACCTGAGGTCTGTGTATGGGGTGATGCTGAGCGATATTATACCTGAGGTCCGTGTATGGGGCGATGCTGAGCGATATTATACCTGAGGTCCGTGTATGGGGCGATGCTGAGCGATATACCTGAGGTCTGTGTATGGGGCGATGCTGAGCCATATTATGGTGCAGTTTGGGAAGGGGAGGTGGGGAGTTTAGCTGGCAGTGTGTAGGGCTGGATCATATTCCACAAGGTGGCTGCTATGGTTTCAATACGCTAAAGCTACGTACACACATGCGAGAAATGTCACCCATAAGAGATCGAGAAACGATCCCTCGGACAATAATTCGGGAAATGATGTTGTACAGACACGTCCCTAGCCTTGAGGCCAGCAATGTGCTCTGTTGCTATGTAGGAGGGCAGAGGGACAACAATCAGCGTATGACGGAGGTGCTTTAATTAATGGGCGGGGCTAGTAAAAAGAATTGTGAATAGTTGTGCTCAGGCATCGGGGATCGTTAAAAATCCTACAGGACGGATCTTCAATGTTGCCCGAGCAATAGCGATCTGCAGCCTCTGTACACACATAATGATCGTCAGTTGAAACTGAAACAGCGGATAACGACAGACGCATGTGTGTGCGTAGCTTTAGGGTGCATATACACATGCAGTTTTAATTGGACAATAATTGACACATTTTTCCACCTCTATGTAGTGTGAGGGCCAATAGACTGCATAATATGAGCAGACCGTGTAGGTAAAACCTCATACTGCACGGAAGTAGTAAAATTGGTCGATCAGAAGTGAAGCAGGCATGTACAGGGAGCAGTCCTCATGCTCACTGTCCCCCCCCCCCCTATTCACCTCTGCCCCCCCTGTTCTCTCCTAAATGCCAGCAGAAGCTGCTTCAGGGTTGGTAGGCACTAGGCCCGGCGTGTGCGCGTCATTGACTTGTGCACAATGATGTGTGCTGCCGGGCCTAACGCTTGCACACTGCTGCTGACCCGGAAGCAGCTTTTGCTGGCTTCTAGGAGAGAGCAGAGGGGGATAGAAGTGAATGGGGAGGGGGCGGGGGGGGGGGGGGGGGCAGTGGGCATGAGGACTACTCCCTGCACCTGCCTGCTTCAATTCTGATTGGCCAATTTTACTACTTCCATGCAGTATGAGGTTTGAGGCTTAAGTGCCCCTTGAAAGCGGATCAGAGATGAAAAAGTAACTATAACAAGTAACTTGTTTATATATCTTATCTAAAGTTTAGATAGTTCACACAGCATATCTAGCTGCAAACAGCTTCAAAAGTTTATGATTATTTATTCCTATGATACAATGAGGGAAGCCATGTTCTGTTTGTCACATTGTCACAGGCTGAGGGCTGGAGATGCTATCAGTCTATAGCGGCGCTCAGTGAGTAACGTCGGCTCCGTCAGAAGACGGAGCCGAAGTTCCTTAAAAAACACAATAATTCGGCCTCCAGCAATCGCTGGAAGCCAAATTATTTCATTCCCCCACTATCCATGGCGACCTGGAGGGGGAATAGTAATTAAAATGGCCCGGACTTGTGCAGCAGCAGGATCAGCCATATACCGCTGTATCCTGCGCCCAAGTCTACCGGCGCCGATTTGAAATGTACTCTATTGAGGAGCCGCATGTGCGCAGTGGCCAGTCAGTCTGGAAGAGGATCGCTGAGGGGGACTGGAGGGCAGCTTAGTGACAGCGTGGGCACAGGCCAGCTGCAGGGGGCTGGTAGAAGCCCCAGGTAAATTAAACCTGCTTTGATTTCTTTTTTTTTTTTTTTTTTTACTTAATACGATTCCCTTTAACTCACCTCTCCAAGTTTGCATCCAGCTGCACACAAGCATATGACTGTAGGCGGAGCATAACAGACATTGGAGGTGGGGCTTATTGTGGACTAGCGGGGGACGGGGCTGTGGTTCGATTTAGAGGCAGAGATTTGCAAGGGGACATTGGGCTCTATTCTCAAAGACTTCCCGCATGCGGTAAAGTGCATGCGGGAAGTTACCGACCAAAACACCGCCACATTGAAATTCTGAAAAGGTTCCGCATGTTTTTTCCGCATGCGGAAAAAGTGTGGTAAAAGTGCGGGATTCATGCGGAAAAATTTCCGCAAAAGTCGGTATTTTCCGCAATAAAAGATCAATTCTCAAAAATGTTCAGGCGCATCATTTCGTCGTTAATTACCGATTTTTCATCACCTACAAGTAGTAGGTGATATATTCCGCATCCCATTGACTTTAATGAAGTGTGGAGGCTTAAGGGCTGTGCTTGCTGGACTTTAGCTTTTTTTTTTAAACACTTTTTCATGCGACCTTTTTACCGCATGATTCCCGCATGAATAATGGCTGTTTCCGCATCTTTTTTTCCCTCATGCGGAAAATATTAATGAAATGTGGAAAAAATGCGGAGTTTACCGCTGGCGGGAATATAGCAGTAAAATTTTGCGGAAAATTTGGCTCTTTGAGAATAGAGCCCATTGTGGTCAATGACCGCTGCTCAGGGTAAAGTCCCCCTCAGGATAAAGACCCTGACCATGTATATTTGCTACCAAAACGAATTCAAGGCAGTTTTTTTTTTTAAGTAATTGACCAGCCCAGGATGGGTGCCATAAACCTATTTCTGTTACTAGACATCTAATTGTATCGTATCCATCCTACCTCACTGTGTAATTCCTGCTACCGGCCGCTAGGAGGAGCTCCGGGATAACTGCTGGTTCCTTCCTGGAGCTTCTGCCTGAGAATGTCGGGGCTGAGAGAGCTCCTGGCTATCGGGGATACAGAGAGAGAGGCCGCACGTCTGCCTCCGATGTTGCTGCTGCTCCGTCTGCGAGCCGAGGAGGCTGAGTGCCGGGTGACGTCATAGAAGCTATTGTGACGCGTGTGCAGGTGGACCGCTCGAGACCGCTGAGGATGACACCTGCAGTGACACGTGACCACGCCCCTCTGCTATTGCTGTGTCATGCTAGTGGATGGAGGTGACGTCATAGCAGCTATTGTGACGCGGGTGTGCAGGTGGGCAGCTGGAGCACCGCTGAGGATGGCACCTGCAGTGACACGTGACCACGCCCCTCTGGTATTGCTGTGTCATGCTAGTGGATTGGTGAGGCATTATGTACAGTAGGGAAAGGTGAGGGAGCGCGTGTGCTGCGCTGTATATACTGCTGGACATGCATCATGCAGTTATGTACTCAGTGAGGTGCATATGACTATCCACACTCAAGCTTGGGAAACACATCCAATTTTGATTGGCCAATCATTGGCCAATTTTATCACAGTCATGTCACGAGAGGCTTACTTGCACAAGCTGGTCTCAGTATTTATAGTCTCTCACTCTACCTTGAGGTGGTAAAAGTCTAGCAATTGGCCAATCAATGTTGGATGTGTGTATGCACCCTAAGTTACTTTCCCTCTATCTGCAATGCTGGGGTTATGTGATATACACAGGGCCCGGCTGTCTAGAGTATTCTGGCCCACTCCTTAGAATGTGGCTGCTCCTCCCCTCAGTGCTGTCATACTGGGTAGCTCCGCCCCCTGATCTCCCAGCAATACAGCAGAAGCTGTCACCTTGTTAGCCACAGCTTGGCACTGACACACTGGCCTGCCCTTCAATATGTCGCTGCTCCTCCCCTCCTCAATGCTGCCGGTGCACCCAGAGCAGCATATAGTAACATGTCTGTAGATGTAAGGCCTGTATACAGTGAACATCACTAAACGCTAGGCCTGAACGATTTTAGGAAAAGATTGAATTGAACGATTTCTGCCAGAAATTGCGATTTCGATTCAATACACGATTTTCTACTCACAACGATGGATCAGATCGCTCTGACCATCCATGACACAAAACCTCAACGTGTGTGAACCCAGGCTTAACCCAGGTGTAGAATTTAGTAATAGGTGCCCCTTTTATGCAGCTTATTACTACTGGAAGAAAAAAATATATATAAGGCAGCACAGTGGCGTAGTGGTTAGTGCTCTTGCCTTGCAGCGCTGGGTCCCTGGTTCAAATTCTAGCCTGGTCCTAGCCCTGCGAGGAGTTTGTATGTTCTCTCCATGTCTGTTTGGGTTTCCTCTGGACACTTCGGTTTCCCCCCACATCCAAAAAAAACTACAGTTAAGTTAAAACCACCCTGGCATTCTGATAAGATCGCCAGGGGGCTGCGGGAGGGTTTTTTTTAAATAAAAAAAAAAAAAATTCCATGCAGCCAACTGAAAGTTGGCTGCATGAAAGCCCACTAGAGGGCGCTCCGGAGGCGTTCTTCAGATCGCCTCCGGCGGCCAGAAGTAACACGGAAGGCCGCAATGAGCGGCCTTCCGTGTTTCGCTTACCTCGTCGCCATGGCGACGAGCGGAGTGACGTCATGGACGTCAGCCGACGTCCTGACGTCAGCCGCCTCCGATCCAGCCCTTAGCGCTGGCCGGAACTGTTTGTTCCGGCTACGCTGGGCTCGGGCGGCTGGGGGACCCTCTTTCGCCGCTGCACGCGGCGGATCGCCGCGCTGCAGCGGCGATCAGGCAGCACACGCGGCTGGCAAAGTGCCGGCTGCGTGTGCTGCTTTTTATTTCATTCAAATCGGCCCAGCAGGGCCTGAGCAGCAGCCTCCGGCGGTGTTGGACGAGCTGAGCTCGTCCAGACCGCTCAGGTGGTTATTAATTGGCTACTGAAAATTGGCCCTATACTATGGTACATATATTGACATATGACTATGGTAGGAATTAGATTGTGAGCTCCTCTGAGGGACAGTTAAGTGACAAGACAATATAACCTGTACAGCGCTGCGTAAGAGATAGAGATATATCTATATATTTATAATCTATATTACTATACATTTCTCAGTACTGTGTGACATCACATGACAACAATGACTCCCCATGTAGCCTATCAGGGTGACATTTTCAGTGTCAGTCACTGTCACCCAGGCACGCAGCAGCACACACCACAGGACATGCAGAGAGGGGACCACAGTAATAGTAGTTTGCTGACTGTCTCCTGCCAGGTAGAGAGCAGACAGAAGTGTTAATTAATTACTGCGTGAATGGCTGGGCTCCCCGGGCAGTGCGTGCGTCTCTCAGGCTCTTCTCATTTTCCGGGCGACGGGGGGGGGGGGGGGGGCTGGCTATCTGTGTGATGCAATGTTGCTGAGGCTATCTGTTGCTGGTTTCATAATTGTTAGGGCCCGTTCAGATCACAAATGCGGATGGCCAGCGTGCGGAACACGTACGGACCGCAACGCGTACGAACGCATGGCCATCCGCGTTTGTGTGCGTTGCGTGGCTGATCCCATCACTGAAAAGTGAATGGGACAGCCACGCGTTTTGTCAAAATCTGCGTGCAGCATGCGTTCCCGGACCGCACAGGTCCGGAACGCATGCAGTGTGAACATCAGACATTGCACTCTATGCAATGTCTGATGTCGTGCGTGTCGGCCTCCTGCACGCGTTTCCAAAACGCGGCTGGAAACGCGTGCAGTGTGAACGGACTATAAAACACAATGCAAAGTACCAGTATGGGCTGCTGGCCGGGGGAGAGCACTCCTGTCTGCTTAGCCTGCCATGTGCAGCAGCAGCGCCCCTGACCACGTGCAGCTCAGTCTGCAGCCACCTGCATCCATATACAGCAGCCCTGTCCCTTCCAGCAGCCTCACTCACTACTATATTCCCCAGACTCACAATATATACACAGCCCTCCCATAGAACTGGCTCCTAACAGTGTCTATGTACATCAATAAGTCTTCTATAGCGGCCACACGGGGGAGCTCCGCACACAAGTTCCATGGACATTTTACAGTCTGGCCACAAGAGGGAGCTCCGCACACAATGTTGCCAGCTTACATACGCGATCCTGGTTCCTGGCTGCTCCGTGTGATGCCTCCAAGGGCGTAGGCGGGACTCTCCTCCTCGGCTGTGCAGAGCGGTGACTCGTCCACCTCCTCCGGCTGTCAGTGTCTCGACCGTGCTCTGTCTGCAGAGGGCATGTTTCCGGTCACCTCACCTGCTGCAGATGCCTCGCGCTTCCAGCTCATCCGGCCAGTGCTATATGTAATGTATGCAATAGCATTGCTGACTATACTGTAATATATATATGCTGTATATTAATAGAAGATTAATACTAGGCACAGCATATATTGTCAGGCTGTATAATGGTAAAGCACAGCTTTTATGCAATGATGTAACACTTGTTTCTGCAACTAGGTTTACAATCATTACCTTTGTGCTGTTATTGTGGACTTATCATTCTGGTGGACTATATTTACATTGATAACACAGTCCACTTCAGCTTATAGGAGGGCTATCTAATTCTGGGCTCACCTCCATCTCTTTACCTGAACTCTAGCAATCATTAGGGCTCTTTCACATCACAGAACGTGTGCAGGAACCAATTTCGTGCACGCATTATTACCTGCGGCGTGAACGTCGGGAAGTTGCGGTGCAACGCTCATTAGTGGCGGTAGTTCTAATTCACCCGACGGGAGAACGCCGAGGCTGGACGTTACAAAGCTCCCACATGTGTTACAGCGTATTTGCTCTGGAATGCTTTGTCTGATGTGAAAGTTAGCTCAAAAGTCAAATAGGCTTTCATGTTACCTCTCTAAACACAGCCAGGGAGCGGTCCGTCAAAACGCACAGTGCAGCTCCTAGTGTGAAAGAGCCCTTACTGGTTCAGCTGTATCACACTGCAGACCAAGTTGCACAGCTGCTGAGCCATAAAACATCACCTGCAATTCTTCTTAGGGCTCATTCACACTAAGTGCTGCGCTGTCAGTTTTGACACATTGCACATAGTGTGCCATCGACATGGTCTATGGACTTTCATGTTACTTTTCACCTTTTCACCGTACACATTTTCCCAATGGGTTCTATTGTGTTGCTGCTGGCAATGTCTGCGCTTTGAGACACCTCAATGTGCATTCCATGCAATTGAAACGCATGCACAAAATTGCATTCATGCATGTGTTCTGTAGTGTGAATGAGCCCTTAGCAATGATGCTGGGGAAATCATGTTTAACAGAGGCCTCCTGACCTGAATCTCGGGCCTGTCATCTGGCATACTGTGATCTTCTGGGCTGTGTCTGTAACCTGAGGTCTGTGTATGGGGCCATGCTGAGCGATATTATACCTGAGGTCTGTGTATGGGGCGATGCTGAGCGATATTATACCTGAGGTCTGTGTATGGGGCGATGCTGAGCGATATTATACCTGAGGTCTGTGTATGGGGCGATGCTGAGCGATATTATACCTGAGGTTTGTGTATGGGGCGATGCTGAGCGATATTATACCTGAGGTCTGTGTATGGGGCGATACTGAGCGATATTATACCTGAGGTCTGTGTATGGGGCGATACTGAGCGATATTATACCTGAGGTCTGTGTATGGGGCCATGCTGAGCGATATTGAACCTGAGGTCTGTGTATGGGGCCATGCTGAGCGATATTATACCTGAGGTCTGTGTATGGGGCGATGCTGAGCGATATTATACCTGAGGTCTGTGTATGTGGCCATGCTGAGCGATATTATACCTGAGGTCTGTGTATGGGGTGATGCTGAGCGATATTATACCTGAGGTCTGTGTATGGGGCGATGCTGAGCGATATTATACCTGAGGTCTGTGTATGGGGCAATACTGAGCGATATTATACCTGAGGTCTGTGTATGGGGCAATGCTGAGCGATATTATACCTGAGGTCTGTGTATGGGGCAATACTGAGCGATATTATACCTGAGGTCTGTGTATGGGGCAATGCTGAGCGATATTATACCTGAGGTCTGTGTATGGGGCAATACTGAGCGATATTATACCTGAGGTCTGTGTATAGGGCCATGCTGAGCGATATTATACCTGAGGTCTGTGTATGGGGCGATGCTGAGCGATATTATACCTGAGGTCTGTGTATGGGGCAATGCTGAGCGATATTATACCTGAGGTCTGTGTATGGGGCAATACTGAGCGATATTATACCTGAGGTCTGTGTATGGGGCAATGCTGAGCGATATTATACCTGAGGTCTGTGTATGGGGCGACGCTGAGCGATATTATACCTGAGGTCTGTGTATGGGGCAATACTGAGCGATATTATACCTGAGGTCTGTGTATGGGGCGATGCTGAGCGATATTATACCTGAGGTCTGTGTATGGGGCGATGCTGAGCGATATTATACCTGAGGTCTGTGTATGGGGCAATACTGAGCGATATTATACCTGAGGTCTGTGTATGGGGCAATGCTGAGCAATATTATACCTGAGGTCTGTGTATGGGGCGATGCTGAGCGATATTATACCTGAGGTCTGTGTATGGGGCAATGCTGAGCGATATTATACCTGAGGTCTGTGTATAGGGCGCTACTGAGCGATATTATACCTGAGGTCTGTGTATGGGGCGATGCTGAGCAATATTATACCTGAGGTCTGTGTATGGGGCGATGCTGAGCGATATTATACCTGAGGTCTGTGTATGGGGTGATGCTCAGCCATATTATGGTGCAGTTTGGGAAGGGGAGGTGGGGAGTTTAGCTGGCAGTGTGTAGGGCTGGCTCATATTCCACAAGGTGGCTGCTATGGCTTCGATATGCTGAAGCTATGTACACACATGCGAGAAATGTCACCCATAAGAGATCGAGAAACGATCCCTCGGGCAATAATTCGGGGAATGATGTTGTACAGACATGCCTCTAGACTTGAGGCCAGCAATGTGCTCTGTTGCTATGGAGGAGGGCAGAGGGGACGACAATCTGCGTATGACGGAGGCGCTTTAATTAGTGGGTGGGGCTAGTAAAAAGCATTGTGAATGGTTGTGCTTGGGCATCGGGGATCATTAAAAATCCTACCGGACGGAACTTTACTGTTGCCCGAGCAATAGCGATCTGCGGCCTCTGCACACACATAATGATCATCAGTTGAAACTGAAACAGCGGATAACGACAGACGCATGTGTGTCCCCATTCACCTCTATCCCCCTCTGTTCTCTCCTAAATGCCAGCAGGAGCTGCTTCAGGGTTGGCAGGCACTAGACCCGGCGACAGGGCCTGGCCGAGGCAGAGGCTGAAGAGGCTCCAGCCTCAGGGCGCAGTGTAGGAGGGGGTGCACAATTCATTCAGCTGTCATTCCGAATTGTGTTTGAAGCACAAAGAAATAACAAAAGGGCATACATAGCAGTGACTGCAAGCCAGATAACTAGAGATTAAGGTGTTGGGGACGTTGGGGGCCCTGGGGCGCCTCTTAGTCTAATAGCAAATAGTGTGTGATGGCTGGGGTGGGAGGGATGCAGGGGCGCACTTTGCTGTCTCTGCCTTGGGTGCTGAAGGACCTTGTCCCGGCTCTGTGCTGCCAGGCCTAACGCTTGTGCACTGCTGCTGACCCAGATCAGCTTTTGCTGGCTCCTAGGAGAGAGCAGAGGGGGATGGAAGTGAATGTGGAGGGGGGGGCAGTGGGCATGAGGACTACTCACTGTACCTGCTTCAATTCTGATTGGCCAATTTTACTACTTCCATGCAGTATGAGGTTTGAGGCTTAAGTGCCTCTTTAAAGGACTTACGAGGCGAAATTAAGAAAAAAAGTTAATCACCTGCCTCATCTTTTAAAGAGAACCCGAGGTGGGTTTGAAGAATATTATCTGCATACAGAGGCTGGATCTGCCTATACAGCCCAGCCTCTGTTGCTATCCCAAACCCCCCTAAGGTCCCCCTGCACTCTGCAATCCCTCATAAATCACAGCCACGCTGCTGACAAACAGCTTGTCAGAGCTGGCTGTGTTTATCTCTATAGTGTCATTCTGCTGCTCTCCCCGCCTCCTGCAGAACTCCAGTCCCCGCCTGCATCCCTTCCCTCCCTGCTGATTGGAGGGAAGGGACGGGGGCAGGGACCGGAGCTATGCAGGAGGCGGGGGAGCAGCTGAGACTGACACTACAGATGTAAACACAGCCTCACAGCACGGCTGTGATTTATGGGGGATTGCAGAGTGCAGGGGGACCTTAGTGGGGTTTGGGATAGCAACAGAGGCTGGGCTGTATAGGCAGATCCATCCTCTGTATGCAGATAACATTCTTTAAACATACTTCGGGTTCTCTTTAAGGCACGGAGGACGCTGTCCGCACCCTCCGTGCCGATCTGCCGGGTCCCCCCGCTCATTAGCCCCCCGGGCCGGCTGCCGACCCCACGGCCCGGGTCGGGCTCTCCTGCCTCTCGTAAAATGGCCGCTTGCTCTGGCCGCGGCTGCATAGCGTGGATCGGGGGGGATGGCCCTAGAGCTGCGCAGCCGCACTCGCGGCTATGCGGACTGCTCAGCCGCAGCCAGAGCAAGCGGCCATTTTACGAGAGGCAGGAGAGCTCGACCCGGGCCGTGGGGTCGGCAGCCGGCCCGGGGGGCTAATGAGCGGGGGGACCCGGCGGATCGGCACAGAGGGCACGGACGGCGTCCTCCGTGCCTTAAAAGATGAGGCAGGTCATTAACTTTTTTTCTTAACTTCGCCTCGTAAGTCCTTTAACCTCCCTGGCGGTAAGCCCGAGCTGAGCTCGGGCTATGCCGCACAGGGGGAGATCTCAGCCCCTGGTGCGGCGATTTACAAGCTGTAAAGTGCTGTGCGCGCAGCCAACACTTTGCTAGCCGCGCGCACAGCTTGATCGCCGCCGCTGTGCGGCGATCGGCCGCACGCAGCGGCTGAAGAGGGCCCCCGCCAGAGCCCTGCGCTGCCCGGATCAATGAGTTCCGGGCAGCGCTATGGGCTGGATCGGGTGTGCCTGACGTCAGGACGTCGGCTGACGTCCATGACGTCATCCCGATCGTCGCCATGGCGACAGAAGAAGCCAAACAGGGAAACGTGTTATATAAGCGTTCCCCTGTTTGCAATAGATGTCGGCGACGATCGGACTAGAGGGCCACATGCGCCCTCTAGTGGTGTTTCATGTAGCTACCACTCTGGTAGCTTTACATGAAACAAAAATTTTTTTTTTTTTAAAAAAGGATTTTTTCAATTTGGAAAAAAAAAATTAACCGCCAGGGAGGTTAAAGCAGATCCGAGATAAAAAACTAACTATAACAAGTAACTTGTCTATATATCTTATCTAAAGTTTAGATAGTTTACACAGCATATCTAGCTGCAAACAGGTTCAAACGTTTATGATTATTTATTCCTGTGATACAATGAGGGCAGCCATGTTCTGTTTGTCACATTGTCACAGGCTAAGGGCTGGAGATGCTATCAGCTTGCCTGTGTGTAAATGTAGTCCCCTCTCCTCCTCCATCCTCCCCTCTGCCTCTGAAATCAATGGCTAGTAACAACCTCCTCCTCCTCCTGCCCAGACTGAGCTCCCATAAGCCCTTGCTACAGTGCCAAGGCACAATAGGAGCTGTGGGCGAGGCCTGTTTAGTTTTAGGGAATTTAGAGTATTAAAACAAAACAAAAAAAGTATTTGGCTTGAGGAATGCCCCATAAACTATATGAAAGGAACACAATTATGCAATGAGTAAAAGTTTATCTCGGATCCACGTTAAGTTTTGGGTAGGTTAGAAAATGAGAAGCGCCTTTAAAGACCCTTGATGTGACAGAAAATGAGAGAATGTATCTAGGTTCCAGCAACTGAAAATTTCAAATGCAAATAAACTTTTTTATTGTTGATTGTGTCCTCACTTTTATAACAGTCCGGTATAACAGGGAGGTAGAGTGTGTAATATGAAGCTGCTGTAGCCCCCTTCTGGTTACTTATATTTTATTTAGGCTAATTTCACACCAGGACGTTGCGTTAGAGGTTAAGGTTAAGGTCGCATAACGTCCCCCTAACGGAATGCCTGGTGGTGCTGGATCTGGACGTCAGAGTGAGCCGCGTTGTGCAGCTCACTCTGGCGTCAGTGATGCCGTGCTGCGCACTCTTATGCGCATGCGGCATCACGTGGTCCCGCCGGCCAATCGCCGCACAGAGCGGCTGCTCCAGGAAGTAAACACTGCACGTCATAACGTGCAGTGAATATTAATTAGCCATGTGCCTGGCCACTCTCCGCTCCTCCCCCACATTACTGAGCATGTGCAAGCAGTCTAACGCGGCTCAGCCGCGTCCAAAGTACTGCATGCAGTACGTTGTCTTGTGACGCAGCATTACAATGTAACGCAACGTCCGCACTGTGAACAGCCCCATTGATTTTTCATTACTGTGCGGTGGGCTGCGTTACAGGCTGCTCTAACGTGCGCCTGTAACGTCCCACTGTGAAACCAGCCTTAGTAACTTCAGATCCAGATAGACATCTGCTGATGGTTGTGTAGCCTTAGGGCTTCTTTCGATTGAAGCGCAGAGCCCAGTGGCTACACGTCACACTCGGCGGATGAGCGGGGCTTGCGACGGGCTAAAGCACCCCGAAATGCAGCAAACCATGAGCGATTCAGCGCTGAATCACCGTGCATGAATGGTAATGGCAGACAGTGCAGTCCAGGGGCGCCTGACAGGACAGGCAGTATAAGCAGCTGCCTGGAGCGCATTGGTTGCCAAGGGCGACGTCGCTGGACCCTGTAGTACGCCGCTGCTGGACTTTATAGTGCGCCTGTCAATCACACGCACCTCCGTTTTCATGATGGCTGCGGCTGCAGCCTGTTACTTTCACTCACACGCCCCCAGCCGAAGCCAGCCCCAGAGGCCAATAGCAACAAAGCACATGTGCTTCGCTCCTACTACATGGCCACGCCTTCCCCAACACAGAGCCAGTGGGGAGCAGAGCGGCAATCGTGTTGTGCTTTTAACTCCGCCCCCTCCCCACTGGCCAGAAGCAGAGGCATAGCTTGAGGAACATGGAGGGAAATCTGTTCCTGGGACCTGGGCACAGTATGTGGGGGGATGCAGCGCTGGAGGGCACCTCAATCTGGGGAGGCAACCCCCATAAGCAGAGCAGCCAGCGTCATGTGCACAGGCAGTGCACGGCACTCAGCAGCTTCCTGCTGAACTTGATGAAGGTGGCGCCCCTCCCCCTTTCTCTCCCGAGGACAGGGCAGTAGAGTGTGTCTGTGACTATGTGACAAGCAGCCTCAAGATAAGAGCAGCTCAGCAGGGTGAGTGTAGAGACTCCAGTCTCACAGCAGGAGAAGCACCAGAGCTATTGTCAGTAATAGAGAAACACTGACACCTTTGTTTGCCTGTGTGATAAGAGTCTCACTAAATATCAGTATGTATATTATTGAGGGGTGTTGTGAGTAGATAATGGATTACAAACACATGCCTGTGATCTGCCCTTAGTTTTTTCTTAGCTATTCAGCACTGCAGAGGCAACACATTAACACCAGGCAAATAAAAAAAAAAGTTTTGTTAAATCATTGTCACCAAGCATTATAAGGTGAACAACAGATGTGTTGGGAATAAACTAGGCAGAAACCCTATCTTTGTGCAAAACGCTAGTATTTTTGCTGATGAAAGTCTGGGCGCATGTAAAAAACATATATTCACTTATTTGTGTTTGTGCATTATGCAGAAATGTCTGTTTTACTATGCAGCTGAGCTAGGTCATAGTGTGCGGCTTTTTAAAAGTTGGGAGGTATGCTAGAATTCCACCTGGTGGTGGTGGTACGTGTGCAGCTGAGTGCTAGGTGGTGGTACTTGTGCGGCTGAGTGCTAGGTGGTGGTACTTGTGCGGCTGAGTGCTAGATGGTGGTACTTGTGCGGCTGAGTGCTAGATGGTGGTACGTGTGCAGCTGAGTGCTAGGTGGTGGTACTTGTGCGGCTGAGTGCTAGATGGTGGTACTTGTGCGGCTGAGTGCTAGATGGTGGTACGTGTGCCGCTGAGTGCTAGGTGGTGGTACTTGTGCGGCTGAGTGCTAGATGGTGGTACTTGTGCGGCTGAGTGCTAGATGGTGGTACTTGTGCGGCTAAGTGCTAGATGGTGGTACGTGTGCCGCTGAGTGCTAGATGGTGGTTCGTGTGCGGCTGAGTGCTAGATGGTGGTACGTGTGTCGCTGAGTGCTAGGTGGTGGTTCGTGTGCGGCTGAGTGCTAGATGGTGGTTCGTGTGCGGCTGAATGCTAGGTGGTGGTACGTGTGCGGCTGAGTGCTAGGTGGTGGTACGTGTGCGGCCGAGTGCTAGGTGGTGGTTCGCGTGCGGCTGAGTACTAGGTGGTGGTTCGTGTGCGGCTGAGTGCTAGGTGGTGGTTCGTGTGCGGCTGAGTGCTAGGTGGTGGTTCGCGTGCGGCTGAGTGCTAGGTGGTGGTGCCTGTCCGGCTGAGTGCTAGGTGGTGGTTCGTGTGCGGCTGAGTGCTAGGTGGTGGTTCGTGTGCGGCTGAGTGCTAGGTGGTGGTTCGCGTGCGGCTGAGTGCTAGGTGGTGGTTCGTGTGTGGCTGAGTGCTAGGTGGTGGTTCGTGTGCGGCTGAGTGCTAGGTGGTGGTTCGTGTGCAGGTGAGTGCTAGGTGGTGGTGCCTGTCCGGCTGAGTGCTAGGTGGTGGTTCGTGTGCAGATGAGTGCTAGGTGGTGGTTCGTGTGCGGCTGAGTGCTAGGTGGTGGTTCGTGTGCAGGTGAGTGCTAGGTGGTGGTGCCTGTCCGGCTGAGTGCTAGGTGGTGGTTCGTGTGCAGGTGAGTGCTAGGTGGTGGTTCGTGTGCGGCTGAGTGCTAGGTGGTGGTTCGTGTGCGGCTGAGTGCTAGGTGGTGGTATGTGTGCGGCTGGGTGTTAGGTGGTGGTGCATGTTTGGCTGGGTGCTGTTACATGCAGGGATGGGTGCTGGGTGTTTGGATATTATTTTATGTATTGAAAGAGAACATTTTGCTGGGCAGGTCTGCATTTGATCTGTGGGGGACATGGTATCTGCATTTGATCTGTGGGGGACATGGTATTTGCATTTGATCTGTAGGGGACATGGTATTTGCATTTGATCTGTGGGGGACATGGTATTTGCATTTGATCTGTGGGGGACATGGTATTTGCATTTGATCTGTAGGGGACATGGTATTTGCATTTGATCTGTGGGGGACATGGTATCTGCATTTGATCTGTGGGGGACATGGTATTTGCATTTGATCTGTAGGGGACATGGTATTTGCATTTGATCTGTGGGGGACATGGTATTTGCATTTGATCTGTGGGGGACATGGTATTTGCATTTGATCTGTGGGGGACATTATTTTTATATCATGGACATGGTGGCAGCATGTGAAGCGGTTGGGAGGGGGGGCGCCACAGGTTTTTTTGCCTGGAGTGACAAAAAGGCCAGAGGCGCCCCTGGTGCAGTCTATGCACTGTCTGCTGTCCCTGCGATTGCATTTCCATAAGTGTACATAAAAGTGCACTATATGGAAACGAGCCCTTATTTTGTATTTAGTGCCAGTAGAGAGGGTTAGCACACAGCTGACTTCCATGCATCCAGATTTGCTTGCCAATGCTGTCCCTTTCTTCTGTATCAATACAAATGTCTCTAAATATCTGTTTTTGCCTAGAAAAAGTGTGATCACCTGACCAGCCTCCTCTTCTTCCCCCTACCCTAGACCGCTTCGCAATGTTCATCCCACTAGCATTCTGGGACATACAAATCTGCCATGGCACTCTATGGGGCTCTACATCATTACCTTTGGATGCAGCCCCTGGCTCACCAGAAACAAGATACACGGAGGACAACATTATCTCTGAGAAAAAAAAGGTATGAAAGACCATCTTTGAGTAAAACAAAGCAGAAAAAAATGAATACCTTAAGGCCCCTGTTTCCGTTAGGGTTTTTTTGTGTCTGACTTCACATGCAGTGATGCTCAAATCCGGATCCAGAAGGCATCCGGATAGTTCTATCCGAGTATCTCCCCGTTAACTGTGCGGGGGGGGGGTCAATCTTACCTGTCTGATGTCTTCTTTGGTCCGTCCCTCGGTGCCTCCCACGATGCGGTCCAAGCGGCGGTCACGTGATTACAAACACGTCCTCCTTCCGGGTTGAAGGAGGAAGTGTTTGTAATCACGTGACGCGTGTGGAACGCATCGTGCGAGGCACCGAGGGACGGACGAAAAAGACTTCAGACAGATAAGATTGACCCCCCCCCCCGCACAGGTTTACTGGGAGATATCCAGATAGCAACTATCCGGGCATCTCCCGGATCCGGATTTGAGCAGCACTGTTCACATGCACACATCTAAATTCAGAATTGCAGCCTATTGAAATCAATGGGCTGCTTCACAATTTGTGTGCATGAAGAAAAACAGAAGCACTGCTTTTCTTCTTTCTCTGCCTGAAAGAGGTAATATTGTATTATGCAACTAAAAGTGCCCATACATCAGGCTATTTGGCGGTCCATTGACCAACCAATCCGATTATTATCGAATTGGTTGAAAATCGGTGCCATCAAGTGCAGACCCAATCGATGATACAACCAATTTAAGACCGAAAGTTGGTTGCTCGGGTATGCGGCGGTATGGCGGCCGATTTTGAAATTAGCACGAAACCCCCGCCGCTGCCGCCTTAATGTATAAATGTGCCCACCTGTGTGTGCATTTTTACATTACCTGTCCTGTAGCAGCCTCCTCACGGTGTCTGTAACCTTCGGGTGGCCTCCGTACACGCCACCAGCGCACAGCGTGCAACGCCAGACACTATGCGCCAGTGGCGTGTACAGAGAGCCGCTCGGACGTTACGGACACTGCGCAGAGGCTGCTACAGGACAGGTAATGTATAAATGCACACACTGGGGGGGCACATTTATACATTAGGGGGGCAGCGGCTGGGCGGACGCGGTGGGCACAGCCGATCCCCTTAAGATTTCATGCTTAAATCGGACGGGAATTGGCCTGCAGTATATGGGCAACTTTGGTTAACAGACACATTTATCTAATCAAATTCGATTAGAGTTAAATTTGTCTTTGTCGAACCTGCCCATGATCTCCTGATATATGGGCACCTTAACAGTTTTTCTCCAGTCAGGACCCAGTGAGACTACTGATAAGGAATTACAGCCATAAACTACTTTACTCTAGGAAGCCCAGTTCTCTGCCAGGAGAGGATAGAAATATAAAAAGGTCAATATTTCATAGTGGCTGAATAGAGCACTAGTGGCTGGATAGTGTACTGGTTAAGGGCACTGCCTTTGACATGGGAGACCAGGGTTTGAATCCTGGCTAGGGTCAGTACCTATTCAGTAAGGAGTTCAAGGCAAGACTCCCTAACACTGCAGGGTGGCCTCTTGAATGCGTCCCAGTGGCTGCAGCTCTTGAGCGCTTAGAGTCTGAAAGGAGAAAAGCGCTATATAAATGTTCGGTTTATTATTATATATTTCAGCACTCTGAGGCACAGAGACAGACTGTTACATTCAGCTGAGACAAAACAATAAATACGCTTTCTTTAAGTTTTTAAAAATAGAACACAAAACCGTGGGATATCTAAAAGTCATTTTACCTCTTCACTTAAGTGGCACTTTAAATGACTGGTAGCGTGTCCCTTGAATAACATCAGTATGTCCTGCAAATCAGGTGATTAAGGGCCCTTTTCCACGAGCAGTTGATAAGCAGTGAAAAGCGCGCAGTTCAGCCGCTTGTGGAAAAGGGCCTTGAAGGAAACCTAAAGCAAAAAGAAAACGGTTTCACTTCTACCAACAGCCTGCAGCTGCCCTGTGCTCGTGCCGTGATCCTGCCATGCTCCAGTCACCCGCAGTGCCGCAGCTGGATTCACAGGCCCGGTCTACGCACCTCCTGATTGCATCCCCATGGATTTGTGTAGTATGGGAAAATCTATACTTCATATGCACAGAGCAAAGCAACCAGCATTGTTTACAAGGAAATAAATATGGCAGCCTCCATGTGCTGCTTTTATCATAATTTAGGCTTCGTCTTTTAATGGCGCCCAAATTACTGGCTGAGCGCTGCTATAGCCGTAATTCACATGGCACCTATTGCAGCTCCCAAATCTCCAGCGCTGTTCTTGCCCGATTACCCCTGAGACTGATCCCCGTCCATCCAGGAAACTGCATACTGCATTAGAGGACCCTTTGTTTCTCATAAATCTACCCCCTTCGGGTCCCGAACCAGCTGCAGAGTGAACTCACCAGTCCGGCGACACGCTCCTCCATCAGTCCATGCGCTGCTGTCTTCCTCTCTGCAGGGGCCCCTCTGCACCGTGACCTGGCGGTATGTTGTTATGTAATAATATGCCATGAAGAGGCAGCTAGAGGAAAGACGGGAGCACACATACTGACGGAGGAGCGAGCCGGCCGGACAGGGGAGTTCACTTTGCAGCTGAACACTCTGCAGAGTACAAGAAAGTTGGGGAGACCTGGGGGTGTGGCAGCGGGCTCAGGGGCCCTTAGCTTTACCCTATGAAAATGCCGGCTCTGGGTTTGTGAGGCAGAACCTGAATTTTGCAGAAGCTAAACCGATATGGGAGCTGCAGAGTTACACTGCCGGCAGATAACGCATCTTAATTGTACAGTTGTTCTGCACTCTCTATTAGTCGCTGTGCATTTTCCTGCACATTTGTATGTATTGGGCCATAATGCATAAAAAGTACATGCAGCAGTGCGTTATGAAAAGCTTTTATTTAAAGGGATGCTGAGCAGTCGTAAAAAATTAAATTAGTACTTACCTGGGGCTTCCTCCAGCCCACCATAGGCTGCAAGGTCCCCCGGTGTCCTACTGGCTCCTCTCCCAGCCCTGCTGGTGGCTCTGGTAATGGCGACTTTTGGGCTGAAAGTTGTCCGTATACTTCCAGGAAGACCATGCTCTGCGTCCTCACGCCAGCCGCTACGCATCATCACGCTGGCCGGAGTGACAGTCTTGCGTCAGACTGTAACATTGGCCGTCATGCTGACGCGGAACGTGAACTTCCTGGAAATATATGGACAACTTTCAGCCCAAAAGTCACCGTTAACGGAGCCACCAGCAGGACTGGGAGAGGAGCCAAGAGGACCCTGGGGGACCTCGCAGCCTACGGTGGGCTGGAGGAAGCCCCAGGTAAGTACCAATTTCATTTTTAATTCAGGGTCCCTTTAAAAACACATAGATGCAGGGCTGGTTTACAATGAATCAGCTGCTTTCAGCTATATCGCAATGTACAATTAATGCTTAGTGCAGGTAAAGGAATTTTCCATGTTTCCCTAAAGCCCTGTACACACTTTCAATCTTGATTGGCCAATCACTGACCAATTTTATCATCTCCATGTAGTATGAGTTTCAACAGATATTGAAAACTACAAACAGATTGGGTAGGTAATCTCTCATTACTACATCAATTTGGTCAAATTGGTCAGTGATTGGCCAATCATAATTGAAAGTGTGTACCTGGCAGTTTACATCTATGCATTGCAGCAGGCCTGGTTTTTGGTAGCCACTCCCATCCTCAGCTGAACTTTTTTCCCAAATTCTAATTGAGAATCACTTCCATTTCAGCCATGGCAGCTATCATACCTATTTAAGCGCTGGAGCTTGGTCACTCGTGGCCTAGGTCACTTGTGCCATTTAATTCCTAAGTGCCATTTATTACAAAGTCCTTTACAACTTACCACAAATTTACCTAGACTTCACCCAGAATTTCAAACAGGATTCAACAGCCGCAGGACTCTGCTGGAAACTGCTACTCTGCATCCACAACTGCCTCCAATGCTATTGCTAAAAATGCCACTGCTGGACATATGTTGCACAGCCAAGTACACTCTGCTTTTTCATTTACACTGGTTTGCTTGCACTAACTGCATACTCATATAAACTGTTTAGGATTTACTGCAGTGCTTTGCTGAACACCGGCTATCAGCAATGAGCAGAAACACTACCCACCAAAGCACCCCAAGTGTGAACTGGCCCTTAAGAGAACTTGATTTGTGATTACAAATTGTTGCAACCTCCAGAGTAGAACTCAGGGGTGTATTTAAAATGATTTAAATACACCCCCAAATTCCAATAATGGCCTCCTCCTCCCCATAGCCATACCAATCCTCACCAAAAAGGTACAAAGCATAGAAACGCAAACAAAACAAAAAAAAGATGCAGACCAACAATTGTAATTCTGGAAAATACCAATTGCACTAGCAAAAACCCGGCAATGCAATTTACATGTTCATCACCGTGCTGTTGCTAAGGGCAAAATGTGAATGATACAATTGTTTAATCGAAATGTGCTTAAAAAAAGGGCCCTAATTAGTTAATCTCCATTTAAGATAGTTTATTATATTCTTTGTTTAACAGAGTCCTTTGACTAATCCAGTTGGCTAAAAATAAATCACATTTTGGCCAATGGGATTGTAAGCCGGCCCACCATGGTAAGGTAGACTCTATTAGGGCAGGTTAGGGAATGGGAGTGAGAGAGGAATAGGGGATAGCGTTTTGGAGAGGGAAGATGGGGATAGGTTGTCTTAAGGGGTACCACTCTTACACCCTCAAGTGCAAAGTCGGGGAACACAATGACCACCTGATAAATAATTGGGATCCAGCTGGTCCCCCTTAGGCCGGGTTCAACACTGGGATCGCAAAAGGCAAATCGCAATCACCTATGGAGTGTAATTGCATTTCTACCAAGCAATTGTGGCTCCATGTTACAGTGATTGCGTTTTTCGGTCTCATTCCAGAGAATGAGAATGGCGTTCTAACTGCCAGCAAAATGTTGCACGCAGTGCACTTTTGCGATGTACGCACATCACAGGCACTGCAAGGATTTACCGCAGTGCTTTGCTGAATACCGGCTATCAGCAAAGAGCAGAAAAACTACTTATTAAAGCACCCCAAGTGTGAACTGGCCCTTAAGAGAACTTTATTGGTGATTACAAATGGTTGCAACCTGCAGAATAGAACTCAGGGGCATATTTAAAATGATTTAAATATACCCCCAAATTCTAATAATGGCCTCCTCCTCCCCATAGCCATACCAATCCTCACCAAAAAGGTACAAAGCATAGAAACGCAAACAAAACAAAAAAAGATGCAGGCCAACAATTGTAATTCTGGAAACTACCAATTGCACTAGCAAAAACCCGGCAATGCAATTTACATGTTCATCGCCGTGCTGTTGCTATTGGCAAAATGGGAACCATACAATTTTTAAATCGAAACGTGCTTAATTAAAAAAGGGCCCTAATTAGTTAATCTCCATCTAAGATCGTTTATTATATTCTTTTTTTAACAGAGTCCTTTGGCTAATCCAGTTGGCTAAAACTAAATCACATTTTGGCCAATAGGATTGTAAGCCGGCCCACCATGGTAAGGTAGACTCTATTAGGGCGGGTTAGGGAATGGGAGTGAGAGAGGAATAGGGGATAGCGTTTTGGAGAGGGAAGATGGGGATAGGTGGTCTTAAGGGGTACCACTCTTACACCATCAAGTGCAAAGTCGGGGAACACAACAACCACCTGATAAATAATTGGGATCCAGCTGGTCCCCCTTAGGCCAGGTTCAACACTGGGATCGCAAAAGGCAAATCGCAATCACCTATGGAGTATAATTGCATTTCTACCAAGCAATTGCGGCTCCATGTTACAGTGATTGCGTTTTTCGGTCTCATTCCAGAGAATGAGAATGGCGTTCTAACTGCCAGCAAAATGTTGCACGCAGTGCACTTTTGCGATATATGCACATCACAGGCGCTGCAAGGATTTACCGCAGTGCTTTGCTGAATACCGGCTATCAGCAAAGAGCAGAAAAACTACTTATTAAAGCACCCCAAGTGTGAACTGGCCCTTAAGAGAACTTTATTGGTGATTACAAATTGTTGCAACCTGCAGAGTAGAACTCAGGGGCATATTTAAAATGATTTAAATATACCCCCAAATTCTAATAATGGCCTCCTCCTCCCCATAGCCATACCAATCCTCACCAAAAAGGTACAAAGCATAGAAACGCAAACAAAACAAAAAAAGATGCAGGACAACAATTATAATTTTGGAAAATACCAATTGCACTAGCAAAAACCCGGCAATGCAATTTACATGTTCATCGCCGTGCTGTTGCTATTGGCAAAATGGGAATGATACAATTTTTAAATCAAAACGTGCTTAATAAAAAAGGGCCCTAATTAGTTAATCTCCATCTAAGATCGTTTATTATATTCTTTTTTTAACAGAGTCCTTTGGCTAATCCAGTTGGCTAAAACTAAATCACATTTTGGCCAATAGGATTGTAAGCCGGCCCACCATGGTAAGGTAGACTCTATTAGGGCGGGTTAGGGAATGGGAGTGAGAGAGGAATAGGGGATAGCGTTTTGGAGAGGGAAGATGGGGATAGGTGGTCTTAAGGGGTACCACTCTTACACCATCAAGTGCAAAGTCGGGGAACACAACAACCACCTGATAAATAATTGGGATCCAGCTGGTCCCCCTTAGGCCAGGTTCAATACTGGGATCGCAAAAGGCAAATCGCAATCACCTATGGAGTGTAATTGCATTTCTACCAAGCAATTGTGGCTCCATGTTACAGTGATTGCGTTTTTCGGTCTCATTCCAGAGAATGAGAATGGCGTTCTAACTGCCAGCAAAATGTTGCACGCAGTGCACTTTTGCGATAAACGCACATCACAGGCACTGCAAGGATTTACCGCAGTGCTTTGCTGAATACCAGCTATCAGCAATGAGCAGAAACACTACCCACCAAAGCACCCCAAGTGTGAACTGGCCCTTAAGAGAACTTGATTGATGATTACAAATTGTTGCAACCTGCAGAGTAGAACTCAGGGGCATATTTAAAATGATTTAAATATACCCCCAAATTTTAATAATGGCCTCCTCCTCCCCATAGCCATACCAATCCTCACCAAAAAGGTACAAAGCAAAGAGACGCAAACAAAACAAAAAAAGATGCAGGACAACAATTGTAATTTTGGAAAATACCAATTGCACTAGCAAAAACCCGGCAATGCAATTTACATGTTCATCGCCATGCTGTTGCTATTGGCAAAATGGGAACGATACAATTTTTAAATCAAAACGTGCTTAATAAAAAAGGGCCCTAATTAGTTAATCTCCATCTAAGATCGTTTATTATATTCTTTTTTTAACAGAGTCCTTTGGCTAATCCAGTTGGCTAAAACTAAATCACATTTTGGCCAATAGGATTGTAAGCCGGCCCACCATGGTAAGGTAGACTCTATTAGGGCGGGTTAGGGAATGGGAGTGAGAGAGGAATAGGGGATAGCGTTTTGGAGAGGGAAGATGGGGATAGGTGGTCTTAAGGAGTACCACTCTTACACCATCAAGTGCAAAGTCGGGGAACACAACGACCACCTGATAAATAATTGGGATCCAGCTGGTCCCCCTTAGGCCGGGTTCAACACTGGGATCGCAAAAGGCAAATTGCAATCACCTATGGAGTGTAATTGCATTTCTACCAAGCAATTGTGGCTCCATGTTACAGTGATTGCGTTTTTCGGTCTCATTCCAGAGAATGAGAATGGCGTTCTAACTGCCAGCAAAATGTTGCATGCAGTGCACTTTTGCGATATACGCACATCACAGGCACTGCAAGGATTTACCGCAGTGCTTTGCTGAATACCGGCTATCAGCAAAGAGCAGAAAAACTACTTATTAAAGCACCCCAACTGTGAACTGGCCCTTAAGAGAACTTTATTGGTGATTACAAATTGTTGCAACCTGCAGAGTAGAACTCAGGGGCATATTTAAAATGATTTAAATATACCCCCAAATTCTAATAATGGCCTCCTCCTCCCCATAGCCATACCAATCCTCACCAAAAAGGTACAAAGCATAGAAACGCAAACAAAACAAAAAAAGATGCAGGCCAACAATTGTAATTCTGGAAACTACCAATTGCACTAGCAAAAACCCGGCAATGCAATTTACATGTTCATCGCCGTGCTGTTGCTATTGGCAAAATGGAAACGATACAATTTTTAAATCGAAACGTGCTTAATAAAAAAGGCCCCTAATTAGTTAATCTCCATCTAAGATAGTTTATTATATTCTTTTTTTAACAGAGTCCTTTGGCTAATCCAGTTGGCTAAAACTAAATCACATTTTGGCCAATAGGATTGTAAGCCGGCCCACCATGGTAAGGTAGACTCTATTAGGGCGGGTTAGGGAATGGGAGTGAGAGAGGAATAGGGGATAGCGTTTTGGAGAGGGAAGATGGGGATAGGTGGTCTTAAGGGGTACCACTCTTACACCATCAAGTGCAAAGTCGGGGAACACAACGACCACCTGATAAATAATTGGGATCCAGCTGGTCCCCCTTAGGCCGGGTTCAACACTGGGATCGCAAACGGCAAATCGCAATCACCTATGGAGTGTAATTGCATTTCTACCAAGCAATTGTGGCTCCATGTTACAGTGATTGCGTTTTTCAGTCTCATTCCAGAGAATGAGAATGGCGTTCTAACTGCCAGCAAAATGTTGCACGCAGTGCACTTTTGCGATATACGCACATCACAGGCACTGCAAGGATTTACCGCAGTGCTTTGCTGAATACCGGCTATCAGCAAAGAGCAGAAAAACTACTTATTAAAGCACCCCAACTGTGAACTGGCCCTTAAGAGAACTTTATTGGTGATTACAAATTGTTGCAACCTGCAGAGTAGAACTCAGGGGCATATTTAAAATGATTTAAATATACCCCCAAATTCTAATAATGGCCTCCTCCTCCCCATAGCCATACCAATCCTCACCAAAAAGGTACAAAGCATAGAAACGCAAACAAAACAAAAAAAGATGCAGGCCAACAATTGTAATTCTGGAAACTACCAATTGCACTAGCAAAAACCCGGCAATGCAATTTACATGTTCATCGCCGTGCTGTTGCTATTGGCAAAATGGAAACGATACAATTTTTAAATCGAAACGTGCTTAATAAAAAAGGCCCCTAATTAGTTAATCTCCATCTAAGATCGTTTATTATATTCTTTTTTTAACAGAGTCCTTTGGCTAATCCAGTTGGCTAAAACTAAATCACATTTTGGCCAATAGGATTGTAAACCGGCCCACCATGGTAAGGTAGACTCTATTAGGGCGGGTTAGGGAATGGGAGTGAGAGAGGAATAGGGGATAGCGTTTTGGAGAGGGAAGATGGGGATAGGTGGTCTTAACCACTTGAAGACTGCAGTGCTAAACCCCCCTAAAGACCAGGCCATTTTTTACAATTCAGACCATTGCAGTTATAACTGTTTATTGCTCGGTTATACAACTTACCACCCAAACAAATTTTACCTCCCTTTCTTGTCACTAATACAGCTTTCTTTTGGTGCTATTTAATTGCTGCTGCGATTTGTACTTTTTATTATATTCATCAAAAAAGACATGAATTTTGTCAAAAAAATGATTTTTTTAACTTTCTGTGCTGACATTTTTCAAATAAAGTAAAATTTCTGTATACATGCAGCGCGAAAAATGTGGACAAACATGTTTTTGATTAAAAAAAACCCATTCAGCCTATATTGATTGGTTTGGGTAAAAGTTATAGCGTTTACAAACTATGGTGCAAAAAGTGAATTTTCCCATTTTCCAGCATCTCTGATTTTTCTGACCACCTGTCATGTTTCATGAGGGGCTAGAATTCCAGGATAGTATAAATACCCCCCAAATGACCCCATTTTGGAAAGAAGACATCCCAAAGTATTCACTGAGAGGCATGGTGAGTTCATAGAAGATTTTATTTTTTGTCACAAGTTAGCGGAAAATGACACTTTGTGACAAAAAAAATAATAATAAAAAGTTTCCATTTCTGCTAACTTGTGACAAAAAAAAAATGAAATCTGCCACAGACTCACCATGCCCCTCTCTGAATACTTTGGGATGTCTACTTTCCAAAATGGGGTCATTTTTGGGGTGTGTTTACTGTCCTGGCATTTTGGGGGTGCTAAATTGTAAGCACCCCTGTAAAGCCTAAAGGTGCTCATTGGACTTTGGGCCCCTTAGCGCACCTAGGCTGCAAAAAAGTGTCACACATGTGGTATCGCCGTACTCAGGAGAAATAGTATAATGTGTTTTAGGGTGTATTTTTACACATACCCATGCTGGGTGGGAGAAATATCTCTGTAAATGAGATTTTGTAGATTTTTTTTACACACAACTGTCCATTTACAAAGATATTTCTCCCACCCAGCATAGGTATGTGTAAAAATACACCCCAAAACATATTGTACTACTTCTCCCGAGTACAGCGATACCACATGTGTGGCACTTTTTTGCACCCTAACTGCGCTAAGGGGCCCAAAGTCCAATGAGTACCTTTATGATTTCACAGGTCATTTTGAGAAATTTCGTTTCATGACTACTCCTCACGGTTTAGGGCCCCTAAAATGCCAGGACAGTATAGGAATCCCACAAATGACCACATTTTAGAAAGAAGACACCCCAAGGTATTCAGTTAGGAGTATGGTGAGTTCATAGAAGATTTTATTTTTTGTCACTAGTTAGAGGAAAATGACACTTTGTGAAAAAAACAATAAAAATCAATTTCCGCTAACTTGTGACAAAAAAATAAAATCTTCTATGAACTCACCATACTCCTAACTGAATACCTTGGGGTGTCTTCTGCCTAAAATGGGGTAATTTGTGGGGTTCCTATACTGTCCTAGCATTTTAGGGGCCCTAAACCGTGAGGAGTAGTCTTGAAACCAAATGTCTCAAAATGACCTGTGAAATCCTAAAGGTACTCATTGGACTTTGGGCCCCTTAGCGCAGTTAGGGTGCAAAAAAGTGCCACACATGTGGTATCGCTGTACTCGGGAGAAGTAGTATAATGTGTTTTGGGGTGTATTTTTACACATACCTATGCTGGGTGGGAGAAATATCTCTGTAAATGACAATATTTTGATTTTTTTACACACAATTGTCCATTTACAGAGATATTTCTCCCACCCAGCATGGGTATATGTAAAAATACACCGCAAAACACATTATACTACTTCTCCTGAGTATGGTGATACCACATGTGTGGCACTTTTTTGCACCCTAACTGCGCTAAGGGGCCCAAAGTCCAATGAGTACCTTTATGATTTCACAGGTCATTTTGAGAAATTTCGTTTCATGACTACTCCTCACGGTTTAGGGCCCCTAAAATGCCAGGACAGTATAGGAATCCCACAAATGACCACATTTTAGAAAGAAGACACCCCAAGGTATTCAGTTAGGAGTATGGTGAGTTCATAGAAGATTTTATTTTTTGTCACTAGTTAGAGGAAAATGACACTTTGTGAAAAAAACAATAAAAATCAATTTCCGCTAACTTGTGACAAAAAAATAAAATCTTCTATGAACTCACCATACTCCTAACTGAATACCTTGGGGTGTCTTCTGCCTAAAATGGGGTAATTTGTGGGGTTCCTATACTGTCCTAGCATTTTAGGGGCCCTAAACCGTGAGGAGTAGTCTTGAAACCAAATGTCTCAAAATGACCTGTGAAATCCTAAAGGTACTCATTGGACTTTGGGCCCCTTAGCGCAGTTAGGGTGCAAAAAAGTGCCACACATGTGGTATCGCTGTACTCGGGAGAAGTAGTATAATGTGTTTTGGGGTGTATTTTTACACATACCTATGCTGGGTGGGAGAAATATCTCTGTAAATGACAATATTTTGATTTTTTTACACACAATTGTCCATTTACAGAGATATTTCTCCCACCCAGCATGGGTATATGTAAAAATACACCGCAAAACACATTATACTACTTCTCCTGAGTATGGTGATACCACATGTGTGGCACTTTTTTGCACCCTAACTGCGCTAAGGGGCCCAAAGTCCAATGAGTACCTTTATGATTTCACAGGTCATTTTGAGAAATTTCGTTTCATGACTACTCCTCACGGTTTAGGGCCCCTAAAATGCCAGGACAGTATAGGAATCCCACAAATGACCACATTTTAGAAAGAAGACACCCCAAGGTATTCAGTTAGGAGTATGGTGAGTTCATAGAAGATTTTATTTTTTGTCACTAGTTAGAGGAAAATGACACTTTGTGAAAAAAAAACAATAAAAATCAATTTCCGCTAACTTGTGACAAAAAAATAAAATCTTCTATGAACTCACCATACTCCTAACTGAATACCTTGGGGTGTCTTCTGCCTAAAATGGGGTAATTTGTGGGGTTCCTATACTGTCCTGGCATTTTAGGGGCCCTAAACCGTGAGGAGTAGTCTTGAAACCAAATGTCTCAAAATGACCTGTGAAATCCTAAAGGTACTCATTGGACTTTGGGCCCCTTAGCGCAGTTAGGGTGCAAAAAAGTGCCACACATGTGGTATCACCATACTCAGGAGAAGTAGTATAATGTGTTTTGCGGTGTATTTTTACACATACCCATGCTGGGTGGGAGAAATATATCTGTAAATGGACAATTGTGTGTAAAAAAATGGAAAAAGTTGTCATTTACAGAGATATTTCTCCCACCCAGCATGGGTATGTGTGAAAAGACACCCCAAAACACATTATACTACTTCTCCTGAGTACGGGGATACCACATGTGTGACACCTTCTTGCAGCCTAGCTGTGCAAAGGGGCCCACAGTCGAATGAGTTTCACAGGTCAATTTTACTCATTTGTTTTCCAGACTACACCTCACGGTTTTGGGCCCCTAAAATGCCAGGGAAGTATAGGAACCCCACAAGTGATCCCATTTTGGAAAGAAGACACCCCAAGGTATTCCATGAGGGGTATGATAGGTTCATAGAATATTTTATTTTTTGACACAAGTTAGTGGAAATGGATTTTTTAGTTTTTTTTCTCACAAAGTGTCATTTTCCACTAACTTGTGACAAAAAATAAAATCTTCTATGAACTCACCATACCCCTCATGGAATAACTTGGGGTGTCTTCTTTCCAAAATGGGGTCACTTGTGGGGTTCCTATACTGCCTTGGCATTTTAGGGGCCCTAAATTGTGAGGAGTAGTCTGGAAACCAAATAATTAAAATTGACCTGTGAAATTCTAAAGGTACTCATTGGACTTTGGGCCCCTTTGCACAGCTAGGCTGCAAAAAAGTGTCACACGTGTGGTATCGCTGTACTCAGGAATAATAGTATAATGTGTTTTGGGGTGTATTTCACACATAACCAATCCTGTGTGTGAGAAATATCTCTGTAAATGACAATTTTTCCCATTTTTTTACACTAAATTGTCATTTACAGAGATATTTCTCCCACCCAGCATGGGTATGTGTGGAAAGACACCCCAAAACACATTATACTACTACTCATGAGAATGGCAATACCACATATGTGACACTTTTTTACAGGCTAGCTGCGCAAACTTGCTCAAAGTCCAATGAGCACCTTTAGGCTTTACAAGGGTGCTCACAATTTAGGCCCCCACCAAACAATTCCAGGACAGTAAAACACCCCAGAAATGACCCCATTTTGGAAAGAAGAGACCCCAAGGTATTCCACGAGGGGCATACTGAGTTCATATAAAATTTTATTTTTTGTCATAAGTTAGAGGAAAATGACACTTTGTGGGAAAAAAAATAAAAAAATCCATTTCTGCTAATTTATGACAAAAAATAAAATCTTCTATGAACTCACCATGCCCCTCAGCGAATACCTTGGGGTGTCTTCTTTCTAAAATGGGGTCACTTGTGGGGGTCTGTCCTAGCATTTTAGCGTCTCCACAATCATTACATGTATGGCCAGTATTAGGAGTTTCTGCTATACTCCTTATATTGGGTATACGGGTTATGCACTTTTTTCTCCATAAAAGGAAAAATGAACGGCAAAGATTCTCACATTCGCATTGATCAATGTGGATGAAAAAATATCTGCCGAAATATGTGAAAAAAGGGGGGGCATGGCGTTTGCCAGGACATAGGAGCACCGCCCACAACATTTTCCAAACCCACTTTGCTCCTATGCCCTGGCAAACCAGATTAATCCATTCACATCGATCGATGTGGATGAAAAAAACCTTTGCCAGTTTTGATACAAAGTGCTTGCTAAAGCATAGGAGCTCCAACACCACCCCTCAGCTCATATGCCTTGACAAACGTATCTTACTGCGGAGGAGAAATCTCGTCCTGCAGCGCTGCATGCACCGACTTGTGTGTAATCTGACAGACGCGCAATGCTTCTGTCAGGATGCACCATCAGTGCTGCAGCTGGTTGGTCGATCAGTCGTTCGCTCGGTCCACCTGGAAGGGTAAAGGATGGAAAAAGAGAGAGAAAAAAACATACAAAAAAAAACAAGCAAGCAGCAATGCAAGAAATTCATTAACATTAACATTCGTAAACTTTATTAAACCTTTTTAACCAAACAATAACATTTGGAACTTTTGCTTACCTGTTTTTTTTTTTGTTTGTTTTTAACTTACCTTCCGAGGACAAACTTCTCCTTCCCCATGGGACAGTGTGCAAAGCGCACAGAGATGTAGCGAAGTACACTATGCACTTTGTCCCAAGTGAAAGGAGAGGTTTCTGGCAGCCCTGTGTATTTGGGTCTCTCAAAAGCAGATGTCTGGTTTCACACACAGGAGCCGCGCAGTAGCGTAGGTATGCACTAGCTTTAAGTCAACCACTTCCGGCGTAAGGGGGGACCGCAAAGTGGGACTTTCGCTAGGCAATATGCTGCAACACATCGCTCCAGTGTGAAAGAGCCTTGAGAGACTACTACTGTGTCTCACGTTCCCTACTCCAATAGCGAATGTGTTCGTGGAACTTTTCAAAACACTCCCCTATGCATAGGGCAGGCTGGTCAGGACAGTAGGGACAATAAAAAGTGGTGTCACGCCTCATTCCATTCCTCTTACAGACACGACAATGTTTTCTTGGGGTGCGTTGACCTGGGGTACTCGGAAAGACATAAGCATAGTGTCTTTCATGTAGCCGGCTAACTACATCAGGGGGATTGGCCACGGCCCCTCCTGGATACAGGAGTTCCGAAATGATCTCTTCCTGAAATTTAAGGAAGGATCCTGTTCTCCCAGCCTTACTGTAGAGAACAAAGCTGTTGTACATTGCCAATTGAATCAAGTAAATAGCCACTTTCTTATACCAGCGGCTGGTCCTTCGGGAAACTAAATAGGGAGCCAACATCTGGTCATTGAAGTCCACCCCTCCCATGTTTAAATTATAGTGGTGGACGGCGAGGGGTTTCTCAACAACCTCAGTTGCTCGCTGAATTTGGACTGTCGTGTCTCCGTGAATGGTCGACAGAAGGTAAACGTCTCTCTTGTCCTTCCATTTCACTGCAAGAAGGTCGTCATTACACAAGGCAGCCCTCTCCCCCGTGCAAGTCGGGTAGCAGTGAGATATTGGGGGAAGCCCCGGCGACTAGGCCGCACGGTGCCACAGCAAGGAATTCCGAGTATCTTCAAATGCTGATAGAGGGCCACACTTGTGTAGTAGTTGTCCACATAGAGATGGTACCCCTTGTGGAATAAGGGTGACACCAAGTCCCACACAATCTTGCCACTGCACCCCAGGTAGTCAGGGCATCCGACCGGCTCCAATTTTGTGTCTTTGCCCTCATAGACCCTAAAGCGATATGTATAGCCTGTGGCCTTTCACAGAGCTTATACAGCTTGACCCCATACCGGGCGCGCTTGGTTGGGATGTACTGCTTAATGCCAAGGCGCCCGGTAAAATGTACGAGGGACTCGTCTATACAGATGTTCTGTTCAGGGGTGTAAGCATCTGCAAATTTGGATGACAGGTGGTCTATGAGGGGCCGAAATTTGTGGAGCCGGTCATAGTCAGCGTGGCCTCTTTCATGACAGGTTGTATCATCATTAAAGTGCAGGAAGCGCAGGATGTCCTCAAAACGTGACCTGGACATGGCAGCAGAGTACATGGGCATGTGATGTATTGGGTGCGTAGACCAATAGGACCGTAATACATTTTTTTTAGTTAGACCCATGTTAAGGAGAAGGCCCAAAAAGATTTTAAATTCGAAAACTGTGACCTGTTTCCACCGAAAAGGCTGGGCATGGGAGCTGTTCGGATTGGCGGTGATAAATTGCGTGGCCTTACGGTTGGTCTCTGCCACGACTAAGTCGTAGAGATCCTCGGTGAAGATCAGATGAAAAGCGTCTAGGGCCGATCCTAGATGATCTGTCTCCACCTGGACTCCAGACTGGGCGGTGAAAGGGGGCACTACGGGTGCGGCGGAATTAGGGAACTTCCAATGAGGGTTTGCCAGCACCTCTGGGAGCCTAGGGGTACTACGGGCCCGTGTTTCTGGTGGCTGCGACTGGGGTCTTACTGCACGTACCACCGAACCAGTTTCAACTGCCATGCTGGTGCTCGCCACTTCACCAGGGTCTACGGCAGTACTGGTTTCAAGTCCAGGATGTGCTGCGCTGTTGGTGCACGCCTCACCATCAAAATCTGGATCAGCGCTAGCACCACTCTGCTGGCCTTGAGGTTGATCCTGCGCAACCTGTGGTCCACTGACATGGGGTCGGGAACGCCTGGCGCTAGCAGGGACCACAACCTCGTCATCAGAACTATCGGTCAGAGAGTCACTGTCCTCTACAGGTTCATATTCTGAGCCGGATTCATCGGATGAGAAGTCCCAATCACTCTCACCCGACTCGGCCATAATACTGTAGGCCTCTTGCAGGGAATACATCTTTTTTGCCATTTTGGGCTGCTAAATTTAGGGGGTATTCCTCTGAGACCACCCAGGAAAAAATGCACCTGTCTAGCAAATGGGAGTATTTGTTAAGTAAAGAGCTGCGATCGCTCAGTTTTGATTTAAAAAAAAAAAAAATCAAAACTGATCTTTATAGCGTCGCAGCTATTGTGTTTTTTTGCAGTGATCAGAAAACAAAAAATTCTTTCACTTGGTGGGGAGGGCTGAACGCAAGTGCGGCAGAACGATCAGGCCTGATCGGGCAAACACTGCGTTTTTAGTGGAGCCTACTCTAAGGTGACCCTAACGTACTTATATAGATCTGACTGTGATCAGTACTGATCACTTACAGATACTATATAGTACCAATGCAGATTAGCGACAGTGATGACGCTAATCAGCGACTTATAGTGATTGCGGTGTAGTGGGCTGGGCGCTAACTACCTAACAAAAGGGGCCTAGCTAACTCACTGGCCAAAAAAACAGTGCACAGGCAATAGATTTCACTCAGACCTCGATCAGAGCTGTGACAGGCGACCAGATATCAATCACAGTGCCGCTGTCAGATTCCAACAAATGTAAACAGAAATTGGAATCACAGGGAAATCACAGATGATCAAAAACCAATCACTAATCAATCAGATGTCAAAAATCAGTACACAGACAATAGATGTCACTCAGATCTCACTCAGACCTCGATCAGAGCTGTGACAGGCGACCAGATATCAATCACAGTGCCACTGTCAGATGCCAACCAATGTAAACGGCAATTGAAATCTCAGGCAATCAGATGATCAAATACCAATCACTAATCAAACAATCAATCGTCAAAAATCAGTGCACAGACAATAGATGTCACTCAGACCTCGATCAGAGCTGTGACAGGCGACCAGATATCAATCACAGCGCCGCTGTCAGATGCCAACCAATGTAAACAACAATTGAAATCTCAGGCAATCACAGATGATCAAATACCAATCACTAATCAATCAATCAATCAGATGTCAAAAATCAGTGCACAGACAATAGATCTCACTCAGACCTCGATCAGAGCTGTGACAGGCGACCAGATATCAATCACAGTGCCGCTGTCAGATGCCAACCAATGTATACAGCAATTGAAAACACAGGGCAATCACAGATGATCAATAATCACAACGCAATCAATCAGAAGTCAAAAAACTGTGCACAGGCAATGATGTCACTCACATGCCACTCACATGTCACACAGACCTCGATCAGAGCTGTGACAGGCGACCAGATGACACTCAGACCTCAGTCAGACGCCTTGGCAGGGCCAGTGAGGGGGGTAGTGGGGGTGATCAGCGGCGATCGGGTGGGGGATCGAGCGGGGAAACGTGTGTGGCTTACTGAGCAGGGCTGCCGTCCTCTCTCCTGGTGGTCCGGGCGCGCTGTGACCAGGAGAGGAGGAGGCAGCCAGTATAATACACGTTGTTTACATAACAACGTGTATTATACACTTGGAATAGGGCTATTTGAAAGATCGCAGCCCGCCGGCGCTGCTAATTGGCCGGCGGGCTGATGACACAGGGGGGCCGCAAGTCATGCCGGGCGATGTGCGCGCGCATGCGCGCGCGATCGCCCGCATTTCTGTTTGACAGGACCTTCCGCCAATCGGCGTTAGGCGGTCCTGGGGCTGCCGCCGCGACCACGCCTACTGGCGTGACGCGGGCGGCAGCTGGTTAAGGGGTACCACTCTTACACCATCAAGTGCAAAGTCGGGGAACACAACAACCATCTGATAAATAATTCGGATCCAGCTGGTCCCCCTTAGGCCGGGTTCAACACTGGGATCGCAAATGGCAAATCGCAATCACCTATGGAGTATAATTGCATTTCTACCAAGCAATTGCGGCTCCATGTTACAGTGATTGCGTTTTTCGGTCTCATTCCAGAGAATGAGAATGGCGTTCTAACTGCCAGCAAAATGTTGCACGCAGTGCACTTTTGCGATATATGCAGATCACAGGCACTGCAAGGATTTACCGCAGTGCTTTGCTGAATACCGGCTATCAGCAAAGAGCAGAAAAACTACTTATTAAAGCACCCCAAGTGTGAACTGGCCCTTAAGAGAACTTTATTGGTGATTACAAATGGTTGCAACCTGCAGAGTAGAACTCAGGGGCATATTTAAAATGATTTAAATATACCCCCAAATTTTAATAATGGCTTCCTCCTCCCCATAGCCATACCAATCCTCAACAAAAAGGTACAAAGCATAGAAACGCAAACAAAACAAAAAAAGATGCAGGCCAACAATTGTAATTCTAGAAAATACCAATTGCACTAGCAGAAACCCGGCAATGCAATTTACATGTTCATCGCCGTGCTGTTGCTATTGGCAAAATGGGAACGATACAATTTTTAAATCGAAACGTGCTTAATAAAAAAGGGCCCTAATTGGTTAATCTCCATCTAAGATAGTTTATTATATTCTTTTTTTAATAGAGTCCTTTGGCTAATCCAGTTGGCTAAAACTAAATCACATTTTGGCCAATAGGATTGTAAGCCAGCCCACCATGGTAAGGTAGACTCTATTAGGGCGGGTTAGGGAATGGGAGTGAGAGAGGTATAGGGGATAGAGTTTTGGAGAGGGAAGATGGGGACAGGTGGTCTTAAGGGGTACCACTCTTACACCATCAAGTGCAGAGTCAGGGAACACAACAACCACCTGATAAATAATTGGGATCCAGCTGGTCCCCCTTAGGCCGGGTTCAACACTGGGATCGCAAAAGACAAATCGCAATCACCTATGGAGTGTGATTGCATTTCTACCAAGCAATTGTGGCTCCATGTTACAGTGATTGCTTTTTTTGGTCTCATTCCAGAGAATGAGAATGGCGTTCTAACTGCCAGCAAAATGTTGCACGCAGTGCACTTTTGCGATATACGCACATCACAGGCACTGCAAGGATTTACCGCAGTGCTTTGCTGAATACCGGCTATCAGCAAAGAGCAGAAAAACTACTTATTAAAGCACCCCAAGTGTGAACTGGCCCTTAAGAGAACTTTATTGGTGATTACAAATTGTTGCAACCTGCAGAGTAGAACTCAGGGGCATATTTAAAATGATTTAAATATACCCCCAAATTCTAATAATGGCCTCCTCCTCCCCATAGCCATACCAATCCTCACCAAAAAGGTACAAAGCATAGAAACGCAAACAAAACAAAAAAAGATGCAGGCCAACAATTGTAATTCTGGAAACTACCAATTGCACTAGCAAAAAAACGGCAATGCAATTTACATGTTGATCGCTGTGCTGTTGCTATTGGCAAAATGGGAACGATACAATTTTTAAATCAACACGTGCTTAATAAAAAAGGGCGCTAATTAGTTAATCTCCATCTAAGATAGTTTATTATATTCTTTTTTTAACAGAGTCCTTTGGCTAATCCAGTTGGCTAAAACTTAATCACATTTTTGCCAATAGGATTGTAAGCCAGCCCACCATGGTAAGGTAGACTCTAATAGGGCGGGTTAGGGAATGGGAGTGAGAGAGGAATAGGGGATAGCGTTTTGGAGAGGGAAGATGGGGATAGGTGGTCTTAAGGGGTACCACTCTTACACCATCAAGTGCAAAGTCGGGGAACACAACGACCACCTGATAAATAATTGGGATCCAGCTGGTCCCCCTTAGGCCGGGTTCAACACTGGGATCGCAAAAGGCAAATCGCAATCATCTATGGAGTGAATTAATAAAAAAGGGCCCTAATTGGTTAATCTTCATCTAAGATACTTTATTATATTCTTTTTTTAACAGAGTCCTTTGGCTAATCCAGTTGGCTAAAACTAAATCACATTTTGGCCAATAGCATTGTAAGCCGGCCCACCATGGTAAGGTAGACTCTATTAGGGCGGGTTAGGGAATGGGAGTGAGAGAGGAATAGGGGATAGCGTTTTGGAGAGGGAAGATGGGGATAGGTGGTCTTAAGGGGTACCACTCTTACACCATCAAGTGCAAAGTTGGGGAACACAACGACCACCTGATAAATAATTGGGATCCAGCTGGTCCCCCTTAGGCCAGGTTCAACACTGGGATCGCAAAAGGCAAATCGCAATCACCTATGGAGTGTAATTGCATTTCTACCAAGCAATTGTGGCTCCATGTTACAGTGATTGCGTTTTTCGGTCTCATTCCAGAGAATGAGAATGGCGTTCTAACTGCCAGCAAAATGTTGCACGCAGTGCACTTTTGCGATATACGCATATCACAGGCACTGCAAGGATTTACTGCAGTGCTTTGCTGAATACCAGCTATCAGCAATGAGCAGAAACACTACTTATTAAAGCACCCCAAGTGTGAACTGGCCCTTAAGAGAACTTTATTGGTGATTACAAATTGTTGCAACCTGCAGAGTAGAACTCAGGGGCATATTTAAAATGATTTAAATATACCCCCAAATTCTAATAATGGCCTCCTCCTCCCCATAGCCATACCAATCCTCACCAAAAAGGTACAAAGCATAGAAACGCAAACAAAACAAAAAAAGATGCAGGCCAACAATTGTAATTCTGGAAACTACCAATTGCACTAGCAAAAACCCGGCAATGCAATTTACATGTTCATCGCCGTGCTGTTGCTATTGGCAAAATGGGAACGATACAATTTTTAAATCAACACGTGCTTAATAAAAAAGGGCGCTAATTAGTTAATCTCCATCTAAGATAGTTTATTATATTCTTTTTTTAACAGAGTCCTTTGGCTAATCCAGTTGGCTAAAACGTAATCACATTTTTGCCAATAGGATTGTAAGCCGGCCCACCATGGTAAGGTAGACTCTATTAGGGCGGGTTAGGGAATGGGAGTGAGAGAGGAATAGGGGATAGAGTTTTGGAGAGGGAAGATGGGGATAGGTGGTCTTAAGGGGTACCACTCTTACACCATCAAGTGCAAAGTCGGGGAACACAACGACCACCTGATAAATAATTGGGATCCAGCTGGTCCCCCTTAGGCCGGGTTCAACACTGGGATCGCAAAAGGCAAATCGCAATCGCCTGTGGAGTGTGATTTTTGTTGCACGATTGTGGCTCCATGTTTTCGATTACTATTCCAAAGAATGAGAATTGTATTCCAACTGCCAGCAAAATGTTGTATGGATTGCGTCTTTGCTATATATGCACATCGCAAGCACTGCAGGGATTTACCAAAGTGCTTTGCTGAATACCGGCTATCAGCAAAGAGCAAAAACATTCCCCACCAAAAGCACCCCAAATGCCAACAAATTTCTGTGTGCGATACAAAGTAAGGAAAAACATAGAGTGCATTGTAATACAGAAATTGGTAAACATCATAAATAAACACTGGCTCAAAATACAGAATTGGTTGACAAAGTAAGTACAGTGACAAATGTTACATGATGAATAAAATGTAGAACACATTTCAAGACACAAAATGGTGAGAGAGCCTTTTCCTTGTGAGCTTCCTATCTACAGGAATGGGAGGATGGGGTAGTAAACAATATGTATACCAAGAGGTGATGTGTTTTTAGGTTACCTAATGAGGAGCAAAACTTGTCCAAAGACTGATGAGGGAATGGCCTAAGTTGGAGTTTGTTTCTCTGTTGTATGAAAGAACTGGAAAATTATCACCACCTTGTCATTCTTTAAGTTGTGACATCAGACTTCTATTGAGTGTGACCATTATTTTAGGGCCATATACAGTTGTCAATCATTTGTGAATGGTGGTGATAAATGACTTTATGTACCTCTTCCGTTTGTAGTGCTGCAGGACTGTCTTTCAGGATGTATTCTCTGCAGAATCCTGCACCTGGCCTCCAGTACTACAGAGTGAACAGGAGCTGCTTTCCATTCCTCCCTCTTCCCCAATGTGTATCCAGACTAGAACAGCAGTGAAAAGCACCACCTGAGAGGGCGTGTGCCAGAGACTCCCAGCATCCTCTATCTATGTCCAGCTTAGTATTGTGAGGCCATAAAGAAATCCCAGCATCCTCCTAGCTGAGTATTGTGAGGCCATCAAGTAATCCCAGCATCCTCTATCTATACCCATCTTAGTATTGTGAGGCCATAAAGAAATCCCAGCATCCTCCTAGCTGAGTATTGTGAGGCCATCGGGTAATCCCAGCATCCTCTATTTTTATCCAGCTGAGTATTGTGAGGTTATAAGGTAATCCCAGCATCCTCTTTTTATACCCAAGTTGAGTATTGTGAGGTCATCAGGTAATACATAAAACAGCTGTATCTGGTTGGTGATTTTTTTTTATCTGGAAACACATCAGGTGCAGCACAGCAGGATTGTTTGAATTTCATTGATAGTCTGTTCTGTATTGGAGATGGGCAATTTGATGCAAATAAAGCCAAGTTGGTGCAAAATTATGCAACTCTAATGCAAATATATGGCTTGACCAAATAAATGAAGGCTAGGTGGGATTTGATTGCTTACTAAAGTTTGCATAATTCTGCATCAACTCAGAACTATTTGCATCGCATTGATCATCCTCATTCTGACCCAGATCATCCCATAACCAGACAGGAAGAAACAAGTGGGATAATACCTGACGTAATACCTATCACTTGAGGAGGTGGGAAATAATTCTGAATTGATGCAGAATTATGCAGCTTAAAAATTGACCTATTACATTCCCCCAAGGTGGAATGCTATTGGTCCATTTTTCAAACTGCATAAATGTGCATACAAAACCTGCATCAACTCAATTATTTGCATCTCAATTGCCACGCCCAATTTCTAACCTGACTCTGTAGGAAAATATGATCTTCCTACCTTTCACAGGTTAAAAATGAAAAGCACCACCTCAGATTTCTGGTCTCTCACACTGTGTGGATCTGTGAGCAGAGACAGGGTGAAGTCCCCCTCAGGATAAAGACACTGATCATGTATATTTGCTATCAAAAGGAATTCAAGGCAGTTTGTTTTGTTTTTTTAAGTAATCGATCAGCTCAGGATAGCTGCCATAAACCCATTTCTGTTATTAGAAATCTAATGCTATCGCCTCTATCCTACCTCACTGTGTAATTCCTGCTACCGGCCGCTAGGGGTAGCTCTGGGATAACTGCTTGTTCCTTCCTGGAGCATCTGCCGGAGAATGTCGGGGCTGAGAGCTCCTGGCTATCGGGGATACAGAGAGAGACGCAGCACGTCTGTCTCTAATGCTGCCGCAGCTCTGTCTGCGAGGAGGATGAGTGCCTGGGTGACGTCATAGAAGCTATTGTGACGCATGTGTGCAGGTGGGCCTTACGTGTACCGCTGAGGATGGCACCTGCAGTGACACGTGACCACGCCCCTCTGCTATTGCTGTGCCAATGCTAGTGGATGGAGGTGAGGCATTATGTGCAATAGGGAAAGGTGAGGGAGCGTGTGCTGCGCTGTATATTCTGCTGTACATGCATCATGCAGCTATGTACTCAGTGAAGTGCCTATGCCTATCCACACTCAAGCTTGGTACACACATCCAATTTTGATTGGCCAATTTTATCACAGCCATGTTGTATGATAGGCTTACTTGCACAAGCTGGTCTTAGTATTTAAAATCTCTCACTCTACATTGAGGTGGTAAAAGTGGCTAGCAATTGGCCAATCAATGTTGGATGTGTGTATGCACCTAAAGTTACTTTCCCTCTATCTGCAATGCTGGAGTTATGTGATATACACAGGGCTCGGCTGTCTAGAGTACTCTGGCCCGCCCCTTTAGAATGTGGCTGCTCCTCCCCTTCTTAGGCCTCTATTCATAAAACTTTTTCCGCCAGTTTAATGCTCAAAACAGCTGACTTTCCCGTCCATTTAGCAAAGTGGGCATTCATAAAAGCTGTTTCCGCATGATAAGCTACAATTCCCCAGCAGAGCGAGAAATTTCTGCCTTGTGCTGTGTTTTTCTAGATTTATCTAGAAAAAGTTACAAAACGTCAGTTCATAAAGATTAGAGGAAGCGGCATGCGGACAGGAAATGCCGCTTCCTCTGATGTAGCGAGAAGAGTTCGGATTACATGAAAGTGAATGGGACAGACCTCCCAGAGAGAGCAGCGCACGGAGGGACTCTGCCAGCTTCAGTGTTTCTGCATGCCTTCCGACAGCTTACCGTCAGCCTTCAGTGGGAGATCTCCGCACTTGTATCACAGCTGGCAAGATTTTTATGAATGACCACCCAGAAGTCTAAAATACCGCTGCAGTATTTTACCTCCACGAGTTTTTGCTCCACTTTTGTTTTATGAATAGAGGCCTTAGTGCTGTCAGACTGGGCAGCTCCGCCCCCTGATCTCCAAGCAATACAGCAGAAGCTGTCACCTTGTTAGCCACAGCTTGGCACTGACACATTGGCCTGCCCTTCAGTATGTCGCTGCTCCTCCCCTCCTCAATGCTGCTGGTGCACCCAGAGAAGCATATAGTAAAATATCTGTAGATTTAAGGCCTGTATACACTGAAAATCACCAAACGCAGTGTGGTGCAATTTACCAGTATGTGCAAAGTACCAGTATGAGCTGCTGGGCGGCGGGGAGAGCACTCCTGGCTGCTCAGTGAGAGGCGCCCTGCAGCCATACTACAGAGGCAGTATCAGGAAGCTTGGGAGGCCCCATTCACCTGTAGTGTCGGGGTTGGGGTGAGCAGCACAGGCAGCCTGCTGTGGACAGTACTTCTTCCCTGCAGTGACCTGCGCCACCAACACAGGCCTACCCTGCAGTCACTGATGTACCCAGCAGTCACCTTGCTTTGATGATTAAACCCCCCATTGCACTGTGTTTACCTAAGCAGCCTGCCATGGGCAGCATCAGCGCCCCTGATCACGTGCAGCTCAGTCTGCAGCCACTTGCATCCATTTACAGCCACCCTGTCCCTTCCAGCAGCCTAACTACGGGATTCCCCAGACTCACACCATACACAGGTTCTCAGAGGGCTCCCATAGAACTGGCTCCTAACAGCATCTATTTACATCAATAAGACATTCTATAGCGGCCACACGGGGGAGCTCCGCACACAAGTTCCATGGACATTTTACAGTCCGGCCACAAGAACGAGCTCCGCACACAATGCTGCCAGCTTACATACGCGATCCTGGTTCCTGGCTGCTCCGTTTGATGCATCCAGAAGGTAGGCGGATTCTCGTCCTCGGCTGTGCAGAGCGGAGACTCGTCCACCTCCTCCGGCTGTCAGTCTCTTGAGCATGCTGTGTCCACGGAGGGCGTGTTTCCGGTCACCTCACCTGTTGCAGATGCCTCGCGCTTCCAGCTCACCCGGCCAGTGCTATATGTAATGTATGCAATAGCATTGCTGACTATACTGTAATATATATGCTGTATATTGATAGAAGATTAATACTAGGCACAGCATATATTGTCAGGCTGTATAATGGTAAGCACAGCTTTTATGCAATGATTTAACACTTGTTTCTGCAACTAGGTTTACAATCATTACCTTTGTGCTGTTACTGTGGACTTATCATTCTGGTGGACTATATTTACATCGATAACACAGTCCACTTCAGCTTATAGGAGGGCTATCTAACTCTCACCTCCATCTCTTTCCCTGAACTCTAGCAATCATTAGGGCCCATCACATCACAGAACGTGTGCAGGAACTTATTTCGTGTACGCATTATGACCTGCGGTGTGAAAGTCGGGAAGTTGCGGTGCAACGCTCATTAGTGGCGGTAGTTCTAATTCACCCGACGGGAGAATGCCGAGGCTGGACGTTATGAAGCTCCCACATGTGTTACAACGTATTTGCTCTGGAATGCTTTGTCTAATGTGAAAGTTAACATGAAAGTCAAATAGGCTTTCATGTTACCTTTCTAAACACAGCCAGGGAGTGATCCGTCAAAACGCACAGTGCAGCTCCTAGTGTGAAAGAGCCCTTACTGGTTCAGCTGTATCACACTGCAGACCTCGGATCCAAGTTGCACAGCTGCTGAGCCATAAAACATCACCTGCAATTCTTCTTAGGGCTCATTCACACTAAGTGCTGCGCTGTCAGTTTTGACGCATTGCACAGTGTGCCATCCACATGGTATTCATGTTTTCATGTTACTATTCACCGTACAGTTGAGCGTTCCCAGGCGTTGCGATTTAACGCGCCTGGGAACATCTTATCGCACAACGAACACGTTTTCCAAATGGGTTCTACTGTGTTGCTGCTGCCAATGTCTGCGCTTTGAGACCCCTCGATGTGCATTCCGTGTGATGGAGACGCATGCACAAAATCGCATTCATGCATGTGTTCTGTAGTGTGACTGAGCTCTTAGCAATGATGCTGGGGATATCATGTTTAACAGAGGCCTCCTGACCTGAATCTCGGGCCTGTCATCTGGCATACTGTGATCTTCTGGGCTGTGTCTGTAACCTGAGGTCTGTGTATGGGGCGATACTGAGCGATATTATACCTGAGGTCTGTGTATGGGGCGATGCTGAGCGATATTATACCTGAGGTCTGTGTATGGGGCGATACTGAGCGATATTATACCTGAGGTCTGTGTATGGGGCGATACTGAGCGATATTATACCTGAGGTCTGTGTATGGGGCGATGGTGAGCGATATTATACCTGAGATCTGTGTATGGGGTGATGCTGAGCGATCTTATACCTGAGGTCTGTGTATGGGGTGATGCTGAGCGATATTGTACCTGAGGTCTGTGTATGGGGTGATGCTGAGCGATATTATACATGAGGTCTGTGTATGGGGCCATGCTGAGCGATATTATACCTGAGGTCTGTGTATGGGGCCATGCTGAGCGATATTATACCTGAGGTCTGTGTATGGGGCAATACTGAGCGATATTATACCTGAGGTCTGTGTATGGGGCCATGCTGAGCGATATTATACCTGAGGTCTGTGTATGGGGCGATACTGAGCGATATTATACCTGAGGTCTGTGTATGGGGCGATGCTGAGCGATATTATACCTGAGGTCTGTGTATGGGGCGATGCTGCGCGATATTATACATGAGGTCTGTGTATGGGGCCATGCTGAGCGATATTATACCAGAGGTCTGTGTATGGGGTGATGCTGAGCGATATTATACCTGAGGTCTGTGTATGGGGCGATGCTGAGCGATCTTATACCTGAGGTCTGTGTATGGGGCGATGCTGAGCGATATTATACCTGAGGTCTGTGTATGGGGCGATGCTGAGCGATATACCTGAGGTCTGTGTATGGGGCGATGCTGAGCGATATTATACCTGAGGTCTGTGTATGGGGCCATGCTGAGCGATATTATACCTGAGGTCTGTGTATGGGGCAATGCTGAGCGATATACCTGAGGTCTGTGTATGGGGTGATGCTGAGCGATATTATACCTGAGGTCTGTGTATGGGGCGATGCTGAGCGATATACCTGAGGTCTGTGTATGGGGCGATGCTGAGCGATATTATGGTGCCGTTTGGGAAGGGGAGGTGGAGAGTTTAGCTGGCAGTGTGTAGGGCTGGATCATATTCCACAAGGTGGCTGCTATGGCTTCAATACGCTGAAGCTATGTACACACATGCGAGAATTGTCACCCATAAGAGATCGAGAAACGATCCCTCGGGCAATAATTCAGGGAATGATGTTGTACAGACACGCCCCTAGCCTTGAGGCCAGCAATGTGCTCTGTTGCTATGTAGGAGGGCAGAGGGACGACAATCGGCGTATGACAGAGGTGCTTTAATTAGTGTGTGTGTGTGTGGGGGGGGGGGGGCTGGTAAAAAGCATTATGAATAGTTGTGCTCAGGCATCAGGGATGGTTAAAGATCCTACAGGATGAATCTTTAATGTTGCCCGAGCAATAGCGATCTGCAGCCCCTGTACACACATAATGATCGTCAGTTGAAACTGAAACAGCGGATAACGACAGACGCATGTGTGTGCGTAGCTTTAGGGTGCATATACACATGCAGTTTTGATTGGACAATAATTGGCAATTTTTTCCACCTCTATGTAGTGTGAGGACCAATAGACTGCATAATATGAGCAGACTGTGTAGGTAAAACCTCATACTGCACGGAAGCAGTAAAATTGGCCGATCCGAAGTGAAGCAGGCATGTACAGGGAGCAGTCCTTATGCTCACTGTCCCCCCACCCCCATTTACCTCTATCCCCCTCTGTTCTCTCCTAAATGCCAGCAGAAGCTGATTCAGGGTTGGCAGGCACTAGGCCCGGCGTGTGCGCGTCATTGACTCGTTGTGCGCAATGATGTGTGCTGCCGGGCCTAACGCTTGTGCACTGCTGCTGACCCGGAAGCAGCTTTTGCTTGCTTCTAGGAGAGAGCAGAGGGGGATGGAAGTGAATGTGGAGGGAGGGGGGGACAGTGGGCATGAGGACTACTCCCTGTACCTGCCTGCTTCAATTCTGATTGGCCAATTTTACTACTTTCATGCACTATGAGGTTTGAGGCTTAAGTGCCTCTTGAAAGCGGATCAGAGATGAAAAACTAACTATAACAAGTAACTTGTCCATATATCTTATCTAAAGTTTAGATAGTTCACACAGCATATCTAGCTGCAAACAGCTTCAAAAGTTTATGATTATTTATTCCTATGATACAATGAGGGCAGCCATGTTCTGTTTGTCACAGGCTGAGGGCTGGAGATGCTATCAGTCTATAGCGGCGCTCAGTAAGTAACGTCGGCACCGTCAGAAGATGGAGCCGAAGTTGTTGCTTAAAAAACACAATAATTCGGCCTCCAGCAATCGCTGGAAGCCAAATTATTTCATTCCCCCACTATCCATGGCGACCTGGAGGGGGAATAGTAATTAAAATGGCCTGGACTTGTGCAGCAGCAGGATCAGCCATATACCGCTGTATCCTGCGCCCAAGTCTACCGGCGCCGATTTGAAATGTACTCTATTGAGGAGCCGCATGTGCGCAGTGGCCAGTCAGTGTGGAAGAGGATCGCTGAGTGGGACTGGAGGGCAGCTTAGTGACATCGTGGGCACAGGGCAGCTGCAGGGGGCTGCTAGAAGCCCCAGATAAATTAAACCTGCTTTGATTTCTTTTCTTTTTTTTACTTAATACGATTCCCTTTAACTCACCTCTCCAAATTTGCATCCAGCTGCACACAAGCATATGACTGTAGGCGGAGCATAACAGACATTGGAGGTGGGGCTTATTGTGGACTAGCAGGGGGCGGGGCTGTGGTTCGATTTAGAGGCAGAGATTTGCAAGGGGATATTGTGGTCAATGACCGCTGCTCAGGGTAAAGTCCCCCTCAGGATAAAGACCCTGACCATGTATATTTGCTACCAAAACGAATTCAAGGCAGTTTTTTTTTTTTTTAAGTAATTGACCAGCCCAGGATGGGTGCCATAAACCTATTTCTGTTACTAGACATCTAATTGTATCGTCTCCATCCTACCTCACTGTGTAATTCCTGCTATCGGCCGCTAGGGGGAGCTCCGGGATAACTGCTTGTTCCTCCCTGGAGCTTCTGCCTGAGAATGTCGGGGCTGAGAGCTCCTGGCTATCGGGGATGTAGAGAGAGACGACGCACGTCTGCCTCCGATGCTGTCGCTGCTCCGTCTGCGAGCGCGAGAAGGCTGAGTGCCTGGGTGACGTCATAGAAGCTATTGTGACGCGTGTGCAGGTGGACCGTTCGAGACCGCTGAGGATGGCACCTGCAGTGACACGTGACCACGCCCCTCTGCTATTGCTGTGTCATGCTAGTGGATTGGTGAGGCATTATGTACAGTAGGGAAAGGTGAGGGAGCGCGTGTGCTGCGCTGTATATACTGCTGGACATGCATCATGCAGTTATGTACTCAGTGAGGTGCATATGCCTATCCACACTCAAGCTTGGCACACACATCCAATTTTGATTGGCCAATCTTATCACTGCCATGTCGTATGAGAGGCTTACTTGCACAAGCTGGTCTCAGTATTTATAGTCCCTTACTTTACATTGAGGTGGTAAAAGTCTAGCAATTGGCCAATCAATGTTGGATGTGTGTATGCACCCTAAGTTACTTTCCCTCTATCTGCAATGCTGGGGTTATGTGATATACTCATGGCCCGGCTGTCTAGAGTACTCTGGCCCGCCCCTTAGAATGTGGCTGCTCCTCCCCTTCTTAGTGCTGTCAGACTGGGCAGCTCCACCCCCTGATCTCCCAGCAATACAGCAGAAGCTGTCACCTTGTTAGCCACAGCTTGGCACTGACACACTGGCCTGCCCTTTAATATGTCGCTGCTCCTCCCCTCCTCAATGATGCTGGTGCACCCAGAGAAGCATATAGTAACATGTCATGCATACTGTGATCTTCTGGGCTGTGTCTATAACCTGAGGTTTGTGTATGGGGCGATACTGAGCGATATTATACCTGAGGTCTGTGTATGGGGCGATGCTGAGCGATATTATACCTGAGGTCTGTGTATGGGGCGATGCTGAGCGATATTATACCTGAGGTCTGTGTATGGGGCGATGCTGAGCGATATTATACCTGAGGTCCGTGTATGGGGCGATGCTGAGCGATATTATACCTGAGGTCTGTGTATGGGGCGATACTGAGCGATATTATACATGAGGTCTGTGTATGGGGCGATGCTGAGCGATATTATACCTGAGGTCTGTGTATGGGGCGATGCTGAGCGATATTATACCTGAGGTCTGTGTATGGGGCGATGCTGAGCGATATTATACCTGAGGTCCGTGTATGGGGCGATGCTGAGCGATATTATACCTGAGGTCTGTGTATGGGGCGATACTGAGCGATATTATACATGAGGTCTGTGTATGGGGCGATGCTGAGCGATATTATACCTGAGGTCTGTGTATGGGGCGATGCTGAGCGATATTATACCTGAGGTCTGTGTATGGGGCGATGCTGAGCGATATTATACCTGAGGTCTGTGTATGGGGCGATGCTGAGCGATATTATACCTGAGGTCTGTGTATGGGGCGATGCTGAGCGATATTATACCTGAGGTCTGTGTATGGGGCGATGCTGAGCGATATTATACCTGAGGTCTGTGTATGGGGCAATGCTGAGCGATATTATACCTGAGGTCTGTGCAGGGATGCTCGGATGTGCCTCATCCACGAATTCGGAAATCCGCGTGGTTGCAAAAAAAAATCCGCATTCGGCCCCGCCGCATGCGGATTTTCGCCCGCGTCCACGCAACCACGCGGATTTTTTCCCGTGAATGGCGTAATCACGCACGGATTCACGCCCGGAGGCGGATTTTCTTTTAACGTTAATAACAAAGCCCCCATACATGCTACAGTCCCCCAAATAGCATGAATTATCGAGGTGATAAGGGGCAACATAACTTCAACATAAAAAATTCCCCCAAAATTTTTTTTTCTAGAGAAAATGGATGTTAAAGTGAAATCAACACTTTAAATGGGGCTATTAATTTGTAATAAGTGGTTTTAAAAAGGGATATACGCGTTAAGCAGTCAAAGAGGTGAAGGCGAGTTCCAATGGCACTTGGCGGAGAAGGTACCGCTGGAGGAGGATGAGTGGCTGACGGCAAAAAGGCTCCAGAGAGGTTTTTGTAATTTTTTTTTTGTTTTTTTTTGCAGCAATTAGCAATGACATCGCAGCAGAGTTGTCAGTGGACACGGGCAGTGTGAACGCAGAGTGCAGTGGTGGTAGCGACTGAGTCAGGAGAAGGACTATGCGGGCGGTCAGTTCAGCAGCACAGAAGGACCACGGCAACATACTGGTGGTAGTAGTAGCAGCACAGCGTCATAGTGCTGGCCAAAAAATTAAATGCACCCGGCGACCCGGGTAGTGTGAACGCAGAGTGTAGTAGCAACTGAGTCAGGAGGACAAAGCGGGCGGTCAGTTCAGCAGCAGCAGCACAGTAGTAGTAGCACAGCGTCATAGTGCTGGCCAAAAAATTAAATGCACCCGGCGACCCGGGCAGTGTGAACGCAGAGTGTAGTAGCGACTGAGTCAGGAGGACAAAGCGGGCGGTCAGTTCAGCAGCAGCAGCACAGTAGTAGTAGCACAGCGTCATAGTGCTGGCCAAAAAATTAAATGCACCCGGCGACCCGGGCAGTGTGAACGCAGAGTGTAGTAGCGACTGAGTCAGGAGGACAAAGCGGGCGGTCAGTTCAGCAGCAGCAGCACAGTAGTAGTAGCACAGCGTCATAGTGCTGGCCAAAAAATTAAATGCACCCGGCGACCCGGGCAGTGTGAATGCAGAGTGTAGTAGCGACTGAGTCAGGAGGACAAAGCGGGCGGTCATTTCAGCAGCAGCAGCACAGTAGTAGTAGCACAGCGTCATAGTGCTGGCCAAAAAATTAAATGCACCCGGCGACCCGGGCAGTGTGAACGCAGAGTGTAGTAGCGACTGAGTCAGGAGGACAAAGCGGGCGGTCAGTTCAGCAGCAGCAGCACAGTAGTAGTAGCACAGCGTCATAGTGCTGGCCAAAAAATTAAATGCACCCGGCGACCCGGGCAGTGTGAACGCAGAGTGTAGTAGCGACTGAGTCAGGAGGACAAAGCGGGCGGTCAGTTCAGCAGCTCAGAAGGAGGACCATGGCAACTTACTGGTAGTAGTACCATAACACCAAAAAATTAACCAAGGTAGGCACTAGGCAGGTAGTAAATGTCTTTATAAAGGCAGGCATAGTTAACAACAGCACGTGCAGCAGCCACTTCATGTCCCCCTGTGTCCGACAATAGGGGCCAGGAACTCACCTTCCACCCAAGCCTGGTTGATTTTCAGGAAGGTGAGTTTGTCCACAGAGGCGTGGGAGAGCCGAGAGCGCTTCTCTGTGACCACGCCACCGGCCGCACTAAAGCATCTCTCTGAGAGGACACTGGAAGGAGGGCAGGATAGGAGTTCCAGGGCGTACTGAGAAAGCTCGCTCCAGATGTCCAGTCTCTTGACCCAGTACTCCAAGGGGTCCACGGGGCTGTCGGTGTCATTGAGCCCGCTGGATGACCCCATATAGTCAGACACCATGGTGGTCAGTCGTTGCTTGTGCTGGTTGGTGGTGGATGCTGTGGCGGGCACCTCTGTTCTGGGCTGCTGCACTGCATACAGGCTCTTGCTTAGGCTCATCAGGTCTCCTGGGCGCCAGTTGCTGCTGCTGCTGCTGGTGGTTGTTGTTGTGCTGCTAGTGGCAATGGCAGGCACCTCTTGCTGGCTTGGCAGAGCAGTTACAGTGGGGGTGGAAGGCTGGGGGAATGCTTCCAGTAGTCTGCGCACAAGGGCCTCCTTCAACTCCCTTGTGCGTTGCTCGGTGGTGGATGGCGTCATTAAGTCTCCCAGCTTCCCCTTCAGACGGGGATCAAGCATCAAGGTAATCCAGATGTCCTCCCTTGAACGCATCTGGATCACCCGGGGGTCCCTGCGAAGGCAGCGCAACATGTGCACAGCCATGGGAAACAAGTGGGCCCTGCCAGCAAGATCTTCCTCGTCCTCGCCATTGTCCCATAACGCATGCCTGTCCTCTTCCTGTGCCATGTCGTTGTCCTCCTCAAACCGCCATCCACGTACAACGCCTGCTGCACTCTGCTCCTCCTCCTCATTCAGGTTAGGGACCTCCAACTCTTCCACTACCTGCTGTGAGCCCTCCTCTGAGCTGGACTGTGCTGCCATCTGCTCCTGTTCTTCCAACTGCCTCAGGGCTTTATCCCCACGCTCAATTAAATTGTCCATTGCCTGCTCCAGTAGACAAACCAAGGGCACCCACTGGCACACAGAGGCCCGCTCCTCACTGACCATCTTGGTTGCCTCCAGGAAGGGACTCAGCACCAGGCATACTTGCTGCATCAGTGTCCACTGAGTGGCAGTAATCATGGGGACTTGCTGGTTGCTGGGGACACTTGGGTCTAGCATGTAGGCCCTAAGAGCCAGCCTGTGCTGACACAGCCGCTCCAACATGGCCAGAGTCGAATTCCAGCGAACTGGCATGTCGATGATCAGCCGGTGTTGTGGCCTTCCATACTGCTGCTGTAAGGTGGACAAGAGTGCAGAGGCAGTGGCTGACAGGCGGAAAAAGCGTACCACCGCCCGGGCATCCTGCAGCAGCTCGCTCATCCCCTGGTAGGTGCGCAAGAAGCGCTGCACCACAAGATTGAGCACGTGGGCCAAGCAGGGGATGTGCTGGAGGTTTCCCTGCTGCACTGCTGCCACCAGGTTGGCCCCGTTATCGGCTGCCACATACCCCACTTCCAGGCCTCTGGGGGTCAGCCACCTCCGCTCCTGCTTCCTGAGGGCGGCCAGGACGTTGGTGGCCGTAAGCCTCTCCTTCCCCAGGGTCACCAATGTTAAAAGGGCTTGGCAGTGCCGAGGCTTGGCGCTGCTGCTGCCGAGGCGGGCTTGCTTTCCGGGTGCTGAGGGAGTGTCGTGACAGGACCCTTCTGCATCCCCCCTGATCCCGCGTGGTGGCACCACTAGCTGGGCTGATGCGCTCTTGTCCTCCCTCCCTTCCATCAGTGTCATCCAGTGGGCCGTAAAGGACAGGTAGCGACCTGTCCCAAATCTGCTACTCCACGAGTCCATGGTCACGTGGACCCGCTTGCCCACAGAGTAGTCCAGGGAACGGGCCACGTTTTCCACCGCAAACTTGTGGAGTGCTGGGATCGCGCTCCTGCTTAAATAGTGGCGACTGGGGACTTGCCACTCGGGGATGCCAAATTGGAGCAGCGTCCGCATGGCGCTCCCCTCCTGCACCAGGGAGTAGGGAAGCAGCTGTGATGCCATGGCCCGGGCCAGCAAGCCATTTAGTTTGCGGATCCGCCTGTGGCTTGGAGGCAGAGGCTTGGTCAGACCCTGAAAGGTGTCGCTCAGCAGGGTATGACGACGCTGGGATGCAGGGGAGACAGAGGAGAGAGACGAACACTGGCTGCCAGCCTCAGTGTCCTGAGCAGCCGAGGTGGAAGAGCGCTTGCGTGCTACTACTGCTGCTGCTGTGGGGGATTCACGACCCTGAGGGAGGGAGGATGCTGCTGCGCTGGTGGGCCTTCTGCTCTCAGGAACCCCTGCCAGCAGTGCCTGCTTCCTCTTAAAGTCCGCATACTCGCGGCAGTGGCGGCTTCTCAGGTGGCCCTGGAGGGATGAGGTACCCATCTTGCTCAGACTTTTCCCACGGCTCAATCTTTTGCTGCATAACCTGCACACCGCATACCTTTTGTCATCAGTACATTCCTCAAAGCAATCCCACACTGGTGACTTTAATTTACTGCGGCCCCCACTAGCAGAGGGTGCAGCGGAGCAATGTGTGGTAGTAGTTGCCGGGGGTTGCATGGTGGTGGTGCCGGCTGAAGCAGTGTCCTGTCTACTTCCTCCACGCCCACTGCTGCCGATGCCCCTGCCCCTGCCTGACATATGGCGATATCCTTGCCTAGGCCGAGGTGACTCGTCATCCTGCTCTGACCATTCTTCCACGGACTCAGCAGGCTGCACATAGTTAGGGTCCACAACGTCGTCATCATCAGCAGCATCATCATAATCCAGCTCTTCCTCTGACTCCCTCGCCTCCTCTTCTGTCCCTACATCCCCAGACACAGACCCCTCTTCTTCATCACCAGAACTCAACAACGCTTGTGATTGTGGCCCGATCTCAATCTCTGCCAGATCAGTCCCCAGTAAGTCCTGAGCTTCTTGCATCAGCAGGTTCCCAGATGCCGGACTGAGGGACAGAACGCTGTCATCCTGGGAGGGCTGCTGACCAGTGGGTGCTGGGGTGGATGTCACAACAAGCGTGGGATGTTGGCTGCTGCTGCTACTGCTTGGAGTGGTGCTCACAGTAGAGGTCTGGGAGGAAGTCATGATGTCCATGAGTACGTCAGGTTCCATTTGCTCAACCACCACACGGGGACCAGAAACTTTAAAATATTTGGACAATGGCGTCCGCTGACTCGGCCCAGGCTTTTCTGCCCCCCTTTCTGCTGCATCACGACCACGTACAGCTGGGCGTACTCTCCCTGGACGTGGAGCAGTCCCAGAAGTGGCTGAGGCAATTGAACTCCCTTTCCTCTCACCCCGCGAAACCCTGCCAGACATGTTGCTAGTAATGAATCACTGGATGCAGTGGGCACAGTACAAGGTCACTGAAGGATGCAGTGGGCACAGTACAAGGTCACTGAAGGATGCAGTGGCCACAGTACAAGGTCACTGAAGGATGCAGTGGGCACTGGATATACAACTAGGCCACTGAAGGATGCAGTGGCCACAGTACAAGGTCACTTAAGGATGCAGTGGGCACAGCAGTGGGCACTGGATATACAACTAGGTCACTGAAGGATGCAGTGGGCACAGTACAAGGTCACTGAAGGATGCAGTGGGCACAGTACAAGGTCACTGAAGGATGCAGTGGCCACAGTACAAGGTCACTGAAGGATGCAGTGGGCACAGCAGTGGGCACTGGATATACAACTAGGTCACTGAAGGATGCAGTGGGCACAGTACAAGGTCACTGAAGGATGCAGTGGGCACAGTACAAGGTCACTGAAGGATGCAGTGGGCACAGTACAAGGTCACTGAAGGATGCAGTGGGCACAGCAGTGGGCACTGGATATACAACTAGGTCACTGAAGGATGCAGTGGCCACAGTACAAGGTCACTGAAGGATGCAGTGGGCACAGCAGTGGGCACTGGATATACAACTAGGTCACTGAAGGATGCAGTGGGCACAGTACAAGGTCACTGAAGGATGCAGTGGCCACAGTACAAGGTCACTGAAGGATGCAGTGGGCACAACAGTGGGCACTGGATATACAACTAGGTCACTGAAGGATGCAGTGGGCACAGTACAAGGTCACTGAAGGATGCAGTGGTCACTGGATATACAACTAGGTCACTGAAGGATGCAGTGGGCACAGTACAAGGTCACTGAAGGATGCAGTGGGCACAGTACAAGGTCACTGAAGGATGCAGTGGGCACAGTACAAGGTCACTGAAGGATGCAGTGGGCACAGCAGTGGGCACTGGATATACAACTAGGTCACTGAAGGATGCAGTGGCCACAGTACAAGGTCACTGAAGGATGCAGTGGGCACTGGATATACAACTAGGTCACTGAAGGATGCAGTGGGCACAGTACAAGGTCACTGAAGGATGCAGTGGCCACAGTACAAGGTCACTGAAGGATGCAGTGGGCACAGCAGTGGGCACTGGATATACAACTAGGTCACTGAAGGATGCAGTGGGCACAGTACAAGGTCACTGAAAGATGCAGTGGGCACAGTACAAGGTCACTGAAGGATGCAGTGGGGACAGTACAAGGTCACTGAAGGATGCAGTGGGCACAGCAGTGGGCACTGGATATACAACTAGGTCACTGAAGGATGCAGTGGCCACAGTACAAGGTCACTGAAGGATGCAGTGGGCACAGCAGTGGCCACTGGATATACAACTAGGTCACTGAAGGATGCAGTGGCCACAGTAAAAGGTCACTGAAGGATGCAGTGGGCACAGCAGTGGGCACTGGATATACAACTAGGTCACTGAAGGATGCAGTGGGCACACAAGGATGTCACACTGTGTAATGAGATGCTCATATGCCAGCGAGCGAGCGAGCAGTGGGCACTGGGCACGGCACAAGGTCACTGACAGAATGAATGAACAGCGCTGGCAGAGAGTGGCGGCGCCGGCGGTGTGACTGGCTGCCTGCAAATAGTACAAGTGTATAACTGTCACTGGAATATACAAGTGAACACTGCAGCTGCACTAACCTGCCTGCCTGCACTCTACACACAGATAATCCCCACTCCCACTACACTGCAGCACTGAACCTGCCTGCACAGCACTACACACAGTTAAATAATCACTAGACTCCCACACTCCCACTACACTACACTGACTACAACTAACTACAGCAATCACTCACTGACTAGCTAACTGTGTACAGTATAAGAGCAGTGTTAGCAAAAAAAAAACGCTTTGTTTTTAACACAATAAATGCACTTGCTCAAACAACAATGGCCTGGAGATAATCCTCTCAGCACCACAGTCTAACAAGGACAGAGCTTTTCCATCATGGCCGCCGCTTTATATTTAGGAGGGGAGGGCATAGCTCCCCTCCTGTGATTGGTTGCTAGGGCCTGGCTGGGGCACTCTGATTGGCCTGCAATGTGTCACTTCCGCATAGTTTGACGCATTTCCGCAGACCACGACTTCAGCACCGGGTTTCACGAGCGTGAATGCGGATTTCTGTCCGCATTCACGCGAAGCCGAAGTAGATTTTCGAGGTTGAAAATCTATTCACGGATTTTCGTGTCCGAGGCGGAATGCGTCAAAATGGTCGTGAATCCACGCGTAAGCGTGATCACGACCTGGCGGTGAGCACCACTGGGTCTGTGTATGGGGCCATGCTGAGCGATATTATACCTGAGGTCTGTGTATGAGGCCATGCTGAGCGATATTATACCTGAGGTCTGTGTATGGGGCGATGCTGAGCGATATTATACCTGAGGTCTGTGTATGGGGCGATGCTGAGCGATATTATACCTGAGGTCTGTGTATGGGGCGATGCTGAGCGATATTATACCTGAGGTCTGTGTATGGGGCGATGCAGAGCGATATTATACCTGAGGTCTGTGTATGGGGCGATGCTGAGCGATATTATACCTGAGGTCTGTGTATGGGGCGATGCTGAGCGATATTATACCTGAGGTCTGTGTATGGGGCGATGCTGAGCGATATTATACCTGAGGTCTGTGTATGGGGCCATGCTGAGCGATATTATACCTGAGGTCTGTGTATGGGGCCATGCTAATCGATATTATACCTGAGGTCTGTGTATGGGGCGATGCTGAGCGATATTATACCTGAGGTCTGTGTATGGGGCCATGCTGAGCGATATTATACCTGAGGTCTGTGTATGGGGCCATGCTGAGCGATATTATACCTGAGGTCTGTGTATGGGGCCATGCTGAGCGATATTATACCTGAGGTCTGTGTATGGGGTGATGCTGAGCGATATTATACCTGAGGTCTGTGTATGAGGCCATGCTGAGTGATATTATACCTGAGGTCTGTGTATGGGGCAATGCTGAGCGATATTATACCTGAGGTCTGTGTATGGGGCGATGCTGAGCAATATACCTGAGGTCTGTGTATGGGGTGATGCTGAGCGATATTATACCTGAGGTCTGTGTATGGGGCGATGCTGAGCGATATACCTGAGGTCTGTGTATGGGGCGATGCTGAGCGATATTATGGTGCCGTTTGGGAAGGGGAGGTGGAGAGTTTAGCTGGCAGTGTGTAGGGCTGGATCATATTTCACAAGGTGGCTGCTATGGCTTCAATACGCTCAAGCTATGTACACACATGCGAGAATTGTCACCCATAAGAGATCGAGAAACGATCCCTCGGGCAATAATTCAGGGAATGATGTTGTACAGACACGCCCCTAGCCTTGAGGCCAGCAATGTGCTCTGTTGCTATGTAGGAGGGCAGAGGGACGACAATCGGCGTATGTCGGAGGTGCTTTAATTAGTGGGGGGGGGGGGGGGGGCTGGTAAAAAGCATTATGAATAGTTGTGCTCAGGCATCGGGGATCGTTAAAGATCCTACAGGACGGATCTTTAATGTTGCCCGAGCAATAGCGATCTGCAGCCCCTGTACACACATAATGATCGTCAGTTGAAACTGAAACAGCGGATAACGACAGACGCATGTGTGTGCGTAGCTTTAGGGTGCATATACACATGCAGTTTTGATTGGACAATAATTGGCAATTTTTTCCACCTCTATGTAGTGTGAGGGCCAATAGAATGCATAATATGAGCAGACTGTGTAGGTAAAACCTCATACTGCACGGAAGTAGTAAAATTGGCCGATCCGAAGTGAAGCAGGCATGTACAGGGAGCAGTCCTCATGCTCACTGTCCCCCCACCCCCATTCACCTCTATCTCCCTCTGTTCTCTCCTAAATGCCAGCAGAAGCTGCTTCAGGGTTGGCAGGCACTAGGCCTGGCGTGTGCGCGTCATTGACTCGTTGTGCGCAATGATGTGTGCTGCCGGGCCTAACGCTTGTGCACTGCTGCTGACCCGGAAGCAGCTTTTGCTTGCTTCTAGGAGAGAGCAGAGGGGGATGGAAGTGAATGTGGAGGGAGGGGGGGGACAGTGGGCATGAGGACTACTCCCTGTACCTGCCTGCTTCAATTCTGATTGGCCAATTTTACTACTTTCATGCAGTATGAGGTTTGAGGCTTAAGTGCCTCTTGAAAGCGGATCAGAGATGAAAAACTAACTATAACAAGTAACTTGTCTATATATCTTATCTAAAGTTTAGATAGTTCACACAGCATATCTAGCTGCAAACAGCTTCAAAAGTTTATGATTATTTATTCCTATGATACAATGAGGGCAGCCATGTTCTGTTTGTCACATTGTCACAGGCTGAGGGCTGGAGATGCTATCAGTCTATAGCGGCGCTCAGTAAGTAACGTCGGCACCGTCAGAAGATGGAGCCGAAGTTGTTGCTTAAAAAACACAATAATTCGGCCTCCAGCAATCGCTGGAAGCCAAATTATTTCATTCCCCCACTATCCATGGTGACCTGGAGGGGGAATAGTAATTAAAATGGCCTGGACTTGTGCAGCAGCAGGATCAGCCATATACCGCTGTATCCTGCGCCCAAGTCTACCGGCGCCGATTTGAAATGTACTCTATTGAGGAGCCGCATGTGCGCAGTGGCCAGTCAGTGTGGAAGGGGATCGCTGAGGGGGACTGGAGGGCAGCTTAGTGACATCGTGGGCACAGGGCAGCTGCAGGGGGCTGCTAGAAGCCCCAGATAAATTAAACCTGCTTTGATTTCTTTTTTTTTTTTTTACTTAATACGATTCCCTTTAACTCACCTCTCCAAATTTGCATCCAGCTGCACACAAGCATATGACTGTAGGCGGAGCATAACAGACATTGGAGGTGGGGCTTATTGTGGAGTGTGGACTAGGAGGGGGCAGGGCTGTGGTTCGATTTAGAGGCAGAGATTTGCAAGGGGACATTGTGGTCAATGACCGCTGCTCAGGGTAAAGTCCCCCTCAGGATAAAGACCCTGACCATGTATATTTGCTACCAAAACGAATGATGGGAAGTTCGGATCTTTTCAATGATCCGGATGATTTGAATCGGATCATTGAAAAGATCCGGATCTTTGATCCGAATCTCGGATCATTTTACAAGGGAAGCATTCGGGGGTGAAATGACTAGCAGGACAGGAGAAGGGGAGGGGGGTGGACACACAGAGAAGGGGAGAAGATGGGCAGAGGGCAGGGAGTGGACAGAGAAGGGAGGAGGGAAGCAGAGAGCATAAATGTTTGTTAGCACACAATACCCACATGCTGCAATCAGGGGTGAGCCTGGGGTGCCTGGCACCTGGGTGCAAGATTTTCTCTGGCGCCTATGGGAGTGGTTAAATTAACCACGCCCAACCACATAACCACACCCATGTCCTTCCTAATCACACCCACACCTTCCACCTCTTTACGCATGCATGTGATACCCCATTCCTACCCCTCTTCCATGGGCTTGCTCCTGGCTGGCTTTGGCTTCCTGCGAGTGACAGTCTGCTAGTCTCTGGACTGACTCAGGCTGAGAGGCTCTGCGAGTGCGACGCAGTCACACACTGCGTATTTATGGCTGCCTGCGGCCACCCTACTCTCGCTCGCTGACATCGGCTCCTCCCCCCTGCCAAGCCCAAGGTGGGCTGCCTGTATCTTTCCCGTTGCGCCACACAGCCTGCCAGTGTTGCCAACCTTTCACGTTATTTTTTACTGACAAATACCTAAAAATTTACTGACAAAAGATTATTTTTACTGACAAAAATTCCCCACTAAATGCACATAAGAGACAGCTTTTCCCCATGTAAATGCACATAACGAGAGACTGCTTTTCCCCATGTAAATGCACATAACGAGAGACTGCTTTTCCCCATGTAAATGCACATAACGAGAGACTGCTTTTCCCCATGTAAATGCACATAACGAGAGACTGCTTTTCCCCATGTAAATGCACATAACAAGAGACTGCTTTTCACCAGCAAATGCACATAACAAGAGACTGCTTTTCACCAGCAAATGCACATAACAAGAGACTGCTTTTCACCAGCAAATGCACATAACAAGAGACTGCTTTTCACCAGCAAATGCACATAACAAGAGACTGCTTTTCACCAGCAAATTCACATAACAAGAGACTGCTTTTCACCAGGAAATGCACATAATGACAAACAGCCAGTGTCCCCAGGATATGTAGCCAGGGGGTATATGTGCCCGGGATAGGTAGCCAGGGGGTATATGTGCCCGGGATAGGTAGCCAGGGGGTATATGTGCCCGGGATAGGTAGCCAGGGGGTATATGTGCCCGGGATAGGTAGCCAGGGGGTATATGTGCCCGGGATAGGTAGCCAGGGGGTATATGTGCCCGGGATAGGTAGCCAGGGGGTATATGTGCCCGGGATAGGTAGCCAGGGGGTATATGTGCCCGGGATAGGTAGCCAGGGGGTATATGTGCCCGGGATAGGTAGCCAGGGGGTATATGTGCCCAGGATAGGTAGCCAGGGGGTATTATGTGCCCAGGATAGGTAGCCAGGGGGTAATATGTGCCCAGGATAGGTAGCCAGGGGGTAATATGTGCCCAGGATAGGTAGCCAGGGGGTAATATGTGCCCAGGATAGGTAGCCAGGGGGTATATGTGCCCAGGATAGGTAGCCAGGGGGTATATGTGCCCAGGATAGGTAGCCAGGGGGTATATGTGCCCAGGATAGGTAGCCAGAGGGTAATATGTGCCCAGGATAGGTAGCCAGAGGGTAATATGTGCCCAGGATAGGTAGCCAGGGGGTAATATGTGCCCAGGATAGGTAGCCAGAGGGTATATGTGCCCAGGATAGGTAGCCAGGGGGTATATGTGCCCAGGATAGGTAGCCAGGGGGTATATGTGCCCAGGATAGGTAGCCAGGGGGTATATGTGCCCAGGATAGGTAGCCAGGGGGTATATGTGCCCAGGATAGGTAGCCAGGGGGTATATGTGCCCAGGATAGGTAGCCAGGGGGTATATGTGCCCAGGATAGGTAGCCAGGGGGTATTATGTGCCCAGGATAGGTAGCCAGGGGGTATTATGTGCCCAGGATAGGTAGCCAGGGGGTATTATGTGCCCAGGATAGGTAGCCAGGGGGTAATATGTGCCCAGGATAGGTAGCCAGGGGGTAATATGTGCCCAGGATAGGTAGCCAGAGGGTAATATGTGCCCAGGATAGGTAGCCAGGGGGTATTATGTGCCCAGGATAGGTAGCCAGGGGGTAATATGTGCCCAGGATAGGTAGCCAGGGGGTAATATGTGCCCAGGATAGGTAGCCAGGGGGTAATATGTGCCCAGGATAGGTAGCCAGAGGGTAATATGTGCCCAGGATAGGTAGCCAGGGGGTAATATGTGCCCAGGATAGGTAGCCAGAGGGTAATATGTGCCCAGGATAGGTAGCCAGGGGGTAATATGTGCCCAGGATAGGTAGCCAGGGGGTAATATGTGCCCAGGATAGGTAGCCAGGGGGTAATATGTGCCCAGGATAGGTAGCCAGGGGGTAATATGTGCCCAGGATAGGTAGCCAGAGGGTAATATGTGCCCAGGATAGGTAGCCAGGGGGTAATATGTGCCCAGGATAGGTAGCCAGGGGGTAATATGTGCCCAGGATAGGTAGCCAGGGGGTAATATGTGCCCAGGATAGGTAGCCAGGGGGTATAGGGTCCCCGTTTAGGTAGTGACAGGAGCGCACCCAATCCTCCCCTCCCGCCGCTGCTGCCTCTGCCGCCGCCGCTCCCTCCTCACCTTGCAGCAGCTTCAGACCTCAATCAGCGGGCGACCCGACCAGTAAGAAGGCGCCAGGCGCACCCGCTCTATATGCGGAAGTGATGTCACTTCCGCATATCAGTGCGGCGTGCTAGGTCCTAGCGCCCGCCCGCCTGATCGAGGTCTGACGCGGCGCCGGCGGCTAGAGGGAGGGAGGGAGCGAGCGAGCGAGCGGCGGCCACAGGGGGAGAGCGGCGGCCGGGCGGCGCCTCTCAGAGGCAGGCGCCTGGGTGCCTTGCACCCGCAGCACCCGCCCAGGCTCGGCCCTGGCTGCAATCATATGCTTTACATATATTTCACCTACATGTTCATCTGTATACCTTGAATGCAAATGTCGCACAGTGAAAGAAAGCATTCCTCAAAGTATTCCCAGAAGATAAGTGCAGCTGTATAGAGCCGAGTGCAGGAGGCTCATTTTGCCCAGCAATCACAGTGCCTGCAACGTTACTGAGCTGTGCTGAGCCAAAAGTTTCCAATGTGATCACTGTGCAGCACTACGGAACAGACAGCCTATAATGGGCAGCACATTACAGCCAGTATGTGTGCTCTACACATATCTGGCAGTGGCACTCATGTCCCCTCTCTCTCATCTACCTGTCCCTGGCTCCTCTCCAACAGAGCGATCCATCTCTGCTCTGCTTCCAGGACCCCGCTGAGAGGGGGCGTGTCGCTCCTGGTCCCGCCCCTTTTGCGATCCGAATCACTCATTTTGATGATTCGGATGATTCGACTCACAAAATAGATTCGGATCAAAGGTCCGAATCGTTCATAATCCGGACAACACTACAAGGCAGTTTTTTTTTTTTGTAATTTGACCAGCCCAGGATGGGTGCCATCAACCTATTTCTGTTACTAGACATCTAATTGTATCGTCTCCATCCTACCTCCCTGTGTAATTCCTGCTACCGGCCGCTAGGGGGAGCTCCGGTATAACTGCTTGTTCCTCCCTGGAGCTTCTGCCTGAGAATGTCGGGGCTGAGAGCTCCTGGCTATCGGGGATGTAGAGAGAGACGACGCACGTCTGCCTCCGATGCTGTCGCTGCCCGTCTGCGAGCGCGAGAAGGCTGAGTGCCTGGGTGACGTCATAGAAGCTATTGTGACGCGGGTGTGCAGGTGGACCGCTCGAGACCGCTGAGGATGGCACCTGCAGTGACACGTGACCACGCCCCTCTACTATTGCTGAGTCATGCTAGTGGATTGGTGAGGCATTATGTACAGTAGGGAAAGGTGAGGGAGCGCGTGTGCTGCGCTGTATATACTGCTGGACATGCATCATGCAGTTATGTACTCAGTGAGGTGCATATGACTATCCACACTCAAGCTTGAGACACACATCCAATTTTGATTGGCCAATCTTATCACTGCCATGTCGTATGAGAGGCTTACTTGCACAAGCTGGTCTCAGTATTTATAGTCTCTTACTTTACATTGAGGTGGTAAAAGTCTAGCAATTGGCCAATCAATGTTGGATGTGTGTATGCACCCTAAGTTACTTTCCCTCTATCTGCATTCTGCAATGCTGGGGTTATGTGATATACTCATGGCCCGGCTGTCTAGAGTACTCTGGCCCGCCCCTTAGAATGTGGCTGCTCCTCCCCTTCTTAGTGCTGTCAGACTGGGCAGCTCCGCCCCCTGATCTCCCAGCAATACAGCAGAAGCTGTCACCTTGTTAGCCACAGCTTGGCACTGACACACTGGCCTGCCCTTTAATATGTCGCTGCTCCTCCCCTCCTCAATGCTGCTGGTGCACCCAGAGAAGCATATAGTAACATGTCATGCATACTGTGATCTTCTGGGCTGTGTCTATAACCTGAGGTTTGTGTATGGGGCGATACTGAGCGATATTATACATGAGGTCTGTGTATGGGGCGATGCTGAGCGATATTATACCTGAGGTCTGTGTATGGGGCGATGCTGAGCGATATTATACCTGAGGTCTGTGTATGGGGCGATGCTGAGCGATATTATACCTGAGGTCTGTGTATGGGGCGATGCTGAGCGATATTATACCTGAGGTCTGTGTATGGGGCGATGCTGAGCGATATTATACCTGAGGTCTGTGTATGGGGCGATGCTGAGTGATATTATACCTGAGGTCTGTGTATGGGGCCATGCTGAGCGATATTATACCTGAGGTCTGTGTATGGGGCAATGCTGAGCGATATTATACCTGAGGTCTGTGCAGGGATGCTCGGATGTGCCTCATCCACGAATTCGGAAATCCGCGTGGTTGCAAAAAAAAAATCCGCATTCGGCCCCGCCGCATGCGGATTTTCGCCCGCGTCCACGCAACCACGCGGATTTTTTCCCGTGAATGGCGTAATCACGCACGGATTCACGCCCGGAGGCGGATTTTCTTTTAACGTTAATAACAAAGCCCCCATACATGCTACAGTCCCCCAAATAGCATGAATTATCGAGGTGATAAGGGGCAACATAACTTCAACATAAAAAATTCCCCAAAAATTTTTTTTTCTAGAGAAAATGGATGTTAAAGTGAAATCAACACTTTAAATGGGGCTATTAATTTGTAATAAGTGGTTTTAAAAAGGGATATACGCGTTAAGCAGTCAAAGAGGTGAAGGCGAGTTCCAATGGCACTTGGCGGAGAAGGTACCGCTGGAGGAGGATGAGTGGCTGACGGCAAAAAGGCTCCAGAGAGGTTTTTGTAATTTCTTTTTTGTTTTTTTTTGCAGCAATTAGCAATGACATCGCAGCAGAGTTGTCAGAGGACACGGGCAGTGTGAACGCAGAGTGCAGTGGTGGTAGCGACTGAGTCAGGAGAAGGACTATGCGGGCGGTCAGTTCAGCAGCACAGAAGGACCACGGCAACATACTGGTGGTAGTAGTAGCAGCACAGCGTCATAGTGCTGGCCAAAAAATTAAATGCACCCGGCGACCCGGGTAGTGTGAACGCAGAGTGTAGTAGCAACTGAGTCAGGAGGACAAAGCGGGCGGTCAGTTCAGCAGCAGCAGCACAGTAGTAGTAGCACAGCGTCATAGTGCTGGCCAAAAAATTAAATGCACCCGGCGACCCGGGCAGTGTGAACGCAGAGTGTAGTAGCGACTGAGTCAGGAGGACAAAGCGGGCGGTCAGTTCAGCAGCAGCAGCACAGTAGTAGTAGCACAGCGTCATAGTGCTGGCCAAAAAATTAAATGCACCCGGCGACCCGGGCAGTGTGAACGCAGAGTGTAGTAGCGACTGAGTCAGGAGGACAAAGCGGGCGGTCAGTTCAGCAGCAGCAGCACAGTAGTAGTAGCACAGCGTCATAGTGCTGGCCAAAAAATTAAATGCACCCGGCGACCCGGGCAGTGTGAACGCAGAGTGTAGTAGCGACTGAGTCAGGAGGACAAAGCGGGCGTTCAGTTCAGCAGCAGCAGCACAGTAGTAGTAGCACAGCGTCATAGTGCTGGCCAAAAAATTAAATGCACCCGGCGACCCGGGCAGTGTGAACGCAGAGTGTAGTAGCGACTGAGTCAGGAGGACAAAGCGGGCGGTCAGTTCAGCAGCAGCAGCACAGTAGTAGTAGCACAGCGTCATAGTACTGGCCAAAAAATTAAATGCACCCGGCGACCCGGGCAGTGTGAACGCAGAGTGTAGTAGCGACTGAGTCAGGAGGACAAAGCGGGCGGTCAGTTCAGCAGCAGCAGCACAGTAGTAGTAGCACAGCGTCATAGTGCTGGCCAAAAAATTAAATGCACCCGGCGACCCGGGCAGTGTGAACGCAGAGTGTAGTAGCGACTGAGTCAGGAGGACAAAGCGGGCGGTCAGTTCAGCAGCAGCAGCACAGTAGTAGTAGCACAGCGTCATAGTGCTGGCCAAAAAATTAAATGCACCCGGCGACCCGGGCAGTGTGAATGCAGAGTGTAGTAGCGACTGAGTCAGGAGGACAAAGCGGGCGGTCAGTTCAGCAGCTCAGAAGGAGGACCATGGCAACTTACTGGTAGTAGTACCATAACACCAAAAAATTAACCAAGGTAGGCACTAGGCAGGTAGTAAATGTCTTTATAAAGGCAGGCATAGTTAACAACAGCACGTGCAGCAGCCACTTCATGTCCCCCTGTGTCCGACAATAGGGGCCAGGAACTCACCTTCCACCCAAGCCTGGTTGATTTTCAGGAAGGTGAGTTTGTCCACAGAGGCGTGGGAGAGCCGAGAGTGCTTCTCTGTGACCACGCCACCGGCCGCACTAAAGCATCTCTCTGAGAGGACACTGGAAGGAGGGCAGGATAGGAGTTCCAGGGCGTACTGGGAAAGCTCGCTCCAGATGTCCAGTCTCTTGACCCAGTACTCCAAGGGGTCCACGGGGCTGTCGGTGTCATTGAGCCCGCTGGATGACCCCATATAGTCAGACACCATGGTGGTCAGTCGTTGCTTGTGCTGGTTGGTGGTGGATGCTGTGGCGGGCACCTCTGTTCTGGGCTGCTGCACTGCATACAGGCTCTTGCTTAGGCTCATCAGGTCTCCGGGGCGCCAGTTGCTGCTGCTGCTGCTGGTGGTTGTTGTTGTGCTGCTAGTGGCAATGGCAGGCACCTCTTGCTGGCTTGGCAGAGCAGTTACAGTGGGGGTGGAAGGCTGGGGGAATGCTTCCAGTAGTCTGCGCACAAGGGCCTCCTTCAACTCCCTTGTGCGTTGCTCGGTGGTGGATGGCGTCATTAAGTCTCCCAGCTTCCCCTTCAGACGGGGATCAAGCATCAAGGTAATCCAGATGTCCTCCCTTGAACGCATCTGGATCACCCGGGGGTCCCTGCGAAGGCAGCGCAACATGTGCACAGCCATGGGAAACAAGTGGGCCCTGCCAGCAAGATCTTCCTCGTCCTCGCCATTGTCCCATAACGCATGCCTGTCCTCTTCCTGTGCCATGTCGTTGTCCTCCTCAAACCGCCATCCACGTACAACGCCTGCTGCACTCTGCTCCTCCTCCTCATTCAGGTTAGGGACCTCCAACTCTTCCACTACCTGCTGTGAGCCCTCCTCTGAGCTGGACTGTGCTGCCATCTGCTCCTGTTCTTCCAACTGCCTCAGGGCTTCATCCCCACGCTCAATTAAATTGTCCATTGCCTGCTCCAGTAGACAAACCAAGGGCACCCACTGGCACACAGAGGCCCGCTCCTCACTGACCATCTTGGTTGCCTCCAGGAAGGGACTCAGCACCAGGCATACTTGCTGCATCAGTGTCCACTGAGTGGCAGTAATCATGGGGACTTGCTGGTTGCTGGGGACACTTGGGTCTAGCATGTAGGCCCTAAGAGCCAGCCTGTGCTGACACAGCCGCTCCAACATGGCCAGAGTCGAATTCCAGCGAACTGGCATGTCGATGATCAGCCGGTGTTGTGGCCTTCCATACTGCTGCTGTAAGGTGGACAAGAGTGCAGAGGCAGTGGCTGACAGGCGGAAAAAGCGTACCACCGCCCGGGCATCCTGCAGCAGCTCGCTCATCCCCTGGTAGGTGCGCAAGAAGCGCTGCACCACAAGATTGAGCACGTGGGCCAAGCAGGGGATGTGCTGGAGGTTTCCCTGCTGCACTGCTGCCACCAGGTTGGCCCCGTTATCGGCTGCCACATACCCCACTTCCAGGCCTCTGGGGGTCAGCCACCTCCGCTCCTGCTTCCTGAGGGCGGCCAGGACGTTGGTGGCCGTAAGCCTCTCCTTCCCCAGGGTCACCAATGTTAAAAGGGCTTGGCAGTGCCGAGGCTTGGCGCTGCTGCTGCCGAGGCGGGCTTGCTTTCCGGGTGCTGAGGGAGTGTCGTGACAGGACCCTTCTGCATCCCCCCTGATCCCGCGTGGTGGCACCACTAGCTGGGCTGATGCGCTCTTGTCCTCCCTCCCTTCCATCAGTGTCATCCAGTGGGCCGTAAAGGACAGGTAGCGACCTGTCCCAAATCTGCTACTCCACGAGTCCATGGTCACGTGGACCCGCTTGCCCACAGAGTAGTCCAGGGAACGGGCCACGTTTTCCACCGCAAACTTGTGGAGTGCTGGGATCGCGCTCCTGCTTAAATAGTGGCGACTGGGGACTTGCCACTCGGGGATGCCAAATTGGAGCAGCGTCCGCATGGCGCTCCCCTCCTGCACCAGGGAGTAGGGAAGCAGCTGTGATGCCATGGCCCGGGCCAGCAAGCCATTTAGTTTGCGGATCCGCCTGTGGCTTGGAGGCAGAGGCTTGGTCAGACCCTGAAAGGTGTCGCTCAGCAGGGTATGACGACGCTGGGATGCAGGGGAGACAGAGGAGAGAGACGAACACTGGCTGCCAGCCTCAATGTCTGTGTCCTGAGCAGCCGAGGTGGAAGAGCGCTTGCGTGCTACTACTGCTGCTGCTGTGGGGGATTCACGACCCTGAGGGAGGGAGGATGCTGCTGCGCTGGTGGGCCTTCTGCTCTCAGGAACCCCTGCCAGCAGTGCCTGCTTCCTCTTAAAGTCCGCATACTCGCGGCAGTGGCGGCTTCTCAGGTGGCCCTGGAGGGATGAGGTACCCATCTTGCTCAGACTTTTCCCACGGCTCAATCTTTTGCTGCATAACCTGCACACCGCATACCTTTTGTCATCAGTACATTCCTCAAAGCAATCCCACACTGGTGACTTTAATTTACTGCGGCCCCCACTAGCAGAGGGTGCAGCGGAGCAATGTGTGGTAGTAGTTGCCGTGGGTTGCATGGTGGTGGTGCCGGCTGAAGCAGTGTCCTGTCTACTTCCTCCACGCCCACTGCTGCCGATGCCCCTGCCCCTGCCTGACATATGGCGATATCCTTGCCTAGGCCGAGGTGACTCGTCATCCTGCTCTGACCATTCTTCCACGGACTCAGCAGGCTGCACATAGTTAGGGTCCACAACGTCGTCATCATCATCAGCAGCATCATCATAATCCAGCTCTTCCTCTGACTCCCTCGCCTCCTCTTCTGTCCCTACATCCCCAGACACAGACCCCTCTTCTTCATCACCAGAACTCAACAACGCTTGTGATTGTGGCCCGATCTCAATCTCTGCCAGATCAGTCCCCAGTAAGTCCTGAGCTTCTTGCATCAGCAGGTTCCCAGATGCCGGACTGAGGGACAGAACGCTGTCATCCTGGGAGGGCTGCTGACCAGTGGGTGCTGGGGTGGATGTCACAACAAGCATGGGATGTTGGCTGCTGCTGCTACTGCTTGGAGTGGTGCTCACAGTAGAGGTCTGGGAGGAAGTCATGATGTCCATGAGTACGTCAGGTTCCATTTGCTCAACCACCACACGGGGACCAGAAACTTTAAAATATTTGGACAATGGCGTCCGCTGACTCGGCCCAGGCTTTTCTGCCCCCCTTTCTGCTGCATCACGACCACGTACAGCTGGGCGTACTCTCCCTGGACGTGGAGCAGTCCCAGAAGTGGCTGAGGCAATTGAACTCCCTTTCCTCTCACCCCGCGAAACCCTGCCAGACATGTTGCTAGTAATGAATCACTGGATGCAGTGGGCACAGTACAAGGTCACTGAAGGATGCAGTGGGCACAGTACAAGGTCACTGAAGGATGCAGTGGCCACAGTACAAGGTCACTGAAGGATGCAGTGGGCACTGGATATACAACTAGGCCACTGAAGGATGCAGTGGCCACAGTACAAGGTCACTTAAGGATGCAGTGGGCACAGCAGTGGGCACTGGATATACAACTAGGTCACTGAAGGATGCAGTGGGCACAGTACAAGGTCACTGAAGGATGCAGTGGGCACAGTACAAGGTCACTGAAGGATGCAGTGGCCACAGTACAAGGTCACTGAAGGATGCAGTGGGCACAGCAGTGGGCACTGGATATACAACTAGGTCACTGAAGGATGCAGTGGGCACAGTACAAGGTCACTGAAGGATGCAGTGGGCACAGTACAAGGTCACTGAAGGATGCAGTGGGCACAGTACAAGGTCACTGAAGGATGCAGTGGGCACAGCAGTGGGCACTGGATATACAACTAGGTCACTGAAGGATGCAGTGGCCACAGTACAAGGTCACTGAAGGATGCAGTGGGCACAGCAGTGGGCACTGGATATACAACTAGGTCACTGAAGGATGCAGTGGGCACAGTACAAGGTCACTGAAGGATGCAGTGGCCACAGTACAAGGTCACTGAAGGATGCAGTGGGCACAGCAGTGGGCACTGGATATACAACTAGGTCACTGAAGGATGCAGTGGGCACAGTACAAGGTCACTGAAGGATGCAGTGGGCACTGGATATACAACTAGGTCACTGAAGGATGCAGTGGGCACAGTACAAGGTCACTGAAGGATGCAGTGGGCACAGTACAAGGTCACTGAAGGATGCAGTGGGCACAGTACAAGGTCACTGAAGGATGCAGTGGGCACAGCAGTGGGCACTGGATATACAACTAGGTCACTGAAGGATGCAGTGGCCACAGTACAAGGTCACTGAAGGATGCAGTGGGCACAGCAGTGGGCACTGGATATACAACTAGGTCACTGAAGGATGCAGTGGGCACAGTACAAGGTCACTGAAGGATGCAGTGGCCACAGTACAAGGTCACTGAAGGATGCAGTGGGCACAGCAGTGGGCACTGGATATACAACTAGGTCACTGAAGGATGCAGTGGGCACAGTACAAGGTCACTGAAAGATGCAGTGGGCACAGTACAAGGTCACTGAAGGATGCAGTGGGGACAGTACAAGGTCACTGAAGGATGCAGTGGGCACAGCAGTGGGCACTGGATATACAACTAGGTCACTGAAGGATGCAGTGGCCACAGTACAAGGTCACTGAAGGATGCAGTGGGCACAGCAGTGGCCACTGGATATACAACTAGGTCACTGAAGGATGCAGTGGCCACAGTAAAAGGTCACTGAAGGATGCAGTGGGCACAGCAGTGGGCACTGGATATACAACTAGGTCACTGAAGGATGCAGTGGGCACACAAGGATGTCACACTGTGTAATGAGATGCTCATATGCCAGCGAGCGAGCAGTGGGCACTGGGCACGGCACAAGGTCACTGACAGAATGAATGAACAGCGCTGGCAGAGAGTGGCGGCGCCGGCGGTGTGACTGGCTGCCTGCAAATAGTACAAGTGTATAACTGTCACTGGAATATACAAGTGAACACTGCAGCTACACTAACCTGCCTGCCTGCACTCTACACACAGATAATCCCCACTCCCACTACACTGCAGCACTGAACCTGCCTGCACAGCACTACACACAGTTAAATAATCACTAGACTCCCACACTCCCACTACACTACACTGACTACAACTAACTACAGCAATCACTCACTGACTAGCTAACTGTGTACAGTATAAGAGCAGTGTTAGCAAAAAAAACGCTTTGTTTTTAACACAATAAATGCACTTGCTCAAACAACAATGGCCTGGAGATAATCCTCTCAGCACCACAGTCTAACAAGGACAGAGCTTTTCCATCATGGCCGCCGCTTTATATTTAGGAGGGGAGGGCATAGCTCCCCTCCTGTGATTGGTTGCTAGGGCCTGGCTGGGGCACTCTATTAGGCCTGCAATGTGTCACTTCCGCATAGTTTGACGCATTTCCGCAGACCACGACTTCAGCACCGGGTTTCACGAGCGTGAATGCGGATTTCTGTCCGCATTCACGCGAAGCCGAAGTAGATTTTCGTGGTTGAAAATCTATTCACGGATTTTCGTGTCCGAGGCGGAATGCGTCAAAATGGTCGTGAATCCACGCGTAAGCGTGATCACGACCTGGCGGTGAGCACCACTGGGTCTGTGTATGGGGCCATGCTGAGCGATATTATACCTGAGGTCTGTGTATGAGGCCATGCTGAGCGATATTATACCTGAGGTCTGTGTATGGGGCGATGCTGAGCGATATTATACCTGAGGTCTGTGTATGGGGCGATGCTGAGCAATATTATACCTGAGGTCTGTGTATGGGGCGATGCTGAGCGATATTATACCTGAGGTCTGTGTATGGGGCCATGCTGAGCGATATTATACCTGAGGTCTGTGTATGGGGCCATGCTGATCGATATTATACCTGAGGTCTGTGTATGGGGCGATGCTGAGCGATATTATACCTGAGGTCTGTGTATGGGGCGATGCTGAGCGATATTATACCTGAGGTCTGTGTATGGGGCGATGCTGAGCGATATTATACCTGAGGTCTGTGTATGGGGTGATGCTGAGCGATATTATACTCGAGGTCTGAGTATGGGGCCATGCTGAGCGATATTATACCTGAGGTCTGTGTATGGGGCGATGCTGAGCGATAATATACCTGAGGTCTGTGTATGGGGCGATGCTGAGCGATATTATACCTGAGGTCTGTGTATGGGGCGATGCTGAGCGATATTATACCTGAGGTCTGTGTATGGGGCGATGCTGAGCGATATTATACCTGAGGTCTGTGTATGGGGCGATGCTGAGCGATATTATACCTGAGGTCTGTGTATGGGGCGATGCTGAGCGATATTATACCTGAGGTCTGTGTATGGGGCCATGCTGAGCGATATTATACCTGAGGTCTGTGTATGGGGCCATACTGATCGATATTATACCTGAGGTCTGTGTATGGGGCGATGCTGAGCGATATTATACCTGAGGTCTGTGTATGGGGCGATGCTGAGCGATATTATACCTGAGGTCTGTGTATGGGGCGATGCTGAGCGATATTATACCTGAGGTCTGTGTATGGGGCGATGCTGAGCGATATTATACCTGAGGTCTGTGTATGGGGCGATGCTGAGCGATATTATACCTGAGGTCTGTGTATGGGGCCATGCTGAGCGATATTATACCTGAGGTCTGTGTATGGGGCCATGCTGAGCGATATTATACCTGAGGTCTGTGTATGGGGCCATGCTGATCGATATTATACCTGAGGTCTGTGTATGGGGCGATGCTGAGCGATATTATACCTGAGGTCTGTGTATGGGGCGATGCTGAGCGATATTATACCTGAGGTCTGTGTATGGGGCCATGCTGAGCGATATTATACCTGAGGTCTGTGTATGGGGCCATGCTGAGCGATATTATACCTGAGGTCTGTGTATGGGGCGATGCTGAGCGATATTATACCTGAGGTCTGTGTATGGGGCGATGCTGAGCGATATTATACCTGAGGTCTGTGTATGGGGCGATGCTGAGCGATATTATACCTGAGGTCTGTGTATGGGGCCATGCTGAGCGATATTATACCTGAGGTCTGTGTATGGGGCCATGCTGATCGATATTATACCTGAGGTCTGTGTATGGGGCGATGCTGAGCGATATTATACCTGAGGTCTGTGTATGGGGCGATGCTGAGCGATATTATACCTGAGGTCTGTGTATGGGGCCATGCTGAGCGATATTATACCTGAGGTCCGTGTATGGGGCTATGCTGAGCGATATTATACCTGAGGTCTGTGTGTGGGGCGATGCTGAGCGATATTTTACCTGAGGTCTGTGTATGGGGTGATGCTGAGCGATATTATACTTGAGGTCTGAGTATGGGGCGATGCTGAGCGATATTATACCTGAGGTCTGTGTATGAGGCCATGCTGAGCGATATTATACCTGAGGTCTGTGTATGGGGTGATGCTGAGCGATATTATACCTGAGGTCTGTGTATGGGGTGATGCTGAGCGATATTATACCTGAGGTCTGTGTATGAGGCCATGCTGAGTGATATTATACCTGAGGTCTGTGTATGGGGCAATGCTGAGCGATATTATACCTGAGGTCTGTGTATGGGGCGATGCTGAGCAATATACCTGAGGTCTGTGTATGGGGTGATGCTGAGCGATATTATACCTGAGGTCTGTGTATGGGGCGATGCTGAGCGATATACCTGAGGTCTGTGTATGGGGCGATGCTGAGCGATATTATGGTGCCGTTTGGGAAGGGGAGGTGGAGAGTTTAGCTGGCAGTGTGTAGGGCTGGATCATATTTCACAAGGTGGCTGCTATGGCTTCAATACGCTCAAGCTATGTACACACATGCGAGAATTGTCACCCATAAGAGATCGAGAAACGATCCCTCGGGCAATAATTCAGGGAATGATGTTGTACAGACACGCCCCTAGCCTTGAGGCCAGCAATGTGCTCTGTTGCTATGTAGGAGGGCAGAGGGACGACAATCGGCGTATGTCGGAGGTGCTTTAATTAGTGGGGGGGGGGGGGGGGGGGGGGCTGGTAAAAAGCATTATGAATAGTTGTGCTCAGGCATCGGGGATCGTTAAAGATCCTACAGGACGGATCTTTAATGTTGCCCGAGCAATAGCGATCTGCAGCCCCTGTACACACATAATGATCGTCAGTTGAAACTGAAACAGCGGATAACGACAGACGCATGTGTGTGCGTAGCTTTAGGGTGCATATACACATGCAGTTTTGATTGGACAATAATTGGCAATTTTTTCCACCTCTATGTAGTGTGAGGGCCAATAGAATGCATAATATGAGCAGACTGTGTAGGTAAAACCTCATACTGCACGGAAGTAGTAAAATTGGCCGATCCGAAGTGAAGCAGGCATGTACAGGGAGCAGTCCTCATACTCACTGTCCCCCCACCCCCATTCACCTCTATCCCCCTCTGTTCTCTCCTAAATGCCAGCAGAAGCTGCTTCAGGGTTGGCAGGCACTAGGCCCGGCGTGTGCGCGTCATTGACTCGTTGTGCGCAATGATGTGTGCTGCCGGGCCTAACGCTTGTGCACTGCTGCTGACCCGGAAGCAGCTTTTGCTTGCTTCTAGGAGAGAGCAGAGGGGGATGGAAGTGAATGTGGAGGGAGGGGGGGACAGTGGGCATGAGGACTACTCCCTGTACCTGCCTGCTTCAATTCTGATTGGCCAATTTTACTACTTTCATGCAGTATGAGGTTTGAGGCTTAAGTGCCTCTTGAAAGCGGATCAGAGATGAAAAACTAACTATAACAAGTAACTTGTCTATATATCTTATCTAAAGTTTAGATAGTTCACACAGCATATCTAGCTGCAAACAGCTTCAAAAGTTTATGATTATTTATTCCTATGATACAATGAGGGCAGCCATGTTCTGTTTGTCACATTGTCACAGGCTGAGGGCTGGAGATGCTATCAGTCTATAGCGGCGCTCAGTAAGTAACGTCGGCACCGTCAGAAGATGGAGCCGAAGTTGTTGCTTAAAAAACACAATAATTCGGCCTCCAGCAATCGCTGGAAGCCAAATTATTTCATTCCCCCACTATCCATGGTGACCTGGAGGGGGAATAGTAATTAAAATGGCCCGGACTTGTGCAGCAGCAGGATCAGCCATATACCGCTGTATCCTGCGCCCAAGTCTACCGGCGCCGATTTGAAATGTACTCTATTGAGGAGCCGCATGTGCGCAGTGGCCAGTCAGTGTGGAAGAGGATCGCTGAGGGGGACTGGAGGGCAGCTTAGTGACATCGTGGGCACAGGGCAGCTGCAGGGGGCTGCTAGAAGCCCCAGATAAATTAAACCTGCTTTGATTTCTTTTTTTTTTTTTTACGTAATACGATTCCCTTTAACTCACCTCTCCAAATTTGCATCCAGCTGCACACAAGCATATGACTGTAGGCGGAGCATAACAGACATTGGAGGTGGGGCTTATTGTGGAGTGTGGACTAGGAGGGGGCGGGGCTGTGGTTCGATTTAGAGGCAGAGATTTGCAAGGGGACATTGTGGTCAATGACCGCTGCTCAGGGTAAAGTCCCCCTCAGGATAAAGACCCTGACCATGTATATTTGCTACCAAAACGAATGATGGGAAGTTCGGATCTTTTCAATGATCCGGATGATTTGAATCGGATCATTGAAAAGATCCGGATCTTTGATCCGAATCTCGGATCATTTTACAAGGGAAGCATTCGGGGGTGAAATGACTAGCAGGACAGGAGAAGGGGAGGGGGGTGGACACACAGAGAAGGGGAGAAGATGGGCAGAGGGCAGGGAGTGGACAGAGAAGGGAGGAGGGAAGCAGAGAGCATAAATGTTTGTTAGCACACAATACCCACATGCTGCAATCATATGCTTTACATATATTTCACCTACATGTTCATCTGTATACCTTGAATGCAAATGTCGCACAGTGAAAGAAAGCATTCCTCAAAGTATTCCCAGAAGATAAGTGCAGCTGTATAGAGCCGAGTGCAGGAGGCTCATTTTGCCCAGCAAAGCCAAAAGCTTCCAATGTGATCACTGTGCAGCACTACGGAACAGACAGCCTATAATGGGCAGCACATTACAGCCAGTATGTGTGCTCTACACATATCTGGCAGTGGCACTCATGTCCCCTCTCTCTCATCTACCTGTCCCTGGCTCCTCTCCAACAGAGCGATCCATCTCTGCTCTGCTTCCAGGACCCCGCTGAGAGGGGGCGTGTCGCTCCTGGTCCCGCCCCTTTTGCGATCCGAATCACTCATTTTGATGATTCGGATGATTCGACTCACAAAATAGATTCGGATCAAAGGTCCGAATCGTTCATGATCCGGACAACACTACAAGGCAGTTTTTTTTTTTTGTAATTTGACCAGCCCAGGATGGGTGCCATAAACCTATTTCTGTTACTAGACATCTAATTGTATCGTCTCCATCCTACCTGCCTGTGTAATTCCTGCTATCGGCCGCTAGGGGGAGCTCCGGGATAACTGCTTGTTCCTCCCTGGAGCTTCTGCCTGAGAATGTCGGGGCTGAGAGCTCCTGGCTATCGGGGATGTAGAGAGAGACGACGCACGTCTGCCTCCGATGCTGTCGCTGCCCGTCTGCGAGCGCGAGAAGGCTGAGTGCCTGGGTGACGTCATAGAAGCTATTGTGACGCGTGTGCAGGTGGACCGCTCGAGACCGCTGAGGATGGCACCTGCAGTGACACGTGACCACGCCCCTCTGGTATTGCTGAGTCATGCTAGTGGATTGGTGAGGCATTATGTACAGTAGGGAAAGGTGAGGGAGCGCGTGTGCTGCGCTGTATATACTGCTGGACATGCATCATGCAGTTATGTACTCAGTGAGGTGCATATGACTATCCACACTCAAGCTTGAGACACACATCCAATTTTGATTGGCCAATCTTATCACTGCCATGTCGTATGAGAGGCTTACTTGCACAAGCTGGTCTCAGTATTTATAGTCTCTTACTTTACATTGAGGTGGTAAAAGTCTAGCAATTGGCCAATCAATGTTGGATGTGTGTATGCACCCTAAGTTACTTTCCCTCTATCTGCAATGCTGGGGTTATGTGATATACTCATGGCCCGGCTGTCTAGAGTACTCTGGCCCGCCCCTTAGAATGTGGCTGCTCCTCCCCTTCTTAGTGCTGTCAGACTGGGCAGCTCCGCCCCCTGATCTCCCAGCAATACAGCAGAAGCTGTCACCTTGTTAGCCACAGCTTGGCACTGACACACTGGCCTGCCCTTCAATATGTCGCTGCTCCTCCCCTCCTCAATGCTGCTGGTGCACCCAGAGAAGCATATAGTAACATGTCATGCATACTGTGATCTTCTGGGCTGTGTCTATAACCTGAGGTTTGTGTATGGGGCGATACTGAGCGATATTATACCTGAGGTCCGTGTATGGGGCGATGCTGAGCGATATTATACATGAGGTCTGTGTATGGGGTGATGCTGAGCGATATTATACATGAGGTCTGTGTATGGGGCGATGCTGAGTGATATTATACATGAGGTCTGTGTATGGGGCGATGCTGAGCGATATTATACCTGAGGTCTGTGTATGGGGCGATGCTGAGCGATATTATACCTGAGGTCTGTGTATGGGGCAATGCTGAGTGATATTATACCTGAGCTCTGTGTATGGGGCGATACTGAGCGATATTATACCTGAGGTCTGTGTATGGGGCGATACTGAGCGATATTATACCTGAGGTCTGTGTATGGGGCGATACTGAGCGATATTATACCTGAGGTCTGTGTATGGGGCGATGCTGAGCGATATTATACCTGAGGTCTGTGTATGGGGCGATGCTGAGTGATATTATACCTGAGGTCTGTGTATAGGGCGATACTGAGCGATATTATACCTGAGGTCTGTGTATGGGGCGATGCTGAGTGATATTATACATGAGGTCTGTGTATGGGGCCATGCTGAGCGATATTATACCTGAGGTCTGTGTATGGGGCCATGCTGAGCGATATTATACATGAGGTCTGTGTATGGGGCGATGCTGAGCGATATTATACCTGAGGTCTGTGTATGGGGCGATGCTGAGCGATATTATACCTGAGATCTGTGTATGGGGCGATGCTGAGCGATATTATACATGAGGTCTGTGTATGGGGCGATGCTGAGCGATATTATACCTGAGGTCTGTGTATGGGGCCATGCTGAGCGATATTATACCTGAGGTCTGTGTATGGGGCGATGCTGAGCGATATTATACCTGAGGTCTGTGTATGGGGCGATACTGAGCGATATTATACCTGAGGTCTGTGTATGGGGCGATGCTGAGTGATATTATACATGAGGTCTGTGTATGGGGCCATGCTGAGCGATATTATACCTGAGGTCTGTGTATGGGGCCATGCTGAGCGATATTATACCTGAGGTCTGTGTATGGGGCGATGCTGAGCGATATTATACCTGAGGTCTGTGTATGGGGCGATACTGAGCGATATTATACCTGAGCTCTGTGTATGGGGCGATGCTGAGCGATATTATACCTGAGGTCTGTGTATGGGGCGATGCTGAGCGATATACCTGAGGTCTGTGTATGGGGCCATGCTGAGCGATATACCTGAGGTCTGTGTATGGGGCGATACTGAGCGATATTATACCTGAGCTCTGTGTATGGGGCCATGCTGAGCGATATTATACCTGAGCTCTGTGTATGGGGCCATGCTGAGCGATATTATACCTGAGGTCTGTGTATGGGGCCATGCTGAGCGATATTATACCTGAGGTCTGTGTATGGGGCCATGCTGAGCGATATTATACCTGAGGTCTGTGTATCGGGCCATGCTGAGCGATATACCTGAGGTCTGTGTATGGGGCGATACTGAGCGATATTATACCTGAGCTCTGTGTATGGGGCCATGCTGAGCGATATTATACCTGAGCTCTGTGTATGGGGCCATGCTGAGCGATATTATACCTGAGGTCTGTGTATGGGGCCATGCTGAGCGATATTATACCTGAGGTCTGTGTATGGGGCCATGCTGAGCGATATTATACCTGAGGTCTGTGTATGGGGCCATGCTGAGCGATATACCTGAGGTCTGTGTATGGGGCGATGCTGAGCAATATTATGGTGCAGTTTGGGAAGAGGGGGTGGAGAGTTTAGCTGGCAGTGTGTAGGGCTGGATCCTATTCCACAAGGTAGCTGCTATGGCTTCAATACGCTGAAGTTATGTACACACATGCGAGAATTGACGCCCATAAGAGATCGAGAAACGATCCCTCGGGCAATAATTCAGGGAACGATGTTGTACAGACACGCCCCTAGCCTTGAGGCCAGCAATGTGCTCTGTTGCTATTGAGGAGGGCAGAGGGACGACAATCAGCGTATGACGGAGGGGCTCTAATTAGTGGGCGGTGCTAGTAAAAATCATTGTGAATGGATGTGCTTGGGCATCAGGGATTGTTGAAAATCCTACAGGACGGATCTTTAATGTTGCCCGAGCAATAGCGATCTGCAGCCTCTGTACACACATAATGATCGTCAGTTGAAACTGAAACAGCGGATAACGACACACGTGTGTGCGTAGCTTTAGGGTACATATACACATGCAGTTTTGATTGGACAATAATTGACCAATTTTTCCACCTCTATGTAGTGAGGGCCAATAGACTGCATACTATGAGCAGATTGTGTAGGTAAAACCTCATACTGCACAGAAGTAGTAAAATTGGTCGATCAGAATTGAAGCAGGCATGTACAGGGAGCAGTCCTCATGCCCATTGTCGTTCCCCCCCCCCCCCCCTATTCACCTCTATCTCCCTCTGTTCTCTCCTAAATGCCAGCAGAAGCTGCTTCAGGGTTGGCAGGCACTAGACCCGGCGGTGCGTGTCATTGACTCGTTGTGCGCAATGATGTGTGCTGCCGGGCCTAACGCTTGCGCACTGCTGCTGACCCAGAAGCAGGAGGCTTCTAGGAAAGCGCAGAGGGGGTAGAAGTGAATGTGGAGGTGGGGGGGGGGGCAGGGGGCATGAGGACTACTCCCTGTACATGCCTGCTTAATTCTGATTGGCCAATTTTACTACTTCCATGCAGTATGAGGTTTGAGGCTTAAAGTGAACCTTAAAGGGAAGGTTCAGGGAGGGTATTGAAAAAATAAAAATCAATTTCCACTTACCTGGGGCTTCCTCCAGCCCGTGGCAGGCAGGAGGTGCCCTCGCCGCCGCTCCTGCGCAGTACAGCCCGGAGGACGTCCGATGATGTCGGCGCGCCCGCGTGGGACGCAGAAGTGCCGGGCCTTGGAGCGCAGAAGAGCCCGACCTGGCAGCCGGCCTGGCCAGGTCGGGTCGGCCACCGGAGACCACCGGGAGCCTGCGGAGCGGCGGCGAGGGCACCTCCTGCCTGCCACGGGCTGGAGGAAGCCCCATGTAAGTGGAAATTGATTTTTATTTTTTCAATACCCTCCCTGAACCTTACCTTTAAGCCAGAAAAAAAAGAATTTTACTCACCTGGGGCTTCTACCAGCCCCCTGCAGCCACTCACTAATCCTCTTGTCCCCCGCTGCCAGCTAGTTTTGTTTTTTGCCGACAGGCCCGTCAGGACTGGCCACGCGTATCTTTTTCCGCATTCCCGACTGTAAGTAGCGCTATTGCGGACCGCAATGCGTACAAAAAGACGCGTTGCCGCATATCTATGCGTTCATAATGCGACAACGCATATCTTTGCCTGTCGGCAAAAACAAAACTAGATGGCAGCGGGGGACCAGAGGATTAGTGAGTGGCTGCGAGGGCACAGGACTACTGCAGGGGGCTGGTAGAAGCCTCAGGTGAGTAAAACTCATTTTTTTTTCCTGGCTTAAGGTTCACTTTAAGTGCCTCTTTAAAGCGGATCCGAGACGAAAAACTAACTATAACAAGTAGACAGTATTTACAGTTGTTGCGCTTTTCTTCGATTAAAAGTTGTCTGCAAGAAAAAAGTTGTGGGTTTGCTCCACTCCCACCGATATCTGACCAATTAGAATTATATATACTTTTCTGCGCCTGATGAGAACATATAAATTCCAGATAAAATTATAAAATTGTAAAAGGTTTTATTGCAAAAGGAGGAAACACCATTTGTTGATTTTTCAATTAACAAATTACAGTACACACTTCACACACTCCGTGTCAGACATCCATACACCCGATTCTGACCGCCAATCTGCACAAAAGCCAGATAAGTTCTTTTGGGAAAAAAAGGACAGAAATCAATTGCTTTTAATATATTTTATATGAATTGTGGAATTTATACAAATACAAACACTGCAGCGCCATTTCCAAACGGACTTCCGTGAGTGCAGCGTTACTTCACCGGATCTTTATTGCTGTCTGCTCATATACGGGCGGCTGATGATTGCTAGGGGGGCTATCGGTAGAGCTGGCTTTTGTGCAGATTGGCGGTCAGAATCGGGTGTATGGATGTCTGACACGGAGTGTGTAAAGTGTGTACTGTAATTTGTTAATTGAAAAATTAACAAATGGTGTTTCCTCCTTTTGCAATAAAACCTTTTACAATTTTATAATTTTATCTGGAATTTATATGTTCTCATCAGGCGCAGAAAAGTATATATAATTCTAACTATAACAAGTAACTTGTCTATATATCTTATCTAAAGTTTACACAGCATATCTAGCTGCAAACAACTTCAAACGTTTATGATTATTACTTTTTTTGAATATAATGATTTTTATAAACATGAAAAACAGTTGGAAGGGAATATACAAGGTATTTGACAGTAAACTATGATGGGTAATTATAAAATATAAGGTCAGAGTGCTACCAGACTCATTTAACAAAAAAGAACCACTTATCACAAGAAGCTGTATTGCAATAACCCTTGACCATGTGGTCCCTCACTTTAAGCGTAAAAGTAGTAAATTGGAGAGAGTTTGGTGAGCAATGGTCACAAGTAAAGATAATTAAATTATACAGTATGTAGTAAAGGTTGATGATTATTTATTCCTGTGATACAATGAGGGCAGCCATGTGCTGTTTGTCACATTGTCACAGGCTAAGGGCTGGAGATGCTATCAGCTTGCCTGTGTGTAAATTTAGTCCCCTCTCCTCCTCCATCCTCCCCTCTGCCTCTGAAATCAATGGCTAGTAACCTCCTTCTGCCCAGACTGTGCCAAGGCACAAAAGGAGCTGTGGGCGAGGCTTGTTTAGTTTATAGGGAATTAGAGTATTAAAACAAAACAAAAAAAGTATTTGGCTTGAGGAATGCCCTATAAACTATATGAAAGGAACACAATTATGCAACGAGTAAAAGTTTGTCTCAGATCCACTTTAAGTTTTGGGTAGGTTGGAAAATGAGAAGCGCCTTTAAAGACCATTGATGTGACAGAAAATGAGAGAATGTATCTAGGATCCCGCAACTGAAAATTTCAAATGCAAATAAACTTTTTTTATTGTCGATTGTGTCCTCACTTTTATTTAGTGACTTAAGTTCCAGATAGACATCTGCTGATGGTTGTGTAGCCTTAGGACTTGTTTCCATTGAAGGGCACAGCCTTGTGGCTGCGCGTCACTCCTGGCGGATGAGCGGGGCTTGCGACGGGCTAAAGCACCCCGAAATGCAGCAAACCATGAGCGATTTAGCGCTGAATCACCGTGCATGAATGGTAATGGCAAACAGTGCAGTCTATGCACTGTCTGCTGTCCCTGCGATTGCATTTCCATAAGTGTGCATGAAAGCGCACTATATGGAAACGAGCCCTTATTTTGTATTTAGTGCCAGTAGAGAGGGTTAGCATACAGCTGACTTCCATGCATCCAGATTTGCTTGCTAATGGAGTCCCTTTCTTCTGTATCAATACAAATGTCTCTAAATATCTGTTTTTGCCTAGAAAAAGTGTGATCACCTGACCAGCCTCCTCTTCTTCCCCCTACCCTAGACCACTCCGCAATGTTCATCCCACTGGCATTCTGGGACATACAAATCTGCCATGGCACTCTATGGGGCTCTACATCATTACCTTTGGATGCAGCCCCTGGCTCACCAGAAACAAGATACACTGAGGACAACATTGTCTCTGAGAAAAAAGTTATGAAAGACCATCTCTGAGTAAAACAAAGCAGAAAAAAATGAATACCTTAAGGCCCCCGTTTCCATTAGGGGTTTTTGTGCCTGACTTCACATGCACAAATCTAAATTCTGAATTGCAGCCTATTGAAATCAATGGGCTGCTTCCCAATTTGTGTGCATGAAAAAAAAAAACAGAAGCACTGCTTTTCTTCTTTCTCTGCCTGAAAGAGATAATATTGTACTATGCAACTAAAGGTGCCCATACATTAGGCGACTTTGGCGGCCGATTGACCAACCAATCTGATTATTATTATCATTAGTACATGGAAGAAAATACAAGTACAATGCTAGAAAATTTGCCACTGCTGAGCAATTGCCCTTTGAAAAGATGTGAGATTTTGGAAAGTGAAATAGGGAGTCAATGAAAGCCTATGGGGGATTTTACCAATTTTGGAGCCCTGTAACTCTGGTTTGCAGAGATGTAGGGACCCCATCTTTGGAATCCAAGTCTAACAATATGTCTTCTACCTGCATGAGACATTTCGTGAAATTCAGACGTTGCTAACGGCCATGGCTGAGATTTATGTACGTCAGCATCACTACCATTTAAATTGCCCAACTAAACAGGTTTTTGTGACCCTAGGCTATTACCTCTTCGGCCTAGGACTGCATTGAACGCGACCCACGCATTGTGCGCATTCTGGACAATGCCAATTACTGGGTTTATACCCTTCTGGATCCACGGTACAAACACAATGTTCCAAAACTGCTTGAAGAAAGAGTCAGACAGGTCAAAATGGAAGAATACCAGCAGGCCCTTGTGGAGACTTTAGAGAGGAGATTGACATCCTCCCCCTCCTCTAGCCAGTTGTACGCCGACAGACTGACTTCCGCAAACCCAGGATGACCAGGAGGGCAGCAAACAACACAAGCCGCAGCTAGTGCCCAAAAGGGAATGGTATCGGCAGTGTCCTTGGAGTGGGAAAATTTTCTGACACCCATGCAGCAGCACACAGAACAGCAAGCGTGCAGATCCACCTCCAACACCGATCGCCTGGAGAAAATGGTCAAGGACTACATGTCAGATGGCATAGCTGTGTTGAACAATCCATCTGCACCCTTCAACTATTGGGTATCGAAGCTAGACACCTGGCACAAACTGGCAATGTACGCAATAGAGGTGCTGGCTTGCCCGGCAGCCAGCGTTATGTCGGAACGCTGTTTCAGTGCTGCCGGAGGCATCGTCACAGATCGGCGTATCCGCCTCTCCACAGAAAATGCAGACCGTCTGACTCAAATTAAAATGAATCAATCCTGGATTGGAAACGACTACGCAACACTCCCGGACCCCAACCAAGTAACATAAACAATGAACATCTGTGATGGGTTAGCGTTTCCGGTCCCTGTTTATTGAACCTCTCATCTGTATTACATTTATGACTGCATGGCGACAAAATGCAAATTGCTATCCGCACACTTCTTGTCCTCATGCAAGGCCTGGGTTGTTGTGTCTCAAAGCGTGGCCTTCTCCTCCTGCGCCACCCTCCTCCTGCGCCACCCTCCTCCTGTTCCATCACGTGTGCTGCTGCTGGGTTAGCGTTACCGGTCCCTTTTCCTGGAACCTCTTATATGTATTACATTTATGACTGCATGCCGACAAAAAGCATGTTACCTGTGCAAAGAAAACAGACATTTCCCGCATTTAAAAGACAGTTTTCCCTTTGAAACTTTAAAATCGATTTTCTCAAAAACTATAAGCTCTTTTTGCTAATTTTTTTTCCCTCTTGTACCCACTCCCAAGGTGCACATACCCTGTAAATTTGGGGTATGTAGCGTGTAAGGAGGCTTTACAAAGCACGAAAGTTCGGGTCCCCATTGACTTCCATTATGTTCGGAGTTCGGCTCGAACACCCGAACATCGCGGCCATGTTCGGCCTGTTCGGCCCGAACCCCAACATCTAGATGTTCGCCCAACACTAATGGGCACCTTAACAGTTTTTCTCCAGTCAGGACCCAGTGAGACTACTGATAAGGAATTACAGCCATAAACTACTTTACTGTAGGAAGCCCAGTTCTCTGCCAGGAGAGGATAGAAATAAAAAAAAGGCCGAATTTAAAAGAATACACTTACCTGGGGCTTCTTCCAGCTCACCGCAGGCGGCGAGGTCCCGCGGCATCCTCCTGGCTCTCCTTCAGGCTCCGTTGGCCCCCCGTTATTGGCGACCCCCAGGCCTGGTGTCAGCCGGCTCTTCCTGGTTAATGACGCAATACGTCAACACGCCGTCCGCTTCGCGTCATCACGGCGGCCGGCATGACAGGAAGAGCCGGCTGACACCAGGCCCGGGTGACGCCGATAACGGGGGGCCGGCGGAGGCCGAAGGAAAGGAGCCAGGAGGACGCCGCGGGACCTCGCCGCCTACGGTGAGCTGGAAGAAGCCCCAGGTAAGTGAATTCTTTTAAATTCGGAGTCCCTTTAACTGCTTCCAGACTGTGTTGGTAGAAATCTAAGTCCTGCAGGTGGCTGCACAGCTCTGACAGGACGTAGATTTCACCTTCCCCGCCACGTGCTCCCACTGCCACTGCCAATCTTGCCGCTCTGCACCCACCATAGTTCACTCGCCCTGCTGTCTATAAGATGCCAGAGCTCTGTGAGCAGGTCAGAAGCCACTTTCATTGGCTCCTGACCACATGATCACTTTGAGCCAATCACATTGGCTTACATTGATGGACAGCATCAGTAGCCAATGAAAGCGGCTCCTGATCAGCTCACACAGCTCTGCCGTCATAGCGGCGGCAGAGAGAGGGGCCTGCGGCGATGGGAGAGCATTGTGACCAGCAAGAGCAGTGGGTATGTGGGGCGATTTTTCCAAAAGCTTCGTTTTCTGGTACCAAAAGTCACAGGTTCTGGCCAGAGACTGCTGGTACGCAAGGGGTTAAATGATTGGTAACGTGTCCCCTGAATAACATCAGTATGTCCTCCAAATGAGGTGATTAAGGCACCTTTTCTACGAGCAGTTGATAAGCAGCAAAAAGCGCGCAGTGCAGCCGCTTGTGGAAAAGGGCCTTGAAGGAAACCTAAAGCAAAAAGAAAACAGTTTCACTTGCCTGGGGCTTCTACCAACCGCCTGCAGCTGCCTGGGGCACCGGAGGTGGGGAAGAGCCCCTTGTCCATGGATTGGACAAGGGCTCCGGGGTGAGGGGAAGCCTGGCCGCTCCTTCCACCTGGAGCCCCCCCCCCATACCATGGACCATGCGGGCTGGTATAGCTCAGGGTGGTAAAGCCCCAGTCGGCCAGGGCTCCGCGCTCTGGCTATCCTGGCCTGCAAGGGGGACAAGGGGTTACAGAGGCTCGGGAGGGGGGACCCCACGCCTTTTTTTTTCAGATTTCCCACACTCAGAACATTCCCCAAAGATAATTTTTTATTTTTTTTAAAATATTGTTTCCCATTATCTTTTTAACATAACCTGCAAATTTGGTGTTGCTAGGATGTAAGGGGCCTTTGCTATTAACTGCTGGGAAATATTTCCCACGATCTGTCATTGACCGGCATTTAAATGTATCATTTTTTTTCTTTGAACTTTTAAAATCGATTTTCTCAAAAAGTATAAGGTCTTTTTTAAAAAAAAATGTTCCCCTTGCTCCCACTTTTCTTCTTAACATAACCTGCAAATTTGGTGATTCTGGCATTTAAAGGGGATTTGCAATTAATCCTTAAATTCGGCGGGTTTTGAATCACGAATTCACGATCACGGCCGAATTTTCCCCTGACCCAGATCCGAATGAATGCACCCGAATCGAATTCGAGTCCTATCGAATCGGGCGAATCCGAATTTGACCCAGACCCGAATTCGAATGTACTCGAATAGAATTTGTGTACATTCGAGTATCACTGGTAGAGACATACTCAAAGACTGGCAGCTGTAATTGCAGCAAAAGCTGGTTCTACAAAGTATTGACTCAGGGGGCTGAATAATTACGCACACCCCACTTTGCAGTTTTTTTTTTTTTTTTAATGTTTGGAATCATGTATGATTTTCACTCCACTTCTCACGTGTACACCACTTTGTATTGGTCTTTCACGTGGAATTCCAATAAAATTGATTCATGTTTGTGGGTAATATGACAAAATGTGGAAAACTTCAAGGGGGCCGAATACTTTTGCAAACCACTTTATGTAATCATATGTATACTGCTTATTTTCAAATGTTAATATGAAGGAAAATGAACCAGGATAGAAAGTACCAGTGTGGCTTCAATTATAAAATAACATATTTTTCTTTTGAAATCTTTATAGTATGCGCAACTAGGGGTGTGTCTAGGGCGTGATTAAGGGTGTGGCAAGGGTGTGGCTTAAGTGTCCCTATTTCTTATCTCAAAAAGTTGGAAGTATGGCCAGGGCCTGATCGAGGGGCCGGTTACAATTTCTGGGGCACCAACACAGGTGTCCATTTAAATATCTGAATGGTCGCCTATGGCAGCACCCAAATTTCCTATTTCAGAGTCTCCCACATAGGTAGCCAGAGAGCCCTGTTTATGTGGCAAGAGGGGGCCCCGAATACACCACAAAGCAGAGGGTGAATTAAAGTGAACCTTAACTGTATGAAAGAAAAAAAAAAAAGAGTTTAACTCCCCTGGGCATCTACCAGCCCCGTGTTGCTGCCCTGTGCTCGCACCGGGACACACCCATCCTCCAGCGCTCCGCAGCACCCTACTTTCATTCTAATGAGAGCCTCTGGTCCGCTCGCCTCCTAATCGCGCTCCCATGGACCGGAGCACTCTGCAGATTTGTAGCACTAAAAAAATCTCTACAGCTGCACACAAGCATATGACTGTAGGTGGAGCATAACGGCCATTGGAGGCGGGGCTTATCGTGGACTAGCGGGGGCGGGGCTGTGGTTTAGAGGCAGAGCTTTGCAAGGGGACATTGTGGTCAATGACCGCTGCTCAGGGTAAAGTCCCCCTTAGGATAAAGATAAAGAGGGAGCGCGTGTGCTGCGCTGTATATACTGCTGTACATGGATCATGCAGTTATGTACTCAGTGAGGTGCATATGCCTATCCACACTCAAGCTTGAGACACACATCCAATTTTGATTGGCCAATCTTATCACTGCCATGTCGTATGAGAGGCTTACTTGCACAAGCTGGTCTCAGTATTTATAGTCTCTTACTCTACATTGAGGTGGGAAAAGTCTCTAGCAATTGGCCAATCAATGTTGGATGTGTGTATGCACCCTAAGTTACTTTCCCTCTATCTGCAATGCTGGGGTTATGTGATATACACAGGGCCCGGCTGTCTAGAGTACTCTGGCCCGCCCCTTAGAATGTGGCTGCTCCTCCCCTCAGTGCTGTCAGACTGGGCAGCTCCGCCCCCTGATCTCCCAGCAATACAGCAGAAGCTGTCACCTTGTTAGCCACAGCTTGGCACTGACACACTGGCCTGCCCTTCAGTATGTCGCTGCCCCTCCCTCCTCAATGCTGCTGGCGCACCCAGAGAAGCATATAGTAACATGTCTGTAGATTTAAGGCCTGTATACACTGAAAATCACTAAACGTAGTGTGATGAGGCTACCTGTTGCTGGTTTCATGATTGTTACATTATAAAACACAATGCAAAGTACCAGTATGGGCTGCTGGCCGGGGGAGAGCACTCCTGTCTGCTCAACCTGCCATGTGCAGTAGCAGCGCCCCTGACCACGTGCAGCTCAGTCTGCAGCCACCTGCATCCATATACAGCCGCCTGTCCCTTCCAGCAGCCTCACTCACTACTATATTCCCCAGACTCACAATATATACACAGCCCTCCCATAGAACTGGCTCCTAACAGTGTCTACTGTCTATGTACATGAATAAGACATTCTATAGCGGCCACACGGGGGAGCTCCGCACACAAGTTCCATGGACATTTTACAGTCCGGCCACAAGAGGGAGCTCCGCACACAATGCTGCCAACTTACATACGCGATCCTGGTTCCTGGCTGCTCCGTGTAATGCCTCCAGAGCGTAGGAGGGACTCCCGTCCTCGGCTGTGCAGAGCGGTGACTCGTCCACCTCCTCCGGCTGTCAGTGTCTCGGGCGTGCTGTGTCCGCGGAGGGCGTGTTTCCGGTCACCTCACCTGCTGCAGATGCCTCGCGCTTCCAGCTCACCCGGCCAGTGCTATATGTAATGTATGCAATAGCATTGCTGACTATACTGTAATATATATGCTGTATATTAATAGAAGATTAATACTAGGCACAGCATATATTGTCAGGCTGTAATGGTAAAGCACAGCTTTTATGCAATGATTTAACACTTGTTTCTGCAACTAGGTTTACAATCATTACCTTTGTTCTGTTACTGTGGACTTATCATTCTGGTGGACTATATTTACATTGATAACACAGTCCACTTCAGCTTATAGGAGGGCTATCTAACTCTGGGCTCACCTCTATCTCTTTCCCTGAACTCTAGCAATCATTAGGGCTCTTTCACATCACAGAACGTGTGCAGGAACCAATTTCGTGCACGCATTACCTGCGGCGTGAAAGTCGGGAAGTTGCGGTGCAAGCTGATTAGCGGCGGTAGTTCCAATTCACCCGACGGGAGAACGCCGAGGCTGGACGTTACGAAGCTCCCACATGTGTTACAGCGTATTTGTTCTGGAATGCTTTGTCTAATGTGAAAGTTAACATGAAAGTCAAATAGGCTTTCATGTTACCTTTCTAAACACAGCCAGGGAGCGATCCGTCAAAACGCACAGTGCAGCTCCAAGTGTGAAAGAGCCCTTACTGGTTCAGCTGTATCACACTGCAGACCAAGTTGCACAGCTGCTGAGCCATAAAACATTACCTGCAATTCTTCTTAGGGCTCATTCACACTAAGTGCTGCGCTGTCAGTTTTGACGCATTGCACATAGTGATCCACATGGTCTATGGACTTTCATGTTACTTTTCACCGTACACATTTTCCCAATGGGTTCTACTGTGTTGCTGCTGCCATGTCTGCGCTTTGAGACCCCTCGATGTGCATTCCGTGTGATGGAGACGCATGCACAAAATTGCATTCATGCATGTGTTCTGTAGTGTGAATGAGCCCTTAGCAATGATGCTGGGGATATCATGTTTAACAGAGGCCTCCTGACCTGAATCTCGGGCCTGTCATCTGGCATACTGTGATCTTCTGGGCTGTGTCTGTAACCTGAGGTCTGTGTATGAGCGATGCTGAGCGATATTATACCTGAGGTCTGTGTATGGGGCGATGCTGAGCGATATTATACCTGAGGTCTGTGTATGGGCAATGCTGAGCGATATTATACCTGAGGTCTGGTGTATGGGGCAATACTGAGCGATATTATACCTGAGGTCTGTGTATGGGGCGATGCTGAGCGATATTATACCTGAGGTCTGTGTATGGGGCGATGCTGAGCGATATTATACCTGAGGTCTGTGTATGGGGCGATGCTGAGCGATATTATACCTGAGGTCTGTGTATGGGGCGATGCTGAGCGATATTATACCTGAGGTCTGTGTATGGGGCGATGCTGAGCGATATTATACCTGAGGTCTGTGTATGGGGCCATGCTGAGCGATATTATACCTGAGGTTTGTGTATGGGGTGATGCTGAGTGATATTATACCTGAGGTCTGTGTATGGGGCGATGCTGAGCGATATTATACCTGAGGTCTGTGTATGGGGCGATGCTGAGCGATATTATACCTGAGGTCTGTGTATGGGGTGATGCTGAGCGATATTATACCTGAGGTCTGTGTATGGGGCGATGCTGAGCGATATTATACCTGAGGTCTGTGTATGGGGCCATGCTGAGCGATATTATACCTGAGGTTTGTGTATGGGGTGATGCTGAGTGATATTATACCTGAGGTCTGTGTATGGGGCCATGCTGAGCGATATTATACCTGAGGTCTGTGTATGGGGCCATGCTGAGCGATATTATACCTGAGGTCTGTGTATGGGGCGATGCTGAGCGATATTATACCTGAGCTCTGTGTATGGGGCCATGCTGAGCGATATTATACCTGAGGTCTGTGTATGGGGCGATGCTGAGCGATATTATACCTGAGCTCTGTGTATGGGGCGATGCTGAGCGATATTATACCTGAGGTCTGTGTATGGGGTGATGCTGAGCGATATTATACATGAGGTCTGTGTATGGGGTGATGCTGAGCGATATTATACCTGAGGTCTGTGTATGGGGCGATGCTGAGCGATATTATACCTGAGCTCTGTGTATGGGGCGATGCTGAGCGATATTATACCTGAGGTCTGTGTATGGGGTGATGCTGAGCGATATTATACCGGAGGTCTGTGTATGGGGTGATGCTGAGCGATATTATACCTGAGATCTGTGTATGGGGTGATGCTGAGCGATATTATACATGAAGTCTGTGTATGGGGCGATGCTGAGCGATATTATACCTGAGGTCTGTGTATGGGGTGATGCTGAGCGATAATATACCTGAGATCTGTGTATGGGGTGATGCTGAGCGATATTATACATGAGGTTTGTGTATGGGGCGATGCTGAGCGATATTATACCTGAGGTCTGTGTATGGGGTGATGCTGAGCGATATTATACCTGAGGTCTGTGTATGAGGCCATGCTGAGCGATATTATACCTGAGGTCTGTGTATGGGGCGATGCTGAGCGATATTATACCTGAGGTCTGTGTATGCGGTGATGATAAGCGATATTATACCTGAGGTCTGTGTATGGGGCAATACTGAGCGATATTATACATGAGGTCTGTGTATGGGGCGATGCCGAGCGATATTATACCTGAGGTCTGTGTATGGGGTGATGCTGAGCGATATTATACCTGAGGTCTGTGTATGGGGCGATGCTGAGTGATATTATACCTGAGGTCTGTGTATGGGGCGATACTGAGCGATATTATACCTGAGGTCTGTGTATGGGGCGATGCTGAGCGATATTATACCTGAGGTCTGTGTATGGGGCGATGCTGAGCGATATTATACCTGAGGTCTGTGTATGGGGCGATGCTGAGCGATATTATACCTGAGGTCTGTGTATGGGGCAATACTGAGCGATATTATACCTGAGGTCTGTGTATGGGGCGATGCTGAGCGATATTATACCTGAGGTCTGTGTATGGGGTGATGCTGAGCGATATTATACCTGAGGTCTGTGTATGGGGCGATGCTGAGCGATATTATACCTGAGGTCTGTGTATGGGGCGATGCTGAGCAATATTATACCTGAGGTCTGTGTATTGGGTGATGCTGAGCAATATTATACCTGAGGTCTGTGTATGGGGCGATGCTGAGCAATATTATACCTGAGGTCTGTGTATGGGGCGATGCTGAGCGATATTATACCTGAGGTCTGTGTATGGGGTGATGCTGAGCGATATTATACCTGAGGTCTGTGTATGGGGCCATGCTGAGCGATATTATACCTGAGGTCTGTGTATGGGGTGATGCTGAGCGATATTATACCTGAGGTCTGTGTATGGGGCCATGCTGAGCCATATTATGGTGCAGTTTGGGAAGGGGAGGTGGGGAGTTTAGCTGGCAGTGTGTAGGGCTGGATCATATTCCACAAGGTGGCTGCTATGGCTTCGATATGCTGAAGCTATGTACACACATGCGAGAATTGTCGCCCATAAGAGATCGAGAAACGATCCCTCGGGCAATAATTTGGGGAATGATGTTGTACAGACATGCCTCTAGCCTTGAGGCCAGCAATGTGCTCTGTTGCTATGGAGGAGGGCAGAGGGGACGACAATCGGCGTATGACGGAGGCGCTTTAATTAGTGGGTGGGGCTAGTAAAAATCATTGTGAATGGTTGTGCTTGGGCATCGGGGATCGTTAAAAATCCTACAGGACGGATCTTTAATGTTGCCCGAGCAATAGCGATCTGCGGCCTCTGTACACACATAATGATCGTCAGTTGAAACTGAAACAGCGGATAACGACAGATGCATGTGTGTCCCCATTCACCTCTATCCCCCTCTGTTCTCTCCTAAATGCCAGCAGGAGCTGCTTCAGGGTTGGCAGGCACTAGACCCGGCGGTGCGCGTCATTGACTTGTGCGCAATGATGTGTGCTGCCGGGCCTAACGCTTGTGCACTGCTGCTGACCCGGATCAGCTTTTGCTGGCTTCTAGGAGAGAGCAGAGGGGGATGGAAGTGAATGTGGAGGGGGGGGGGGGGGGGGGGGGGGACAGTGGGCATGAGGACTACTCACTGTACGTGCCTGCTTCAATTCTGATTGGCCAATTTTACTACTTCCATGCAGTATGAGGTTTGAGGCTTAACCACTTGAGGACCTAGGGCTTTCTACCCCTTAAGGACCGGCCACTTTTTTTCCATTCAGACCACTGCAGCTTTCACGGTTTATTGCTCGCTCATACAACCTACCACAGAAATGAATTTTGGCTCCTTTTCTTGTCACTAATAAAGCTTTCTTTTGGTGCTATTTGATTGCTCCTGCGATTTTTACTTTTTATTATATTCATCAAAAAAGACATGAATTTTGGCAAAAAAATGATTTTTTTAATTTTCTGTGCTGACATTTTTCAAATAAAGTAAAATTTCTGTATACATGCAGCGCGAAAAATGTGGACAAACATGTTTTTGATTAAAAAAAACCCATTCAGTGTATATTTATTGGTTTGGGTAAAAGTTATAGCGTTTACAAACTATGGTGCAAAAAGTGAATTTTCCCATTTTCAAGCATCTCTGACTTTTCTGACCCCCTGTCATGTTTCATGAGGGGCTAGAATTCCAGGATAGTATAAATACCCCCCAAATGACCCCATTTTGGAAAGAAGACATCCCAAAGTATTCACTGAGAGGCATAGTGAGTTCATAGAAGATATTATTTTTTGTCACAAGTAAGCGGAAAATGACACTTTGTGAGAAGAAAAAAAAAAAGTTTCCATTTCTTCTAACTTGCGACAAAAAAAAATGAAATCTGCCACGGACTCACCATGCCCCTCTCTGAATACCTTGAAGGGTCTACTTTCCAAAATGGGGTCATTTGTGGGGTGTGTTTACTGTCCTGACATTTTGGGGGGTGCTAAATTGTAAGCACCCCTGTAAAGCCTAAAGGTGCTCATTGGACTTTGGACCCCTTAGCGCAGTTAGGCTGCAAAAAAGTGCCACACATGTGGTATTGCCGTACTCAGGAGAAGTAGTATAATGTGTTTTGGGGTGTATTTTTACACATACCCATGCTGGGTGGGAGAAATATCTCTGTAAATGACAATTTGTTAATTTTTTTTACACACAATTGTCCATTTACAGAGATCTTTCTCCCACTCAGCATGGGTATGTGTAAAAATACACCACAAAACACATTATACTACTTCTCCTGAGTACGGCGATACCACATGTGTGGCACTTTTTTGCACCCTAACTGCGCTAAAGGGTCCAAAGTCCAATGAGTACCTTTAGGATTTCACAGGTCATTTTGAGAAATTTCGTTTCAAGACTACTCCTCACGGTTTAGGGCCCCTAAAATGCCAGGGCAGTATAGGAACCCCACAAATGACCCTATTTTAGAAAGAAGACACCCCAAGGTATTCCGTTAGGAGTATGGTGAGTTCATAGAAGATTTTATTTTTTGTCAAAAGTTAGCGGAAAATGACACTTTGTGAAAAAACACAATTAAAATCAATTTCCGCTAACTTGTGACAAAAAATAAAATCTTCTATGAACTCGCCATACTACTAAGGGAATACCTTGGGGTGTCTTCTTTCTAAAATGGGGTCATTTGTGGGGTTCCTATACTGCCCTGGCATTTTAGGGGCCCTAAACCGTGAGGAGTAGTCTTGAAACGAAATTTCTCAAAATGACCTGTGAAATCCTAAAGGTACTCATTGGACTTTGGGCCCTTTAGCGCAGTTAGGGTGCAAAAAAGTGCCACACATGTGGTATCGCCATACTCGGGAGAAGTAGTACAATGTGTTTTGGGGTGTATTTTTACACATACCCATGCTGGGTGGGAGAAATACCTCTGTAAATGGACAATTGTGTGTAAAAAAATCAAAAGATTGTCATTTACAGAGGTATTTCTCCCACCCAGCATGGGTATGTGTAAAAATACACCCAAAAACACATTATACTACTTCTCCCGAGTACGGCGATACCACATGTGTGGCACTTTTTTGCACCCTAACTGCACTAAGGGGCCCAAAGTCCAATGAGGACCTTTAGGATTTCACAGGTCATTTTTGTTTCAAGACTACTCCTCGCGGTTTAAGGCCCCTAAAATGCCAGGGCAGTATAGGAACCCCACTAATGACCCCATTTTAGAAAGAAGACACCCCAAGGTATTCCGTTAGGAGTATGGTGAGTTCATAGAAGTTTTTATTTTTTTGTCACAAGTTAGCGGAAATTGATTTTAATAGTTTTTTTCACAAAGTGTCATTTTCCGCTAACTTGTGACAAAAAATAAAATCTTCTATGAACTCACCATACTCCGTACGGAATACCTTTGGGTGTCTTCTTTCTAGAATGGGGTCATTTGTGGGGTTCCTATACTGCCCTGGCATTTTAGGGGCCCTAAACCGTGAGGAGTATTCTTGAAACCAAATGTCGCAAAATGACCTGTGAAATCCTAAAGGTACTCATTGGACTTTGGGCCCCTTAGCGTACTTAGGGTGTAAAAAAGTGCCACACATGTGGTACCGCCGTACTAAGAAGAAGTAGTATAATGCGTTTTGGGGTGTATTTTCACACATACCCCTGCTAAGTGGGAGAAATATCTCTGTAAATGACAATTGTTTGATTTTTTTACACACAATTGTCCATTTACATAGAAATTTCTCCCACCCAGCATGGGTATGTGTAAAAATACACCCCAAAACACATTATACTACTTTTCCTGAGTACGGCGGTACCACATGTGTGACACTTTTTTGCAGCCTAGGTGCGCTAAGGGGCCCAACGTCCTATTCACAGGTCATTTTGAGGCATTTGTTTTCTAGACTACTCCTCGCGGTTTAGGGCCCCTAAAATGCCAGGGCAGTATAGGAACCCCACAAGTGACCCCATTTTAGAAAGAAGACACCCCAAGGTATTCTGTTAGGTGTATGACGAGTTCATAGAAGATTTTATTTTTTGTCAAAAGTTAGCAGAAAGTGACACTTTGTGGAAAAAAAACAATAAAAATCAATTTCCGCTAACTTTTGACAAAAAATAAAATCTTCTATGAACTCGTCATACACCTAACAGAATACCTTGGGGTGTCTTTTTTTCTAAAATGGGGACACTTGTGGGGTTCCTATACTGCCCTGGCATTTTACGGGCCCAAAACCGTGAGTAGTCTGGAAACGAAATGTCTCAAAATGACTGTTCAGGGGTATAAGCATCTGCAAATTTTGATGACAGGTGGTCTATGAGGGGGCGAATTTTGTGGAACCGGTCATAAGCAGGGTGGCCTTTTAGATGACAGGTTGTATTGGGCCTGATCTGATGGATAGGAGTGCTAGGGGGGTGACAGGAGGTGATTGATGGGTGTCTCAGGGGGTGGTTAGAGGGGAAAATAGATGCAATCAATGCACTGGGGAGGTGATCGGAAGGGGGTCTGAGGGGGATCTGAGGGTTTGGCCGAGTGATCAGGAGCCCACACGGGGCAAATTAGGGCCTGATCTGATGGGTAGGTGTGCTAGGGGGTGACAGGAGGTGATTGATGGGTGTCTCAAGGTGTGATTAGAGGGGGGAATAGATGCAAGCAATGCACTGGCGAGGTGATCAGGGCTGGGGTCTGAGGGCATTCTGAGGGTGTGGGCGGGTGATTGAGTGCCCTAGGGGCAGATAGGGGTCTTATCTGATAGGTAGCAGTGACAGGGGGTGATTGATGGGTAATTAGTGGGTGTTTAGGGTAGAGAACAGATGTAAACACTGCACTTGGGAGGTGATCGGACGTCGGATCTGCGAGCGATCTATTGGTGTGGGTGGGTGATCAGATTGCCCGCAAGGGGCAGGTTAGGGGCTGATTGATGGGTGGCAGTGACAGCGGGTGATTGATGGGTGGCAGTGACAGGGGGTGATTGATGGGTGGCAGTGACAGGGGGTGATTGATAGGTGATTGACAGGTGATTGACAGGTAATCAGTGGGTTATTACAGGGGAGAACAGATGTAAATATTGCACTGGCGAATTGATAAGGGGGGGTCTGAGGGTAATCTGAGCGTGTAGGCGGGTGATTGGGTGCCCGCAAGGGGCAGATTAGGGTCTAATCTGATGGGTAACAGTGACAGGTGGTGATAGGGGGTGATTGATGGGTGATTGATGGGTAATTAGTGGGTGTTTAGAGGAGAGTAAACGCTGCGCTTGGGTGGTGATCTGATGTCGGATCTGCGGGCAATCTATTGGTGTGCGTGGGTAATCAGATTGCCCGCAAGGGGCAGGTTAGGGGCTGATTGTTGGGTGGCAGTGACAGCGGGTGATTGATGGGTGGCAGTGACAGGGGGTGATTGATGGGTGGCAGTGACAGGGGGTGATTGATGGGTGATTGACAGGTAATCAGTGGGTTATTACAGGGGAGAACAGATGTAAATATTGCACTGGCGAATTGATAAGGGGGGGTCTGAGGGTAATCTGAGCGTGTAGGCGGGTGATTGGGTGCCCGCAAGGGGCAGATTAGGGTCTGATCTGATGGGTAACAGTGACAGGTGGTGATAGGGGGTGATTGATGGGTGATTGATGGGTAATTAGTGGGTGTTTAGAGGAGAGTAAACGCTGCGCTTGGGTGGTGATCTGATGTCGGATCTGCGGGCGATCTATTGGTGTGGGTGGGTAATCAGATTGCCCGCAAGGGGCAGGTTAGGGGCTGATTGTTGGGTGGCAGTGACAGGGGGTGATTGATGGGTGATAGGTGATTGGCAGGTGATTGACAGGTGATCAGTGGGTTATTACAGGGAAGGATAGATGTAAATAATGCCCTGGCGAATTGATAAGGGGGGGTCTGAGGGTAATCTGAGCGTGTAGGCGGGTGATTGGGTGCCCGCAAGGGGCAGATTAGGGTCTGATCTGATAGGTAACAGTGATAGGGGGTGATTGATGGGTGATTGATGGGTAATTAGTGGGTGTTTAGAGAAGATAACAGATGTAAACAATACATTTGGGAGGTAATCTGACGGCGGGTTTGCGGGCGATCTAATGGTGTGGGTGGGTGATCAGATTGCCCGCAAGGGGCAGGTTAGGGGCTGATTGATGGGTGGCAGTGACAGGGGGTGACAGGGGGTGATTGATGGGTGATAGGTGATTGGCAGGTGATTGACAGGTGATCAGTGGGTTATTACAGGGAAGAACAGATGTAATGAATGCACTGGTGAATTGATAAGGGGGGGGGTCTGAGGGCAATCTGAGCGTGTGGGCGGGTGATTGGGTGCCCGCAAGGGGCAGATTAGGGTCTGATCTGATAGGTAACAGTGACAGGTGGTGATAGGGGGTGATTGATGGGTGATTGATGGGTAATTAGTGTGTGTTTAGAGGAGAGAATAGATGTAAACAATGGATTTGGGAGGTGATCTGATGTCGGATCTGCGGGCGATCTATTGGTGTGGGGGGGTGATCAGATTGCCCGCAAGGGGCAGGTTAGGGGCTGATTGATGGGTGGCAGTGACAGGGGGTGATTGATGGGTGATTGACGGGTGATTGACAGGTGATTGACAGGTGATTGACAGGTGATCAGGGGGGGTAGATGCATACAGTACATGGGGGGGGGGGTCCTGGGGGGGGTCTGGGGAGAATCTGGGGGGTGGGGGGGTGATCAGGAGGGAGCAGGGGGGGGGGTATAAATAAAAAATAGCGTTGACAGATAGTGACAGGGAGTGATTGATGGGTAATTAGGGGGGTGATTGGGTGCAAACAGGGGTCTGGGGGGTGGGCAGGGGGGGGGTCTGATGGGTGCTGTGGGCGATCTGGGGCGGGGGGGGGGGGAGAAAATCAGTGTGCTTGGTGCAGACTAGGGTGGCTGCAGCCTGCCCTGGTGGTCCCTCGGACACTGGGACCACCAGGGCAGGAGGCAGCCTGTATAATACACTTTGTAAACATTACAAAGTGTATTATACACTTTGTATGCGGCGATCGTCGGGTTAACATCCCGCCGGCGCTTCCGTATGGCCGGCGGGATGTTGCGGCGAGTGAGCGGCGACAGGCGGAGGCGGAGGATCGCGTCACGGATGACGCGATCGCTCCGCCCATGCCCAAACAAGGACCGCCGCATTTTGTCAATACGGCGGTCCTTGCGGCGTCTGCTTCCCAGCCGCCATTTGTCTATACGGCGGTCGGGAAGTAGTTAAGTGCCTCTTTAACCACTTGCCGACCGCCTACTTCATATTGGCGGCGGCAAAGTGGCAGCCCCAGGACCACGTAACGCAGATTGGCGTCAGGTCCTGGGGCACTCTCTGGCCGGGGATCGCGCGCTGGGATGCGCGCGCATCCACCGGCAATAGGCTCCGCCCACCCGCGACGTCAACCCGCCGGCCAATCGGAAGCGCCGGCGGGTTGTTAACCCGACGATCCCCGGATAGGAAGCGTATAATACGCTGTGTAATGTTTACAAAGTGTATTATACAGGCTGCCTCCTGCCCTGGTGGTCCCAGTGTCCGAGGGACCACCAGGGCAGGCTGCAGCCACCCTAGTCTGCACCCAAACACACTGATCTGCCCCCCCCTGCCCCCTGATCGCCCACAGTACCCCTCAGACCCCCCCTGCCCACCCCCCAGACCACCATTTGCACACAATCACCCCCCTAATCACCCATCAATCACTCCCTGTCACTATCTGTCAACGCTATTTTTTTTTTAGTCCCTAAACTGCCCCCTGCTCCCTCCTGATCACCCCCCCCCACCCCTCAGATTCTCCCCAGACCCCCCCCCCCTCCTGTGTACTGTATGCATCTATCCCCCCTGATCACCTGTCAATCACCCGTCAATCACCCGTCAATCACCCCCTGTCACTGCCACCCATCAATCAGCCCCTAACCTGCCCCTTGCGGGCAATCTGATCACCCACCCACACCAATAGATTGCCCGCAGATCCGACATCAGATCACCTCCCAAATCCATCGTTTACATCTATTCTCTCCTCTAAACACCCACTAATTACCCATCAATCACCCATCAATCACCCCCTATCACCACCTGTCACTGTTACCCATCAGATTAGACCCTTGCGGGCACCCAATCGCCCGCCCACATGCTCAGATTGCCCTCAACCCCCCCCTTATCGATTCGCCAGTGCATTATTTACATCCGTTCTTCCCTGTAATAACCCACTGATCACCTGTCAATCACCCCCTGTCAGTGCCACCCATCAATCACCCCCTGTCACTGCCACCCATCAATCAGCCCCTAACCTGCCCCTTGCGGGCAATCTGATCACCCACCCACACCAATAGATCGCCCGCAGATCCGACATCAGATCACCTCCCAAATCCATCGTTTACATCTATTCTCTCCTCTAAACACCCACTAATTACCCATCAATCACCCATCAATCACCCCCTATCACCACCTGTCACTGTTACCCATCAGATTAGACCCTTGCGGGCACCCAATCGCCCGCCCACTCGCTCAGATTGCCCTCAAACCCCCCCTTATCGATTCGCCAGTGCATTATTTACATCCGTTCTTCCCTGTAATAACCCACTGATCACCTGTCAATCACCCCCTGTCACTGCCACCCATCAATCACCCCCTGTCACTGCCACCCATCAATCAGCCCCTAACCTGCCCCTTGCGGGCAATCTGATCACCCACCCACACCAATAGATCGCCCGCAGATCCGACATCAGATCACCTCCCAAGCGCAGTGTTTACATCTATTCTCTCCTCTAAACACCCACTAATTACCCATCAATCACCCCCTATCACCACCTGTCACTGTTACCCATCAGATTAGACCCTAATCTGCCCCTTGCGGGCACCCAATCACCCGCCCACGAGCTCAGATTGCCCTCAGACCCCCCCCCCCCTTATCAATTCGCCAGTGCAATATTTACATCTGTTATTCCCTGTAATAACCCACTGATCACCTGTCAATCACCCATCAATCACCCCCTGTCACTGCCACCCATCAATCACCCCCTGTCACTGCCACCCATCAATCAGCCCCTAACCTGCCCCTTGCGGGCAATCTGATCACCCACCCACACCAATAGATCGCCCGCAGATCCGACATCAGATCACCTCCCAAGTGCAGTGTTTACATCTCTTCTCTCCCCCTAAACACCCACTAATTACCCATCAATCACCCCCTATCACCACCTGTCACTGTTACCCATCAGATTAGACCCTAATCTGCCCCTTGCGGGCACCCAATCACCCGCCCACACCTCAGAACGCCCTCAGACCCCAGCCCTGATCACCTCGCTAGTGCATTGCTTGCATCTATTTCCCCCCTCTAATCACACCTTGAGACACTCATAAATCACCTCCTGTCACCCCCTAGCACACCTACCCATCAGATCAGGCCCTAATTTGCCCCGTGTGGGCTCCTGATCACTCGGCCAAACCCTCAGATCCCCCTCAGACCCCCTTCCGATCACCTCCCCAGTGCATTGATTGCATCTATTTTCCCCTCTAACCGCCCCCTGAGACACCCATCAATCACCTCCTGTCACCCCCCTAGCACTCCTATCCATCAGATCAGGCCCAATACATCCTGTCATCTAAGAGGCCTCCCTGCTTATGACCGTTTCCACAAAATTTGCCCCCTCATAGACCACCTGTCATCAAAATTTGCAGATGCTTATACCCCTGAACAGTCATTTTGAGAAATTTGGTTTCCAGACTACTCACAGTTTTGGGCCCGTAAAATGCCAGGGCAGTATAGGAACCCCACAAGTGATCCCATTTTAGAAAGAAGACACCCCAAGGTATTCTGTTAGGTGTATGATGAGTTCATAGAAGATTTTATTTTTTGTCAAAAGTTAGCGGAAATTGGATTTTTATTGTTTTTTTCACAAAGTGTCATTTTTCACTAACTTGTGACAAAAAATAAAATCTTCTATGAACTCACCATACCCCTAACGGAATACCTTGGGGTGTCGTCTTTCTAAAATGGGGTCACTTGTGGGGTTCCTATACTGCCCTGGCATTTTAGGGGCCCTAAACCGTGGGGAGTAGTCTAGAAAACAAATGCCTCAAAATGACCTGTGAATAGGACGTTGGGCCCCTTAGCGCACCTAGGCTGCAAAAAAGTGTCACACGTAGTATCGCCATACTCAGGAGAAGTAGTATAATGTGTTTTGTGGTGTATTTTTACACATACCCATGCTGGGTGGGAGAAATCTCTCTGTAAATGGACAATTGTGTGTAAAAAAAATCAAAAATGTGTCATTTACAGAGATATTTCTCCCACCCAGCATGGTTATATGTAAAAATACACCACAAAACACATTATACTACTTCTTCTGAGTACGGCGATACCACATGTGTGACACTTTTTTGCAGCCTAACTGTGCTAAGGGGCCCACAGTCCAATGAGTACCTTTAGGATTTCACAGGTCATTTTGAGACATTTGGGTTCAAGACTACTCCTCACGGTTTAGGGCCCCTAAAATGCCAGGGCAGTATTGGAACCCCACAAATGACCCCATTCTAGAAAGAAGACACCCCAAGGTATTCCGTTAGGAGTATGGTGAGTTCATAGAAGATTTTATTTTTTGTCACAAGTTAGCGGAAATTGATATGTATTGTTTTTTTTTTCACAAAGTGTCATTTTCCGCTAACTTGTGACAAAAAAAAAATCTTCTATGAACTCACCATACCCCTAACGGAATACCTTGGGGTGTCTTCTTTCTAAAATGGGGTCACTTGTGGGGTTCCTATACTGCCCTGGCATTTTAGGGGCCCTAAACCGCGAGGAGTAGTCTAGAATCCAAATGCCTCAAAATGACCTGTGAATAGGACGTTAGGCCCCTTAGCGCACCTAGGTTGCAAAAAAGTGTCACACATGTGGTATCGCCGTACTCAGAAGAAGTAGTATAATGTGTTTTGAGGTGTATTTTTATACATACCCATGCTGGGTGGGAGAAATCTCTCTGTAAATGGACAATTGTGTGTAAAAAAAATCAAATAATTGTCATTTACAGAGATATTTCTCCCACCTAGCATCTGTATGTGTAAAAATACACCCCAAAACACATTATACTACTTCTCCTGAGTACGGCGGTACCACATGTGTGGCACTTTTTTGCACCCTAAGTGCGCTAAGGGGCCCAAAGTCCAATGAGTACCTTTAGGATTTCACAGGTCATTTTGCGACATTTGGTTTCAAGACTACTCCTCACGGTTTAGGGCTCCTAAAATGCCAGGGCAGTATAGGAACCCCACAAATTACCCCATTTTAGAAAGAAGACACCCCAAGGTATTCCGTTAGGAGTATGGTGAGTTCATAGAAGATTTTATTTTTGTCACAAGTTAGCGGAAAATGACACTTTGTGAAAAAAAACAATTAAAATCAATTTCCGCTAACTTGTGACAAAAAAAAAAAATCTTCTATGAACTCACCATCCTCCTAATGGAATACCTTGGGGTGTCTTTTTTCTAAAATGGGGTAATTTGTGGGATTCCTATACTGTCCTGGCATTTTAGGGGCCCTAAACCGTGAGGGGCAGTCTTGAAACGAAATTTCTCAAAATGACCTGTGAAATCCTAAAGGTACTCATTGGACTTTGGGCCCCTTAGCGCAGTTAGGGTGCAAAAAAGTGCCACACATGTGGTATCGCCGTACTCAGGAGAAGTAGTATATTGTGTTTTGGGGTGTATTTTTCCACATACCCATGCTGAGTGGGAGAAATATCTCTATAAATTGACAATTGTGTGTAAAAAAAATAAAACAATTGTCATTTACGGAGATATTTCTCCCACCCAGCATGGGTATGTGTAAAAATACACCCCAAAACACATTATACTACTTCACCTGAGTACGGAAATACCACATGTGTGGCACTTTTTTGCAGCCTAACTGCGCTAAGGGGCCCAAAGTCCAATGAGCATCTTTAGGCTTTACAGGGGTGCTTACAATTAGGCACCCCCCAAAATGCCAGGACAGTGAACACACCCCACAAATGACCCCATTTTGGAAAGTAGACACTTCAAGGTATTCAGAGAGTAGCATAGTGAGTCCGTGGCAGATTTCATTTTTTTTTGTCGCAAGTTAGAAGAAATGGAAACTTTTTTTTTTACTTTTTTTTTTTGTTACAAAGTGTCATTTTCCGCTAACTTTTGACAAAAAATAAAATCTTCTATGAACTCACCATGCCTCTCACTGAATACTTTGGGATGTCTTCTTTCCAAAATGGGGTCATTTGGGGGGGATTTGTACTATCCTGGAATTTTAGCCCCTCATGAAACCTGACAGGTGCGCAGAAAAGTCAGAGATGCTTGAAAATGGGAAAATTCACTTTTGGCACCATAGTTTGTAAACGCTATAACTTTTACCCAATCCAATAAATATACACTGAATGGTTTTTTTTTTATCAAAGACATGTAGCAGAATTACTTTCGCGCTCAAATGTATAGGAAATTTTTTTTTTTTTTTTTTTTTTTTTTCAAACTCAGATGCATTTTTGATATGGGAAGTTTATCAGCTTATGGTCTAGTCGCTTGGACGCCCAAACCAGCGCTGAAAAATGCTTTCATCATTGTTTGAGCCATACATAGTTGAAACTTTATTTCACTATATTTATGTCTATGTGTGCTTCAAAAACCATAAACTCCCCCCTTCCCTTACGCAACCCTCCCCATTCCAGAATTAACCATGTCTTACCATATCCTGTATCCCCTATATCTTAAATGAAAGGGAGGTGTAATAACCTGTTGTTCTTGCAACCGAGTATGTATACACATTCAGAAACTCTTACATTCAACCAAGCATACCCTTCCTTAACCCATAACCCATCCATATTAACCTGGCCCAACCCACCTGACCACCCCACTTTTCCACTCTTACCCCCACTCGTGTTATACAGCGTAGCCCCTAACCCATCTTATTATATGTATACTTATTGCTTATCCATATAATTTTTTGTAATTGACAGCCAGGTATCCCTATAGGATCTGACCCACTGAGTACAATCTAAGTCAGGTGTGTGATCTGCTGTGTCGCCGTTGATTTCACTGCCACACAACCGATCCATTCTGCTCAACCAGTCATCGAGATGGGGGGGGGAGTCGAGTCTTTCCATTTTTCTACTATCATTCTTTTTGCGACTTTTGTTCCTAGCTCTTTAATTAGAGCACTTTCTTTACTATCGCCTGCTTCAGATATGCCAAAAATAGCTTCACTTGGAGAAAGTTTAAAGCCCCCTTCTAGCAGGTTTTTACAAAAGCTTATTATACTATCCCAAAAGGTCTTTGATATGGGACATGCCCACCACATGTGCAATTCGGACCCGTCCTCCTGCCCACACCTCCAGCACAATTCTCTTTGTTTGGAAAATTTTTGTATACGTTCCGGGGTAATGTACCATCTAGCAGTGGTCTTGTACTGGGTAAGCTGGAGATCAATATCCAGGATCATCCAATTTTTATGCCAAATCGTGAGCCATTTACTTTTAAGCGAAGGGTCGAGGTCTCTTTCCCATTTTGTACAATAGTGTGGAGTAAAATTTTGCCTTTCTCCTTGGCAAATAAGTCTATTAAGTTTGGATAAAGCTTTGTCCATTTTTTTTATTAAGGAGAATATGTTTTTCAAAAATATTTGGGTCGTTCCTTAATCTGACAAACTTGAATTTTAATTTATGTATAAAACTTCTCGCTTGCATTGTACCCCAAGTCTCCTTTTGCCTACGATTGTTTAATATGCCAGGTATCCCCAATGCAGGGTTTCCCCAGAGATTGATAATGCGCGTATCGGGGCTTATCGTGTTTCTGGAAAACCAGGACCTCACCAAGCCAGGCATGAAATCTGGATTCTCCCTTAAAGTGGTAAGTGGGGATGGGCCTGTGTCTTTGTGCCATTTTGAGACGAACCAAAAAAGAGTTTTTACTGTTGGTTTAATCAAAGGGTGATCCGTAGTGGAGTAAACTTTATAGATGTTTACTGGAATCCACGAGAAAATTAAATCTAAGTTACATTCGTCCTTTTCTAAGATAGACCAAGCTTTACCAGATCCAATGGGGGAAGATTCTATCTTCCAGTCCAAGACCCTTGCCAAGTGTGCACTTCTATAGTAATTTATAATGTTTGGTGCAGCTAGGCCTCCCTCCTCTTTCTGCCTAGAAATAAGTTTATAACTAATTCTACGTCTGGATTTACTCCAGATAAAATTTTGAAAAATTTTATGCCAGTTTTGGAACCATGAGTTGGGGATAGCCACTGGCAGGCTCCGCAAGAGAAAAATAAGTTTTGGTAAAACCAGCATTTTTAATATGCTGATCCTACCGATGACATTAAAACAGGGTCGATCCCATGATTGGAGTTTACCCTTGTACTCTTTAACAGTCTTAGAAAAGTTAGCCGTGAACAGGTCGTTAGGGTCTCTAGTGAGGGTAATACCAAGATATTTAATTGCTTGATCACTCCATCTAAATTTACTGTGTGTTTTAATAGCATTCACGGTGTCATGTGAACAACCCAAATTCAGGATTATAGTTTTAACCTGGTTAATCTTAAAATTAGAGTGCAACGAGAATACCTCGAGAAGTTTCTCACACCTGGCGATGGATTGGATTGGTTTGATCAAAGTTAGTAATAAATCATCGGCGTAGGCAAGTATTTTAATCTCCTCCGTCTTTGTTTTAACTCCTTTAACCATGTTGTCATTCTGAATTAGTTGTATAAATGCTTCTAAACTAAAATTGAAGAGCCATGAAGACAATGGGCAACCTTGCCTAACCCCATTCTTAATATTGAAAGTATTGGATACGGATCCGTTTATATTGACGCCTGCACTTTGATTGATATATAATTTCTTTATTCTGTTTATAAAGTTCCGACCCAGACCCAATCTTTCCAATATAGCAAAGACAAATTCCCTTGATAGACGGTCAAATGCCTTTTCTGCATCTACTGCAACCATAACTGCTTCTATTTTTCTCTTTTTACAAGTATGGATCAGATTTGTTGCAGCGTAGATATTGTCTTGAATTTGGCTATTTTTGACAAAGCCCGATTGTTGTTTGCCCAGAATTCTATCGGCAACCCTGGTCAGTCTATTTGCCAATATTTTTGCATAGATTTTCACATCGCAATTTAATAGTGAAATTGGCCTGAAGTTTGCACAGTCTAAATTTGATTTCCCTTCTTTAGGGATTAGTGTTAGTATAGCTTGGTTAGATTCTTTTGAGAAGGTAGCAGTTCCTTCTTTGTTATTGACCAAGTTGCAGAAAAGAGGGGCCAAAATATGAGCAAAGTGCTGATAGAATTCTATGCAGTAACCGTCAGGGCCCGGGCTTTTCCCCTTCTGAAGCTTAGACACTGTTTCCAGAAATTCACTTTCAGTCACTGGTGTTTCGAGCATTTCGCGGTCACTGTTATCTAAGACAGGTAGGTTAATATTTTCTAAATATTCTCTTGTGTTTGTGGGTTTTGGTATGTCAGTGTTGTATATACTTTCAAAGAAACTAGAGAATATCTTACCTATGGTTTCGGTGTCCTGAACAATGCTTCCATCTTGATTTTTTATTTGGTGAATGAAGTTATTTCTTTGTTTTTTGTTGAGTAGGTCTGATAGTATTTTACCTGGTTTGTTCTTCCCGTGTATGAACTGTTTTTTTAAATTTTTGTACTCCTGTGAACATTTGTTATCAAGCAACTGATTTAGTTCTGTCTTAATCTTTGTGAGCTTAAGCAAAGTTTTAGATGAGGGCCAGATTTTATGTTCTGCTTCTTCTGATTGTAGGTGGGCCAGAAGCTCAACAATCCTTTTCTGTTTTGCCTTTTTTTTCCTATTACTTACCAGAATCAGAACTCCTCTAGATACACATTTTAAAGTGTCCCAGAGGATCAATGGTGACGTTACAGACGTCAAATTGAATTTAATAAATTCATTTAATGACTCAGCTATCTGACGTCTGGTGTCTTCTTCCTCTAGTAACGTTTTATCTAGTCTCCAGACTTTTTTCTGAGGTGATTTAAGGCCTAAATAGATTGTCATAATTACGGGGGCATGGTCTGAAAAAGTAATATGGCCAATTGAGACGTCAGAAACTGAAGTGATAAGATTTTCAGGGACTAGGAAGTAGTCTAGCCTGGAATAGTTTTGATGTACGCTAGAGAAAAAAGTGTAGTCTTTTTCGTCTAGATTTTTAATTCTCCATATATCGACAAGTTTTAAGGTCTTGAGTTCATTTTTGAGATTAACAATGTCACGTTTGGGAATACATGATAGCCCTTTGGAGGTATCGTATTTGGGATCAATCGTGAGGTTAAAATCCCCACCAATAACGGTTAAACCAACTGCTTTATCTTTGACTTTATTGAGGAAGTTAGTCAAAAAGGCCACTTGACCTTTGTTGGGGGTATACACATTAGCTAATGTTATTTGTCTGCCATTAACCGTCCCTAACACTATCAGTTCCCTGGCTTCTTTATCTTTGTATACGCGATTTATACAGAAGTCCATCCCAGATCTTATTGCAATCGCAACTCCGCATGTTTTTTTTTGCTCATTGAAGTTAATGATCCATTCTTTATATCTTTTGTCAAAGAATCTCGGGGTTTTTCCCTTTTGAAAATGTGTTTCTTGAATAAAGGCTATGTCAATTTTATTCTTTATTAATTCATCAATAATTCTTTTACGTTTACATCCGGAGTTGGCACCTTTAACATTAAGTGTAAGAATTCTTAATTTATCAGTCATATTAAAGGTTTATTTATTAAGGCCAGAAGAGAAGGGAGTACACTCTGTACAGGTTGCGCAAGATGGAGCAGAAGGGCGGGACCGCGTCGACAGATCAGGTCAGAATAAGCAACAACACACTCGTACATACCATTCAAAGACTCACATCCATTCAACCTTTCGACAAACAAGCCAGTCTTGTCCGGGTTGACAACTAAGAGTTGCCGTAGAGTACCGGACTTTCCTGTTCCAATATTGATTGACATCAACTGGAACAGAGCCCCGCTTATCAGGGAAGATTCCTACAATTGCTCCTATTTGGTAATATGTTTAGAGCGGTGAGGGAAAGTGCAAAAAGGAGAGAAGGGAGAACAAACATAAAAAAAAAAATAACATAACAAAATTACTATGCGTTTTAAATGTCCTCCCATCCTGGGATCGTCACCAATGGTAGGCCGAGGTTGTTTAGGAACTTTTGCGGTGGTTCTCCATCATTAAGAATGCATGTCTTCCCATCAATCGTGGCTCTCAGGGAAAGAGGGAAACCCCACTTATAGATTCCCCCCTTTTGCTTGATTTTTTCTAGCAATGGTTTCAGTAGTCTCCTACGATCAATTGTTCTTTTGGACAGGTCTGGGAATAGCTCGATTTTCCATTCGTTGAACTTAAGAGAACCTAGGGCGCGTGCTTTAGTTAGAATATGTTCCTTTTCATGAAAAAAGTGCACTCTGCATAGGACGTCTGTGCTTTTGAAGCTTGAGATTTCTTTTTCTTTACCAATTCTGTGGATTCTATCGATTATGATGCCTGATGGTGAGTCGTTGCCGGTTATCTCTTTAAAAAGCCTTGCGGCAGTTTCATGTAAATCCTTGGAGGGAATCGATGAGGGGAGCCCACGAATTTTAATGTTGTTCCTACGGCTCCTATTCTCCAGGTCATCTATTTTATGCGTAAGATCTTTTAATACCTTTTTATGTGTTGCTATCTCTGCATTATAAGATCCAACATGTTTAGTATAGGAAATTTTACTTTATTTGAAAAATGTCAGCACAGAAAGTTAAAAAAGTCATTTTTTTGACAAAATTCATGTCTTTTTTGATGAATATAATAAAAAGTAAAACTCGCAGCAGCAATCAAATAGCACCGAAAGAAAGCTGTATTAGTGACAAGAAAAGGAGGTAAAATTCATTTAGGTGGTAGGTTGTATGACTGAGCAATAAACCGTGAAAGCTGCAGTGGTCCGAATGGAAAAAAAGGCTCTGGTCCTTAAGGGGTTTTATGACTGCAGTCCTTAAGTGGTTAAAGGACTTACGAGGCGAAATTAAGAAAAAAAGTTAATCCCCTGCCTCATCTTTTAAGGCACGGAGGACGCTGTCCGCACCCTCCATGCCGATCCGCCGGGTCCCCCCGCTCATTAGCCCCACGGCCCGGGTCAGGCTCTCCTGCCTCTCGTAAAATGGCCGCTTGCTCTGGCCGCGGCTGCATAGCATGGATCGGGGGGATGGCCCTAGAGCTGCGCAGCCGCACTCCCGGCTATGCGGAGTGCGCAGCCGCAGCCAGAGCAAGCGGACATTTTACGAGAGGCAGGAGAGCTCGACCCATCCCGGGGGGCTAATGAGCGGGGGGACCCGGCGGATCGGCACGGAGGGAGCGGACGGCGTCCTCCGTGCCTTAAAAGATGAGGCGGGGGATTAACTTTTTTTCTTAATTTCGCCTCGTAAGTCCTTTAAAGCAGATCCGAGATGAAAAACTAACTATAACAAGTAACTTGTCTATATATCTTATCTAAAGTTTAGATAGCTTACACAGCATATCTAGCTGCAAACAGCTTCAAACGTTTATGATTATTTATTCCTGTGATACAATGAGGGCAGCCATGTTCTGTTTGTCACATTGTCACAGGCTGAGGGCTGGAGATGCTACCAGCTTGCCTGTGTGTAAATTTAGTCCCCTCTCCTCCTCCATCCTCCCCTCTGCCTCTGAAAATCAATGGCTAGTAACAACCTCCTCCTCCTCCTGCCCAGACTGAGCTCCCATAAGCCCTTGCTACAGTGCCAAGGCACAATAGGAGCTGTGGGCGAGGCCTGTTTAGTTTTAGGGAATTTAGAGTAATAAAACAAAACAAAAAAAGTATTTGGCTTGAGGAATGCCCCATAAACTATATGAAAGGAACACAATTATGCAATGAGTAAAAGTTTATCTCGGATCCACGTTAAGTTTTGGGTAGGTTGGAAAATGAGAAGCGCCTTTAAAGACCCTTGATGTGACAGAAGATGAGAGAATGTATCTAGGTTGCAGCAACTGAAAATTTCAAATGCAAATAAACTTTATTGTTGATTGTGTCCTCACTTTTATAACAGTCCGGTATAACAGGGAGGTAGAGTGTGTAATATGAAGCTGCTGTAGCCCCCTTTTGGTTACTTATATTTTATTTAGTGACTTCAGATCCAGATAGACATCTGCTGATGGTTGTGTAGCCTTAGGGCTTCTTTCCATTGAAGCGCAGAGCCCAGTGGCTGCACGTCACACCCGTCGGATGAGCGGGGCTTGCGACGGGCTAAAGCAGCCCTAAATGCAGCAAACCATGAGCGATTCAGTGCTGAAACACCGTGCATGAATGGTAATGGCAGACAGTGCAGTCTATGCACTGTCTGCTGTCCCTGCGATTGCATTTCCATAAGTGTACATGAAAGTGCACTATATGGAAACGAGCCCTTATTTTGTATTTAGTGCCAGTAGAGAGGGTTAGCACACAGCTGACTTCCATGCATCCAGATTTGCTTGCCAATGCTGTCCCTTTCTTCTGTATCAATACAAATGTCTCTAAATATCTGTTTTTGCCTAGAAAAAGTGTGATCACCTGACCAGCCTCCTCTTCTTCCCCCTACCCTAGACCGCTCCGCAATGTTCATCCCAGGGGCACTATACTAGCTACACTGGGGTAACTATACTAGCCATACTGGGGCAACTAAACTCCCTATACTGAGGCAACTATGCTAGCTATGCCGCCGCACCCCAGCCCCTCCCCCCATAACCCGCTGCGCACGACACTGTCCACTAGGTCACGCGCGCAATACTCCTCCCCCCCCCCCCCCCCGGGCCTCGGAGAAAAATTTGGTCAGTAAGTGGTCCCCGGGCCGGAAAAGGTTGGGGACCCCTGCACTAGGCGGTGCGTCAAAGGTTCCGTTTTGCTGCATATGTGTTTGTGCGTTTTTTTGTCATAATGAAGTGCGTTTTGAGTGTGTTTGTGTTTCATACATGCATTTTGCACATGCATTTTGCTTGCGTTTTTGCACAAATGAATGGCAAGTGTGGTTTTGTGCGTTTTGTATACTGGATAGTTTAATGGTTAAGTGGTGGCTGGATAGTGTAATGGTTAAGGGCTCTGCCTCTGACGCAGGTGACCAAGGTTCGAATCTTGGCTCTGGCTGTTCAATAAGACAGTAGGAGACCTTGGGCAAGTCTCCCTAACACTGCTATTGCCTATAGAGCGTGTCCTAGTGGCTGCAGCTCTGGCGCTTTGAGTCCACCAGGAGAAAAGCGTGATATAAATGTTCTGTGTTTTAACTGTATGCGTTTTTGATATGCGTTTTATGCAAATGTTTTGGAATGTGGCTAGTATAAAAACACATTTTCGTCCTCTCTCACCACTAGGAAATTAACAGGAAACGAAAATACATTATCAAACTTATTTTTTTATACAAAAACGCATAAAAAGGGCAATAAAAACGAAATAAGAAGCTATACCTGTGTGTCACCATTGACATACATTGTGTGCGTTTTAAATGCGTTTTGGAAAAATATGCAGCAAGTTTTTTTTAAAAAAAAGCACATTGCAAAACGCAAACAAATGCATTTTTTCATGCGGCAATTGACTTACATTATGCGTGTTAATGCTAGTGTTTTAAGTAATGCTAGTGTTTCTGCTGCGTGTTCCTACCGTCGGTGTCAGTCGGTGCAGCTTGGTAAGATGCGCTACCATTTATTTTCTACTTTGCATAATATTTCCAAATAATATATTGTTGCCATTCAAAATACTAGGAAGATCATTTAAATGTTGTGATAGCCAGGACAAATGGGCAAATAAAATATGTGTTTTTTGTCTACAGTAGCATTGTTTATTTTAAAACTATAGGGAATAGAATGTGAGAAATAGTGATTTTTTTTTTCATTTTTTCCTTGTTTTTTCTTTAAAAATGAATAGAAAATAAAGTAATAACTGCAAACAAGTATCACCCCCAAAAAGCCTAATTTGCAGTGAAAAAAAAAGTGATATAAATCATCTAAGTGTGATAAGCAGTGATAAAGTTATGGCTAAATGAATGGGAATAGGAAATTGCTACATTACTGCAGCTAGTTGGTCAGCTGACCTGCTGGGGAGGGACAGTTGCCTGGCACATGCAGCTGTGAGACTGGCTGTGAGACTGTCCATGAGACCAGCCATGAGATTGGCCGTGAGACTGGCTGTGAGACTTGCCGTGAGACTTGCCGTGAGACTAGCCGTGAGACTGACAGTTGATAAAGCAGTTAAGAATGGCAGTTGGTCCTCATTCACATGCAAGCCATCGATCAGGAAACATCTCAACGGATTTTCTCCTGCTTCTTTGGTTTTCAGTGAATATTTGTGACTTCCAGTCGATTTTTTTTACTCCAAAGCGACATTTCTAGTGACTCACTATCAACCACTGACATTTTTAACCAGTTTTGCTCATTTTTGCCCAAGATGAGTGCCAGACAAGACACCGAGAGGTAAGTGGAGCCACCAGAGGCCATCAGAGAGCTGTAGGGGGATGGAAAACCAGTGAGGAGAGCCCTGCTACTAATTCTGGGCTGCATGGGGGCCTTTTATTGCCTGATTGTGGGATATTCATCTTTTGGTGACATGTGGAGTAGGTAGGCCTTAGGACTAGCTTTCTCCTTGGTGACAGTTGGAGTAGCCTAGGTAGGGCTTAGGCCTAGCATCAGAGCTAGATCATCCAAAATGTAACCCTAGGCAGTTGCCTAGGGCATGGGGAGAGTCTAGGGGCCTGGTGGATGCTAGCCCCCATCAAATCTTACTAAAAAAAAAACAGGTGATCATCTGCGGTGTGTAAAAACAGCTATCTTGCCAAGGGCCCAGTGGCGTAGCTATGAATCTTTAGGCCTCAGTGCAAGTTTTACATGGGGCCTGCCAAGCATTCGACAACATAACAATTCTTATCTGCAACAATACCTGGCAAGGGCATCCACAGTGTAAGAGGTGTAAGCAGAGGAGGGGGACAGTTCATTAATGATCACCACTAGTCAAGGCATCTATAGAAGTGATCAGTAACAGCATAGCACCTTAGAAGGGCAAATACTGTGGATGAGGGAGGGCCCCTAGTGGGCCCCTCTGGTCCTGGGGCCCCAGTGCAGTCGCAGACCTCTTTACCCCCTATTGCTACGCCACTGCTAGGGCCCCATTTCATCTAAATCTATTTCTGGTTATATCAAAAACACAGGAAAAATCATGATATGTTTTTATGACAATGTGATACATGCAATGTTAATTTTAGACTTTATAGTCTCTTTGAGAGCTCGTTCACATTAGAGACCTTTTTGCCATTTTTTAAGCGATTTAGCAATGTTTCTTGCTGATTATTATGGACATTTTTCGGCAGAAGGGCATAAGCGTCCGCATACAGCGAAGTTTCTTGCAGATTATTGCGGACATTTTTCCGCATAAGGGCATAAGCGTCCGCATGCAGCGAAGTTTCTTGCGAATTATTGCGGACATTTTTCCGCATAAGGGCATAAGCGTCCGCATGCAGCGAAGTTTCTTGCGGGTTATCGGGGACATTTTTCCACATAAGGGCATAAGCGTCCGCATTTAGTGACGTTTCTTGCGGGTTATTGCAGACACTTTTCCGCATAAGGGCATAAGCATCCGCATACAGCGAAGTTTCTTGTGGGTTATCGCGGACATTTTTCCACATAAGGGCATAAGCGTCCGCATGCAGCGAAGTTTCTTGCGGATTATTGCGGACATTTTTCCGCATAAGGGCATAAGCGTCCGCATACTTCAATTTTTGATGCTGGTCGAAAACGCGAATATTTCTGAAGATTTTTTTTCATGAAGGAGTCCGCACACAAACCGTAGAAGCAATAAACGTAAAGTATTTATTCTCCCATCACATACATGTGCAGACACGGTCTGACCTACTTAGGTCGACGCACATTTCGGGGCCACGCAGGGTCCCCTTTGTCAAGACAGATAGCAGATAAGACATACGTATGTCTTATCTGCTATCTGTCTTGAGAAAGGGGACCCTGCGTGGCCCCGAAACGTGCGTCGACCTAAGCAGGTCAGACCGTGTCAGCACATGTATGTGATGGGAGAATAAATACTTCACGTTTATTGCTTCTACGGTTTGTGTGCGGACTCCTTCATGAAAATTACTTGCACATTGCCTGGAGGTCCAGCACCAGCCTACCTACCGACGTGTGTGCGATCCTTGTATTGGGTATTTCTGAAGATTTTCGCGAAAATTCGCAGAATTCAAAAACGGGATTTTCGATGCGAAAATGACTTGGGCGAAAATTCGCAAGCAACACTGCTTCAGATGCCCATTAACGATACAATTTTAGCAATCGATCTTCCAATAGACAGGGTTTGGATAGTGTTGATGGTGCCAATCGAAAAAAAATGTTCAATTAATAAATCATTTAATTGATCTATTTTGTGGATCGATTCTATTTGAAATGATCAGATTGGTTATATTTTGTATCCCATGTATGGGGCCGATCAATTCCTTCTAAACGATTTGTTCTGGTCACAATTATGGAATTGTAAGGTCGACCATTCGCTAAAATGATATCGTCAATGGGCACCTAAACTGCTTTCTACTCAAGTAGGGTCGGCTGTAGGTGAGGAGACGCCGGTGTAGGCAGAACTCTGATCTCTTCACAAGGCTTTATGTTTAGGGATGAGCTCAAAGTAATTGTTGTATCCAAAGTATTTTTTGCATCAAAATTTATATTTTCACCTGGTAAAAAATGTTCAAAAAAAAATGATGGCCAACAAATGTATGTTATATGAAGGTGTTTTCTCATATCTATTGAATTAATTTAGCAACAATTTGCATGTCCATGTATTTTCACATATATTCTCATCTGTGCGCAAATGTCATCATCATGAGAGGCAAAATCGGAGGGGACTGGAGTGGGTGCAACAGAGGAATAGAAGGATGAAGAAGCAGAGACTGGGGTACAGGAGGGAAAGTGGGGAGAGAAGGACAGAGAGAAAAGCAGATGGAAAGCTGCATGCAAAAATCAAGTGTGTGTGGAAGACATGGTTCAGCAATCTGCTATATTGGATAAATAAAAAAGCATCAATAAACAATCACTATTGTTCTGCGCCTCCTGCTCACTTGTCATCACCCTTCCCCTCTCCATAGAGCAGAATGGGTTAAAGCCGACCAGCATCTCTGTACAGCGATCATCAAAATACAAGAAATACAGTGCTCAACTTCATGTGAAGTAATAGGAAAATTGATCACCCAATCACAGCAACAGTATCTTCCCACAGAGCAGGGAGTACCCCACTCTAAAAGCATAAATCGGGGGGACCCCTTGACCTAATGGCATAGCCCTACAATGGAGACCGGTCTCCCACACACCACACAGCCCCATTGCGCATAGCTCCCAACTGTCCCTCTTTCGGAAGCCCTGTCCCTGTTTCCTCCTCATTTGTCCATCTTTCAGGACATTGTCCCTCTTTCTATGTAAATATATATATTTCTCTACTAAAAATGCATTTGATCGACTCTAAATTTTATTCCCATCCGTTAAATTGATATATTACTTAATTTTAAAATGTTAAAATAAAGGAAAATGAGCCAGGATAGAAAGGACCAGTGTGGTTTGAATTATAAAACAACATATTTTTCTTATGAAATCTTTATCGTATGCGTGATTAGGGGTGTGATGGGGCGTGATCAGGGGTGTGATTAGGGGTGTGGCAGGGGAGTGGCTTAGGTGTCCCTCTTTTTCATCTTAGAAAGTTGGGAGGTATGCACAACACAAGCCAGGCAACGCATACAGTGTGTTGATCCCAGCGCTGGGTAGATTGCAGATGCCAGTGAACTGTGTGTGCACAGCAGCACGGAGGACATACGGATCTCACCGCTCTTCAACAACCGCTCTCTGCAGGACAGTAGAGTGTGTATCCACAAGCCAAGTGACGGTGACTCCAGTGGCGAAAGGATGGTAAGGGCAGCTCACATGCCCACCGCAAACACAGAGCTCCGTGTTTCAACCACATGGGTTGCGAGGTCCAGCCGTATGCAAATGTATGCAGCTTAAACAGGAACCAATCAAATCCTGCTGAGCTAAAATTTGAATGGACCATTTTCAAGCTGCATACTTTTACATACCAAATTTGCATAATTTTACATCAACTCGAAATGATGTGCATCTCATTGACCATTGCTACTCCCCACATCAAATTTACCTGAAGACAGTTGCATACTGGGCTCTAGACTCCTGACTGGGCCTCATCATCGCTGGCGCTGCACTTCAGACAAAAAAGCCCACATATACAGCTTTAAAAAATTATTTCTGATTCTGAATTAAGTTAGTTAGCTGCAAGGTTCAATGCAAAATGCAATCACTATGTAAAGTATTCTGCAGTCTGCCTCCTGCCCAGTGCAGTGATAATCAATCACAGTCAGTGTGTCAATCATCATTCTCACTCTCACATACATGTCATTTGTCAGACTCAGTCACTAGTGGCACAGCACCACGTCACCAGCTCAGGGCGGTTGTATGTCGGTGTATGTCACCCAGTCAGTCATCAGCCTGCCAGCCAATGATCGGCCTGACCAGCCAATTTATTTATTTTAGTATTTAAATAGTGCCAACATCTTACGCAGCACTGTACAGAGTATATTGTCTTGTCATTAACTGTCTCTTGGAGTGTATGCATCTTAGTCTGGGGCCAATTGGGGGGGGGGGGGGGGGCTGAGGTTAAAAAAAAGAACATTTTTTTTTTTACAAAATCTCGGTCTATTTTGATTAATATAATAAAAACTAAAAACAGCAGCATCAATAAATTCCATCAAAAGAAAGCTCTATTTGAGAGAAGAAAAGGAGGTAAAATTCATTTGGGTGCTAAGTTGTATGACCGAGCAATAAACTGTTAAAGTTGTGAAATGCTGAAATATAAAAAGTGGCCTAGTCACTGCGGGGGTATAAACCTCTGGGGCTCAAGTAGTTCCTGGCCATGCCTTTGCGATAGGCAAATTGCATGCAATCCAAAAATTGGATCAAAAAGCTACTGCCAGTGGAAAAGGTCTTAATGTGACCATGGGGAAAGCTTTTATGGTGTGGGTAAGGGTAAGCAGAGTAAGCATGGGCTGACCCCAATACCAGATACTGTGGCTGCTATGGCAGGACCTATGTCCTGAGCAATGGGGGAGTGTAGCAAGCTGACGGGGTGTGAGCAGGCAGCTGTCAGTCTCTGAGGATGTATGAGCTGAAAAGGCATGTTTGTTTGTTTTTTTAAATAATAACATATTTTAGGGCATAATTCATTTAAAATGATGTTTAATGTTTATACAAACTGTGGCTCAGCTAGGACTTTTGTGGCAGACAGTATTTATTGCCAGCACCCCTTATGATAGCCATACTGGAGAGGATATCTCTGGAGAGGTTTTAGCAAATCACACCTCAGCTAGGACTTTTGTAGCAGATAAGGGGGGATTCTCATTGGTTCACTAAGTGATGGATCAATGAGGATTCTCCATGGTGAGGGAGGCTTCCCATTGGTCTATTGCAATTGAATGGGGATCCTCATAATGCTTCTCCCCTGTAGTGGCCCCGAGGGGCAGTGGCAGCCGTGGTGGGGGACTAAATGGCAGTGACAGCGGGAGATCACAGGCACAATGGTGCGTAATGTGGCACTGCAACGGGGCACAATGCATTAAATCAATATGCACTGTAAATGTAAAATTGTGCATCCGGCGCAGTGTGAACTGAGCCAAAGTTTAATGCAATCAATGGCCTCAATTCACTAAGATCATGCTGGAGATAATAAGGCAAGAGAAAACTTGCCACCACACAGTGAGAGTTATCTTATCTCTTCATTCCTTAAGTTACCTCCTCTGTAGTTAAGTTACCTCCTCTGTAGTTATTTTCAACTTTAACTTTAGAATTCTGGAGTTATTTTAAGGATTGAAGACTTAACATAAAGACAGAAGAGTTAACTTTAGGTTTGCCTGAGATAAAATGTTTCCTGAATACTACATGCCTCATCACCATGGTGATAACTTTAGAAATGTTATTAAAGATAGGAGATAAGCATAGTGAATTGAGGCCAATGTAATCATAGGTGTAGTAAACTGTGGCCACTGGGTAATAGTATAAAGCCAATAATACTAAAATATTGTAGTATAGTTAGTTAGAGTATATGGCATGTGAACATCTATGTGTACAGTGCTGCCCATAATTATTCATACCCCAATAAAGGCTTTTCTATTGATTATTGAGAAGGGTATGAATAATTTTGGACAGTAATGCCTTTTGTACATCGTTTTTTGGGAGACACCTATGTCATTTCCTGTCAAAAAAATTACTTGCTGGTTGAATAAAAGTAACTTTAAGTCAAAATTTTCCAGGGGTATGAATAATTATGGGCAGCACTGTAAGTACACTTTATTAGATTATAAGATTTAGCTTCAGCTCCTCTAGCTCCGGGTGAAATGCGGTTTTCCAGGTAACGTGTGTGTTCATATGCGATATACACATGCATTGCCCAGAACTGTGCTATGTATGTTAATGGACATTATCACAGGAATGCTTTAACTTACACTGTGTATTTTACATCTTCTCCTACAGAGCAAACACCATCAGCTTCTCTCCCTCTGATTCCCAGGATGGGAGCGTCATGACTGATGGGTCTGGATCCTCCCCAGACTCTGACTTTGCAGTGCCTGCAGTGCCTATCTATTATGCACCTGTGCCAACTGCAAATGAGAGTTTCACCATCCACACTCTCTCCATGGCACAGGTTGCAGAGGCCTTGGATGGGGTTGATGAAACATCTCCATCACCCACCAGTGATCTGACTGCACCAGATGCAGCAGTCCCATCCAACCCTGCACAGCTTTTAGATAGGCCTGCAGAGACACCTACACCACTGAGTCCCATTGTGTCATCTGAGTCTGCCAGCACACTCAGAACACCTGAGACTCCGAGTCCCATTGTGTCATCTGAGTCTCCCAGCTCACTCAGTACACATGAGTCTCCGAGTCCCATTGTGTCATCTGAGTCTGCCAGCTCACTCAGAACACAGGAGCCTCCAGACCCATTCAGAACACCTGACAATCCCATCCGATTCAGACAGAGAGGACCTCGCATTCCCTCTCCACTCATCACTCCTGGAAACGAGCATGTGCCGTACTGGAGTGTGAAGTGGGAGAGTGTGACAGACACCGACCAACCAGCCAGAGCCCGTCCATCAGATCCTCAGAAGCCAGTCACCATCACAAGAGAGATGAGGAGAGCCTTCCACAAGCTCCTTGGTGAGATATTTAACCTGTTTAACCATTAGAAAAACCATTATCTTCATTACAGCAAAGCCATTTCTATAACATACCACGATTCTCATATTTACCATTTTGTCTCACACAGATGACCGCGCCATTGAAATCTTCCTGCAACATGATGGATGCAAAAGAGTGTCAGACAAGGTAAATATTAGCAAATGTACCATAGAAGTCTTGATTTGTCTATCAGTAAAAGCTAATTGTCTCTGTATTTGTGTTTACTATTACAGTACCTGCTTGCCATGGTGCTCGTCTACTTCAGCAGAGCTGGCCTCTCCATCGCCGAATACAACATCCGGAACTTCTACGCTGCTCTGTAAGTATATGATGTCTTCTTCTCATGCATATTTTCACATAGCTGACAGTAGAGGGGTAACTTATATCGGGGGGCTCCATGACACCCTCCTTCTCTCTTCTGCCATGGGTCTGGTAGCATATATAGATATACAGTATACAGCTAGCAATACAAATAGGTATGTTTTTATAGCACATTCTTATTATTCCATCATTTTTTCAGGTTCCTGGCCAACCAGATGGAAGAAGACATCCCTTTCTATTACTCCATCTTCCTGTTCGCCGACTGGTACTTCAGCAGCGAAGAAGACTTCAAGGAGGCCACGAAGACCCTCTTCAGACGGATGAGATTCCGGGCCTGGGTCAGTCGTGAGGAGTGCCGCCATGTAAGTAAAAAAACAAAACAAAATCCTAAACACAAATCTGTCACCACTCAGCTCTACCTCTAGACCCCGGCATCTCTTCCTGCACTCATCTAATCACCCAATGCAGGAGATGCCGGGCACTAGGGGGACAACTAAGCGGTGACAGGAGGACACACATTGCTGGACTATGTCGGAGCAGGTGACATTATCATGGCGTCCACCGTACTCTGCATAATGTCAGCTGGGGGACGGGACAGGACAGGACACAGGATGGAGAGAGAGGGGGAAACCACTAAAAAGCAGGGAAGCTCTATTCAGGTTTCCTTTAGCCTGTATCTCTGGGAACAGAATTTGGGTACCCCATAGGGTTTTAAGGTTAGGTGTGGGGGGTGAAAGTTAGGCATGCGGGGGGGGGGGGGTTACTTAACCTCCCTAGCGGTATGGACAGAAATGTCCGTTCAAAAAAACATGCTGTGAACAGTATAAACATGCATACACATCAATACTCTCCTGCACTGTATGCTAGACCCTTGCTTGACACATTTTGGCAAGTTACAGGAAAAAAAAAGTTTTAAAAATAAATTTTATCACTGTTTGCACAGAAATCCTGGGGAAATTGAATGCTGGGTAGGTTAAAGCAGATCTCCAGCCTAAAATTAAAATCCAGCAGCCTTACTTTAAATGAGTGATAGTTACCTGTGCTTCCTTGTCCTTCAAAGCCATCCTGAAGACCCCTAATCACCCGACTATCACCTAATCACCAGGATATTTCTGGATATTTTATAAACGTGAAGTACTGCTTTTATTTAAAATCGATAAACAAAATTGCACTCACATTTTAAAAAAAGATTCATTAGTTTATTTTATAAACGTCTAACATGTATGTTTGTTTAATTCCCTTAGGTCATGAAGAGACTGAGTCATCGGGGATGGAGAAGAAAGAGAATGGACCATCATGGCCTGGCCCATCGGGATTTCAGGATGACCACAGAGGAATGCACTGCTATGGAACCAGGGAGCGGATATGTCTGTGACCAGTGTTCTAGGTCCAGGCCCCGCTCCTGGTGTTGCATCATGCAGTGATAATTACCTCCGGCCAGGTCAGTTGCAGCTCCTGTCATCTCCATCCATGTCCTGTAACTCTTTCCATCCTGTCCAGCGACTTCCATCACCTGCAGTGAAGTCATTCATGCAGGCTCTGACATGGAATCCAACATCAACCACCTCATACATTTCCATCCTTCTCATGCAGCTTCTGAGAATTCATCCATCTGCTTAAGTTTTTGCTGTAATCTGCTTTTAATATCTTTTTGCCACAGTGTCTGTCAGAGTTTCCATCTCTTCCGGCTCCTGGCTTTTCCTACATTCTTACTCATTTCCTGCAGTACCTGTCATCACCTGCAGTGAGCGACTTCTGCAGCCATCAGCTGCAGCTCCTATCTTTTCCTGCAGTGCCTGTCATCTGCAGTGAGCGACTTCTGCAGCTATCACCTGCAGCTCCTATCTTTACCTGCAGTGGCTCCTCTACTGCAGCGAGCGACTCTTACAAATCATTTCCTGCAGTGCCTGTCATCTCTTGCAGTGATCTTCCCCTTTAATTTATTTCCTGCAGTGACTTCTCTACTGCAGTGAGCGACTCATTCAATTCATTTCCTGCTGTGTCTGTCATATCTTGCAGTGAACTTCTTCTTTAATTCATATTCTGCAGTGTCAGTCATCTCCTGCAGTGAGTGTCTCCTTTGTCCACCGTCATCGATTACAGCCCCAGCCACCTTCAAACATCATTGCTTACATCTTCTACTATCTTGAACCACCTTTGCTTGCAGCTCCTACCATCTTGAACCACCTTTGCTTGCAGCTCCTACCATCTTGAACCATCTTTGCTTGCAGCTCCTATCATCTTGAACCACCTTTTCTTGCAGTCCCAGCCATCTTCCACCATCATTGCTTGCAGCTCCTGCCATCTTGAACCACCTTTGCTTGCAACTCCTGCCATCTGAAACCATCTTTGCATGCAGCTCCTGCCATCTTGAACCACCTTTGCTTGCAACTCCTGCCATCTGAAACTATCTTTGCATGCAGCTCCTGCCATCTTGAAACATCTTTTCTTACAGTCCCAGCCATCCTCCACCATCATTGCTTGCAGCTCCTACCATCTTCTGCAAACATTGTAGTGGCAATGGGAAACTGGGAAGGGGGTGGGTGGGGGGGGTGTTAGTGTTAGGAAAGGAGAGGTAGAGGCTAGCATAAGGATTGGGGGGGGGGGGTTAGTGTTAGGAGCAGAGAGGGAAAGGCTAGTGTTAAGAATAGAGAGGGGGGGGGGTAGTGTTAGGATAGGAGAAGGCTAGTGTTAGGTGTAGAAATGGGAGGTTAAAGTTAGGAGAGGGGAAGGCTAGTGTTAGGAGTGGTGGTGGTGGTGGGGGGGGGGGGTAGTGTTAAGACAGGAGAAGGCTAGGGTTAGGAGTGGAGAGGGGGAGGTTAGTGTTAGGAGTGGAGAAGGTGGAGGTAGGTGTTAGGAGTGCAGAGGGGGCAGGTTAGTATTAGGTGAGGGGAAGGCTAGTGTAAGGAGGGGAGAGGTGGGAGGTGAGTGTTAGGAGTGGATAGGGGGATGCTAGTGTTTGCAGTAGAGAAGGGGGAGGTTAGTGTTAGGATTGAAGAGGGGGGAGGTTAGTGTAAGGAGAGGGGAAGGCTAGTGTTTGGAGGGGAGGGGGGGTTAGTGTTAAGAGAGGGGAAGGCTAGTGCTAGGACTGGAGAAGGGGAAGGTGGGAGAGAAGAAAGCTAGTGTAAGGAGGGGGGAGGTGAGTGTTAGGAGTGGAAAGGGTGGAGGCTAGTGTTAGCAGTAGAGAAGGGGAGGTTAGTGTTAGGAATTGTCAGGCTGGTGTTAGGAGGGAAGAGGGGGGAAGTTAGCATTAGGAGAGGGGAAGGCTAGTGTTAGGAGTGGAGGATGGGAAGGTTAGTGTAAGGAGAGGGGAAGGCTAGTGTTAGGAGTGGAGGGAGGGGGTAGTGTTAAGAGAGGGAAAGGCTAGTGCTAGGACTGGTGAATGGGAAGGTTAGTGTTAGTAGAGAAGGATAGTGTTAAGGCTAGGGTTGTAGTGTAGAGAGGGGCAGGTTAGTGTTAGGAGAGGAGAGGGTGGAGGTTAGCTTTAGGAGTAGAAATGGGGGTAGGTTAGTGTTAGGAGAAGGGATGGCTAGTGTTAGGTGTAGAGAGGGGAGGTTAGTGTTAGGAGAGGAGAAGGCTAGTGTTAAGAGTGGATGGGGAGATAAGTGTTAGGAAAAGGTAAGGCTAGTATTAGAAGTAGAGAGTCGGTGGTTAGTGTAAGGAGAGGAGATGGTGGAGGTTAGTTTTAGGAGTAGGGAGGGGGTAGGTTAGTGTTAGGAGAGGGGAAAACTAGTGTTAGGAGTGGAGAGGGGGAGGTAATTGTTAGGAGTGGAAAGGTAAGTGTCAGGAGAGGGGAAGGCTAGTGTTAGGAGTGGGGGGAGGGGTTATTGTTAAAAGAGGGGAAGGCTAGTGCTAGGACTGGCATGTTAGGAGAGAAGAAGGCTAGTGTTAAGAGTGGATGGGGAGGAGGTTAGTGTTAGGAGAAGGGAAGGCTAGTGTTAGAAGTAGCGAGGGGGAGGTTAGTGTTAGGAGAGGAGAGGGTGAAGGTTAGTTTTAGGAGTAGATAGGGGGCAGGTTAGTGTTAGGAGAGGGGAAGGAAAGTGTTAAGAGTGGAGAGGAGGGAGATTAGTGTCAGGAGAGGAGAAGGCTTTTGTTAGGCATAAAGAGGGTAAGTTAGTGTTAGGAGAGGGGAAGGCTAGTGTTAGGAGTGGAGAGGGGAAGGTTATTGTTAGGAGTGGAGAGAGGGTAGGTTAGTGTTATGAGAGGGGAAGGCTAGTGTTAGGAATGGAGAGGGGGGAGGTAAGTGTCAGGAGAGGGGAAGGCTACTAGTGTTAGGAGTGGAGTAGGGGTTAGTATTAAAAGTGGGGAAGGCTAGTTCTAGGACTGGAGAAGGGGAAGGTTAGTGTTAGGAGAGAAGAAGGCTAGTATTAAGAGTGGATGGGGGAGGTTAGTGTTAGGAGAAGGGAAAGCTAGTGTTAGAAGTAGAGAGTGGGGAGGTTAGTGTTAGGAGAGAAGAGGGTGGAGGTTAGTTTTAGGAGAAGAAATAGGGGCAGGTTAGTGTTAGGAGATGGGATGGCTAGTGTTAGGTGTAGAGAGGAGGAGGTTAGTGTTAGGAGAGGGGAAGGGAAGTCCAGTGTTAGGAGTGGAGGGAGGCGGGTACTGGATAAAGATGGGAGGTTATTGTTAGGAAAGAACAAGTCTAAGGTTAGGTGTAGAAAGGAGGGAGGTTAGAGTTAGGAGAGGAGAAGGCTAGTGTTAATAGTGGATGGGGGAGGTTATTGTTAGGAAAAGGGAAGGCTAGTATTAGAAGTAGAGAGGGGGGAGGTTAGTGTAAGGAGAGGAGAGGGTGGAGGTTAGTTTTAGGAGTATAGAGTGGATAGGTTAGTGTTAGTAGAGGGAAAGGCAAGTGTTAAGAGTGGAGAGAAGGGAGATTAGTGTCAGGACAGGGGAAGGCTTTTGTTAGGTGTAGAGAGGGGAGAGGTTAGTGTTAGGAGAGGGGAAGGCTAGTGTTAGGTGTAAAGAGGGGAGAGGTTAGTGTTAGGAGAGGGGAAGGCTAGTGTTAGGAGAGGTGTGAGGGAGGTTAGTGTTAAGCGAGGAGAAGGCTAGTGTTAGGAGAGGAGACGGCTAGTGTTAGGTCTAGAGAGGGGGAAGGTTAGTGTTAGTAGAGGGATAGGCTAGTGTTAGGAGGAGGGGGTAGTGTTAGGAGAGGATAGGGGTGGTATTGCTTAAAAGCATATTAACTAGTGTAGCACTATTAGGGTGACTAGCACCATTCAGAGTAGGCGAGCATAGTGTAGTGTAGGGACCCACCCTAAAAGAGTCTACCGTGACGTGGTGGGTGGGCTTACAATCCTACTGCTCAAAAAGTTTTACTTTTCTTCAGTTGGATTAACCAAAAGACTCTTAATGTTTGGATCACTAATCATCTTTTTTTACCCTACAGTGACAATTCACAGTTCCATTTACTGGAACTGATCCTGGGAATTGCATAAGGCCACAAGGAACCAACTGTGGCCACCTCCTAGCCATGAAGTCAGGGCTTCTATAAGTTCTGCTGCTCATAGACGATGCACCCTTGGAACAGCTCTTCACTCAATTGAAGGTGCATCACTAGTGGGCTGTAAAACGAATTGAGGACTCAACTTCATGGCTACAATTACCTCAGAGCTCTCTCCAAGACCAGCTGATCTTTGCTTTCCAAACAGGCTCGGGCCGAGGCATAGGCTGGAGAGGCTCCAGCCTCAGGGTGCAGTGTAGGAGGGGCGCAGAATTCATTCAGCTGCATTCCTAATTGTGTTTGAAGCAGAAATAAATAAGAAAAGGGGATACATGGCAGTGACTGCAAGCCAGATAACTAGATATTAAGGTGTTGGGGAGGTTGTGGGCCCTGTGGCCCTCTTAGTCTAATAGCAATCAGTGTGTGATGGCTGGGGTGGGAGGGATGGGGGGCACACTTTGGTGTCTCAGCCTTGGGTGCTGGAGGACCTTGTCCCGGCTCTGTTTCCAAATGAGGTGACTATTACTTATTGAGTAATTATGTGCGAAAGTGGCGATCGGGGACAGGCGATGAGTTATGAATAAAAGTGGCAACCATTTCTGCTGATCGTCACTTAGAATAGGAACAATGCAATATATAGAAAAGAGCCTGTAATCCTTTTTCCCTTCATAGATGTTATTTGACCACTACAGATGTGAAGTGAAATTCAACACTGTAGTTTTCTTGCTCTACTATAAGTGTGAACTCCTTTGATTTGAACTGGATTTTTGCACAGGATAAATCACATTCAGAAGATTCATGATTGATACATAGTTAATCAGGTGTAATTAATTTCCAAATCTGATTAGCCGAGAAAAAAGTTCAGGTTCTGCCCACCTCCCGTGGAGCAAAAAAATTACCTCATGTCAAATGAACATCTCATCCCCAGCAGGGTAACACCTGATTTTAGGAACCTTAATAGATCAGCGACTACTGCAGGGGGTTCCATAGCTGCCATAGACTACAACGCAAGGTATGGGGCTATGCGGCGTCGAGTGGGTGATTTGAGTGATTTGAGTGCCTGCTACAGATTACACACCAGCTCCATTCTGCTAGTGTTAGTGAAGCGCTGGATATCGGGTCTTCATTGGGCACCAGCAATTGGGGAACAGCTCTGCAATTAAGCTATTAGTAGCCTAGCTCCAGATTTCAGATTTTTTTGGGGGGTAAGGATAATCGGGAAGTGGCTCCGGAGTATGGCTACTAGTAACCGAGCTCTGGATATCGGTTTTGTTTGGATGTGAACCGTCAGATGTCTGTTTATTTGTAGGGGTAGGTTCATGTTAGGCCTAGGTAGGGGGCTTATGACTGGGAGTTAGTGTTAGGTGTAGGTAAGTGGTGTTTGGCATAACTACAGGGGCTGGTGTTAGGATTAGGTAGTAGGGACTGCAGTGGTAGAATAACAGTTACTTCACTTTATCGATAATCTAATTATCGGCTTTATTCGACACCCATATTAAAGAGAACCAGAGAGGAATGTTAATAAAAAATAGAACAGGCTTTTATACATACCTGGGGCTTCTTCCAGCCCCATAAGCCTGGATCGCTTCCACGCCGCCATCCTCCGATTCCTTTATTGGCGGTACCGGGTCCCGTCACTTCCGGCGGACGCGGCCAATTGTCTGCATCATAGGGGCTCCCTCCATACCCGTACGCATGAGGCTGCGCAGTAGGCAGTCTTATGCGTACGTATAAGGAGTGAGCCCCGTGTGATGCGGACAATTGGCCGCGTCTGCCGGCCGACTCGCGGCAATGACGGGACCCGGTACCGGCGGATCCAGACAGCAGACGTCTCTGGTTCCCTTTAAATAGGAACTGTAACCAAGGATTTAACTTTATGCCAATCAGTAGCAAGGCCGGATTTATACTTTTTTACCCCTAGGTAAGATCGCAGTGCTGTACATGTAAACAAACAGTGTTTTTTCCCTCTAACAGCCTGCCTGCCTGCGATCGCAGAGCTCCGCTCCATCAGTCAGCAGGGATGCGAGCACATCCGTGCGTGATCCCCGCTAATCTCTTCCCCCAGGACTTCACACCAATCAGCATTAGGCGGTCCTGGGGGAGCCACTCTGCGGCTGTCGATCGGTGTAAGCCGGTTGCAGAGTGTTTAAAGCAGAACTCTGGTAAGTATATAAAAACTCATCTGTGGGAAGAAAGGATACTTTTCAGAACTCGTCACTCGCCGTTCTCCTGCAGTAATCCCTGTTCTTTTGGCAACTTTCATAAATTAGCTTCCGGACATACTGAGCCGCGCAAGCGCAGTGAGTCCTTTCTTCTACGCTGTGCCCGCGCTGAATGATGTCATTATACAGAAGGGCACTTGCTCTGCTCCTGGCATGTTATGGAGCGTGCATGCATGCCAGGACACAGGAGCAAGCACCCTCCTGTATAGTGACACCATTCGGCGCAGGCACAAGCCTTAGACTTCAGTAGCTGTAATACTCATGTTATCCCACAGCATATTAATGTCAATAAAAAATATACCAGTCAGGGATCAGGAGACAATTACTTCTTCACTTTGAAGCAAATAAACCCAAAAAATAAACAATTGTATCTATAGTCCTAATCCTAAATAGGACTTACCTGGAACCCCATAGCCTCACTTTTCTTCTTAGGAGACATTTTTAAAGAGGAACTCCAGTGAAAATAATGCGATAAAAAAGTGCTTCATTTTTACAATAATTATGTATAAATGATTTAGTCAGTGTTTGCGCATTGTAAAATATTTTAAATCACTGATTTACATTCTGACATTTATTACATGGTGCCATTTTTACTGTTGGCAGGTGATGTAGCTGCTGCATGCTTTTTTGGCAGTTGGAAACAGCTGTAAACAGCTATTTCCCACAATGCAACAAGGTTCACAGACAGGAAACTGCCAGGAGTACCATGGTCCTCAGAGTTTCAAGTGGGAGGGGTTTCACCACAATATCAGTCATACTGCGCCCCCTGATGGTCTGTTTGTGAAAAGGAATAGATTTCTTATGTAAAAGGGGATATCAGCTACTGATTGGGATAAAGTTCAATTCTTGGTCGGAGTTTCTCTTTAAATCTTACAAATAAAATACCTTTAAAGATCCCACCATGTAAGAAAATACTCAAAATAAATTTGACATTACTTTTGTACTTACTTTTTTCATCAATAAGTGCTGAAAAATGATTCTCTAACCACGTCCCCGGCAGGTGCTGCTACCACCGTAGGCACGAAAGGCTCACTTCCCTGCAGTTTGCGGGCTGGCCGGAAGCCTGCAAATGCATTGTTCTAAGTCCACCCTTGATGGAGTTGTATCATCCTCTTTTTTCCTGATCTACAGAGAGGGACTTCTTAATCCTGAGTGGGGTCAGGTCTAATCTTCGCAACTGCTATTAGGGCTTGTTCACACTATAGGCTTGATTCACAAAGCCGTGCTAACTCATAGCACGGTCGCGCTAGCGTTTTGCGCACATTATAATGCGCGTAATGGTTTTCGCATGCAATTGCGAATTTTCGCATGCTAATGTGTGGAAAAATTCATGATTGCGCATGAAAACTTGTGAATGCGCGCAAAAACCGTTACGCACTTTATAACACGCGCAAAACACTAGCGAGACCATGCTATGAGTTAGCACTGCTTTGTGAACCAAGCCTTTTGAGCGTTTGCAGATTTTTCTAAGTACTGGTGGTTTTGAAAATTGCCCTAAAAGCGCTTCTGCAATGATTTCCTATGAGAGTTTTCACATGAGGGTTTCAATTGCGTGCCTTTCTCAAAAGTGCTGCCTGTACCATTTTCTGAGTGCTTTGGCTCAATGGAAGGTATAGGGAAATGCTAAGCGCTTGAAAAAGCGCTTTGTATAGTGATTTCCCGAGTGCTTTTAAGAATAAATACATTGTATTTATTCTATACTGGGGCAAAGAGTTCACTTCCTGACTGACACCAGGAAGTGAAAATCACAATCGCTCAGCAAAAGCGCTTAGAAAAGGGCTTACACAAAATCGCTCAGCGCTCAGAAAACACCGGGAATCGCTTGAAAAAATCACGCACAAAAGCACTCAACACTTGCAATTTATAATGTGAACAAAGCCTCACAGTGGTTGCCTTTGAGGTAACCCTGCTTTGTGAGTATATTTGTATTTACTCTACCAACGTCACCCCATATCACCAGTACATACTACACTATATTTGGCTCTTAGGCCCAGTGCACACCAAAAACCGCTAGCAGATCCGCAAAATGCTAGCAGATTTTGAAACGCTTTTTCTTATTTTTCTGTAGCGTTTCAGCTAGCATTTTGCGGTTTTGTGAAGCGTTTTTGGTGTAGTAGATTTCATGTATTGTTACAGTAAACCTGTTGCTGAACAGCTACTGTAACAAAAAACGCCTGGCAAACCGCTCTGAAGTGCCGTTTTTCAGAGCGGTTTGCGTTTTTCCTATACTTAACATTGAGGCAGAAACGCATCCGCAATCCAAAATCTGCAGCAGCCCGGGAGTATGCGTTTCTGCAAAACGCCTCCCGCTCTGGTGTGCACCAGCCCATTGAAATACATTACCCTAGCAGATCCGCACCCGCAAGCGAATCGCAAACTGCAGCCGAACCGCTCTGGTGTGCACTAGGCCTTAGTGTCCCTATATTTGTTCTGGAGTCAGATGGACACCTGTACTGTGCCTGAAAATGCAGGTATTCTTTAATGCTTATAGAAACTGTAAAATACAGCATTGGGTCCACTCAGCTATGGAATTCATTAGCTTTCTGTGTGATAATGAAAAGAGCCATTCAATCTACCTGCCAAGCACTGTCACAACAATAAATGACATTTACTGTAGTTAAATCGGTGATAATCAAGATACAAGAACTAGTTCCAACCAAGCAGCGCTCAAATCCAAAAGTCCTTATATCTGTGAGGTAAGGAGATAGAGCACCCTATAAGAGCAAACAGAACATAGTGCGATACTGTATAGATATATGACACCCTAGTGATCACTGGAGGACAAAAGCAGTAGTGCCTTTACCTGGAGAACACTCCAAGGGCTGAGACGCTAGCAATGCATATCAAGTGTACCCCACTAAATGATCTCCTGGTGAAGGCACTACTGCTTTTGTCCTGCAGTGATCACTAGGATGTCATATATCTATACAGTATCGCGCTATGTTCTGTTTGCTCTTATAGGGTGCTCTATCTCCTTACCTCAGGGATATAAGGACTATTGGATTTGAACGCTGCTTGGTTGGAACTAGTGTAAAGCGGAGAATATATGTGATCTCTTTAAAGAGGAACTCCAGTGAAAATAAAGTGATAAAAAAGTGCTTCGTTTTTACAATAATTATGTATAAATGATTTAGTCAGTGTTTGCCCATTGTAAAAACTTTTAAATCCCTGATTTACATTCTGACATTTATTACATGGTGACATTTTTACTGTTGGCAGGTGATGTAGCTGCTGCATGCTTTTTTGGAAGTTGGAAACAACTGTAAACAGCTATTTCCCACAATGCAACAAGGTTCACAGACAGGAAACTGCCAGGAGTACCATGGTCCTCAGAGCTTCTTGTGGGAGGGGTTTCACCACAATATCAGTGCCCCCTGATGGTCTGTTTGGGAAAAGGAATAGATTTCTCATGTAAAAGAGGGTATCAGCTACTGATTGGGATAAAGTTCAATTCTTGGTCGTAGTTTCTCTTTAAAGGGAACCTGAACTGAGTAAAATTATTTAAAATAAACATATGTTGTAGCTGCAAATTAATATTATATACTAACCTCACCGTCAGTTCCTCTCAGAGGCTCACCATTTTCTTCTGACAGTGATCCCTGACAGTTCTGACAACATTTTGTCAGAACTGAAATCTACCAGTTGCTGTCAGTTATATATTAGCTGCTGTCAGTTACAACTGAATGTGCAAGGTAATGTCCATGTTTCCCTATGGCTCAAGTGGGCGATATAACAGTTTAACAATGTGCTGACCAGGAAGCTGTTATGGGGTAATGGCCATTTTAAAATGGAGGACAGAGAACTCCATTGATCACAGTGGACAAACAAGACGCAGGAGAGGAGAAAGAGATTGATGAGCAGACTACATGGGAGGTAAGTATGACCTGTGAATGTTTAGTTTGACTTTTTGTTTTCAGTTCAGGTTCCCTTTAAGCAAGTGCACCCCTTCTTTGGAATATGGTGATAATATGTACATGTATTTGTTTCCCTCCTCATCTGGTGTGCTAGGAGCGCAACCTTTAACCCCTGTGGGTGTTGGAACAAGATACAAGAACTGTTGGAGTCACTTTTGCATCTCTCTGAGTCAATCAATCAATGCTAAGATGCATTTATACAGGGCTGTAGCAATAGCCATAGCAGCTACTATGGGGCCCTGGATCAGAGGGGACCGTCACCCAAGTGGTACTTGATGTATTCACTAATTACTTTCTTGTGTTCCTCAACCCTCTGACTTTGTCTCAGTGGCAATGCCCATGGACTATGTGCAGTGTAGATTGCACGAGAATGTAAATTGTCCAATCAACTCATATCCATATGGTAGGGGCAGGTAGCATTGCTCAAGAGTGCCTACATCTGAGAGCCCCATGGAAGCTTTGCTATGAAGTCCAATGATCTCTAGCTACACCAGTGCATGTATAGAAAATACATTCCTAAAAGGAAGGAGGGGAGGGGGGGCAGGGGGTATTTCAAGTGACCAACAACACACAAAAAAACCAAAGTCAGCAGCAATAAGCCTTTCATTAAGGAATTGGAAAAACCAACAAAGCAGAAGATCTATGAGCCAAGAGGAAATCTAACTTGCATTTAATGTGTACATTCTGCAACATCATTGTGAGGCAGTCCTAAAAGGCTGAGATCCAGGGGCGTAACAATAGACCCTGCGAGGGATGCAGCCGCAGGGGGCCCAGAGGCCACAGGTGACCCTATCCTGAGAGACTGATAACTAAGGGCAGGAGAGAAAGAACTTTCTGCTCTCTGCACAATTGTTCTAATGACTTCATCTGCTCTGCCACTGATAATGAATGATAAAAAGTTTTGCAGACAAAGATTTGTAGACAGTCGCTATGCAGCGTTCAGCAGGGTCTTGTGTACAGCACTGTTCTACCCCCAGTCTTTCTACCCCATTCTATGGCGGGAGGGGGACCCATCCAAAGTTTTGCTGGGGGTCCAGTGATTTCTAGTTACGCCCCTCTTGATATAATTTATTCCAGAGAAGAAACAACAAGCATGCCTGGATGGAGCAGCTGATAGGAAGAAAAAATAAATAGCTGATAGGAGGACCCCAGAGAACTGAGAAGAGGAAACAGATGTGGGCAGAGAGCATTTGTCAAACTTAAGTCTATTCTGGTTTCATAATATGGTAGCTACTGGAATAATATACTTGGTCTGACACTGTTTTGCATAACCAAGTGACATAGGGGCTACAATGTATGAAAAGTGGTTTTAGAATGTGGAACAAGTAAAATATTACGTTTTATGTAGAGAGATGTTTTATATTAGACCAGATATGGGACCAGAGAGGCACAGAACGTTCCAGGAGCAGATCTGAGTTTGTCATCTGAAAGCTTACCAAAGTGTTCAATGTTTTGAGTGAAGGAAGATTTCTAGAACTACAAACTTTGGTCAAAACTTGAAGAAACACAGTTAGTGGAGGGGGTGTGGCTGCTTGGCACCTTCACGCTATTCATTCTTCAAGGGGGCAGAGCTATGACTACACTCTCCAAGAAGATTGCAACTTACAGCAACTGAAGTCATCGATGCAGGAGGTTAACATTGAAAATCCTTATCACTGAATTTAAAATAACAAGGGCATTTAGACAAAAACAGTGCTTTATAATTAGACCTGATCTGAGAATTCTTGATTAGGAAAAGAACCAGATCTTACTATGACCATTGCCCCTTTGTCTCTCCTGATGCAGTAGCAGCAGTTGATTTTTGTATTCAAGCGAAGCAAAGAACTGTGGCAGTATTGGAAGGTAGCATTCTGCAACTAGCACAATGAATTCTGTGGTTAGCACATCACATTCCTTCTCCCCTCTGCAGCAGGCTAGCTAAGAGGCAAAAGCACAGTTGCTCTCAGGCCATACCTACTGAGCACTTGCAAGAGACACCCCCATCCACCAATCATACTACCTTTCTGACAATAGGTGTCAAAAAATGTAGCCCATTGCCTGAATCGGCCCTATGTATGAGCCCACTCCCCGGTAAACAAGCATGGTATAATTGTTTGCTCAAATTGTGCGTCTAGTGAAAAATGGCGCCGGCAAAAAAATGGCGCCCCCTTCTGCCCGATATATGTTTAAAACGATATTTATCGTTTTAAAGGTTAAAATAATGCAGACCTTTTGAACGAAATTTATCGTTTTAAAACTTTTTTTTTTGTCCTGCCTGAACGATATTTATCGTTTTAACCCCTGCTTTGCTGCCGTTTGGAAAATATCTGCCCGCCGGCTTTAATGTTTAATAGCAAAGCCCCCTTTAAAAAGCTAAAAACACCAAATTTGCAGGGAATGTTAAGAAGAAAATTGTGAACAAGAGGAAAATTTTTTTTTTCAAGAAGACCTTATAGTTTTTGAGAAAATCGATTTTGAATATTCTTCTTCTGACCGTGGGAAAATTAAACGCCCGCCGACTTTAGCGGTTAATAGCAAAGCCCCTTTAAATGCCAGAAACACCAAATGTGTAGGGAATGTTAAGAAGAATAGTGGGAACACGAAGAAAAAAAATTGTTCAAAAAGACCTTATAGTTTTTGAGAAAATTGATTTTTCATCTTCAAAGAGGAAAATGTATCTATTTAAATCGCGTACTGACATTTCCGTTGAAACAATTCCCGCCGACTTTAGCAGTTAATAGCAAAGTCCCCTTAAATCCTAGCAACACCAAATTTGCAGGATATGTTAAAAAGATACTGGGAAACATTTAAAAAAATTGAATTTTTTTTTTAATTTAAATTTTTGGGATATGTTCAGAGTGTGGGAAATTTTTTGAAAAAAAGGACGTGGGGTCCCCCCTCCCGAGCCTCTGTAACCCCTTGTCCCCCATGCAGGCTGGGATAGCCAGAATGCGGAGCCCCGGCCGACTGGGGCTTCGCACCCTGAGCTATACCAGCCCGCATGGTCCATGGTATGGGGGGCTTCGGGGGGGGGGGAGGGGTGGCCAAGCCTTCCCCTCCCCCCCGGAGCCCTTGTCCAATCCATGGACAAGGGGCTCTTCCCCACCTCCGGTGCCCCAGGAGGAGGTGGGGGCGACGACTCCCTGGGGGGGGGGATTCATGGTGGCATCTGGGAGTCCCTTTAAGAAGGGGAACCCAGATGCCTGCCCCCCTCCCAGGAGAAATGAGTATAGGGGTGCAAAGTACCCCTTACCCATTTCCATAAAGGGTTAAATGAAATAAAAATGCAACAACGAGAAAAGTCCTTTAATGTTCTAAATTAACCAGAAATACTTACCTGTACCTTTTAAGAAAAAAAATCCCAAGCCAATTAGGTCCCACGACAGTATCCTCCATCTTGCGATCTTCAGAAATGCTTACCTGTACCTTTAAGAAAAAATTCCCACGCCATTATCCTCGGAAAAGGTCCCGCGCTATAATCTGTTATGTCCCACGACGACAGTATCCTCTGTTTTGCGATCTTCAGAAATACTTATCTGTACCTTTAAGAAAAAAAATCCCACGCCAATCAGGTCCCACGACAGTATCCTCTATCTTGCCACGTTCTGTTACATCTTGATTGAAGATCTCCGTCGCCCCGACGCCACACACGCCGCCTCCGCCGAACTGCTCTCAGCTATACTTAGTATAGCTAAGAGCAAAAAGCATCCTTAAATTTTAGCTCCAATGGTCCCCATTGGTTCCTTAACAGAACAATGGGGATCAGGAGGATCCAGGGAGGGCAGCGAGGCAGGAAGGGCAGCGGCAGCTAGCGCTAATGCATCTGTATAGATGCACTCTCAGCTATACTTAGTATAGCTGAGAGCAGTGCGGCGGGGGCGGCGTGTGTGGCGTCGGGGCGGCGGAGATCTTCAATCAAGATGTATCAGAAGATCGCAAGATAGAGGATACTGTCGTGGGACCTGATTGGCGTGGGATTTTTTTCTTAAAGGTACAGGTAAGTATTTGTGGTTAATTTAGAACATTAAAGGACTTTTTTCGTTGTTGCGTTTTTATTTCATTTAACCCTTTATGGAAATGGGCAAGGGGTACTTTGCACCTCTATACTCATTTCTCCTGGGAGGGGGGCAGGCATCTGAGTTCCTCTTCTTAAAGGGGACTCCCAGATGCCACCATGAACCCCCCCAGGGAGTCGTCGCCCCCACCTCCTCCTGGGGCACCGGAGGTGGGGAAGAGCCCCTTGTCAATGGATTGGACAAGGGCTCCGGGGGGGAGGGGAAGGCTTGGCCGCCCCTCCCCCCCGAAGCCCCCCCCCCATACCATGGACCATGCGGGCTGGTATAGCTCAGGGTGCGAAGCCCCAGTCGGCTGGGGCTCCGCATTCTGGCTATCCCAGCCTGCATGGGGGACAAGGGGTTTCAGAGGCTAGGGAGGGGGGACCCCACATCATTTTTTTCAAAAAATTTCCCACACTCTGAACATATCCCAAAAATTTAAATTTAAAAAAAAAAATTCAATTTTTTTTAAAAATAATGTTTCCCAGTATCTTTTTAACATATCCTGCAAATTTGGTGTTGCTAGGATTTAAGGGGACTTTGCTATTAACTGCTAAAGTCGGCGGGAATTGTTTCCGCCACGGAAATGTCAGTACGCGATTTAAATAGATACATTTTCCTCTTTGAAGATTTAAAATCGATTTTCTCAAAAACTATAAGGTCTTTTTGAAAAAAATGTTTTCCTCTTGTTCACAATTTTCTTCTTAACATTCCCTACACATTTGGTGTTTCTGGCATTTAAAGGGGCTTTGCTATTAACCGCTAAAGTCGGTGGGCGTTTAATTTTCCCACGGTCAGAAGAAGAATATTCAAAATCGATTTTCTCAAAAACTATAAGGTCTTTTTGAAAAAAATGTTTTCTTCTTGTTCACAATTTTCTTCTTAACATTCCCTGCAAATTTGGTGTTTTTAACTTTTAAGGGGGCTTTGCTATTAAACATTAAAGCCGGCGGGCAGATATTTTCCAAACGGCAGCAAAGCAAGGGTTAAAACGAAAAATATCGTTTGGGAGCAATACAAATATAAATATAAAACGAAAAATATCGTTTGGGAGCAATACAAATATAAATATAAACGATAAATTTCGTTTTTAAAGCCGGCGCCGTTTTTTAGCTGTCAAAAACGAAAAATAACTAGTGATAGTGGTTCTCTATGGGGCGCCGTTTTTTAACTACGATAACTGGCGCCATTTTTAACCACTTGCCGACCGCACGCTTATACGATGCGTCGGCAAAGTGGCAGCTGCAGGCTGATTAATCAGGAAGCAGCCGCTCGCGCGAGCGGCTGCTTCCTGTCAATTCACGGCGGGGGGCTCCGTGAATAGCCTGCGGGCCGCCGATGGCGGCTCGCAGGCTAAATGTAAACACAAGCGGAAATAATCCCCTTTGTTTACATTGTACGGAGCTGCTGCGCAGCAGCGCCGTAAGGCAGATCGGCGATCCCCGGCCAATCAGCGGCCGGGGATCGCCGCCATGTGACAGGGGACGTCCTGTCACTGGCTGCACAGGACGGATAGCGTCCTGTGCAGCCCCGATCACCGGGGATGAGCAGGTAGGAGAGGGAGGGGGGAATTTCGCCGCAAAGGGGGGCTTTGAGGTGCCCCCCCCCCCCGCAACAAGCCTGCCCACCAGAGTGATCAGACCCCCCCTGCACACCATCCCCATAGGGGGGAAAAAAGGGGGCGATCTGATCGCTCTGCATGAAACCTGATCTGTGCTGGGGGCTGCAGAGCCCACCCAGCACAGATCACAAAAAATAACGCTGGTCCTTAAGGGGGGGGGGGTAAAGGGTGGGTCCTCAAGTGGTTAACGGACCCCCAAATTGTTTGCCGACAAAGCTTCCTACAGCAGTGTCACTGTATCAGACTAGTCTTACAGGGGATACGAATGTGTGAGAAGAGGAGTGCACTTGACTAGACAACATAAGGGTTCTGGGCCGCAGTCTCTAACCAATAATTGAGGTGCAGGATCAATCTGCCAGGGCACCAGGCCAGACATACATCAAACAACCCACAAGGACCAGCACACTCCAAAGTACTTCTGAAAATACAAACTTGTTTTTATCGAATTTTTCTTCAGACTTCTTGTTAAAAATTATGCAACAACCAATGTCCATCAATAAGCTTGGTCAAACCATCTCAAACCAGATTGAGTCGGTGTCTATTCTAATTCTACAGAATTGCCTTTCTGATCCAGTGGAACCAAGCTTATTGGTGGACTTTGGTTGTTGTGGGTTTTTTAACAAGAATTCTGAAGAAAAATTCAATAAGAACAAGTTTGTATTTTCAGAAGTACATTCGTGTACGCTGGTCCTTGTGGATGATTAGAAGAGAGGGGCACTGACATGACTGACAGGCTGGCTGCTTAATTCTGGTATCTAAGGGCATATGATTGCTGAAACATGATTTGGGTGAATTTGACAGCTTACTTCAGATAACTGGGGGTATATGGCTGCTTAATTCTGATATTGGAGGCCACACCCTTACCTAAAGGGAACCTGAATTTAGAGGTGTAGGGAGACTGCCATCTTTATTATCTAATAATGCCAGGTGCCTGATGCCTGTGCTGGTGCTTATGGTCTAATACTTCAAGTCATTCTCCCAAAATAAGCATGCATATAGGATGTTCTGACTCAGATCTCCCTCCACTGGCTAAAAGCTCAGACGGTCAGCCAGGCAAACTGGCATTGTTTATAAGGGAATTAATATGGCAGCCTCCATATCCCTCTCACTTCAGGTTCCCTGTACTTCTGACATCTGTGGTGACTGACTGCTAGTGTTGGGCGAACAGTGTTCGCCACTGTTCGGGTTCTGCAGAACATCACCCTGTTCGGGTGATGTTCGAGTTCGGCCGAACACCTGATGGTGCTCGGCCAAACCGTTCGGCCGCATGGCCGAACTAAGAGCGCATGGCCGAACGTTCCCCGAACGTTCGGCTAGCGCTGTGATTGGCCGAACGGGTCACGTGGTTCGGACCTGAACGCGCTCTGATTGGCCGAACGGTCACGTGGTTCGGGTAAATAAATACCCGAACCACGTCATATCCGCCATTTCTCTGTGGGTTTAGCTTTGGGTAGGCAGGCAGGGTAGTTCGCTCTCCAGCCACGCTAGCCAGGGTCCCCCCCAGTCATTGTGTGTCGCTGCTGGGAACAGTAGTACACCGCTCGCTCAGCCACACTATATATAGCATTGTTTACTGCCACTGTGTACCTCGCTCAGCCACACTATATATAGCATTGTTTACTGCCACTCTGTGTACACCGCTCAGCCAGACTATATAGCATTGTGTGTACTGCCACTGTGTACCTCGCTCAGCCACGCTATATATAGCAATGTGTTTACTGCCACTCTGCGTACACCGCTCAGCCAGACTATATAGCATTGTGTGTACTGCCACTCTGTGTACATGGCTCAGCCAGACTATATAGCATTGTGTGTACTGCCACTCTGTGTACACGGCTCAGCCAGACTATATAGCATTGTGTGTACTGCCACTCTGTGTACCTCGCTCAGCCACGCTATATAAAGCATTGTGTTTACTGCCACTCTGTGTACACCGCTCAGCCAGACTATATAGCATTGTGTGTACTGCCACTCTGTGTACACCGCTCAGCCAGACTATATAGCATTGTGTGTACTGCCACTCTGTGTACACGGCTCAGCCAGACTATATAGCATTGTGTGTACTGCCACTCTGTGTACACTGCTCAGCCAGACTATATAGCATTGTGTGTACTGCCACTCTGTGTACACCGCTCAGCCAGACTATATAGCATTGTGTGTACTGCCACTGTGTACCTCGCTCAGCCATGCTATATATAGCATTGTGTTTACTGCCACTCTGTGTACACCGCTCAGCCAGACTATATAGCATTGTGTGTACTGCCACTCTGTGTACACCGCTCAGCCAGACTATATAGCATTGTGTGTACTGCCACTCTGTGTACACCGCTCAGCCAGACTATATAGCATTGTTTACTGCCACTCTGTGTACACCGCTCAGCCACACTATATAGCATTGTTTACTGCCACTCTGTGTACACGGCTCAGCCAGACTATATAGCATTGTGTGTACTGCCACTCTGTGTACACTGCTCAGCCAGACTATATAGCATTGTTTACTGCCACTCTGTGTACACGGCTCAGCCACACTATATAGCATTGTTTACTGCCACTCTGTGTACACGGCTCAGCTACACTATATAGCATTGTTTACTGCCACTCTGTGTACACCGCTCAGCCACACTATATAGCATTGTGTGTACTGCCACTCTGTGTACACGGCTCAGCCAGACTATATAGCATTGTGTGTACTGCCACTCTGTGTACACTGCTCAGCCAGACTATATAGCATTGTTTACTGCCACTCTGTGTACACGGCTCAGCCACACTATATAGCATTGTTTACTGCCACTCTGTGTACACCGCTCAGCCACACTATATTGCATTGTTTACTGCCACTCTGTGTACACGGCTCAGCCAGACTATATAGCATTGTTTACTGCCACTCTGTGTACACGGCTCAGCCACACTATATAGTATTGTTTACTGCCACTCTGTGTACACGGCTCAGCCACACTATATAGCATTGTTTACTGCCACTCTGTGTACACCGCTCAGCCAGACTATATAGCATTGTGTGTACTGCCACTCTGTGTACACCGCTCAGCCAGACTATATAGCATTGTGTGTACTGCCACTCTGTGTACACCGCTCAGCCAGACTATATAGCATTGTGTTTACTGCCACTCTGTGTACACCGCTCAGCCACACTATATAGCATTGCGTACTCTGCCAGTCAGTGTGTATATTGCTGGGATCAGTAATACTCCACTCACCGCCAACTACTATATGAGGTCACCATGAGTTCCTCAGAGACCTCCGCTGTGAGCAGCACTCCCAGCAACAGCCAACGCCCCACGCAAGCTATAACATCCACCCCAGCAGCCAGTGGTCAGCAGCAGCCCTCCCCGGAGGAGAACGTTGTGTCCATCGGTCCGTCGCCAGAGCGATTAATGAGGGCTGCCATTGAGGAGATGATGGGGCCTGATGTGGAGGAGGAGGTCTGGCTCAGGCCAGCATCCCAAGTTAATGTCGAGGACGATGAGGGGTCTGTGTCTGGGGATGTTGGGGTGGCAGAGGTGGTGGGTGGGTCAGACTCAGGAGAAGAGTTGTATGATGAGGATGATGATCGGGACCATCTGTATGTGCCTCAGAGTCCGATCCCGGAAAACATGTTGTATCGTGTGTTTAGGTACTAAAATCTGCGTTCCCACTTCCCAGTACTGCCCGGGTCCACGGATCCATATAATTTTTTGGGCAGCACTATCAAACTGTGGTACTATGAGTGAGTTGCCATGGTCCTTCTGTGCTGTCACACTCACCGTCTGTCTGCAGATGGATTGTTCAACACAGCTACGCCATCTGACATGTAGACCTTGACCATCTTCTCCAGGCAAATGGTGTTGGAGGACGTGGAACTGCCCGATTGCTGTTCTGTGGGCTGCTGCATGGGTGTCAGAAAATGTTCCCACTCCAAGGACACTGCCAATACCATTCCCTTTTGGGCACTAGCAGCAGCTTGTGTTCTTTGCTGCCCTCCTGGTCCTCCTGGGTTTGCTGAAGTCAGTCTGTCGGCGTACAACTGGCTAGAGAAGGAGGAGGATGTCAATCTCCTCTCTAAAGTCTCCATCCTCAAGGGCCTGCTGGAATTGTTCCATTTTTGACCTGTCTGACACTTTCTTCAATCAGTTTTTTAACATTGTGTTTGTATAAACTGGGTATAAACCCAGTAATTGGTGTTGTCCAGAATAATGAATAATAATGAATAGTGAATAATGCACGGGCCGCGTTCAATGCAGTCTAGCATGAATTGAGCCATGTGTGCCAGAGAATCCTGCCAGACTCCTCTGTCTTCATGTTCTTGTGAGCGTTGTGATTGTTGTGATGCACCATATTCGTCACCAGCATCACTTTCTTCCTCTTCTGCTGTCCATTCCCGATAAATTGTGGAAGTCCAACGTGCACCGCTCTGTCCCTCGGCAGTGGGGGCATCCAATTCCTGCTCCAACTCCAGCTGTTCCTCATCCTGTTCTTTGTCATAGCTGGGACCAACGTTTCCTGAGGCAGGTTGCCTGATGTTGGTATCATCACGCTGATCGTTTTCATCTTCAGATTCCCCCACTTGCATCATGCCAGCGGTTTCCATCTTCAACATTGATTTCTTCAGTAAACACAGCAGTGGTATTGTAATGCTGACTGTAGAGTTGTCACTGCTCAGTCACAAGCAACGTGGATTGCTCAAAATTTTGGAGGACTTGGCAGAGATCCAACATGGTGGCCCAATCAGATCCACAGAAGCTTGGTAGCTAGCTGCTGGAATGCGCCTCGGCACTGCGCAAAAGTGTGCTAGCATGTGCAGCGTAGAATTCCAGCGTGAAGGGAGGGACATCACCCAGCGAGCGATGGTGCGCTAGATTGAAGCGCTCCTGCATCTCTTGGTGAGTCCTTCAGAAGCGGTACTGGACTTTTAAAAATGTTTTTTTTTTTTCCTTCAACAGAAGATCTGCCACGTTGGAGTGAGGAGGACGCCGCCGACCCCGACACCAAGCTGAACCCCGGCGAACTCCAAGCAGAGGATCTTCAGGACCCCTCAAGGCTCTGAGCAAGCTGAGGAGGATCAGCAGTCCTGACGAGACCTCTCCTCATATGTGACTGTGTGCAGTGGAGTAAAGCTCCCCAGAACAACCTCTCACTTGTCACTGGTCACTTTGTCACTTGTCACTTTGTCACTTGTCACTTGTCACTTTGTCACTTGTCACTTTGTCACTTTGTCACTGGTCACTTTGTCACTTGTCACTTGTCACTTTGTCACTTGTCACTTGTCACTTTGTCACTTGTCACTTTGTCACTTGTCACTTTGTCATTTTGTCATTTTGTCACTTTGTCAGTCACTTTGTCACTGGTCACTTTGTCACTTGTCACTTGGTCACTTGTCCAGATGATCTCGGTACACCTCCTGCGATTCAAATTCCTGCACACATTGCTCTGGGATTTGGGTGTGATGAATGATGCATCTAACTGGCCACCGGAGGCAAAACATTGAAAGCAGCTTTCTGTTACGCCCCCATTTTGCGTCATGTTGAGTTGTTGACGTCATGTTCATCCTCGGCCTCGCCTTGCATTTCTGTGCGAGGTGCATTTTCCACAGAAAAAGGTTGTGAATCCGGGCACAACATTTGTGGCTGTTCCATTGACCTTTCACAGGTAGAAGATTGTGGGGGTGGGAATAGCTCCTCCGAATAGCCCATTGTGTCCTGAAAACTACTCATTGCATTGCTTTGCGCACGCATTTTTTTGTCCTCATGCAAGGCCTGAGTTGCGCCTCAAAGCGTGGCCTTCTCCTCCTGCGCCTCCTCCTGTTCCATCACGTCTGCTGCTGCTGGGTTAGCGTTGCCGCGTGGTCCCTGTTTATTGAACCACTTATCTTTATTACATTTATGACTGCATGGCGGTACAAAGCATGCTATCCGCACGCTTTTTGTCCTCATGCAAGGCCTGGGTTGTTGTGTCTCACAAAGCGTGGCCTTCTCCTCCTGCGCCTCCTCCAGTTCCATCACGTCTGCTGCTGCTGGGTTAGCGTTGCCGCGTGGTCCCTGTTTATTGAACCACTTATCTTTATTACATTTATGACTGCATGGCGGTACAAAGCATGCTATCCGCACGCTTCTTGTCCTCATGCAAGGCCTGGGTTGTTGTGTCTCAAAAAGCGTGGCCTTCTCCTCCTGCGCCTCCTCCTCCTGTTCTATCACGTGTGCTGCTGCTGGTGCTGGGTTAGTGTTACCGGTCCTTTTTCCTGGAACCTCTTCTCTGTATTACATTTATGACTCCATGGCGAAAAAAAGCATGTTACCTGTGCAAAGAAACATGACATTTTCCACATTTAAAAGACAGTTTTTCCTTTGAAACTTTACAATCAATTTTCTCAAAAACTATAAGCTCTTTTTCAAATATTTTTTTTCCTCTTGTACCCACTCCCAAGGTGCACATACCCTGGGGTATGTAGCATGTAAGGAAGCTTTACAAAGCACGAAAGTTCGGGTCCCCATTGACTTCCATTATGTTCGGAGTTCGGCGCGAACACCCGAACATCGCGGCGATGTTCGGCGAATGTTCGCGAACCCGAACATCTAGGTGTTCGCCCAACACTACTGACTGCTGCTTAACTCTGATATCTTGAGGCACAACAACATTTGATTCTAATATCAAGAGGCACATTTCTGTTTAAATGCTAACTATCACATAATCTACTTAATTTGAATATGTGGGGGCTAGAGATGGGCCGAACAGTTGGCCGGCGAACGGTTCCAGGTGAACTTTGGGTGGTTCGTGTTCGCAGTGAACCAGGAACTTTTTTTCAAAAAAGTTTGGTTCGCCCCTAGACTTTAATGGCCGCCAAATTTAGCGGTAAATAGCAAAGTCCCCTTACATAGTAAAAACACCAACATTGTTGGGAATGTTAAGTGGAATAGTGGGAACAAGAGGAAAACATTTTTTTTTAAAAGACCTTATACTTTTTGAGAAAATCAGTTTTAAAGTTTCAAAGTAAAATGAGTCGATTCATAAAAAAAGAACTGATTCATTAAAAAGAACCGGATGATTCATGAACCGTTAGTATAGCAGAGACTGCGTCCTGAGCAGGACGTGAAGCTGCCGGCTCCGCTGCTGTCTCTCCTCACCTGCCTGCACCTGTCAATCCCCACCTAGGCTGGCACCCAGTGCACCCATGGGTGCACCGGGATGCCAGGCTAGGTGAGGGTGACAGGTGAGGAGGTGGGGAGAGACAGCAGGAGCCGGCAGCTTTGTGTCTGAAAGGACGCATTCTCTGCTATGTGGGAGGCGTTGGAGATCTTCAATCAACTTAATTGAAGATCGCAACATAAGAGGATACATTATTCGTATTCCGGAGCCCCCCATACCATGGACCATGCGGGCTGGTATAGCTCAGGATGCGAAGCCCCAGTCGGCTGGGGCTCCACATTCTCGCTATCTCAGTCTGCATGGGGGACAAGGGACCCCACGCCATTTTTTTTTCATATTTCCCACACACGGTGCTCCTGGGGCCCCGGAGGTGGGGGCACCGACTCCCTGGGGGAGTTCATGGTGGCATCTGGGAGTCCCCTTTAAAAAGGTAACCCCAGATGCCCACCCCCTCCCAGGAGAAATGAGTATAGTGGTACAAAGTACCCATTACCCATTTCCACAAAGGATTAAATGAAATAAAAGCACAACCACAAAAAAAGTCCTTTAATTTTCTTAATTAACCAGAAATACTTACCTGTACCTTTACAAAAAAAAATTCCCATGCAAACTATCCAACAAACTACAGTATCCTCTTATGTTGTGATGTTCAATTAAGTTGATTGAAGATCTCTGAAGCCCCCCACATTGCAGAGAATGTGTCCTTTTGTACTCATAGCTGCTAGCTCCCACTGTCTCTCCCCACCTGTCTGCCTGCACCTGCCAACCCCCACCAAGGCTGGCACCCAGTGCACCCATGGGTGCACTGGGTGCCAGCCTAGGTGGGAGTTGACAGGTGCAGGCAGGGGGGGAGAGACAGCAGCGGGAACCAGCAGCTTCATGTCCTGCTCAGGATGCATTCTCTGCTATACTAACGGCTCATGAATGACCCGGATCTTTTTAATGAATCGTTCTTTTTTAATGAATCGACTTTTTTTTTATTTAAAATCGATTTTCTCAAAAACGATAAGGTCTTTTTGAAAAAAAAAAATCCCCTCTTGTAGTCAAAGAAAGAGCTCAGGTGTTAGACACCTTGAAACATCTTTTCCATCACTTTTCTGGCCAGCATAAATGTTTCTAGTTTTCATAGTTTTTAAATACAGAAAGAACAGCGCAATAAATGAGACTGGTTGCTGCTAGGAGATGGGGGCAGGTTCCAAGCCCCAATAGGTGAAAGATTAATAGAAATGTATCTCAGTGCATACAGGTAGCATATAATACTATTGGATATCACAGCAGCCGCTAGTAAGTCACATAAGTTTCGGTTCGGTTCGCACAAACTTTCGTGAACCGCAATAGACTTCAATGGGGAGGCAAACTATGAAAACTAATAGAAATGTATCTCTGCTCATATAGGTAGCATATAATCCTATTGGACAGTCATGCAGTGTAAGGATATCACAGCAGCCGATAGTAAGTCACATAAGTTTCCTACTTCAAAGATTGAAAAGAGCAATACAGTACCTCCTTACGCGCTGGTTGATACTTAGCTTCTCTCAAATGCCTTTGATCTTGATGTAATCCCGATATCCTGGGCGAGTGTTAACTCAGCCCGAACGTTACAGCGAGACAGACCTCCGCACTTTCCGGTCAGCTGACGTTGTGTCTTAGGTCAGCTGACACCCGGCTTCCTGCTTCCGGTTTCTCCTTGCGTGTCACCGTAGTTCCTCACCCGACCAGCCTGTAGAGGCGCAATCAATGCTTCCAGGCTAAGGGGAAAAAAGCGAACAATAGTGCACTCTGTATGCAAGGGAAAGCCACGTTATTGGAGCCACTTACTAGAAAAAAACTTGATTTATTGCACGTAATGAAATGGTAGCCTCAGTTCCCGACTCGAGTTTCGGCAAAATGCCTTCGTCAGGGGGTGGGGCTACAGAGAACAATGCCAGCTTTATACATAAAACTCCTCCTTACTTCACAAATGTAACCCCTGCAGCATGCAGAGAGGTGAAACGCAAGTCTTCTGGATACAAAACAATGCAAAATGCATAAAATTGATACTACACAATCCATACAATTAAATTAGACTAATAAAACAACATTAAAATCAAGGTAATGATATCTAAAAGCGGTTTAGTCCAAAATTATTCATCTCTAATAAAACAATTTAAATCAATATTTGCATTTAACCCATCAGGAGCCAAACTTTGTAATTCAAAAATCCAGTGGGTTTCCAGTTGTGACAGTGTTTTTATAACACTGCCACCCCGCCAATGTGGTGCTATGGTGTCAATCCCATAGCACCTAATACTTTCTGGATTACAGTTGTGTTTTTTTAAAAAATGATCAGGTACACTGTGTGATTTTTTCTCTGGATGAGTGATATTATAAATATGTTCCGAGCACCTTTTCTTAATGCGTCTGCCTGTCCTGCCCACGTACTGTAGGCCACACGGGCACTCCAGCAAATAAATTACATTAACTGAATTGCAGGTTATAAATTGATTGATTTTAAAACTTTTTCCATTGGCAGTTGATGTAAAAGTAGAAATCCTCTGTCCCCCATACTCACAGATTCTACAAACCTTCGGTTTCCTACAAGGGAAGAAACCTTTTAACATGGGGAACATAGGTGGTCTTGTTTCATAGATACAGTTCTTCACAAGCTTATTGCCCAGATTCTTTGGTCGCCTATATATTACGTTCGGTTTGTCTGGAATTACAGGGCCAATCACTGGGTCTTTCTTTAAAATGCTCCACTTATCTGTAAGCACCCTCTTAAATTTCTTATGATCCCGTGAGTAGGTGGTGATAAAGGCAAACTCAGACTTTCCAAGACCTCCATCATCATTTCTCACTTTCTTAGTCAATCTGGTCTCCCTTCCCTCCTTCAATACCCTCACCCTTTCATCATATATATAATTCCTGTCATAGCCCTTTTCCACAAACCGGTCCTGTAGGATCTGCGATTGTGACCAACAATCAGCATCCTTGGTACAATTTCTACGAATTCTACAGAATTGTCCTCTAGGAACATTCTGTAGCCACGGAGCATAATGGCAGCTTGTAGATTCAATGTAGGAGTTCCTATCACTTTCCTTGAAAAAGCACCTAGTATTGAGTTGCCCTTCCTCCAGAAAAATGTTCAAATTTAAAAAGTTAGCTTCTTTCTTGTTATACTAGACCAAGAATTGTAAGTTCCAATCATTGGTGTTAATATGTGAGATAAACGTCAAGAGAGAGCTTTCATCACCTTTCCAGATAAACAAACAATCGTCTATGAAGCGTTTCCAAAAAAGTAATGATCCATTTTTATATGTAGGAAAAAAGACATTCTCCCAAGCTGCCATATAAAGACTGGCCACATTCGGGGCTTGCTTTGCCCCCATCGCAACACCCCTCTTTTGCGAATAAAATTTCCCTTCAAACCAAAAATAATTACATCAGGAAAGAGGGTGAGGATATTGAGTGGCTCACCTTTCTGGAGAATTGTGCAATCGGTGCAATGGAGATTATCCTCACTAGGAGATCGGGAAAGTTAAAAGACCTGAGTAAGGATATTTATACTCTGAAAGACCAATTGATACCCTTTAAAGGAGTGGAGGACTATGATAGTCTTTCAAAGAAGTGTAAAAATGCGGTTATCCAAAATGAAATTGTGGTTAAGAATAGAAAGCAAAAGAAGTACCAGAGGGATAAATTTGATTGTAGAAATAGGAACATGTATAAGTGGCAGAAGAAAAAGCTTTAACCCCTGGCACCATCTAAACCTACCCCTCCTCCTCCCAAACCATATCATCCACCTAATAAACCATATCAGGCTGCACCTAAAGTGAAACAACCTAGATATAAAGTACCTAAGCAGATTCCCACGTTCAATCGCTCTGAACCACTGGAGTCTAGATCTCCGGGGGATTTTCAGGGTTTGAGACCGCTGCGCCCACCCCGAAGAAATCCTTATGTGAACCCTTACCAACCAAAACCATCACACCCATACAGACCGGTAGAACCTCGGGGATACAATACCCCGAGGCAATATTTCAAACCACCAATTATGGGAGATCGAGAGGAGGAACCAAGGGAAAGATTTTGGGACAAGAAAAGATACCGAGAAGAAGAGGAAAGCGAGGAGGAAGGAGACTGCACCCCAGGGACAAAAAGGGTGAAGGAGTAATGGTTAAGAATCATCAGGGACTCTATGAAATAGGTGATGTTATATATTACCTGAGTCCCAGAAGGAGGTACTTGATAGGGGTTTAAAATGTATTCCAGATGTGGGCCTTGATAAATTTCATACCTACATTGACATTCACAAGTTTGTGAGGAAGTTAAATATTAAGAAGAACTTCATACAGAATATAGCACCTGTGAAAAATGACACCACACATAGTGACCCTTTTGTACATATCGGCCTGAAAAAAACATCAGTATTTAACCCCTATTTGACGAATAATAAGTTTATAGAAGTGTTTAAGAAATCGATGTATGAGAAAATACAGGATATAAAGATAGATCCAGTCCATCCGTCTAGGTCGAATTTTAGTAGCAAGGAGTATAAAACCTTGAAAGAGATGGAAAAACAGAAATCATGGACTGTGAAGCAAGCTGACAAGGGAGGGGGTTTGGTAGTATGGGAAACATCACTGTATTTGAAGGAGATTCAGGATCAACTAACAGATACAGAAACTTATCTCCCCTTGAAACAGGATCCAACCATGATCTATAAGAAGGAATTGGAAGATATTCTGAAGCGTGGTCTTGAGATGGGTGTACTCAACCAACAAGAGTTTGAATATCTAAACATCCAATACCCTAGAAAGCATGTCCTATATGTACTTCCCAAGGTCCACAAAGACCCTGTGGCCCTACCCGGTAGGCCGATATTATCAGGAATTCATTCTGTCACCTACCGGGTGGGGGAATACATTGAATTTTTTCTAAAACCATTAGTACAAAGGACTCCATCTTATTTGAAAGATACCCTTGATGTCCTTATCAACCTACAAACCCTTAATGAAAAAGAAAATAATTGGGACGATTGCTATTTGTGTACAGCAGACGTTAAGTCTCTGTACACGTGTTTACCTACTGACAAGGCGGCAGAGGTCATCCGGTCTTCTTTGCAGGACAGGGATGATTTATGTGAGAATCAAATGGACTTTATTTGTGAACTTTTTCATTTTTCAACTGTTTGCAATTAGTTTTGGTTTGAAGGGAAATTTTATTCGCAAAAGAGGGGTGTTGCGATGGGGGCAAAGCAAGCCCCGAGTGTGGCCAATCTTTATAAGGCAGCTTGGGAGAATGTCTTTTTACTAACATATAGAAATGGGTCATTACTTTTTTGAAAACACTTCATAGCTGATTGTTTGTTTATCTGGAAAGGTGATGAAAGCTCTCTCTTGACGTTTATCTCACATATTAACACCAATGATTGGAACTTACAATTCTTGGTCGAGTATAACAAGAAAGAAGCTAACTTTTTAGATTTGAACATTTTTCTGGAGGAAGGGCAACTCAATACTAGGTGCTTTTTCAAGGAAAGTGATAGGAACTCCTACATTGAATCTACAAGCTGCCATTATGCTCTGTGGCTACAGAATGTTCCGAGAGGACAATTCTGTAGAATTCGTAGAAATTGTACCAAGGATGCTGATTATTGGTCACAATCGCAGATCCTACAGGACCGGTTTGTGGAAAAGTGCTATGACAGGAATTATATATATATGATGAAAGGGTGAGGGTATTGAAGGAGGGAAGGGAGACCAGATTGACTAAGAAAGTGATAAATGATGATGGAGGTCGTGGAAAGTCTGAGTTTGCCTTTATCAACACCTACTCACGGGATCATAAGACATTTAAGAAGGTGCTTACAGATAAGTGGAGCATTTTGAAGAAAGACCCAGTGATTGGCCCTGCAATTCCAGACAAACCGAATGTAATATATAGGCGACCAAAGAATCTGGGCAATAAGCTTGTGAAGAACTGTATCTATGAAACATGACCACCCATGTTCCCCATGTTAAAAGGTTTCTTCCCTTGTAGGAAACCGAAGGTTTGTAGAATCTGTGAGTATGGGGGACAGAGGATTTCTACTTTCACATCAACTGCCAATGACAAAAGTTTTAAAATCAATCAATTTATAACCTGCAATTCAGTTAATGTAATTTATTTGCTGGAGTGCCCGTGTGGCCTACAGTACGTGGGCAGGACAGGCAGACGCATTAAGAAAAGGTGCTCGGAACATATTTATAATATCACTCATCCAGAGAAAAAATCACACAGTGTACCTGATCATTTTTTTAAAAAACACAACTGTAATCCAGAAGGTATTAGGTGCTATGGGATTGACACCATAGCACCACATTGGCGGGGTGGCAGTGTTATAAAAACACTGTCACAACTGGAAACCCACTGGATTTTTGAATTACAAAGTTTGGCTCCTGATGGGTTAAATGCAAATACTTATTTAAATTGTTTTATTAGAGATGAATAATTTTGGACTAAACCACTTTTAGATATCATTACCTAAATTCAATGTTATGTTATTAGTCTAATTTAATTGTATGGATTGTGTAGTATCAATTTTATGCATTTTGCATTATTTTGTATCCAGAAGACTTACGTTTCACCTCTCTGCATGCTGCAGGGGTTAAATTTGTGAAGTAAGGAGGAGTTTTATGTATAAAGCTGGCATTGTTCTCTGTAGCCCACCCCCTGATGAAGGCATTTCGCCGAAACTCGAGTCGGGAAGTGAGGCTACCATTTCATTACGTGCAATAAATCAAGTTTCTTTCTAGTAAGTGGCTCCAATAGCGTGGCTTTCCCTTGCATACAGAGTGCACTATTGTTCGCTTTTTTCCCCTTAGCCTGGAAGCATTGATTGCGCCTCTACAGGCTGGTCGGGTGAGGAACTACGGTGACACGCAAGGAGAAACCGGAAGCAGGGTGCCGGGTGTCAGCTGACCTAAGACACAACGTCAGCTGACCGGAAAGTGCGGAGGTCTGTCTCGCTGTAACGTTCGGGCTGAGTTAACACTCGCCCAGGATATCGGGATTACATCAAGATCAAAGGCATTTGAGAGAAGCTAAGTATCAACCAGCGCGTAAGGAGGTACTGTATTGCTCTTTTCAATCTTTGAAGTAGGAAACTTATGTGACTTACTAGCGGCTGCTGTGATATTCCTACACTGCATGACTGTCCAATAGGATTATATGCTACCTGTATGCGCTGAGATACATTTCTATTAGTTTTCATAGTTTGCTTCCCCATTGAAGTCTATTGCGGTTCGCGAAAGTTCGTGCGAACCAAACCTTCCGCGGAAGTTCGCGAACGGGGGTCGAGAACCGAAAATCTGAGGTTCGGCCCATCTCTAGTGTGGGCACACAGCTGCCTAATTTCTGTAGTGCAGCCTGCAGATAAAAGACAAACCATCCCCTTCTCCACATGGACTTCAGCATGGCATGCCTGTCCTATGTTCTTTTTCCAGAAGAGAGGAGTGACTAACCAAGGAAACATGGATTTTGTGAAAATAAAGTTTGTGAAGAGTGGCTCATGATACTCTATTACAACCTCTGCTATGGTACCGGTGTTGACAGTGTGGCTGGATAGAGTACTGGTTTAAGTGTACCTGAGATGAGCTAACTGTGGTATATTTATACTTAGCTGGGGCCTCCTCCAGTCCCATGAGGTGTGAGGGATCCCTCCCCGTTCCTCTCCTGCTGCTCCATTCTCATGTTATTACCTCCGGTAATATGGCCAGTCATGCTCTTCTGCACATGTGTGGCCCAGCTGCTTCCACGCCCCTGTTGTACGGAGACAGAATGGGGACCCCCAGAATATGGTCACACCGGGCAGTCGAGCCACGAATGCACAGAAAGGCGCCAGATTAGCAGAAGAGATAACGGCAGAACGGAGAGGCCTGGGAGGACGGGGAGGAAGCCCACACACCTCATGGGGCTGGAGCTAGCCCAGGTAAGTATAAATACTGTTAATTAAATAAAGATTTTGATACTTTTATAAATCAATGTTGGACAATTTATCATTGCACACCTTGCTTTATATATCTTCTCCTAAAGAATACGTGCTAAGTGTAAATAAAGCCTTATTACCCATCCTAGGTTTCCTTTTGAGACACTACCTTTGTAGCTGCAGCTAGTTTCCTATTCAGCAAGCAGTTTTTGGGCAACGCTAACCTAACGCTCCAGAGGTTGGCCTATTGTGGGCACCCTCAGTGGTGGCAGATTATCCTGATTCCCTCCAGGCAGCAGCGGCGAATCCTGCAAGTCTGGCCTGTCACCACCAGTCGGCGGCTATTGTGCACGCCCCGTGCACCCTGGTTTCGTTCCAGTTGCCGGAAGCATTCTGCACATGCGCAGTATGAGTAATTTGCTTCTGCGCAGAATGCCTTCGGCTCCAGGAGTGCGACCAGGATGTGTACGGCTTGAGGCAGTGCGTGCGCAGTAGCCGCCGACAGGCCAGCCTTGCGAAGGTCGCCACTTCTGCCTGGAGGGGATAATAAGGACGTTGTGTGCACAGTAGGAATCCACAGGGCTGAAAGAAGCCCCAGGTAATTTTAAAATCTTTTTTTTTTTTGCCTTAAAGATTCCCTTTAAGACATCCTGACCATAGTGAGTAACGGCAGTCGCCATTCTCAAAATGTTACCCCTGGGGCCTTGTTGCCTATAAGCAAAGATGGAGCTTGCTGCATCCTTTTAAAAACACTCTGTGGAAGATGAGGGGGTGGGGCTTGTAAGATCATGGCCATCCTAAATAATGACTATAGCCTGCTCACTAAGGGATCGAGTTAGTTAAGCTAAATAATCCTTAAATTCCACTTAAAGGTCTTATAATACAATATACTAATATAAGGTCCAGGGCACACTAAAAACCTCTAGCAGATCTGCAAAACGCTAGAGGTTTTTGGAGCAGATTTCAGAGCGATTCTAGGCATGTTTAGAGAAGTTTTCTAACATGCCTAGCGTTTTTTGGTGCGTTTTGTGTTTTGTGTAGCATTTGTGATTACAAATATTGTTGCAGTAAGGGCTGGTTCGGGCTTTCAGCAGCGTTCGCGTTGCGTTCGGATGCGGTCGCGTTTTTTCTTCCCCTGGGGGGACATTACCCCTCGCGGTTAAACGCCCCTGGAAGCTACATGTAGCTTCCAGGGGCTCCTTGAACGCCATGAAAATCGGGACCCGAACACTGCGTTTGTGTAAACCTGTTACTGAACAGCTTCTGTTATTCTGTAACAAAAAAAACCGCCTGGAACACCGCTTTGATCTAGTCAGAGCGGTTTTCCACTTTCCTATACTTTAACGTTGACAAATATATGGTAGAAGAAGAAAGCCCTTAAAAAATAGCACCTCCCACAGCAAAAGTATAACAAAAATCTTTATTCAACATTAGGTATAAAAATAATCACAATATTGATGATTCAATAAAGAATAAAACCATTTAAAAAACAAGCAAATATTCCAACATGATCGCTGCTGCATATGAAACAATCACTCTAAATGCAATATATTGTATAATGACACAATGCTACTGTCAGATATAATACCCCACAGTAGGCTCAATATTGAGCCCAACGGGGGGGGAACCCGGGTTTAGAATACAACCTAGTGTGATGCAAGACCAATAAACAACACCCGTGCAATGAGAACTAAAAAATAAACACATGAATAAATATCACATATATAAAAAAAATAAAGTGTGAATTTCTATCTGGATATACAGTATTAATAGTGATAAGATGCCTGGTAGAAAATTGAGGCAAAGGAGCAGCCCATAGGAAAAAGAGCATAAAGTGGAGTAGTGCAAAAAATTAGAGATACTTAGCCCAGAAATGATGCGGTCAATCTTAGCAGCACAGCAGGGAACAAGGAATCCCCTCAGAGGACAAGTCCCACTAGTTCCGCAAGTGTCACCTCGCTTTATCAATACTTTAACAATGAGGCAAAAATGCCTCAGGGATCTAAAAAATGCCCCCAAGTTTGCGTTTGTGGAAAAAGTGAGCCGCTCTGGTGTGCACCATCCCATTCACTTTCATTAACCAAGTGTGTCATGAATGATACGAACGTCGAGATGATTAACGATTCTGTATCGTTCCGCAAAGCAGCGCAGAATGACATTTTTTCTTTTCATGACGTATGTGTGTCTAGTTAACTTGTTTAAAAGAATTATTTTCCTGGCCTGGGGTTTGTTAATTAGCCAGAGGTGTAAAACTCAAAGGTTGTTCTAGCTGGTCACTCTTAGATGCTAATTAACACACCAGAAGGTGGTTTTCATCCAGGGAAAGCCAAAGGAAGCTAGCTCCACAGGGGTCCACTGAAGGGCTCAGACACAAAGGCACCACTGGGGAAGAGAATTAAATGCATATGGTTTAGGATTTTGGTCTGTTAAATGAAAACCGTGTATAGCACAGCTATGAAATTAATATAGTCTTACTCGTTAAAATCTGCCCAGTGTGCTGATATAAAATTCATAACCATAACCCGTCAGGTTATTGGTGTACGACCCTTCTCGGGGACAGGACAGCCTTATGCACTCATGCAAGATGTCATATTAATCAGTATTTTCTGACAAGTATGAATCTGCAATCCACCTACATATGACATGTATAGTTTATGAGTTACAGTGTATTAAAATGTAAGCTCAAAATCCTCCTAGGAGGAGGTGGACTGTCATTGGTGGGTAATTCAGAGGGGGCAGGCATTGCCACACCCACAAACCAGCTTCATCAAAAGCACATTGCCAGCAGGTGGAGTTTAGTCCTCCAAATCCCATCTTCACGAGAGCCTGCTGCTGCTAACCAGAGGACCATGTGGTTAGCAGCCATCTTGGAACTGTAACATCTGCTTGGATTACAAAATATACCTAAAGGCCTATGATTCTGAAACCAAGGACTTTGCATTTCTTTTCCCAGAAGGAAATATCCCCACACAGACTGCATTTCGGCTAAATAAACCTTTCACAATTATTCCCTTTTATTTTAAGCTTTGTGTGTATATGTTAAGTAGTGTATATAAATGTGTGTAATGCATTTTTGTTATTAAAACGTTTAAAAATCGTTTTACGGTTATGACCTGTTCCTGAACATACACAATTGTACTTACTCCTCCGAAAACGTTACCTTGTGTTCTAGAGTATCTTGTATTTACAACCCGAATCGGGCACAGATAGACAGATCTGGCACCGATCCCTGCATACAGCTAAGGGTTAACTTACAGTGTTCGCAGTGTGCTAATATATTTACAGTCATGTGCTGACTCACATGTGGTGGCAAGTATTTGAATTGTATGTGTGTGGTGAATCCTTTGGAGTCAGGATGCTCCTCTCGGCTAGTCAGTTCATAGATTGCGAATCCACATATGGGCATCTATGCGCAAAGCAACAGCGAGACCGAGTATCTGACTCTGAGCGATTGACCAGATCAAAGACCAGCCCGTGCGGTCTATGACATTGGTTGGCAGCTTATTGGGATTTGTGTATGTTCAGAACATCAACTGCAACGTTAATTGATTAACCTGCCAGAACAGATCAAAATCTGTGGTCAATAACTGGTGCATTACCATTTATATAGACTGAACGTTTTGCACAGATTCCCCCCCCCCCCCCCCCAAATCTCTTTTTTCTATCCTATCTTTTATTTTGCAACAATGGCTGATGCAAGCGAATGCAATTGCCTGATTTGGCAAACTTGTGTGAAGAAAGAGGCATTGAGAATTTCAGTGGTTTGCAAAAGTAATCAGCCCCCTTGAAGTTTTCCACATTTTGTCATATTACTGCCACAAACATGAATCAATTTTATTGGAATTCCACGTGAAAGACCAATACAAAGTGGTGTACGTGTGAGAAGTGGAACGAAAATCATACATGATTCCAAACATTTTTTTCAAATAAATAACTGCATAGTGGGGTGTGTGTATTTATACAGCCCCCTTTGGTCTGAGTGCAGTCAGTTGCCCATAGACATTGCCTGATGAGTGCTAATGACTAAATAGAGTGCACCTGTGTGTAATCTAATGTCAGTACAAATACAGCTGCTCTGTGATGACCTCAGAGGTTGTCTAAGAGAATATTGGGAGCAACAACACCATGAAGTCCAAAGAACACACCAGACAGGTCAGGGATAAAGTTAAAGGAGGATTAGGTTACAAAAAGATTTCCAAAGCCTTGAACATCCCACGGAGCACCGTTCAAGCGATCATTCAGAAATGGAAGGAGTATGGCACAACTGTAAACCTACCAAGACAAGGCCGTCCACTTAAACTCACAAGCCGAACAAGGAGACCGCTGATCAGAAATGCAGTCAAGAGGCCCATGGTGACTCTGGAGGAGCTGCAGAGATCTACAGCTCAGGTGGGGGAATCTGTCTATAGGACAACTATTAGTCGTGCACTGCACAAAGTTGGCCTTTTGGGAAGAGTGGCAAGAAGAAAGCCATTGTTAACAGAAAAGCATAAGAAGTCCTGTTTGCAGTTTGCCACAAGCCATGTGGGGGACACAGCAAACATGTGGAAGAAGGTGCTCTGGTCAGATGAGACCAAAATTGAACTTTTTGGCCAAAATGCAAAACGCTATGTGTGGCAGAAAACTATCACTGCACATCACTCTGAACACACCACCCCCACTGTCAAATATGGTGGTGGCAGCATCATGCTCTGGATGTGCATCTGTTCAGCATGGACAGGAAAGCTGGTCAGAGTTGATGGGACGATGGATGGAGCCAAATACAGGGCAATCTTGGAAGAAAACCTCTTGGAGTCTGCAAAAGACTTGATACTGGGGCGAAGGTTCACCTTCCTGCAGGACAATGACCCTAAACATAAAGCCAGGGCAACAATAGAATGGTTTAAAACAAAACATATCCATGTGTTAGAATGGCCCAGTCAAAGTCCAGATCTAAATCCAATCGAGAATCTGTGGCAAGATCTGAAAACTGCTGTTCACAAACGCTGTCCATCTAATCTGACTGAGCTGGAGCTGTTTTGCAAAGAAGAATGGGCAAGGATTTCAGTCTGTAGATGTGCAAAGCCGGTAGAGACATACCCTAAATGACTGGCAGCTGTAATTGCAGCAAAAGGTGGTTCTACAAAGTATTGACTCAGGGGGCAGTGATAAAGTTATTGGTTAATGAATGGGAGCTGAAAATTGCTCGGTTGCATAAGGTGAAAAACCACTAAAGGCTGAAGTGGTTAAAAGTTATTGGAAAATTTTGCAGCAGAACTTAGTTCTTAAAAACCACCTACCAGCCAGACCACAATTTTTATATAGAAAGGCTCAAGATTAAAAAAAATCGCCTCCCTTCTAGCTGCGTGGACTCTCCATGCCTGTCCACAAATCCATGGCAGACTGCAGGGTTCTACCTATGTTGTTCATGTAGAGCTTGTTGTGGCGTGAGGGTCTTACTGCTAAAACAAATGTAGTTAGATTTAATTCAAATGGAAGGGAGTTTAAGATTAGAGAGTTTATTACCTGCAACACCAAGTATGCAGTATACAGTGGGATGCAAAAGTTTGGGCAACCTTGTTAATCTTCATGATTTTCCTGTATAAATTGTTAGTTGTTTCGATAAAAAAGTCAGTTACATATATCATATAGGAGACACACACAGTGATATTTGAGAAGTGAAATTAAGTTTTTGGGATTTACAGACAGTGTGCAATAATTGTTTAAACAAAATTAGGCAGGTGCATAAATTTGGGCACCACAAACAAGAAATGAAATCAATAATTAGTAGATCCTCCTTTTGCAGAAATTACAGCCTCTAAACGCTTCCTGTAGGTTCCATTAAGAGTCTGGATTCTGGTTGAAGGTATTTTGGACCATTCCTCTTTACAAAATATCTGTAGTTCACTCAGGTTTGATGGCTTCTCAGCATAGACAGCTCTCATTAACTCACACCACATATTTTCAATTATATTCAGGTCTGGGGCCATTCCAGAACATTGTACTTGTTCCTCTGCATGAATGCCTTAGTGGATTTTGAGCAGTGTTTAGGGTCGTTGTCTTGTTGAAAGATCCAACCCTAGCACAGCTTCAGCTTTGTCACTGATTCCTGGACATTGGTCTCCAGAATCTGCTGACACTGAGTGGAATTCATGCATCCCTCAATTTTAACAGCATTCCCAGTCCCTGCACTGGTTACACAGCCCCACAGCATGATGGTACCACCACCATATTTTACTGTAGGTAGCAGGTGTTTTTCTTGGAATGCTGTGTTGTTTTTCCTCCATGCATAATGTCCCTTGTTATACCCAAATACCTCAATTTTGGTTCCATCAGTCCACAGTATCTTATTCCAAAATGAAGCTGGCTTGTTCAAATGTGCTTTAGCATACCTCAAGCGGCTCTGTTTGTGCTGTGGGCAGAGAAAAGGCTTCCTCTGCATCACTCTCGCATACAGAATCTCCTTGTGTAAAGTGCACCGAATGGTTGAACGATGCACAGTGACTCCATCTGCAGCAAGATTAAGTTTTAGGTCTTTGGTGCTGGTCTGTGGGTTGACTCTGACTGTTCTCACCATTTGTCGCTTCTGTTTATCCGAGATTTTTCTTGGTCTGCCACTTCGAGCCTTAACTTGAACTGAGCCTGTGGTCTTCCATTTCCTCAATATGTTCCTAACTGTAGAAACAGACAGCTGAAATCTCTGAGAGAGCTTTCTGTATCCATCCCCTAACACACGATTTTGAACAATCTTTGTCTTCAGATCATTTAAGAGTTGTTTTGAGACCCCCATGTTGCTACTCTTCAGAGAAAATTAAAAGAGGAGGGAAACTTACAATTCCTCCCCCCCCCCCCCCCCCCTTAAATATTTTTTTGTTATAATTGGATTCACCTGTGCATGTAGGTTGGGGTCACTGAGCTTACCAAGCCAATTTGAGTTCCAAAAATTAGCTCTAAAGGTTTTGGAATCAATAAAATGACAACAGTGCCCAAATGTATGTACCTGGCTAATTTTATTTAAACAATTATTGCACACTTTCTGTAAATCCAATAAACTTCATTTCACTTCTAAAATATCACTGTGTGTGTCTCCTATATGATATATTTTACTGAAATGTTTTATCGTAACAACCAACAATTTATACAGGTAAATCATGACGATTAACAAGGTTGCCCAAACTTTTGCATCCCACTGAACTTACTACGGTGTGGTTGCGACTTTCAATATTTGGACAGTTTCATAAGAGGCGGGGAGAGGACATTTATAATATAGGTAAAAGTTATGTTCAACACAGTGTCTCTAAGCACTTCCTCTCTAAGCATGCGGCTAGCCATGGGGCCTGAAAACTTGTGGGGTTCAGAAGGTTGTGCGTCGGTGGAGGTGGTGTCATAGGACTAGGGAAGCCTCTTGTCTTGAGACCCAGTGGATTCATAAGATGGGCACCCTAGCCCTGCTGGGTCTCAACATCGATATAGATCTGAATTGCTTAATTATTAATAGTCAACCAGATCTCTCTGCTGAGAGCAGGGCCGGGGCTACCATAGAGGCAAAGGAGGCAGCTGCCCCAGGGCCCCAGAGCTTGTAGGGGCCCCCAGTGGCTACAAGAGGAAAACGGCCTTATAGTTTTTGAGAAAATCGATTTTAAAGTTTCAAAGGAAAAAAAAAATACATTTAAAAACCTGCCGACTTTAATGGTTAATAGCAAATCCACCTTAAATGCTAGAAACCCTAAATTTGCAGGATATGTTAAGGCAGGTGTAGGGAACCTTGGCATTGCAGGAGTCTGACAGCCACAGTCCTGATTAATAAAGGCAAATGCATGCTGGGATTTGTAGTTTTATCACAGCTGGAGAGCCAAGGTTCCCTACCCCTGTGTTAAGGAGATCATTAGAAATAAGAGGAAAAAACAATTTTTCAAAAAGACCTTATAGTTTTTGAGAAAATCGATTTTAAAGTTTCCAAGGAAAAAAGTATACTTTTAAATGCGGTAAATGTCACTTTTAGTAGCAAACCTAACGGTAGTGTAGTTTTACATGCATCAAACGAAAGCGCAATAAATTTCCTGACGGGGTTTCCAGGGGGTCTATACGCAGCCGCAGCGCTTTGGCCAGGGATCGCTATACAGCCGCAATATGGCTGTATGAAGATCCCTGGCAATTTTTCCTATTTTCCCCCCAAAAATTTTATGTTTAGAGTGTGGGAATTTTTTTTTAAAAAAAATTATGTGGAGTCTCTCCTCCTGAAACTTTTTAACCCCTTGTCCCCCATGCAGGCTGGGATAGCCAGATTGTGGAGCTCTGACCGATTGGGACTTCACACCCTGACTATACCAGCTGCAAAAAAGGTCCCCCAATGCCTATTTTTGTTCCGGGGTATATGTTGAGGGGGCCCCCCAGGTTTATTTTGCCCTGGGGCCCCATTGTTGCTTAAACCGGCCCTGGCTGAGAGATCTGGTTGCTGCAATCTTTTTGTATGAGTGGATGGCTTTGCCACTGGTTCTGGTGAGGAAGGGATGAGGTTACAACTCATTTTAATGTTCATTGAGGGCACACTGCAGCTATTAATGGAGTTGCCATGTACCTGAGCGGTTTTCAGCCTCTGGTCCGGGGCGGCTTCATTGAGAGATGCTCTCATGCAGCATGGCCATACGGCATTGATCATAGTACAACATTATAGTTTACTATTTAGCTTATTGGGTTCTCACAGGTTATCTACTGTATTTATTTAATTTCATTATTTCCTTTTATATTAGTTTATGTGATATGTGAGGGGATAAGTTAAGGCAGTTGCTCTATGTAATGCTTATTTATGCTAAAATGTAATTGTTTTCTTGTAATAAATTACCTCTGTAACTTAGTTGTGGTATAAAATAATTGGTTGCCTGTAATGAGTTGGATTGTAACGGAGCATGCAAGCCACTGCAGAGTTGGAGGTTATAGTAGTATGCATTCAGCGTGTCTTGAGCAGTGGGAGTACGCACGCACGTATGCACGCATGCAAGGAATTGGGCTCTATAACATGCATGCCCATGCATTTTCCGTATGTAAACATTACACTCCACTAGCTCCGTAGCCCCTGAGGAGTTGCTTAGTAATGAAACGCGTTGGAGGAGCTATCAAGGGTTGCTATATATGCGCTTGTGTCATCGGATGTGGTGATCACATTGCACGTGGTTTTTACAGAGTTAGCTTGTTGGTAGGGATTTTCATACCTGGTGTGGATGCTGCATACATGCTGACCAGTGCCATTGCAAACATGCTCAGCAGGAGCTTGCAGACTCTGCTGTTTCACTTGGTTTGTTTTAAAACTTTTAAAGATTTTTATCTGATTGGACAAATAAAAGAGGCATTACGCTTTTACGCTATGTTAGCCTCCTTTTTTGCTCGGAGGTTCCATGGAGGCACTGTGGCCCACTTGCCAAGGTCCTGCAGAGAAGATTACCAAAGAGGTGTAGGGGTGTCCAAAATCCAAGAGGCGATAGTCGGGCCCAGTAGGCCCGACACAAGGTGGGTCTTCCAGTGTCTTCAAGCATACATTGCATCAACAAGTATTATATCACGTAAACAGTATGATTGATGGGATGTCATGTCAACTTCAGATGCCTAAAACCAAATCTCTTTTTTTCATCTGCATGCCAATTACAGGAGAACTATCATTATATGTACAGTATTCCATGGATCTGGATACAAACCCTTTTATTTTACAGTGTGGAGGACTGTTTTCTTTAACTGGCCAGTTCATATGGTTCATTATCCCATAACATACTGATTGGAGTGTGCAATACCGTCAGCTAATGGTGTTATTTGTCCTTCAGTATGTGCTAGACTCTTGGTTTTAAAGGGAGGGTTCACGGAGAAATAAAAATACTAATCCACTTACTTGGGGCTTTCTCCAGCCCATGGTAGGCAGGACGTGCCCTCGACACCGCTCCGGAGTCTCCCGGTCTTCTCCGGTGGCTCACCCGACCTGGCCAGGCCAGCATCCAGGTCGGGCTCTTGTGTGCTCCAATGTGCGTCTCACGCATCGTGCTGACGTCATCAGACGTCCTCCAGGCTGTGCTGCGCAGGTGCAGAACTACACAGGCGCAGGACGTCTGATGACATCAGTGTGACCGCGTGAGTCGCACGTTGGAGCACAAGGAGAAGCCCAACCAGGAAGCCGGCCTGGCCAGGTCGGGTGAGCCACCGGAGAAGAACGGGAGCCTCTGGAGCAGCGTCAAGGGCACGTTCTGCTTGCCATGGGCTGGAGAAAGCCCCAGGTAAGTGGATTAGTTTTTTTTTTTTTAAACTCCGTGGGTCTTCCCTTTAAAGGATACCCGAGGTGACATGTGACATGATGACATAGATGTGTATGTACAGTGCCTAGCACACAAATAACTATGCTGTGTTCCTTTTTTTCTTTCTCTGCCTGAAAGAGTTAAATATCAGGTATGTAAGTGGCTCTCTCAGTCCTGACTTCCTGACAGGAAGTGACTACAGTGTGACCCCCACTGATAAGAAATTACACTTCTTATCTCTTTCTTGCTCTCAGAAGCCATGTTCTACTTTTTAAGTTTTAACCACTTCACCCCCCCCCCCCAGTGCTAAATTTCTCCTTCCCTCTGCGCACCGCTTCACCCCCAGGGACGGAGAAAGGCGCACTTGTTTGTTTACTGGCTGGGAGTGGGCGGGGAACTCTTGCGCACACTCCAGCCAGCCCGCACAGCAGGTGACTAATTGGACGTTAGGAACAAGCGTTCCTAAATCCAATTAGCCTCGCCGATTGCGAGTAGAATGAAGACGGCTTCAAACAGAAGCTGTCTTCATTCAAAACAATGAAACATAAACAAACGTGCAGCGCGCGATCGCACGCCCCCGCGACCTGTGCGCGCGCACACACACCCCGGCTTTGCAGTACAATGATTGGTTATGGGGACTCCAGTCCCCAATAACCAATCATAGTACATAAATACTGTAATAGAAGCAGCGCTGAAAGGTAAGAATCGCGCTCGTGTTTCAGGGGTAAAACCCCTCAGTTGTGAAATGGTTAACTATTTTATTTTTTGCTCAATGACACATTAATTGAAGTATGCCAGGGCTAAAATCTATAAACTATTGACCCTTTTTATGTTTCCTGCTAACAGAAGCCATTGTCTGCTAGGAACGTGTTTTAAAGTTGGAATTTCTAATCAGTGAGGGTCACACTGTAGTCACTTCCTGTCTGAGTCAGGACTGAGTCAGCCACTTACATACCTGTTATTTAACTGTTTCAGACAGAGAAAGAAAAAAGGAACACATCATAGTTATTTGTGTGCTAGGCACTGTACATACCCATGTCTATCTCATCATGTCACATGTCACCTCGGGTATCCTTTAAAGAGGCACTTAAGTAAAAAAAATGAGTTTTACTCACCTGGGGCTTCCCTCAGCCCCCCTGCAGCTGATCGGTGCCCTCACCATGTCCCTCCGATCCTCCTGTCCCCGTCGGCGGCTACATACGGTTTCGCCATCACCGGCCATCAGGCTGGGAACGCGAGTGATTCTTCATGTTCCCAGCCACAATATCGCCCTCTATACTGCTATCGCGTTCCCAGCCATCTTTATTGTCCAGCGCTGCGTAATATGATGGTGCTATATAAATCCAATAAATAATAATAATTGGATTAATCAAGAAGTTCAATCAAAGAGGATCATTTGTTGTGAAGAAGGCTTCAGGGTCCACAAGAAAGTCCAGCAAGTGCCAAAACCGTTCCTAAAGATGATTCAGCTGTGTGACCAGGATACCACCAGTGCAGAGCTTGTGAGGGAAATGGCAGCAGGCAGGTGGGGTGCATCTGCATGCACAGTGAGTCAAAGACATTTGGAAGATGGCCTGGTGCCAAGAAGGGCAGCAAAGAAGCCACTTCTCTACCAAAAAATCCTAAGGGACAGGCTGATATTCTGCAAAAAAAAAAGACTACAGGGATTGACCTGCTAAGGAGTGGGGTAAAGCTTAATACGGACCTGGACTGTGTAAGCTGTATACTCCTGACTGATGCCTGATGAAGCGGGGCCACGCCTGCAAAACGCGCTGCAAATTTATGTGGAGTGTATTAATAAATTTACTTTGTTTAAACGTCACTACATTTATTGCATGCAGGGGTGTAGCAAAAGGGGGTGCAGAGGTAGCGACTGCATCAGGGGCCCTTGGGCTAGAGGGACCCCGAAGGGCCCTCTCTCATCTACAGTATTAGCTTTCTGTTGGTCCTGTGCTCATAATAATCACTTCTATAGATACTTTGAATAGTGGTAACCATTAACAAACTGTTCCCCATCCCCTTCTTGCACCTCTGACACTGTAGTTGCCATTGGCAGATTTTGGCGCACCGTATCAATTGCTATGTATAGAGTGCTTGGAGGCCCCATTGTAAAACTTGCATCGGAACCCGCAGCTCCTTAGCTACACCACTGATTGCATGTCCTTTAGAGTAGGTAAGTCCACCACTACCTCTCCTATTTTTAAAACTTTTAGCTGATTTTACTCTGCTGGCGCCTCTGTTCTTTATCTTGTTCAAGTCCTCCCCCGGTGGAGAAGTGTTTTACCCCACCTTCTTCTTCCGATCCACAGAAAGCGACTTCTTAATCCTGAGTGGGCACAGGTCTAATCTTCCCACCTGCCTTTACAGTGGTTGCTTTAGTGGTAACTAACGTTTGTGAGTATAATGATACTTGCTTAATTTATTACCTCCTTACTACACTATACTATACTATATTGGGCTCTCAGTGTCCCTCATTTTCTGTTCTTGCATTCAAAACAGGTACAGCAAAGGAGGGTGTTAGCTTCAGCAAATATAATATGTGCACACATTATTCCCTGCTACACTCTTCCACGGCGATGACGTACCCTCGCGGAAGAGGCCTAACCGCAGCACCACTGTGAATCTTGCCTAAATTGTTAGCTTACACTTGACGAGAGCTTTTTGGAACCACAAATAAGTATTGCAACAGTTTACAATAGTATTTATTTATTTTTTTTACAAAACTTTTGACAATAAGCAAATTATTCTGCCTAACATTAATTCTAAGGTAGGCCAATAAGCTGCCTAGCTTTGTCATGATATGTAATTTGCTTTAATCCTTTCATAGTACAGGATGTTATAACAGCATGGGAACCAGAAATGTTTTTGTTAATTATACATTTGTAGAGAATGCAGAGAGTTTGGAAACAGGTGAGCGGAAAGAAAGAAGTCGGTCAGTCAAGCGGATCTAATCTACAGTTTTATTTCAGGTTGCAATGATTTGATGTTTAATTGGCACAACGTCTACTCAGTAACCGGTCTACATTTGACACCTTTAGCACTGGCCTTGCTTGACATCTCAGTGATGAGGGTGAATTTGTCGTGTGATTTGGTGTATCAAAGCTTCACTGAGAGAGTGGTGGAATGCATCTCGCTTGTAATGTTGACGGTCAGCTTATGTTATAAGGCAGGAAATTAACGAAGGATTCGTATTTCAGGCTGGAAAGGACTGCTATGTTTTTTAGATGCAAAAGTACTACAATCACATAGCTAATAAAGACTTTCTGTAGCTCTCAGTTTATTGTTTGCCATCAAGATATTTGCACAGAGGAAATAGAACAACAGCAGGGTTATTCCAGGCTACTGTGTTTGCTGATACTGCTACCACAGGAAAACGGAGCGGACGGTGAGGACAGCAAGGGAGCCAACCGATCACATAGGGCTGGAGGAAGCCCCAGGCTAGTATAAATAATGTAGTGTGTACCGTCTCAGGTTCACTATAACCACTTCACCCCAAGGAGGTTTTTACCCTAATGGACAAGAGCGATTTTCACCTTTCAGTGCTCATCCCTTTCATTTGCCAATAGCTTAATCACTACTAATCACAATGAAATGATCTATATCTTGTTTTTTTCACTGCCAATTGGACTTTTTGGGGTTGATATTTGTTTTCAGTAATTACCTTATTTTCTATGCATTTTAAAGGGGAAAATAAGGAAAAAAATGAAAAAATACACAATTACTCCAATTTAATCCCCTATATTTTTTAATATAAACACTGCTACTATACATAAAACCCACACAATTTATCTGCCTATTTGTCCTGGTTGTAACAAGATTTTAATTATGTCCCTAGTACAAAGTATGGTGACGATATAGTATTTGGAAATAAAGGTGTATTTTTTTTTTTTGGGGGGGGGGGGGAGGCCTTCTTGCCGCAATAACAGCATAGAGGGTGCTATTGTGGCTGGGAACGCGAAGAATCACTTCCCAGTTCCCAGCCTACCGGCGGCTGTCGCCGAAACCGGAAGGAGCCGGCAGCGGGGACAGGAGGATTGTAGCGATGCTGCGAGGGCACCGGACAGCTGCAGGGGGCTGAGGGAAGCCCCAGGTGAGTAAAACTCATTTTTTTTATTTGACTTAAGTGTCACTTTAAGCAAAGAAAATATATGACCACTTGACCTACAATTATCCCATTTAATGCCAAAAAGCCACATAACAGTTACAAATGAATGTTTTCCTGTTGTAAGGTTTCATCATTGATCCAAATGACATATTTATTTCAAATGAGGCAAATGAATACTGAGACAGTATATTTCACTTTCTTCACTTACTAGTCTAGAGTCTAACTTAACTGAGAAATATTATGCTGTTGTTAAGTGTTCAAGTTAAGTGACATGAAACTCAAAATTATTTTTTTTGCTTTAAAGTGGACCTGAACTCAGAAAGTCCTCTCTGCTCTAAAAGATATGCAACAGCATAATAACCTTTAAACAAAAAAAACCATTTCTTTGTTACACCTGATACAAATCCTAAATTAAATCTGCACTGTTTTTACTTCCTGATTCATGGAAGCAGACATATTGGTAATGCCCTGTGCTTTCAAATGGGCTTATCTGCCATAGGCAGTCATGTGAGACAGGGAAGATATCAGATTACAGCTTGTGATTAGACACAAATTAGTGGAAATTAAACAGGCTAAATTCTCTAAATACATACAGGGTGCATTCCTCTATGTATTTATTTAGTCCTGTGCAAGAGTTCAGGTCTACTTTAAAACATTAAACACTGCAAAAATGAATAGAAAACATAAAAATGACTGGTTTAATGTAATTCCTAGGCATATGTACACTTTACTGCAGCTAACTGATTATTGGTTGCAGGATAAATTATCATATTGTCTTGTAATTAAGTAACTACTGAGCAAACAAAATAGAAGGTTCTCTGCTTCCTCCCTGGATACAGCAGACGATTTCCTGCATTCTTTACACAGCTTCCCATTAGGTGGACTCCACCTAATAATGTCAGTACAGTAAAGGCAATCTTATCAATTAGCTTATGAGTGAAGTAGAGGTTTAAATATTAACCCTTACAGTAGCTTCAAAACCATTTACATTTTTCCTATTTATTTTTTTCCATGTTTATTGCTTCAGATCATAGATGAAACTTGAGTTTCAACAACTTTAAAGTGCCTCTGTAAATGTGTTAGCAGCAAATCCCACCTTGAGTAAAAATATGCTTGTTGTATATCATTTAGACCTGCTACTTTGATGATGGTTGTGGCTAAAATAAATAGGTTAGCCATACATATACAAGTCTGGTTATTCCCTCAACTCATTTGAACTAAGAATGTTTGAGATGAGTTTGAAATATGAATGATTTAGGTTATCATAGAAGAAGCAGGAATAAAAGTTCCACTGAAAGATATATTAATTGTTATACTAATGGGGGCAAAAACTCCTACAATCACACAAAGCTCACGCTCGGCTGCTATTCAGGCCTGGTTATATCTACCCCAAACATGTCATTCTCCATTAACAGATAGAATCCCTGTTAAAGTAACTTTGAAAACCGTAACTAATCTCTTAGGGGATATAGAATTCAAAGCATGAACTAAAGCTGATATAACCTATTTAAACTATACATACGTTCGCATAGTGTTTGGTTAAGTTTTTTGTGCAATTAAAAGTAGACTTGGCCTTGAAGATAAACATTACTTGTATTAAACTTCATCATTGGGTTAAATCACTTAAAGAAACACTGAAGCGGAAAAAAAAATATGATATAATGAATTGGTTGTGTACTATGAATAATTACGTTAGAAGTTTAGCAGCAAAGAAAATATTCTCATATTTTTATTTTCAGGTATATAGTGTTTTTTCTAACACTCAGCATTCAAAATGATTCTTTCAGAGCAGTCTGTGAACTAATGGCCTTTCCTCTAGCAGAGAAAAAGTAAATAGTTCAATAACACTTGAGATAATAAAAGTCAGATAACAGCCCTCTCCACGACTTTGAAAGTCGCAGAGCTTAATTGCTTTTTTGCATAGAGATAACAACTGGAGTTTCTTAACTCTTCCTGTACTGGAAACAATTAGACTGATGTATCTGATCTTAATGTTTTATTTCTTAGCTGTACTACACATACAAATCATAATATCATAATTTTTATTTCGCTTCAGTGTCTCTTTAAAACTACATCTGCATGGTTACCCCGCAACATACTGTATATAATTTTCTTAATAATGCAATTCCCATGAATTACCAAATTTGTATTATATGCATAAGCTGTATGTTTTTAAACTTTAATAAAAAAAGAAAATTGGAAAAAAAAATTGACTAAGAATGCAAATTTTAAGGGAAATGAAACTAACCTGATCTAGCCCTGTAGCTACCAATTAATTAAAGGACAGCAGAACGGAGACTACATCCATAACACTACATGCTCCAGCATGTCCTTATATTTACCTGTTCCCCATTTTGAAAGGAGTCCCCATCTGTTGGACCGCACAGTCTCCCATTCATCGAAGGAGCAGCGCATGTTCTGTCTATTTTGTGCTCCTTGTAATTTCATGCTCCCACTCAGCTGTGTGCATGAACTGGGTCAGGAGACCAGCCAAATGGGAATGTAACTATACAGGGAGTGCGAATGGACTGAGCATGCACCATTCTTTCATCTTCTGTGTGTCTGACTCCAGTTACAACCAAAAAATGGGAGGGAGGTAGAGTGGTGCAACAGAGAGGGGGCCCATCAAAACCAAAGGGCAAGTAAGTATAAGGACCCCATACTACACACACTGATGTATTACATTTTATAGATATAGCCTCAGGTTAGGTGCTCCTCAATTAGTCAACAGCTACAGGGCTAGATTGGCTTTTACCATGTATACCTTAATTGCCATATATCCCGTTTAGAGACTGCCATGAGATCAGTTGAAAAAAATAGCAACCTTTTTGTGCTTTTTTCTTCTGCTTGCCTTAAGTTTGAGGAAGTGTTCTCCACCACAGCGTACGGATGTACTGTCCATGAGCCCTCACATATCCAGAAAAGGGGTGCGTGTTGGATTGCTAAAGCCACCCAGCATGAGGATAGGAAGACAACAGCAATCACATGTACATGACATCTGTCTAAAGCTCCATAGGCATGTTAGCTGGAACATGGTCAAGATGGCCATTCTAGACCATCTTGGGCAACAATCTAGCACTACTAGTGTAGGAGTCCCTTGTAGTCGCTTAAAGATCCAGCATGCCCTATCTAATAACAGCAGCAATAGCCAAGTCCATTTACCCCGCCTGTCGGAAGCAGTAGAACTCAGCTGTAGCTGAAGGACACATCTGTATGATAAGCTCAAGTCCACAACTTTTGCCTTAGGAATAGAGATGAGCGTAATGACGTAATTACGATTTCGCGAAATTTCGCGTAATTAGTGTAATTACGATTATGGCCGTAAGTACATAATCGTAATGAAGGAGAATTTCGTGAAATTTCGTGTAACCGCAGTTTTCGCGTAATTTTCGCATTACATTGGGTATTACGAAATTAATGCGTATGGTCATGCTCCCAAGCGGAAAAGTTGACGCATGGATCAATGTTAGGTAGCCGCCGACTTTAAGGGTTAATAGCAAAGCCCCCTTAAATGCTAAGAGCCTCAAATTTGGAGAATATATTAAGGAGATCAGGAGGAATAAGAGGAAATTTTTTTTTTTTCAAAAAGACCTTATAGTTTTTGAGAAAATCGATGTTAAAGTTTCAAAGTAAAAATGTATACATTTAAAAACCCGCCGACTTTAACGGTTAATAGCAAAGCCTGCTTAAAGTTTAGGAACACCAAATTCCTAGGGTATATTAAGGGGATCAGTAGGAATAAGAGGAAACATTTTTTTTTCAAAAAGACCTTATAGTTTTTGAGAAAATCGATTTTTAAGTTTCAAGGGGGAAAATGTCTTTCAAATGCGGAAAATGTCAGTTTTTTTTTGCACAGGTAACAATAGTGTATTATTTTCATAGATTCCCCCAAGTGGGAAGAGTTTTACTTATTTCGTTCTGAGTGTGGGAAATATAAAAGAAAAATGACGTGGGGTCCCCCCTCCCAGACCTCTTTAACCCCTTGTCCCCCATGCAGGCTGGGATAGCCAGAATGCGGAGCACCGGCCGCGTGGGGCTCTGCACCCTGACTATACCAGCCCGCATGGTCCATGGATTGGGGGGTCACGGAAGGGGAGGGGCAGCCAAGCTTTCCCCTCCCCTTCCGAGCCCTTGTCCAATCCAATCCCCCAGATGCCCACCCCCCCTCCCAGGAGAAATGAGTATAGAGGTACTTGTACCCCTTACCCATTTCCTTTAAGAGTTAAAAGTAAATAAACACACAAACACTTAGAAAAAGTATTTTAATTGAACAAAAAACATAACCACGAAAAAAGTCCTTTAATATTCTTAATTAACCAATAATACTTACCTGTCCTTTTAAATAAATGATCCCACGCAATATCCTCGGAAATTTTCTATCAGTTACAATGTAACAAAGTTATTACAATGTAACAACTTTGTTACATTGTAACTACGCCGCACCCGACGTCACTCGCCGCTCAGCTGCCGCAGCAATTACGTGTCCGTGCAGGACGCTAAGTCCCCGCAGCTCCCGCTGTCCACCCCGCCCACATCTGTCACCCACATGTGGGTAACATGTGGATGACATGTGGGAGAGGCGGGGAGGGCAGCGGAGCCGGCGGGGACTTAGCGTCCTGCACGGAGTCCGGACCCGACAGAGCTCTGAGCTATATAGCTCAGAGCTCTCTAAGCATCTTTGAATTTGGGCTCCAAGGAGCCCCATTGGTCCTTAGCAGACCAATGGGGTTCCTTCAAATCAGAAGGAACCCCATTGGTCTGCTAAGGACCAATGGGGCTCCTTGGAGCCCAAATACAAAGATGCTTAGAGAGCTCTTAGCTATATAGCTCAGAGCTCTGTCGGGTCCGTGCGGCGGCTGAATGGCGAGTGACGTCGGGTGCGGCGTAGTTACAATGTAACAAAGTTGTTACATTGTAATAACTTTGTTACATTGTAACTGATAGAACATTTCCGAGGATATTGCGAGGGATCATTTATTTAAAGGGACAGGTAAGTATTAATGGTTAATTAAGAATATTAAAGGACTTTTTTCGTGGTTATGTTTTTTGTTCAATTAAAATACTTTTTCTAAGTGTTTGTGTGTTTATTTACTTTTAACTCTTAAAGGAAATGGGTAAGGGGTACAAGTACCTCTATACTCATTTCTCCTGGGAGGGGGGGTGGGCATCTGGGGGACCCCTTTTTAAAGGGGACTCCCAGATTCCACCATGAACCCCCCCTACCAGGAAATCGCGGCCTCCACCTCCACCGCCCATCGGAGGTGGAGAAGAGCCCCTTGTCCTTGGATTGGACAAGGGCTCGGAGGGGGAGGGGAAAGCTTGGCTGCCCCTCCCCTTCCGAGACCCCCCAATCCATGGACCATGCGGGCTGGTATAGTCAGGGTGCGGAGCCCCACGTGGCCGGTGCTCCGCATTCTGGCTATCCCAGCCTGCATGGGGGACAAGGGGTTAAAGAGGTCTGGGAGGGGGGACCCCACGTCGTTTTTTTTTATATTTCCCACACTCAGAACGAAGTAAGTAAAACTCTTCCCACTTGGGGGAATCTATGAAAATAATACACTATTGTTACCTGTGCAAAAAAAACTGACATTTTCCGCATTTAAAAGACATTTTTGCCCTTGAAAATTAAAAATCAATTTTCTCAAAAACTATAAGGTCTTTTTGAAAAAAAAAATTTTCTTCTTATTCCCACTGATCCCCTTAATATACCCTAGGAATTTGGTGTTCCTAAACTTTAAGCAGGCTTTGCTATTAACCGTTAAAGTCGGCGGGTTTTTAAATGTATACATTTTTACTTTGAAACTTTAACATCGATTTTCTCAAAAACTATAAGGTCTTTTTGAAAAAAAAAAAATTTCCTCTTATTCCTCCTGATCTCCTTAATATATTCTCCAAATTTGAGGCTCTTAGCATTTAAGGGGGCTTTGCTATTAACCCTTAAAGTCGGCGGCTTTTTTATATTATACGGAGCGTTACGGTTTAACGCAAAATTACGGTAGCGTTTAATGCGAAATTACGGCATGAACGAAACGCGAAATTACGCGTTGAAAATTACGCTTACGGTATTTTCAATTACTATTTTAATGGCAATTACGCTACCGTAATTTCGCATCGTAATCGCAAATTTCGCATGCGTAATTATAGTAATGCGAAATTACGAAAATTTCGGCTCAACTCTACTTAGGAATCCTAATCCCTAATGGTGTCAGTAATAGAAGTGCATGTGTAGTAAACGTAATGTTTCAGAATTGTTGTACTTTGGGTTACATGATTATGATCTTTTTCTTTGTCTAAACAAATTTATGAAATAAGGATTAGCAATTTAGTCAAAACTGATTATAGCCTCAATTCTGAAAAAAAAAACATTGACTGATTCTTCTCCATCTTGCAACACCATCAGAGAGGCACCTTCTCAGGCTACATACATTCTTTAAAGGGATCTTAGTAGCAAATACCTAACAAAGTCTAAAATCAGTGGCAGACACAACACTTCACCCAGAGTATTTTAATTAGTAATCTGCAGCAGTGCCCTAGATTATTTCATTTTTTTCCCTGCAGTCTTTCCTGGTTTCAAATAGCTGTAGGAAGTTAACCCCTCCCCTCCTTCTCACTGCTCTTAGCCATCCTCAGGGTGTGCAGTTAAGCATGTGTTACTTCTCGGCAGGGCCGGTTGAAGGGGCCATGTGGTCCTGGGGCAAACTTCAGCGTTGGGCCCCCGCACTCCGTCCCCCCCGTGGAGCAGTGCGAGGGGAGAGGGGGAAAAGAAAATATAGCAGGGTTGGTGCTGCTGGGGCCTCAGCAGAGGTCGGGGCAAATGCCCCCTTTGCCTCTATGGTAGCACTGGCTCTGCTTCTTGGGTAATTTGGCGTCCTGTGGCACCTGATAAATTACTAATAACTGCTAATCGAGGCTATTACCATTATTGTCTATGGCAGTGCCCGTTTTCCCGTGGCCCCTACGGCACCCTTTTTACAAGCTTCACCAACCGAGTCCTACTCTCCACATTATTGAAACAACCAGTGTCTGCAGCAGAACTGTGTCAACATCTTTCAGGCAACACCCAACCTTACAAGAACCTTCAGGAACTGCAAGCAGATGTACATAAAGGAATCCCTGCTGTGGTAAACCCAAAGGGTGCTCACACCAAACATTATTTGTGATATTTTAGTCCTGTGTGCTGCACTCTCTAGGAAGTCTCTAAATAAAATCTACGCCCAGCATTATTTTTGAAAGCTTTGCTGCTTTATGGCTTTTCCCCACAAGTGCTTATTCTTGTCACTCAATATACAGCAAATTCTTTACATTTTTCATTTGCAAATGGAAAACACTTGATAGTTTTTCAATAAAATGAAAGCAGAAAGAACAAATATTGATTGTCTCTAGTTGTAAAGCTAGACACTTTCAATGATGGTAATCTGAAACAGTGTTGCTTGCTAATTTTCGCTAAAGGCAATTTTACAGTGAAAATGCTATTCTCAACTTCGAGAAAATATTAGCGAAAATCCATTGTATTTTCGCAATATAAATGATCAAAACAAATTTTTCTTTCCGATGTGAAAATTTGCAAAAACTTTATATTTATGAGCTCCAAAATTGTTTCTTTTTAGCAGAAAAATTCACGAAAAATGTGAAAAATCACAAACATTATAAAATGATTTTTGAATGTATTTTTGTTTGAAAGTCAAATTTTACATTATTTTTGTGAATATGAATGCAAAAGGGAAATCTGCATTTTCGCTCATCACTGATCTGAAATAACAATTGCTGATGATTTTGGGAGACCATTTATTGTGCAAACATGGCTCTCTGCAATATTGTGCGATATGGAGAGAGATGTTGGGAGGCAAGGAGATGGTGCTGAAGAGAGTGGGGTCAAGCTGCAGGCACCTGTGGAAGTATTTGATTGGCATGATCGGGTAGGGTTTTTCAGCGTGATCACTAATGTGTACTAGTTGGAAGTCAGTCGTTAACTGTACGCATTTGGAAAAAAGTCCCCCAAAATTATCAAGATGAATCATTTTGGGTGGCATATTTTGCAAGTGTGTAGCATAGAGGTAAAAGCTGTGCATAATGAAAAGAATATCCACGCCAGTAGCTGCTCACAGTACAAATTAGAACCTGACAGAGTTTGCTGCAGTTAATACCAGAAATGTTTCAAAGTTATGCCATTCCTACTGCGCTCTCCTGCAAACCGGGATTCCTGGGATGGATCACAATAACCTCACATAGCGTGATACTGCATACATTCACCACATACAGTTCACCAAGTGAATAGGTGTCACACTGTGTCTTGCACACAGGGCCGCCATCAGAATTCTCTGGTCCCCATACTTGGCAAACCTACAGGGCCCCCTCACACCAAATAACAATCTGGTAGGTAAATTGTGTGGGGTAGAGTCAAAGCAACTTGCCTGTCGCCCATAACACCCTCCCCCCTGCATTGATGCATGTTCACCAATCACGCAGCAGGAAGAGGGAGTTGACCCCACATCTCCTGTTATGTCACGGTAGAATTATCAACACAGGCTCGAGTGGCACTGCCACTGTTTGGGCCCCAGACCCTTCCTGGGCCCCATACTACTGTCCCTCTTGTACCCCCCTGATGGCTGCCCTGCATGTGGGTACACTGCTTCCCACTTCCATCAGCAGCTCCCCGAATCCAAGCCACCTCAGCTTTGCAGGTGGGTCATGCGTATTTACACTGGCCAGGAGCAAGTGAAGATCGGGGTAGCAATAGCTGGGGACCTGTTAATCGCTGCACCGGAGGTATAGTGAGTGAGCGCCGGACGCCGCATAGGAGCCATTATCATGGAGAAGCAGCAGCTGGCAGCATTATTTCATGAGCTTTGAGTCTCCTAGGAGTGTGTGCAATTCTACACGCACATTGAGAAGCCCAGTGTTTTTAAGTGTTACGCAGAGGAGTTTTGATGTCTGTTTTTATGTATGGATTAAAACAAATTTTGTAAGTTAAGATACAGTGGTTTGCAAAAGTATTCAGCCCCCTTCAAGTTTTCCACATTTTGTCACATTACTGCCACAAACATGAATCAATTTTATTGGAATTCCATGTGAAAGACCAATACAAAGTGGTGTACACGTGAGAAGTGGAATGAAAATCATACATGATTCCAAACATTTTTTACAAATTAATAACTGCAAAGTGTGGTGTACGTAATTATTCAGCCCCCTTTGGTCTGAGTGCAGTCAGTTGCCCATAGACATTGCCTGATGAGTGCTAATGACTAAATAGAGTGCACATGTGTGTAATCTACAAATACATCTGCTCTGTGACGGCCTCAGAGGTTGTCTAAGAGAATATTGGGAGCAACAACGCCATGAAGTCCAAAGAACACACCAGACAGGTCAGGGATAAAGTTATTGAGAAATTTAAAGCAGGTTTAGGCTTCAAAAAGATTTCCAAAGCCTTGAACATCCCACAGAGCACTTTCAAGCGATCATTCAGAAATGGAAGGAGTATGGCACAACTGTAACCTACCAAGACAAGGCCGCCCACCTAAACTCACAGGCCAAACAAGGAGAGCGCTGATCAGAAATGCAGTCAAGACTTCGCCTCATCTGGAAGTCCCCATATATTTTATTTGAAGAGAAAGTCTCTATAAAAGAGATTTTTCAGACTGTATATTTTATCATTGCTTGATATCTTTGTTGACTGAAAACATCTAATGCTCCATCTACACGGAGCGATCCGGCAGCTCGATTAGCCGCCGGATCTTCCGCATCCCCGCGCGTACCCACTCGTTCGCGCATGCGTCGGATTTGATACCCGCTCGTCCCCGCCGGCGCCGCTTATCTTCTGCTCGATTCCCCGCTATTGTCCGCTCACGGGGAACGAGCGGGGAATCGGCCACAGCGAGATCGGACCTGTCGGATCTTATCAATCGAGCCGCATTAGCAGCTCGATTGATAAGATACATCGGCACGTGTAGACCCAGCTTTAGGCCCGAAAGCCTGCCTTCTCATAGACGTGATTCTGAAAGCCACATCAGAGAGGTAATATGCATTATTCTTGGTGAAAATATATTGAAATTAGTTTATATAAACATTAAAGACTTGTCCTTTCAATCTTCAGCAGTTTTTAAAGTTTTTTAGATAACTTTTTTATGCTATACTTCATATACAATCAGTAAGCATTACTATTTAAATGCAATTGCAAGCTTAGGGACAACTACCAAGCTTTGATTGATTAAGATATATCTACTTTTTTTAACTTTATATATCATTTTTTAAGGATAAAGCTATATTGTGTGTACCATCTCGAGACAACAACTATCGATGGAGGTTAAAATCTACAGCAGAAGAATTGCTGTACAACCTGTACATTGTAAACCTGTTAACCTATAAATATTCTGTTTATAGTGAGCTACGCACCCACTACTGACTAATCTTGATTATGACGACTTTCTTGGCTTGCCTTTTAAGCAGTTAATAATCATTTATAGCAGATATCGATCAGATATTTGACAGGCCCATGGTGACTCTGGACGAGCTGCAGAGATCTACAGCTCAGGTGGGAGACTCTGTCCATAGGACAACTATTAGTTGAGCACTGCACAAAGTTGGCCTTTATGGAAGAGTGGCAAGAACAAAGCCATTGTTAACAGAAAAGCATAAGTCCCATTTGCAGTTTGCCACAAGCCGTGTGGGGGACACAGCAAACATGTGGAAGAAGATGCTCTGGTCAGATGAGACCAAAATGGAACTTTTTGGGCCAAAATGCAAAACGCTATGTGTGGCAGAAAACTAACACTGCACATCACTCTGAACACACCATCCCCACTGTCAAATATGGTAGTGGCAGCACCATGCTCTGGGGGTGTTTCTCCTCAGCAGGGACAGGGAAGCTGGTCAGAGTTGATAGGAAGATGGATGGAGCCAAATACAGGGCAATCTTGGAAGAAAACCTCTTGGAGTCTGCAAAAGACTTGAGACTGGGGCGGAGGTTTACCTTCCAGCTGGACAACGACCCTAAACATAAAGCCAGGGCAACAATGGAACGGTTTAAAACAAAACATATCCATGTGTTAGAATGGCCCAATCAAAGTCCAGATCTAAATCCAATCAAGAATCTGTGGCAAGATCTGAAAACTGCTGTTCACAAACGCTGCCCATCTAATCTGACTGAGCTGGAGCTGTTTTACAAAGAAGAATGGGCAAGGATTTCAGTCTCTAGATGTGCAAAGCTGGTAGAGACATCCCCTAAAAGACTGGCAGCTGTAATTGCAGCAAAAGGTGGTTCTACAAAGTATTGACTCGGGGGGCTGAATAATTACGCACACCCCACTTTGCAGTTATTGATTTGTAAAAAATGTTTGGAATCATGTATGATTTTCTTTCCACTTCTCACGTGTACAACACTTTGTATTGGTCTTTCACGTGGAATTCCAATAAAAGTTATTCATGGTTGTGGCAGTAATATGACAAAATGTGGAAAACTTCAAGGGGGCCGAATACTTTTGTAAACCACTGTAAAAGTCTGGAGTGGCTGATTCTGCATAGCATTGAGGAGTGTGATTAAATACCCATGGCCCACCTGCAAAGCTGAGGCGGCTTGGATTTGGTGAGCTGCTGGTGGAAGGAGGTGTGCAGTGTACCCACGTGTGCAAGACACAGTGTGAAACCTATTCACTTGGGGACACATGCTTGCTGTGAACAAAACTGTATTTGGAGAATAAATGCAGTATGACGCTATGTGAGGTTACTGCGATTTGTTACAGGAATCCCGGTTTGCAGGAGAGCGCAGAAAGGAAAGCTGTGCATGAGTTACACAGTTACATAGTTATTTGGGTTAAAAAAAGACATATGTGCATCGAGTTTAATCCGAGAACAAAGCGGCACAGAGTGGCTCTGTGCTACTGCATAGGTGCGGGCCATCTTGAGCCTGCGCAGTGCGGGTGTGTTAATACACAGATGGGAGCACGGGAGTACAAACATATTCTACAAGTCCTTGTCAAATATTTTGTGAGGGTCCCAGCGCTGGATCAGTGTGGCCAAGGAGGATGGGGGAAGCTTCTGGACTACTGAAGTAAGTATATAACTTGGGAATATGTTTCCCTTCAGGTACACTTTCACATAAGTGTCCTGTTTGCATGTTGGGCTATAATTAAGGATGCAAGTCTGAAACGTGTAAGGCCTCATTCACATCATACGCGATTTCGTTCGCATTTAAAAGCGCGTATGATGTGCAACACGCAAGAACGGCACAAGGGCATAGACAGCCCTTCTGCCATTCACATCAAAGGCGCTGCGCAGCACTACGAAGCTCTATGATGAGCTTGTGTACTGCTGCCTGCATTTTGCCCGCAAGCGCAGAGATGACCCATCACTGTCAATGGATAGGATCAGCAGCGCAGCGGGTAGCGGCAAAGATAGCGTGCGATCGTACATGTTGCGTTCTGATCGCACGGCCATCTGTGGCTGCGCTAGATAGATGTGAAGGAGGCATTACCTGATTGCTCAGATAAAAACTTTTTGGGACTTTCTACAAACTGGATTGTGCAGCTCTCCCATTACTACAGGTCCTGTTTGCAAAGAAATGTCACCAATACTTTTCAGATTCAGTATTTGACAATAGAGATTAACAGACAGAAATTTTATTTTGCTTATATTTTCATGTAAAGAGAAAGCATGTCTCAAAAAAAAAACCAGGATTTTTGTGAATAAACAAAAAAATGAAGTCATTGTCTTAAAGGGAAGGTTCAGGGAGGGCTGTAAAAAAATAAAAATCAATATCTACTTACCTGGGGCTTCCTCCAGCCTGTGGCAGGCAGGAGGTGCCCTCGCCGCCGCTCCGCAGGCTCCCGGTGGTCTCCGGTGGCCGACCCGACCTAGCCAGGCCAGCTGCCAGGTCGGGCTCTTCTGCGCTCCAAGGCCTGGCACTTCTGCGTCCCACGCGGGCGCGCTGACGTCATCGGACGTCCGCCGGGCTGTACTGCGCATGCGCAGTAGTTCTGCGCATGCGCAGTACAGCCCGGCGGACGTCCGATGACGTCAGCGCGCCCGCGTGGGACGCAGAACTGCCAGGCCTTGGAGCGCAGAAGAGCCCGACCTGGCAGCCGGCCTGGCCAGGTCGGGTCGGCCACCGGAGACCACCGGGAGCCTGCGGAGCGGCGGCGAGGGCACCTCCTGCCTGCCACGGGCTGGAGGAAGCCCCAGGTAAGTGGATATTGATTTTTATTTTTTTACAGCCCTCCCTGAACCTTCCCTTTAATCCTTTATCTGTCCTAAAAATATTTTTAAACAAAAATGTTCCATGGAGAATATACACCTAATATGAAATCTACTTAGACCTTTTCCACGTTCCATTGATGGCAAAGTTCACAGTAGGCCTTGCATTCCCTTTAACAGCAGAAGTGCACTGAAATGGGAAAGTGGCGCCACATGGTATCCGCTTGCTGCATACAGTCAATGAAAAGTATGCTTCACTGTCACTGATAATGTGAGCGTTATGCGGTAGCGTTGCATGCAGTGCAATGGGATTCTGCATGCTGTTATATTGCAATGCAACTGCCAATGCTGTTACGTCACAGAGGTGGTGCATTGCAGTGCGGCAAGCCATGGTACAAAGCATCCATTACGCCACAATGCACCACTGTGAGCGTAGCCTTTATTTTCATCCATTGCACCGATATTCATCCCATAGGTTTTTCACTTCAGATTTACTTTAACCCTCCTGGCGGTTTGTCAAAATCCGCCAGGGGGCAGCAAATACGTTTAAAAAAAAAAATAAAAAATTTTCATGTAGCGAGACGAGGTCTCGCTACATGATAGCCGCTGCTCAGCGGCATCCCCCCAGCCCCTCCGATCGCCGCCGGCGATCGGAGATCAAGAGATCCCGTTCAAAGAATGGGATCTCTTGGAGGGCTTCCCCCATCGCCATGGCGACGGGGCGGGATGACGTCACCGACGTCGTGACGTCAAAGGGGACTCCGATCCACCCCACGGCGCTGCCTGGCACTGATTGGCCAGGCAGCGCACGGGGTCTGGGGGGGGCGGCTGCGGCGACGCGTATAGCGGCGAATCGGCGGGTAGCGGCGGCGATCGGGCACTGCACGCAGCTAGCAAAGTGCTAGCTGCGTGCAGCAAAAAAAAAATTATGCAAATCGGCCCAGCGGGGCCTGAGCGGTGCCTCCCGGCGGCATAGCCCGTGCTCAGCACGGGCTTACCGCCAGGGAGGTTAAAGGACAACTATCAATAAGCAAGTGTTATAAAACTACAATGTATAAATTATTTCTAAGAATCATTTAATAGCTATGTAAGTATGTTCCTAGTTTCATGTTAAAAATCAGAGCCAAAAGCTGTACTTAGGTTTGTGTAGATTTTAGCTGCATCCATTAGCATAGATGATTCTTTTTTATTTGTAATGTAACATCACAGCCACTGCTGGTCTCTTGTTTAATTTTCTTTGATAGAAAAAAAAACTTGTGTGAAAATCTTACTTTGTTGTCAGGTTTCACAAACAAAAGTACAGAATGTTTATTTTTTCTGCTTAGCTGCACACCCATTCTTCTCAGAATTTACAGCTATCACTGAAAGCCCTACATGTTATCTGGACAGCTCATTTAGTTAGAAAAAGGCAGCTAGTCAGACCTGTAACCTGCAAAAGCTAGAAAGTACACACAGGGTTAATAGATGTAGGGAGAGGGATTCCCCTCTCCCCTTCATAATTCGCTGGTCTGATGCCTGTCCCCAACACCCATCAGTGAGACACTTTTATAACATGAAAGGAAGAGATAAGCAGGGGGGAGATATACAGCAGTACTTAGGGACATCTAGACAAACTATACCCATCTCAGTTTAGAAAAAAATGTTTATTGATAGTTGTGCTTAAGTCAATATAGGTCAATCTATTTAAGAACAAGATTTTGCGATTAGTATTTTATTTCAAACAATGGCTACAACAGGCATAATAATGTAGTGCAAAACAAATGCAGAATACAGTTTTCTGATTGTTTGGCAAGATATTAGAATATAGTTCATGGTAATGTGTTCCTACAGATCTGCATGCCAGGAAGCATTGGGCCTGATCACCGAGTCACTCCTTGGGTGATGATGACTAGTTTTCCTCATGTTAACAAGGCTGCCAGATCTCCAGCGCACCAACACGAAACAATAGTCTTATGTATCAGCTGTCAAACAAATGTGTTTTTTTATCACATCACTGAAAAAAAGATGAATAAATCAGCTTCAAACACAAATGTCATATTGTAAGAAATGCGGCATTCAAAGATGTTCATTGTCAAGAGGAAAAAAGGGGAAGAATTCAACAGATCAAGGCTGATAAAAAAGGAATACATTTGTATCTCTCAATGTGGATAATAGAGTGTTTTGATACAATGATAACAACTATGACAATGCCTGAGAATAACCTGCAATGCTAACAGCTAGTATGGCAAGAACGTTGCTATTTAAGTTCATTGTTCATGTAGAAAAGAGCAGCAAATTTAAACAGCTTTAAGAGGATCTGTTAAAAAAAAAAAAAAAAAAAAACAGCCCCTGGGTGTACTTACATTGGGAGAGGGAAGCCTCTGGATTATAATGAGGCTCTTCACCCTCTGGGATCCAGCTCTGGCAGTCTCCAAACAGCGGGAATGCAAATATTTACCTTGCCGACTCCAGCGCAGGTGCAGTAGAGGCTTCCCGATGGGTTTCAGTGTAAATAGCCGCCCCGATTGGGTCCTCTCTACAGCCACAGCCAACAAGTTTGGTAGCTGTATTTTCGGGAGCTGCCAGTGCTGGATCCCGGAGGGTGAATTGGATGGGGGAAGCCTCATTAGGATCCAGAGGCTTACCCCTCCCTAGGTAAGTACCTCCAGAGCCTGTTTGCTTTTGTAACAGTTACTTACTTTTTAAGGCTGGAAGCACTGCATTTTTTAGTGGTGTACTCCTGAGTCCTGAAAGACATATGCAATTCTGCAAAGTGTGCCCCCAGCCTAAAGCGTACATGAACTGACACATGACATGATGATATAAAGTGGCTACACGTAATACCACGCCTACTTAGAGCTTACCTGTATTCCCTTGTTATTTCCTGTTTGCATTTCAAGAGTTAATATTACATATTATATACATTTATTTGTTTGCACACAGACTCCTGATAAGGACAAAGTGTTGGAAGCTTCAAATGGTAATTAAATCTCTCTTCTGGGAGCTGAATGAATCAGATTCTTCCTCACACTAGCAGTCTGGGCCAGGTGCAGAGTGCACAGCGGAGCTTTAAGAATCACTCACCTGCCCGGGATCCAGCGGCAGCAGCCCGTATTCTCTGTTTCCTGCCGGGGATGGTGACTGTGCAGACAATGTGACCAGGGGGTCTTGGAGGATGAGGCCCACTTCCTGCTACACTGCAGCAAATACGCACCTGTGAGGACTGTCTACTTCCAGATACTCTCTGACCACATCCAGGATTTTACCTCCACAGATGAGGAGAGGAAATTCTACATTCTACTGGGGGAGGAGGAAACAACCGTGCAAATAGCTGCCCGATATGTCAAAGCCTGCCACCAACTGAGAGGAACATGATACATGGACTATATACACCCAATACCCCCTATGGACTATATATCCCAGCCCCCCTCCTCCATACCCTAAGGACTACATACCCCAACCCCCTATACCCTTCCCTTATTCCCACAACCCCCTCCCCATGTTAACGCTTTGTTTTGCTTTGGCAATGCTAAAAGTATTTGGTCCTGCCAATAAAGCTTTTTTGGAATTGGATTTGGATGAGCGCTGCACTCACTTGTGCTGAAGTAACAGAGCAGAGTGTGTTCCCCTGGCTCTAGTCCCACAGCACCTACCAGTTACACTGTGATTCTGGTGTCAGTTACACAGTTAATAATACACTAATTACTTCTGTTACTAATACACTATACACTTCTGTAGAATACTGACTGTACAGTGATGAAAACAAAATAACTCACGCCAGCAGGACATTAACCTCAATGGTGGTCTATTAAAACCACCAGGCGGCAGTGCAGCACTTTAACCACTTCCCGACCGCCTAACGCACAGCGGCGGCCGGGAAGTGGAGCCCTGAAGGACCGGCTCACCCACAGAGGCGGCGGTCCTTCTAAGGGCATGGGCGGAGCGATCGCGTCATCCGTGACGCGATCCTCTGCCGGCGCCTGTCACCACTCGCCCGCCGCAACATCCCGCCGGCTATATGGAAGCGCCGGCAGGATGTTAACCCCGCGATCGCCGCATACAAAGTGTATAATACACTTTGTAATGTTTACAAAGTGTATTATACAGGCTGCCTCCTGCCCTGGTGGTCCAAGTGTCCGAGGGACCACCAGGGCAGGCTGCAGCCACCCTAGTCTGCACCCAAGCACACTGATTTCTCCCCCCCCTGCCCCAGATCGCCCACAGCACCCATCAGACCCCCCCCTGCCCACCCCCCAGACCCCTGTTTGCACCCAATCACCCCCCTAATCACCCATCAATCACTCCCTGTCACTATCTGTCAACGCTATTTTTTTTATCCCCCCCCCCCCTGCTCCCTGCCCCCTCCTGATCACCCCCACCCCTCAGATTCTCCCCAGACCCCCCCCCAGACCACCCCCCCCCCTGTTTACTGTATGCATCTATTCCCTTGATCACCTGTCAATCACCCGTCAATCACCCGTCAATCACCCCCCTGTCACTGCCACCCATCAATCAGCCCCTAACCTGCCCCTTGCGGGCAATCTGATCACCCCCCCCACACCAATAGATCGCCCACAGATCCCACATCAGATCACCTCCCAAATCCATTGTTTACATCTATTCTCTCCTCTAAACACCCACTAATTACCCATCAATCACCCATCAATCACCCCCTATCACCACCTGTCACTGTTACCTATCAGATCAGACCCTAATCTGCCCCTTGCGGGCACCCAATCACCCGCCCACACGCTCAGATTGCCCTCTGACCCCCCCTTATCAATTCACCAGTGCATTAATTACATCTGTTCTTCCCTGTAATAACCCACTGATCACCTGTCAATCACCTGCCAATCACCTGTCACCCATCAATCACCCCCTGTCACTGCCACCCATCAATCAGCCCCTAACCTGCCCCTTGCGGGCAATCTGATCACCCACCCACACCATTAGATCGCCCGCAAACCCGCCGTCAGATTACCTCCCAAATGTATGGTTTACATCTGTTATCTTCTCTAAACACCCACTAATTACCCATCAATCACCCATCAATCACCCCCTATCACCACCTGTCACTGTTACCTATCAGATCAGACCCTAATCTGCCCCTTGCGGGCACCCAATCACCCGCCCACACTCTCAGATTGCCCTCAGACCCCCCCTTATCAATTCGCCAGTGCATTAATTACATCTGTCCTTCCCTGTAATAACCCACTGATCACCTGTCAATCACCTGCCAATCACCTATCACCCATCAATCACCCCCTGCCACTGCCACCCATCAATCACCCCCTGTCACTGCCACCCATCAATCACCCCCTGTCACTGCCACCCATCAATCACCCGCTGTCACTGCCACCCATCAATCAGCCCCTAACCTGCCCCTTGCGGGCAAACTGATCACCCACCCACACCAATAGATCGCCCGCAGATCCGACATCAGATCACCACCCAAGCGCAGTATTTCCATCTATTCTCTACCCTAAACACCCACTAATTACCCATCAATCACCCCCTGTCACTGCTACCTATCAGATTAGACCCCTATCTGCCCCTAGGGCACTCAATCACCCGCCCACACCCTCAGAATGCCCTCAGACCCCAGCCCTGATCACCTTGCCAGTGCATTGCTTGCATCTATTCCCCCCTCTAATCACACCTTGAGACACCCATCAATCACCTCCTGTCACCCCCTAGCACACCTACCCATCAGATCAGGCCCCAATTTGCCCCGTGTGGGCTCCTGATCACTCGGCCAAACCCTCAGATCCCCCTCAGACCCCCTTCCGATCACCTCCCCAGTGCATTGATTGCATCTATTTTCCCCTCTAACCACCCCCTGAGACACCCATCAATCACCTCCTGTCACCCCCCTAGCACTCCTATCCATCAGATCAGGCCCAATACAACCTGTCATCTAAAAGGCCACCCTGCTTATGACCGGTTCCACAAAATTCGCCCCCTCATAGACCACCTGTCATCAAAATTTGCAGATGCTTATACCCCTGAACAGTCATTTTGAGACATTTGGTTTCCAGACTACTCACGGTTTTGGGCCTGTAAAATGCCAGGGCGGTATAGGAACCCCACAAGTGACCCCATTTTAGAAAAAAAGACACCCCAAGGTATTCTGTTAGGTGTATGACGAGTTCATAGAAGATTTTATTTTTTGTCAAAAGTTAGCGGAAATTAATTTTTATTGGTTTTTTTTCACAAAGTGTCATTTTTCACTAACTTGTGACAAAAAATAAAATCTTCTATGAACTCGCCATACACCTAACGGAATACCTTGGGGTGTCTTCTTTCTAAAATGGGGTCACTTGTGGGGTTCCTATACTGCCCTGGCATTTTAGGGGCCCTAAACCGCGAGGAGTAGTCTAGAAAACAAATGCTTCAAAATGATCTGTGAATAGGACGTTGGGCCCCTTAGCGCACCTAGGCTGCAAAAAAGTGTCACACATGTGGTACCGCCGTACTCAGGAAAAGTAGTATAATGTGTTTTGGGGTGTATTTTTACACATACCCATGCTGGGTGGGAGAAATTTCTATGTAAATGGACAATTGTGTGTAAAAAAATCAAACAATTGTCATTTACAGAGATATTTCTCCCACTTAGCATGGGTATGTGTAAAAATACACCCCAAAACGCATTATACTACTTCTCCTGAGTACGGCGGTACCACATGTGTGGCACTTTTTTACACCCTAAGTACGCTAAGGGGCCCAAAGTCCAATGAGTACCTTTAGGATTTCACAGGTCATTTTGCGACATTTGGTTTCAAGACTACTCCTCACGGTTTAGGGCCCCTAAAATGCCAGGGCAGTATAGGAACCCCACAAATGACCCCATTCTAGAAAGAAGACACCCAAAGGTATTCCGTACGGAGTATGGTGAGTTCATAGAAGATTTTATTTTTTGTCACAAGTTAGCGGAAAATGACACTTAGCGGAAATTGATTTTAATATTTTTTTTTCACAAAGTGTCATTTTCCGCTAACTTGTGACAAAAAAATAAAATCTATGAACTCACCATACTCCTAACGGAATACCTTGGGGTGTCTTCTTTCTAAAATGGGGTCATTAGTGGGGTTCCTATACTGCCCTGGCATTTTAGGGGCCCTAAACCGCGAGGAGTAGTCTTGAAACTAAAATGACCTGTGAAATCCTAAAGGTACTCATTGGACTTTGGGCCCCTTAGTGCAATTAGGGTGCAAAAAAGTGCCACACATGTGGTATCGCCGTACTCGGGAGAAGTAGTATAATGTGTTTTGGGGTGTATTTTTACACATACCCATGCTGGGTGGGAGAAATACCTCTGTAAATGACAATCTTTTGATTTTTTTACACACAATTGTCCATTTACAGAGGTATTTCTCCCACCCAGCATGGGTATGTGTAAAAATACACCCCAAAACACATTGTACTACTTCTCCCGAGTATGGCGATACCACATGTGTGGCACTTTTTTGCACCCTAACTGCGCTAAAGGGCCCAAAGTCCAATGAGTACCTTTAGAATTTCACAGGTCATTTTGAGAAATTTCGTTTCAAGACTACTCCTCACGGTTTAGGGCCCCTAAAATGCCAGGGCAGTATAGGAACCCCACAAATGACCCCATTTTAGAAAGAAGACACCCCAAGGTATTCCGTTAGTAGTATGGCGAGTTCATAGAAGATTTTATTTTTTGTCACAAGTTAGCGGAAATTGATTTTAATTGTGTTTTTTCAGAAAGTGTCATTTTCCGCTAACTTTTGACAAAAAATAAAATAGTAGACTCTTCAAGGTATTCAGAGAGGGGCATGGTGAGTCCGTGGCAGGTTTCATTTTTTTTTGTCGCAAGTTAGAAGAAATGGAAACTTTTTTTTTTTTTTTTTTTTTTTCTCACAAAGTGTCATTTTCCGCTTACTTGTGACAAAAAATAATATCTTCTATGAACTCACTATGCCTCTCAGTGAATACTTTGGGATGTCTTCTTTCCAAAATGGGGTCATTTGGGGGGTATTTATACTATCCTGGAATTCTAGCCCCTCATGAAACATGACAGGGGGTCAGAAAAGTCAGAGATGCTTGAAAATGGGAAAATTCACTTTTTGCACCATAGTTTGTAAACGCTATAACTTTTACCCAAACCAATAAATATACACTGAATGTTTTTTTTTATTATCAAAAACATGTTTGTCCACATTTTTCGCGCTGCATGTATACAGAAATTTTACTTTATTTGAAAAATGTCAGCACAGAAAGTTAAAAAAATCATTTTTTTGCCAAAATTCATGTCTTTTTTGATGAATATAATAAAAAGTAAAAATCGCAGGAGCAATCAAATAGCACCAAAAGAAAGCTTTATTAGTGACAAGAAAAGGAGCCAAAATTCATTTAGGTGGTAGGTTGTATGAGCGAGCAATAAACCGTGAAAGATGCAGTGGTCTGAATGGAAAAAAAGTGGCCGGTCCTTAAGGGGTAGAAAGCCCTAGGTTTTTTTTAAAAATCATGTAGCTAGCCTAGCGCTAGCTACATGATAGCCGCTGTGCAGCGGCATACCCCATCCCCTTCCGATCGCCTCCGGCGATCAGAGCAAACAGGAAATCCCGTTCAGGATGGGATTTCCTGTTTGGCTTCCCCGTCGCCATGGCGACGATCAGGATGACGTCATCCACGTCATGGCGCACGGGGGAGTCCCGATCCACCCCTTAGCGCTGCTTGGTGCTGATAGGCCAGGCTGCGCGAGGGGTCTGGGGGGGGGGCGGCGTGGCGAATCTGCGCAGAGTGGTGGCGATCGTATAGTACACTCAGCTAGCAAAGTGCTAGCTGCGTGTAACCAAAAAAAAAATTATGCAAATCGGCCCACCAGGGCCTGAGAAATCCTCCGCGGCGGCTTAGCCCGAGCTCAGCTTGGGCTTACCGCCAGGAAAGTTAAAGGCCACCTGAAGTGAGATGCATATGGAGGCGGCCATATTTATTTCCTTTTGAACAAAACCAGTTGCCTACAGTTCTGCTAATCTTTCTGGTCAGAATTGTTTGAATCACACGCTTGAAACAAGCATGCGGCTAATCTTGTCAGGTGTTTGTCAAAAACATCTAATCTGCATGATGTTCAGGGTCTATGGCTAAAAATATTGGAGGCAGAGGATCAGCAGGACAGCCTGGCAATCTGCATTGCTTAAAACGAAATAAATATGTCAACCTCCATATCCCTCTCACTTCAGGTATCCTTTAACCTCCTTAGCAGTACCAGCTCAAACCCCAATTCTGACTCGTGACAGCTGCCGCAAGGTTATTTCATTTTAACTCACCTCCCCCGGGATCCAGACGCCAGCAGCCATTCTTCTTCCTGTACTCAGAGGCTCTGGATCCCTCTGGTGAGATTGCCATCTGTCGTCATGACGACACTCAGCAATCTCACTATAGGGGTACAGTGCCATCTGGAAGACGTGGGGGGGGGGGGGGGGGGCTGCTTCGCTGTATCCCAGGGAGGTGAGTAACATGCAGGGGCTGCTGCAGGCTTTCTAGGGGCATGATTGTTTCCCACTTTTAGGGTCTTAAAGAGTAACCTCCAGTGAAAATAATGTAATACAAAGTGCTTCATTTTTACAATAATTATATATACATTATTTAGTCAGTGTTTGCCCATTGTAAAATCTTTTAAATCCCTGATTTACATTCTGACATGTATTACATTGTGACATTTTTACTGTTGGCAAGTGATGTAGTTGCTGCATGCTTTTTTGGCAGTTGGAAACAGCTGTAAACAGTTATTTCCCACAATGCAACAAGTTTCACACACTGGAAACTGTCAGGAGCATGGTCCTGGTATCACACTGTGCGAGGAGTTTCACCACAATATCAGTCATACAGCACCCCCTGATGATCTGTTTGTGAAAAGGAATAGATTCTCAAGGTAAAAGGGGGTATCAGCTACTGATTGGGATAAAGTTCAATTCTTGGTCGGAGTTTCTCTTTAACCACCCTGGCGTTCTGATTAAATCGCCAGGGTGGCTGCGGGAGGGTTTTTTTTAAATAAAAAAAAAACTATTTCATGCAGCCAACTGAAAGTTGGCTGCATGAAAGCCCACTAGAGGGCGCTCCGGAGGCGATCTTCCGATCGCCTCCGGCGCCCATAATAAACAAGGAAGGCCGCAATGAGCGGCCTTCCTTGTTTTGCTTATATCGTCGCCATAGCGACGAGCGGAGTGACGTCATCGACGTCAGCCGACGTCCTGACGTCAGCCGCCTCCGATCCAGCCCTTAGCGCTGGCCGGAACTTTTTGTTCCGGCTGCGCAGGGCTCAGGCGGCTAGGGGGGCCCTCTTTCGCCGCTGCCCGCGGCGAATCGCCGCAGAGCGGCGGCGATCAGGCAGCACACGCGGCTGGCAAAGTGCCGGCTGCGTGTGCTGCACTTTATTTGATAAAAATCGGCCCAGCAGGGCCTGAGCGGCGACCTCCGGCGGTGTTGGACGAGCTGAGCTCGTCCAGACCGCTCAGGTGGTTAAAGCCTGTAAAAAATTGCACAGCTTTTACTGACAAGACTACAGGATTAGCTGCATGTTTGTTTCTGGACTGGTATTGTTTAAAAGGAAACACATATGGCACTCTCACCTCGGGTTAACTTTAAAGGACGAAGAATATGGAGACTACTATATTTATTTCCTTTTAAAGAATACCAGTTGTCTGGCAGCCCGGCTGATCTATTTGGCTGCAGTAGTGTTTGAATAACACCAGAAACAAGCATGCAGCTAATCTTGTCAGATATGACAATAATGTCAGAAACACCTGATCTGCTGCATGCTTGTTCAGGGTCTATGGCTAAAAGGATTAGATAATCAGCAGAATAGCCAGGCAACTGGTATTATTTAAGAGAAAATAAATATGGCAGCCACCATATCCCTTTCCTTACAGTTGTCCTTTAATAGTACTGCATATAAATACAGTGAGTTGCAAAAGTATTCGTCCCCCTTGAAGTTTTCCACATTTTGTCATATTACTTCCACAAACATGAATCAATTTTATTGGAATTCCACATGAAAGACCAACACAAAGTGGTGTACGCGTGAGAAGTGGAACGAAAATCATACATGATTCCAAACATTTTTTACAAATAAATAACTGCAAAGTGGTGTGTGCATAATTATTCGGCCCCCTTTGATCTGAGTGCAGTCAGTTGCCTATAGACATTGCCTGATGAGTGCTAATGACTAAATAGAGTGCACCTGTGGTAATCTAATGTCAGTACAAATACAGCTGCTCTGTGAGGGCCTCAGAGGTTGTCTAAGAGAATATTGGGAGCAACAACACCGTGAAGTCCAAAAACACACAAGACAGGTCAGGGATCAAGTTATTGAGAAATTTAAAGCAGGCTTAGGCTACAAAAAGATTTCCAAAGCCTTGAACATCTCACGGAGCACTATTCAAACGATCATTCAGAAATGGAAGGAGTATGGCACAACTGTAAACCTACCAAGACAAGGCCGTCCACCTAAACTCACAGGCCGAACAAGGAGAGCGCTGATCAGAAATGCAGTCAAGAGGCCCATGGTGACTCTGGACGAGCTGCAGAGATCTACAGCTCAGGTGGGAGACTCTGTCCATAGGACAACTATTAGTCATGCACTGTACAAAGTTGGCCTTTATGGAAGAGTGGCAAGAAGAAAGGCATTGTTAACACAAAGCATAAGAAGTCCCATTTGCAGTGTGCCACAAGCCATGTGGGGGACACAGCAACTGTGTGGAAGAAGGTGCTCTGGTCAGATGAGACCAAAATTGAACTTTTTGGCCAAAATGCAAAACGCTATGTGTGGCAGAAAACTAACACTGCACATCACTCTGAACACACCATCCCCACTGTCAAATATGGTGGTGGCAGCATCATGCTCGGGGGGTGCATCTCTTCAGCAGGGACAGGGAAGCTGGTCAGAGTTATTGGGAAGATGGATGGAGCCAAATACAGGGCAAACGTGGAAGAAAACCTCTTGGAGACTGCAAAAGACTTGATACTGGGGCAGAGGTTCACTTTCCAGCAGGACAATGACCCTAAACATTAAGCCAGGGCAACAATAGAATGGTTTAAAACAAAACATATCTATGTGTTAGAAAGGCCCAGTCAAAGTCCAGATCTAAATCCAATCGATAATCTGTGGCAAGATCTGAAAACTGCTGTTCACAAACGCTGTCCATCTAATCTGACTGAGCTGGAGCTGTTTTGCAAAGAAGAATGGGCAAGGATTTCAGTCTCTAGATGTGCAAAGCTGGTAGAGACATACCCTAAAAGACTGGCAGCTGTAATTGCAGCACAAGGTTGTTCTACAAAGTATTGACTCAGGGGGCCCAATAATTACGCACGCCCCACTTTGCAGTTATTTATTTGTAAAAAATGATTGGAATGATGTATGATTTTCGTTCCACTTCTCCCGTGTACACCACTTTGTATTGGTCTTTCACGTGGAATTCCAATAAAATTGATGCATGTTTGTGGCAGTAATGTGACAAAATGTAGAAAACTTCAAGGGGGCCGAATACTTTTGCAACCTACTGTATATATAATAAACAGCAGCTGAGCCTTGCTCAAAGCTGCTCCATCCAGCAGGAATCTCTTACAAACAGCTCTGTGCTGCACCGTGCACCCTAATTTGGATGGCTGATCCAGCAAGTTAAACAGGAAGGAGGAGCCAGTGCAGACTACTCTTGGAGGAAGGTATGGCAGCCATGGCACCACCTGGAATACCTGCCACAGCTTAGCTATGCCTCTGCTGCTGCCTCACTATTACACCCCTCCCCCTGATCTCCCAACCACACTGGTACCTCAACTCAACCGCTCTCATCCCTCCACCAATCTGGTTCACCCACCAAAATGGTCTCGTCACAAATTTGGTTCTCCACCCCACCAGTCCCCTTGACACTTTGGTTAAACTACCACACAGCTTTCCACTTTACCCCACCACTGCTGGTACATCCACTATGCTGGTCTCCCTGTTCTGCTTTCACTGGTTTCCCTCTCCACAGTTATAAGCTGAAGCACATGCATAGAGTGGACTCCAGTCACAAAACCACATAAAGACTAAATGATGAAGCTTGCAGCAGTGGTCAAGCAAAGACAGCTGGAATGAGGAAAGGTAGCTATGCCAATTATCAGGGACTGTATTAGGTAAAACCAGTAATTCCCCGGTTCTGGAAGGAACCAGCTACATATGCGCGCCTGCTGCGGATTGCACGTGTTTATGTCCCCTCAACTCTCTTCCCTCCACTGCTTCGAGCACAATAGTTGGCAGCAGCGCCGGTTCTAGACTTTTTGCTGCCTGAGGCAAACTTGTGAGGATACGGCCCCCGATTTGGAATGATCGCACAGCATCCCAACAATTTACTCTGCTTCATTTAATGTTCTCACATGACATGCTGCAGCTCAACACAATAGCACACTGGCTGGCTGTGAGTCTTTGACAAACAAACTGCTCACCCTCAGCCACTCCATTCCTCCCCAGTCAGGACAACAGTGCCACCTCCTCCCTTCTGCTGTGCAAGTCAAATGAAACACTGCTGCTCTCCTGCCTCCCCCCTCCTCACTCACTGTCAGACTTCTCACACAGCACAACAAACTGCTTTCCCCAACGATGGCCTCTTTACCTCGCTCTCCTCTCGCTTCTCCTCCTACTCTGACTGCATGCTGTTAGTGTAAACACAGTACAAAAAATGCTGCCCCTGTAATCTCTGCACCTGCTGCAAATGTTTCACCTTGCTTCATGAGAGAATCGGCCCTGGTTGGCAGTTGTAATAAGCACGTGTAGCTATGTGCCAATGCCGTACATATTACAACTGCCTTTTAGTTATATAGTTAGGGCCCTAGGCAAAAATGAACACAGAGATCTCATAATGATGGGTTAACAAATCCAAAGGTCCCAGCAACTGCATCTGTATAAATATACAATGTATGACCAATTCTGATAACGTAAACTTCTAATATAGTAAACTACTTTTCCTGGTCCCTTGGAGATTACTATAAAGGGATTCTACTGTATAATGATATCAGAGTATATTCTTGCTAAGCTAAATGATAGTCTGGATGGCGTTTATAACATTTGGTCACACTGAATCCTCAGGCTTGAAAACTTGGACCTCAAACCGCGGCTGCAATTCTCTTGAGGGCCCGTTTCCACTTGCATGGTTTCCACGTTGAATCGGCAGAGTTTCCCCGCAGGCAAATCGCGCGGAAACTCTGCCATAGGGAGTAATAGCTCCACCGGCCAAATCGCTTGCGTTAGCGATTCGGTTGGCATCTCCATCCAAAATGGTGCAGGAGGCTGCGAATCCCAGACGCGTGCGACACAGGTGGAAACGGACCCTCATAGTACTGTGTAGTCTTTGATAGTATTAATATTGAGCTTTTCAGAATCAGAATCAGAATCTCTTTTATTCGCCGAGTGTAACAGGTGTCACACCCGGAATTATTTCTGGCATACACGGCATGGCAGGGAACAACAGTTTACAAGCGGCTGTTAGTCATACAGATACATTGATACAAGGAAAGACAAAAAACACAAATTTAGCTATGCCACGGGGCAGGAGTGGCGAGAGTGGAAGGCTAGCGGGCTTCGCATGAGAGAGAGCGAGAGTTCAGGTGCAGTACAGCTTGAGGGAAGAAGGTATTCCTGTGCCTGGTGGTTCTAGTGGGGATGGTGCGGAAGCGACGGCCTAAGGGAAGCCGATTGAAGCGGTGCCAGCCAGGGTGTGAAGGGTCGATCACTATCTTATTTGCCCTGGACCACAGTCTGGAGGTGAACAAGAGGTCCAGTGGTGGCAGGGGTGACCCTATTATCTTCTCCGCAGAGTTGATAACCCTCTGAAGTTTGAGTCTGTCCCTTGCAGTGGCACCAGCATACCATACGATAATCGAGGAACAGAGGATCGACTCAATGGTGGCCGTGTAGAAGCAAGTCAACAGTTCCTGCGACATTCCAAACTTCCTAAGTTGTCTCAGGAAGTACATCCTTTGTTGCGCTTTCCTTTGAGTGTTTGTGGTGTTATCCACCCATTTCAAGTCATTTGTGATGATGGTGCCCAGGAACCGTACGCTAGACACCCTGTTAACCACAGTGCCCTCAATGGAGACAGGGTTGATTGTGGAAGGGCGCCTTCTAAAGTCAATAACCAGTTCAACTGTTTTCCCTGCGTTCAGTACCAGATTGTGTTCCTTACACCAATTGCAGATGCGTTCAATCTCGTTTCTGTAGTCATTCTCCCCATCATCCCCAATGAGGCCAAGGATGGTGGTGTCGTCTGCGAATTTAACGACCTTGACAGAGTTCGTGGATGAGGAACAGTCGTTCGTGTACAAGGAAAACAGGAACGGGGACAGCACACAACCTTGCGGGGCCCCCGTGTTGGTGGTTCTTTCCTGAGAGGAGCAGTTGCCGAGTTTAACTAGTTGTGTCCTGTTGGTGAGGAAGTCTTTAATCCAACCACATAGGGTGAAGTCGAGACCAAGTTGAGTGAGGCTGCCATGTAGGATGTTGGGGCAGATGGTATTAAAAGCAGAGCTGAAGTCAAGGAAGAGAATCCTTGCATAGGTGTCAGGTCTGTCCAGGTGTTCCATGATGTACGCCAGGCTGGTGTTTATGGCATCATCCGTGGACCTGTTTGCCCTGTAAGCAAATTGGAGTGGGTCCAGGCAGGCATCAGTGGAGCCCTTCAGGTAGGTGAGGACTAGTCTCTCGAAGGTTTTCATAATGGTGGGAGTTAGGGCCACAGGTCTGTAGTTATTTAGATCAGACAGCCCTGGTTTTTTGGGGACAGGAATGATCATGGATTTCTTGAGACAGGCGGGGACCTTGCCTTCTGCTACTGATCTTTTGAATATGGATGCGAGGACAGGGGCCAGCTGGCTAGCGCAGCTTTTCAGGCAGGATGATGACACACCGTCCGGGCCTGAGGCTTTCCGTGGATTGGTCTTCCGTAGGAGCTTCAGGACATCGGCCTCGGAGACCCTCACTGGAGTAGAGGAGATCTGGGAAGGCTGGGTGGATGGAGGGACCCGTAACATGGATGCCTGGGTGCTGGGATGGGAGGGATCAGCTTCCTGGGTGCCAGGAGGGGAGGGGTTGTTTTCAAATCTGCAGTAAAACTTATTGAGCTCCTCCGCGAGTTCTCTGCTAGGTGAAGCTTGAAGGGGTTTGGCTTTAAAGTTAGTGGCTGCTCGGAGACCCTTCCAAACTTCTCTCGGGCTGTTGGACTGGAGGCTGAGCCTCAGCTTATTTGCGTAGTTGCGCTTTGCCGCTCTTAGCTCCCGATTTAGTGCGTTTCTGGCATCCCTGAACTCCTCTGGGGTGCCGGATTTGTGAGCTTCCTCTTTGGATTTCCTGAGCCGGCGCAGCTTACCGTGAAACCAAGGTTTGTTATTCGGGAAGACTCTGAAGCTCTTTGTGGGAATACAGGACTCGGACTCACAGAAGCGGATGTAGGCGGTGACATTCTCAGTCCATTCATCCAGACTGGGGGCCTCCAGAGCAGACCAGTCGGTGCAGTCGAGGCAGCCCTGAAGTTGTAACTTAGCCTCATCTGACCACACTCTGGTGGTTCTGATGGTGGGCTTGGCTGACTCGAGTTGTCTTCTGTAGGTGGGGATCAAGTGGATAAGGCAGTGATCCGAGTTTCCCAGTGCAGCCCAACGATTTGCCTTGTACGCTTGATTGAGCACAGTGTAGCAGTGATCCAGGGTGTTCCCATTTCTCGTGGGACACGTGATGTGCTGTCTGTAGCGGGGCAGCTCCAGTCGAAGGTTAGCTCTGTTGAAGTCGCCTAAGATGATGAAGAGGGAGTCCGGGAGGGCTGTCTCCCACCGTTGGATGGAGTCTCCTACTGTGCGTAAGGCAGATTTGGTATCAGCATCTGGAGGTATGTAGACTCCTACAAAAACATAGGAGGAGAACTCCCTGGGTGAATATGCAGGCCTGCAGTTGACGAGAAGGAGTTCCACATCAGGGGAGCAGCTCTTGTGCAGGATGGTGGTGTTGGTACACCAGGCTGTGCTGATAAAGAGGCAGACACCTCCTCCTTTGCTTTTGCCGGAGAGAGCGTGATCGCGATCCGGTCGGAAGAGATTATATCCTGGGAGGAGGAGTGCATTGTCCGGGATTCCGTCATTTAGCCAGGTCTCAGTGAAGCAGAGGACTGGGGTGTTACCGCTAATCGGATTTTTACTGCCAAGCAGAATTTCAAGTTCATCCAGCTTGTTTGGGAGCGAGCGGACGTTGGCCAGGAGAATAGCAGGGATGGGTGAGCGCAAGCCCTTCCTTTTAAGTCTCTCTAGTGCGCCGGCCCTCCTCCCTCTGTGGCGGATTTTCCTGGGGGGCCATATGCACCTGCTGTTAAGGTGTTCCACATGGGCCCAAACTAAGTCTCGCAGGGGTGGTATGTTTGTGCAGCAAGCGTGGGCCTCCCATTCCAGGAGCTCAGCTCTGGAGTAGGAGATGGTGTGCCTCACTGGTGGGTGGTGGGGCATCTGCAGAACTATACCCGGCACAGCAGTGGATTGCTGGGTGGGGTAGGGGTAAGTGCACCACCGAATAATACTCCTATGAAGAGTAGGTGGCCCGTAATTGCAGGCTAGGTAGAGAGCACTATGAGTGCCAGCCAGGTCAGCAGAGCGGTATCAGTATTTAAGGAGGCAGAGTTCAGGGGGGGCTGGGGAGGTTGAGGCAGCTGGGCCCAACAACTATCAGCCTTTCTGCTTAAAAACAGATCTGTGTGTTACCCACAGTAGATGCAGCAAACATTAAAAGCAGTGAGAGCAGTAAAACAGTCCAGTGAAATGGTAAATGCACAGTAAGACAAATCAGTGCATTTACTTACAGTCTATGCAGGAGGTTGAAGGCCTTGTAGTTGCAGGGGTGCGTGGGTCCGCTCAGAGCCAGGGAACCCCTAAGCGTGCGTTCGGGCTGGAGGTTGGTTCTTGTCCTGTCCGGGTCCTGTAGTTGCGGCAGTGGAGCTGTAGAGTGGCAAGAGCTATTGCAGCTGACGGCAGGACCCGTGCCAGGGGGTGCAGTGAAGTGAGCTCCTCGTGGTTGCCACGTGGTCCGGGCTGCAGAGGTCGGAGGTCAGGGCCGATTCCAGGTGTGCAGCGGCGGAGAAAGGCTTTCCCTGGGCCGAGAGTGGTGCGGCTGGACTGGTGGTAGCGGTGGTGGAGGCCACAGACCGCCGCAGACTGAGCCGGGGTGTGATGTCGGACAGATCGCCAGGGTTTGCAGCAGGGCCAGCCAGAGGCAGGAGGCAGGACCAGTGCCGAGTGATGTGGGACGGATCGCCGGGGTTTGCAGCAGGGCCAGCCAGCGGCAGGAGCAGGGATCCGCTGCAGTGGCGGGAACGAGGATCGTCCGGAGAGCAGGTATGCTGATTCCAGCTGAGGCAGCAGGGCTCCAACCTTGGGTGGATTGCTTTGTTGCTGCCGGGCAGTGCAGTGCTGCAAGCCCCAATTCCAAGGGGGGGAGGGGGACTTGCAGGATAAAACAAGCTAAACTAAAGCTAAAAACTAGACTAGGACTAAAAAACGAAAAACTAAAGACTAAACTGAAACGCTAGAAGCTAAAAACTACTGCTAAAAACAACGCTAACAGCCAGAAAACTGGTAGTGTGCAGGAGCCGGTGTTACCGAGGCTGCCAGGCAGGCGCCATTTTGGAGACCAGTGGACCCATCCGCAATTAACTTTTCTCCTGAGTTTTCTCCTATGTGATCTTTTCACAACTTGTCAAGAAAATGTCTTTTAAACTACCAGTAACAAAGAAAATACTGAAAATAATTTTTGAACAAACTTTTTCACCTATTTTTGATACTTTTTCAATTGTAAAATTCAGAAAAGGTCATTTAAAGAGAAGATGGAAAATTATCTCCTAGGAGAAAACTCAGGAGAAAAACTGAATTGTATGGTGGCCTTTTTCTCCTGAGTTTTCTCCTAGGAGATCATTTTTCAACTTTTTAAAACAACTTTTCAGCACTTTTCAAATGAAAAAGTACCAAAAATTAGATGAAAAGGTACTATCAAAATTACTTTGAGTATTTTCTTGCTTGCTGGTTCTATAAAAGGCATTTTATTAACAAGTTTTGAAAATATCACCCAGGAGAAAACACAGGAGAAAAAGTGGATTGCTTATAGGCCATGCTTGTCAATAAAATACATTTGAGACCACCAGCAAGCAAAAAAATACTCAAAATAATTTTGATAGTACTTTTTCACATACCTGTTGGTACTTTTTCAATTGTAAAGTGCCAAAAAGGTATTTTAAAGAGAAGGTGAAAAATGATCTCCTAGGAGAAAAGTCAGGAGAAAATGCATATGGCCATAGAGCTCTGCTTTTTGTATCAGTAAGTTCACTAGATTTATTCAAGATCTTGTTATATTGAGGCATAAATTGGGCAGCATGGTGGCGTAGTGGTTAGCGCTTTCGCCTTGCAACGCTTAGTCCCAGCCAGGTCAACATCTGCAAGGAGTTTGTTTGTTCTCTATGTGTCTGTGTGGGTTTCCTCCAGGCACTCCGGTTTCCTCCAACATCCCCAAAACATACAGATAAGTTAATTGGCTTCCCCCTAAAATCGGCCCTAGACTTGGATACATACACTACACAAAACATATGACATAGACATATGACTATGGTAGGGACTAGATTGTGAGCCCCTCTGAGGGACAGTTAGTGACAAGACAATATACTCTGTACAGCGCTGTGTAATATGCCAGTGCTATATAAATACTTAAATAAATAAATAAAAACATTGAAATATTTTGTTTTTCTTTATATCTATTATTTTCTCACTACATTTTATTATAAGAGACCTTGACACCCCTGCGTGGGTCTTAATGTGCAATTTTCTGATTGATTGTTTGCCATTTCCCTTGTGCTTTGTTGTCACAAATAAAAAACTCTTTGAAGCTAAAAATGAACACGGAGCCCCTTTTTTACTATTTATTTTATTACTGTGCTGACTGCAAGGTTATTGTGACCTTCCTGACTTGGAGCTTCTTAGTAGCGCAGACCCTGGGCCAATGCCCATTCTAGCTCTAGGGAAGCACTGGCACTGCCAGTTACCATTGGCACGCTTCGTATGCACGTCTGCAACAATGACTGAGAGTGACTTTCCATCTACATTGGTAAGTATCTAACCTGAAGCAAGTTCCTTTGCTTGAGGTTCACTTTACACACTGAACAGAGGAATGTCTGTTGGCAGTCCGAGTTCGTTTTAAAGCCTTGTTCACATTGCGTTCGGCTCGTGTGTCTGTCCGTGATGGTTTTTTTCCAGCGTTTTTTAGAAGCATTTTTCAGCGATTTTCTGCGCGTTCACTAGTTTTTGTGGGCGTTTTTGTAAGCGCTTATGAAGAGTTCTTCCGTCTTTTGATCCAGAAAAAAGTCTGGAAAAATGTACAATGTATTTTTTTTTTAAAACGCTCACGCAATCGCTTGCCAAAGGGATTTTGTGAGCGTTTTGCGTTTTTCCTATACCTTCCATTGAGGCAAATCGCCTCAAAAATGGCCCAAGCACCGCTTTTAAAAGCGGATTGCAAACGAACCGCTCTGATATGAACTCTCTCATAGAGAATCATTGCACAATGGCTTTCAGGCTCCCCGCACACTGCATGTGATTCCGATTTTTAATCGTTTTTTACATGCGATTCCGATTTTTAATCGTTTCTGCACGCTGCATTTTTTTCTGTGTTTTTATGTTAATAGCATTCAGGGAAAATCGGAATCGCAAAACGGAATCTAAATCGGAATCGGATTCGCAAATCGGATTTGCAGTATGCAGGGAACAGGGATTTTGAAAATCCCCTGCGCTTAAAATTTTACAAAAACGCCTATAATATGAACGAGGCCTCAGGGCTGGTTCACACTGGCTTTATAAACAGTCCGCTTAGCAAAACCAATCAGACCAGAAACTAACGGATGTGAACAGATCATATGTTAATCAACAGGATCTGTTCACATCGCTCTGTTCAAATAGGCCCTTTCCACCAAACAGAGCAGAAGTTTTGGGTGGCTGTGATTTTTCTAGATCGCAGATGCGTCACATTAACCCAACACTAATGGAACGAAGGGACACAAATGAAAAATTGATGCTTATCAGTTTTTGATCCATGCAGTATGAATCGGCACTTAAAGTAAATGTAAATCCCCCTCCCAAAAAAAGGCGCAGATAGTTACCTATGGAGAGGGAAGACTCTGGGTCCTATAGAGCCTTCCCGCTGCTCTCACTGTCCCGTCGTTCCAGCGCAGTCACCCCCAGTATCAGATCGTTCAAATACTGCTCTATGCCACTGCTGGAAGCTTCAGAAGACTTCAGGAGTCTGAGTGCTCCCTAAGATGTGCGGTTTCATATTGCTCCTGCACTAGCGCTCTCTCACCCGCTTACGCATGCGCAGTGCGGAGCCGCCCGCCTTCAGGAGCACTCTGGCTCCCGAAGCCTTCTGAAGGCTCCCACAGCGGGGGATTAAAACGGGGGTGACATTGCTGGAGCGAGGAGGTCGTGAGAGGGGTGGGAAGGCTCTATAGGACTCATAGCCTTCCCTCTCCTTTAGTATCTGTTTCTTTCATTTTGTTTTTTCAATTTACATTAGCTTTAAACTTCAGTTTTCTTTTAATAGTTTTTTTTTTCCCATTTATAAACAGGTCCACTACTGGTTGAAGGTCCGCTGTGAGGATGGGTTTAGCAAACACCACCTTGCCGGGGGATCCAGTGGCCCTCCCACTATCACAATACAGAGGAAATTAGCAGGCCGTACAACTACCACTTTTCCTGTTTAATTCACTCTGATCAAATCTGCCTGAAATCTATTGCACAAGATGTCAGATCAATCATAATTTTGATGATTTTTTACTAAAATTATCAATTGGACCAAAAAGTTTGAAATCTATTAAAAACGAATGTTCTGTGTGGTCAGAATATATCCCACTCTGATCAGATTCAGAACAAAGAAGAATCGATTGTTTGGCCACATTAGTCAGCTATCTACAGGGTGGGCCATTTATATGGATACACCTTAATAAAATGGGAATGGTTAGTGATATCAATTTCCTGTTTGTGGCACATTAGTATATATGAGAAGGGGGGGGGGGGAATTTTTCAAGATAGGTGGTGACCATGGTGGCCATTTTGAAGGCGGCCATTTTGAATGCAACTTTTGTTTTTTCAATAGGAAGAGGGCCATGTGACACATCAAACTTATTGGGAATTTCACAAGAAAAACAATGGTGTGCTTGTTTTTAACGTAACTGTATTCTTTCATGAGTTATTTACAAGTTTCTGACCACTTGCATGCATGACTCACTATTATTTGATATGACCCAAGTGAGGTTTGCACATTGTTGCCACCAAAAGCAATTAATTTTTATTGGTCTAAATCAGGCATATGTTTTTGTTACATAATATATATTCTTATTGATTTACATAGTGCCATCATCATCCATACCGTTGTACAAAATAATTACAGGGCAGGAGTCCATAAGCTGAAGGGAATACAACACATGTAATACAAAAGCCATTATATGTGGTGTGGTAATCCTTTCCCACAATTCATAGCACATACAGTGGTGATCATTACACCAATAAAGAGCTAATGCAATAACTGGAAGAGGCAGACCCGGGGCTACCATAGAGGTAAAGTGTAGATAATCTTATGTGGGAATACAAGTAGAGCAGTGCCATCTACAGGCCAGATGTATGAACATCATAGTCTCTATGTCACATCACATGGTAGGTGTACCTCATGGGGGCACTTTATGTTGGCTGATTGGGTACTTGAACATGCCATAGTCAATCCATTTTAGCAAGATTTAAGATGAAAAATCATAAACAATATATAAATAAACCTGGATACAGGGCCGGGCCGAGGCAGAGGCTGAAGAGGCTCCAGCCTCGGGGCGCAGTGTAGGAGGGGGCGCACAATTCATTCAGCTGTCATTCCCAATTGTGTTTGAAGCACAAAGAAATAAGAATCAGAATCAGAATCTATTTATTATCGCCAAGTACAACGGTGGATTGTACCCGGAATTGGTTTTGGCGCATACAGGGTCGTTGATGAAAAACAAGAAAATAGCACGTTTAAGCATGGTACATACGTAGACGTGGGACAAGCATACATAGGACAGCATTACAGTTTGAGCGTACACTTAAGCAGAGCATCGTATACAGTTAAGCATGGTACATACGTATAAACAATAAAAGCAAAACAAAAGCAAAAACAGAGCATTACAGCATACACATACAGTTGACGTAATTCACAACAGAGCATTACAGCATACCCGTACAAATAACGTAATACAAACATAGCAGGACATACACTGATAGCAGGGACAGAAAAGAGTTGGACTGGAGGAGCAGCCTGAGAGCTGATATGAGCGCTGCCATTTTCGGCACTGGACGCTACACAGCGACACGCTCCCAACTAGACAGGTGCTACCGTTGTCCACGAGAAGCAGAGAGGAAGCTGGGGGGGGATAGAGAAAGAGAGAAGGGATAGCTAGAGAGAGAATAGGGAAGAAGAACAAAGAGAGTGAGAGTAAGGTCCCTTGGGCAGTGCGGTGTGACTGGAAAGCGTCCCGTTTGGCTGGCTGTGCCGCAGTGATGCAAGATGGAGCTGGTGGGTGCACGGGCCCTGCCATGAAGCTGATGATTGCAAAGGGCCATGCAGCCCGGCCAATTTGGTGGAGCAGGGAACAGCGTGGTGGAGCAGGGAATGGCAGCTGAGGGGCCCGGAGATTGCCAGCTTGCCCAGAGGTCAGAGAGAGCAGCCAGCATGGGGCTCACCTGGGCAGTAGCGGTGTTGTGAAACACAGGCACAGTGGTGGTGGAGTGCAGGACATCAGGTACCCTGCTGACCCTGCAGCAACAGGCTGTGGGCGCAGGAGACCTGGCATGATGGTGGAACCCAGGTCTGAGGTGCTGGTGGTTCTGCAGCAGTGGAGTACCTGTGGTTGCTCTCAGAAATCCAGCTCCTGGCTTGCGGCCTAGTCCAGCGAGGTGGGTTGGCGGCTTGCAGCTAGTGTGGTGGTTAGGGCGACTGCGGCCACGTGAAGAGGCTAGTGTCCCAGGTCCCTTATGGCTGTGCACTGCAGCGTGGAGATGGGGCATTGAAAAGGGCATACATAGCAGTGACTGCAAGTCAGATAACTAGAGATTAAGGTGTTGGGGATGTTGAGGGCCCTGGGGCGCCCCTTAGTCTAATAGCAATTAGTGTGTGACGGCTGGGGTGGGAGGGATGGAGGGGCGCACTTTGCTGTCTCAGCCTTGGGTGCTGAAGGACCTTGTCCCGGCTCTCCCTGGATAAGTATCTATTGTTATATGAAGGAATCAAGACACGCTGGAAAAGCAATTCTACACAATGATGGAGTTCTTGTAAGAAATATGTATGCATCAAGGGTTACCTCCAGATGATATTGCTCACATTAGAGGGAACTTGGCCAACAGTCACTAGGAAAGTGGCACATGCTATAATAATGTTGACAGATTTAGAAGAAAATCTTCGCAAGATTAATCTTGAATTTTACCTACCATACCTCCATTTCTCACACCTGCTTTTTTGTGAGTGAATGATTGGCATGCTTGCAAAATTAATCATTTTCTAGTAAACAGTTTAGTATTTTGGTTCAGTGTCGGCAGTATGTTTTAAATTAAGCAATGGGCAATAGCCTGTTACCTTTCCAACTGAGTTTTCTCCAAGCAGATAATTTTTCACCTTGAAAAGCACATTTTTGGTACTACGCCATTGAAAGATTACTAAAAAGTAGGTAAAGGGGTAATATTAAACTCATTTTGAGCAGTGGCGTCCCTACCATGGGGCGGCCAGGAGCGCTCCGCTCCGGGTGTCAGCTCCAGGGGGGGTGTCATCAAGGCCTCCCCAGAAGCCTTGATGACACAGGAGGGGAAGCAGCGCTGAAGGAGGGGTGGCAGCGTCGGCGGGGAGGGGGGAAATACCCCCCCACATCTCCCTCACCTGGGTCCCCTCCTTCGGCGCTTCCCCTCCACGGGCGCCGGCAACGGGCACTGACAGGGCGGCTGATAGCAGTTTACCCGAGCAGGGCTACGGGAAGATGGCCGCCGAAGCCCGCACTGGAGACAAAAATAGACGGCAAGATGGCCGCCGACGCCATCTTGCCGTCTAATTTTGTCTCCAGTGCGGGCTTCGGTGGCCATCTTCCCGTAGCCCTGCACTGATGACGCAGCAGGAGACGGCGCGGGACATTCAAGAGGAGCTGCGGAGGCTGCCTGGGATTCGGAAGAGAGGTTTCATCTGCAGGTAAGTGAATGGTTTTTTTTTCTTTTACAGGTGCACCGGCCCGGCCACCCACCGCTGCTGCCCACCTACCCACCGCTGCTGCCCACCACCTACCCACCACTGCTGCCCACCTACCCACCAGGCTACCCACCGCTGCTGCCCACCTACCCACCACTGCTGCCCACCTACCCACCAGGCTACCCACCGCTGCTGCCCACCTACTCACCACTGCTGCCCACCTACCCACCACTGCTGCCCACCTACCCACCAGGCTACCCAGCAGGCTACCCACCGCTGCTGCCCACCTGCCCACCGCTGCTGCCCACCTGCCCACCACTGCTAGCAGGCTACCCACCACTGCTGCCCACCTACCCACCACTGCTGCCCACCTACCCACCGCTGCTGCCCACCTACCCACCACTGCTGCCCACCTACCCACCAGGCTACCCAGCAGGCTACCCACCGCTGCTGCCCACCTACCCACCACTGCTGCCCACCTACCCACCACTGCTGCCCACCTACCCACCAGGCTACCCAGCAGGCTACCCACCGCTGCTGCCCACCTGCCCACCGCTGCTGCCCACCACTGCTGCCCACCTACCCACCACTGCTGCCCACCTACCCACCGCTGCTGCCCACCTACCCACCACTGCTGCCCACCTACCCACCAGGCTACCCACCGCTGCTGCCCACCTACCCACCACTGCTGCCCACCTACCCACCACTGCTGCCCACCTACCCACCAGGCTACCCAGCAGGCTACCCACCACTGCTGCCCACCTACCCACCACTGCTGCCCACCTACCCACCACTGCTGCCCACCTACCCACCAGGCTACCCAGCAGGCTGCCCATCTACCCACCACTGCTGCCTACCTACCCACCAGGCTACCCAGCAGGCTACCCACCACTGCTGCCCACCTACCCACCACTGCTGCCCACCTACCCACCGCTGCTGCCCACCTACCCACCACTGCTGCCCACCTACCCACCAGGCTACCCAGCAGGCTACCCACCGCTGCTGCCCACCTACCCACCACTGCTGCCCACCTACCCACCACTGCTGCCCACCTACCCACCAGGCTACCCAGCAGGCTACCCACCGCTGCTGCCCACCTGCCCACCGCTGCTGCCCACCACTGCTGCCCACCTACCCACCACTGCTGCCCACCTACCCACCACTGCTGCCCACCTACCCACCAGGCTACCCAGCAGGCTACCCACCGCTGCTGCCCACCTACCCACCACTGCTGCCCACCTACCCACCACTGCTGCCCACCTACCCACCAGGCTACCCAGCAGGCTACCCACCACTGCTGCCCACCTACCCACCACTGCTGCCCACCTACCCACCACTGCTGCCCACCTACCCACCAGGCTACCCATCAGGCTGCCCATCTACCCACCACTGCTGCCTACCTACCCAGCAGGCTACCCACCACTGCTGCCCACCTACCCACCACTGCTGCCCACCTACCCACCACTGCTGCCCACCTATCCACCACTGCTGCCCACCTACCCACCACTGCTGCCCACCTACCCACCAGGCTACCCACCACTGCTGCCCACCTACCCACCACTGCTGCCCACCTACCCACCAGGCTACCCAGCAGGCTGCCCACCTACCCACCAGGCTACCCACCACTGCTGCCCACCTACCCACCGCTGCTGCCCACCTACCCACCGCTGCAGCCCACCTACCCACCGCTGCAGCCCACCTACCCACCACTGCTGCCCTCCTACCCACCAGGCTACCCAGCAGGCTGCCCATCTACCCAGCAGGCTACCCACCACTGCTGCCCACCTACCCACCACTGCTACCCACCTACGCACCACTGCTGCCCACCTACCCACCACTGCTGCCCACCTACCACCACTGCTGCCCACCTACCCACCAGGCTACTCAGCAGGCTGCCCACCTACCCACCAGGCTACCCAGCAGGCTGCCCACCTACCCACCACTGCTGCCCACCTACCCACCACTGCTACCCAGCAGGCTGCCCACCTACCCACCACTACTGCCCACCTACCCACCACTGCTACCCAGCAGGCTGCCCACCTACCCACCACTGCTACCCAGCAGGCTGCCCACCTACCCACCACTGCTGCCCCCTACCCACCAGGCTACCCACCATGCTACCCACCTACCCACCACTGCTGCCCACCTACCCACCAGGCTACTCAGCAGGCTGCCCACCTACCCACCACTGCTGCCCCCCTACCCACCACTGCTACCCAGCAGGCTGCCCACCTACCCACTAGGCAATCAGGCTGCTCACCCTTAACCACCTACCCACCAGGCTATCAGCTTGCCAACACTCAAATCTGCTACCGATATTGTGTATTTTGTGGTCAGATCTGCTACCGACATTGTGTATTTTGTGGTCAGATTAACTGCCGACATTGTGTATTTTGTGGTCAGTTTAACTACCGTCATTGTGTATTTTGTGGTCAGTTTAACTACCGTCATTGTGTATTTTGTGGTCAGTTTAACTACCGTCGTGTATTTTGTGGTCAGTTTAACTACCGTCATTGTGTATTTTGTGGTCAGTTTAACTACCGATATTGTGTATTTTGTGGTGAAATCTGGTGCTGACATTGTGTATGTTCTGGTCAAATCTACCGCAAGATTGAATGATTTTTTTCTGGTCAAATCTGCCGACATGATTGAATGTATTTTCTTGTGAAATCTGCTCATATAACGTGTAATGTCTGGTGAAATGTTCTCGCATTACGTGTATTTTATGTTGAAAGCTTCTGACATTTTGTGTATTTTCTGGAGAAAAGCTGCGCAATGATGTGAATTTTCTGGAGAAAGGTTGACTAAAACTTGGGTGCACTTTTAAATTAGCTCCGCCCCATCCGGTCATAGCCACGCCCATTTTTCGCCGCGGCGCGCTGAGCGCGCCGCAGGTGGTGGACCGTGGGTGGGGGGGGGGTGTCTTTCAATACCTAGCACCGGGTGTCAAATGCCCTAGGTACGCCACTGATTTTGAGTAATTTCTTGCTTGGTGGGAGTCTTAAAAGTATTTTATTGATAAGGTTTGAAAATATTTACTTGGAGAAAACTCAGGAGAAAAGTTAATAGGATATGGCCCAATGCACCTATTCCTGAAAGAGTCCTTCCTGTTGGCTGTTGCTGTCTTTTTTAACTGGCCCATCAATTATGCAGGAAGTGCTGGGGCCGTCCTGATGCATGCAAAAGTCGGTCGCCGCTGGTTTAGGGGGAACTATACTAGCTATCTATACTGGGGCAACTAAGCTACCTATACTGGGGCAACTATACTACCTTTACTGGGGGCAACTATACTAGCTATCTATATGGGGGCAATTATACTACTTATCTATACTGGGGCAACTAAGCTACCTATACAGGGACAACTATACTAACTATACTGGGGGCAACTAAGCTACCTATACAGGGACAAGTATACTACCTATACTGGGGGCATCTATACTAGCTATCTATACTGGGGGCAATTATAATACCTATACTGGGGGCAACTATACAACCTATACAAGGGCAAATATACTACCTATACTGGGGCAACTATACTAGCTATCTATACTGGGGGCAACTCCACTAGCTATCTATACTGGGGCAACTATACTACCTATACTGGGGCATCTGTACTAACTACCTATACTGAGGCAACTATGCTACCTATACTGGGGCAAGTATATTACCTCTACTGGGGCAACTATACTAGCTACCTGCCTATACTGGGGCAACTATACTACCTATACTGGGGGCAACTATACTAGCTACCTATACTTGGGGCAACTATACTACCCCGACTGGGGGCAACTATAGCTGGCTACCTTATACAGGGGGCACCTGGCGGACTACCTATACTGAGGGTGAACGTTTTCGGGTGCTGTACCATCATTCCAAATCGGGTGGGCATCCTCACAAGTTTGCTTCAGGCAGCAAAAAGTCTACAACCAGCCCTGGATATAGGGGATACAGTGCAAGGACCACTATAATGGGGACACTACACAGGGACCACTACAGGGGGTCACAGCACAGTAGCAGTTACAAGAGGGGCACAACATGGGGGCACACAGTAAAGGGACCACTATAAGGGGACATTACATATAAAGATTCACTAAGGGGAACACTAAGCGCTCGTTCCCATTAAACAATGCAGAGCCGTGCGCTATGCCCTATGTGGAGCTGCTCAAATCCGGAACCGGGAGATACCCGGAAATTTGCTATCCGGATATCTCCCAGTAAACCTGTGCGGGGTGTGCGGGGTAGGCGGGGGGTCAATCTTACCTGTCTGACGTCTTCTTTGTCCGTCCCTCGGCGCCTCCCACGATGCGCTCCACGTGCGTCACGTGATTACAAACACTTCCTCCTTCAACCCGGAAGGAGGAAGTGTTTGTAATCACGTGACCGCTGCTTGGACCGCATCGTGGGAGGCGCCGAGGGACGGACAGAAGAAGACGTCAGACAGGTAAGATTGACCCCTGCCCACCCCGCACAGGAAACTGGGAGATATCCGAATAGAACTATCCGGATGTCTCCCGGTTCCGGAATTGAGCAGCTCTAGCCCTATGCACTCAGGCTTTGAATACACTAGGCCAGGGGTCCCCAACCACCGGCCGCGGCCCACTGCCGGTCCGTTGGCAGTGTCCAGCTGGGCCGCGGCGGGTCTGTCATCTTGCCCCTCCCCCCCGCGGCCGCCGCTTCTGTTACTTTATGAGCAGGCGGCCGCTTCCGGATTCCCCCATGCGCGCTCTCCTCCATGAAGTACTATCTCCTCCTATAACAGCAGCACGTCTTGCGTCTGCTGTAAGGAGGGAAGGAGGCGGGGCAGTTGCTTCCTGTAGCGGCGATATGCATCGCCGCTACCATGGGAACCGTTGCCCCGCCTCCTTCCCTCCTTACAGCAGACGCAAGACGCGCTGCTGTTATAGGAGGAGATAGTACTTCATGGAGGAGAGCGCGCATGGGGGAATCCGGAAGCGGCAGCCCGCCCGCTCATAAGGTAACAGAAGCGGCTTCTGCACCATTTACGCATACTGGGCACTATACTAGCTATAGCTGGGCCACTATACTAGCCATGCTGGGCACTATACTAGCCATGCTGGGCACTATACTAGCCATGCTGGGCACTATACTAGCCATGCTGGGGAACTATACTAGCCATGCTGGGCACAATACTAGCCATGCTGGGCACTATACTAGCCATGCTGGGCACTATACTAGCCATGCTGGGCACTATACTAGCCATGCTGGGGCATTATACTAGCCATGCGGGGCACTATACTAGCCATGCTGGGGCACTATACTAGCCATGCTGGGACACTATACTAGCTATAGCTGGGCACTATACTAGCCATGCTGGGCACTATACTAGCCATGCTGGGCACTATACTAGCCATGCTGGGGCACTATACTAGCCATGCTGGGGCACTATACTAGCCATGCTGGGGCACTGTACTAGCCATGCTGGGACACTGTACTAACCATGCTGGGGCACTATACTAGCCATGCTGGGGCACTATACTAGCCATGCTGGGGCACTATACTAGCCATGCTGGGGCACTATACTAGCCATGCTGGGGTACTATACTAGCCATGCTGGGACACTATACTAGCTATAGCTGGGCACTATACTAGCCATGCTGGGCACTATACTAGCCAAGCTGGGCACTATACTAGCCATGCTGGGGCACTATACTAGCCATGCTGGGGCACTATACTAGCCATGCTGGGGCACTGTACTAGCCATGCTGGGACACTGTACTAACCATGCTGGGGCACTATACTAGCCATGCTGGGGCACTATACTAGCCATGCTGGGGCACTATACTAGCCATGCTGGGGCACTATACTAGCCATGCTGGGGCACTATACTAGCCATGCTGGGGCACTATACTAGCCATGCTGGGGCACTATACTAGCCATGCTGGGGCACTATACTAGCCATGCTGGGGCACTATACTAGCCATACTGGGGTAACCATACTAGCCATGCTGGGCACTTTACTAGCCATACTGGGGCACTATACTAGCTATACTGGGGTAACTATACTAGCCTAGCCATACTGGGGCACTATACTGTGCACTTTACTAGCTATACTGGGGCACTACCTACCCATACTGGACACTATATTAGCTATACTAGGGCACTACCGACCCATACTGGGACTATACTAGCTATACTGGTCAATACAAGCCATGGCAGATTTGTATGTCCCAGAATGTCCCAGTGCCATGGCAGAATGTCCCAGTGCCATGGCAGATTTGTATGTCCCAGAATGCCAGTAGAAGCTGGTCAGGAGTTTTGGGGACATGCCCATCCTCACCAAAAAGGTATAAAGCATAGAAACACAAAAAAAAAAAAAAAAGATGCAGGCCAACAATTGTAATTCTGGAAAATACCAATTGCACTAGCAAAAACCCGGCAATGCAATTTACATGTTCATCGCCGTGCTGTTGCTATTGGCAAAATGGGAACGATACAATTTTTAATTCGAAATGTGCTTAATAAAAAAGGGCCCTAATTAGTTAATCTCCATCTAAGATATTTTATTATATTCTTTTTTTAACAGAGTCCTTTGGCTAATCCAGTTGGCTAAAAGTAAATCATATTTTGGCAAATAGGATTGTAAGCCGGCCCACCATGGTAAGGTAGACTCTATTAGGGCGGGTTAGGTGATGGGAGTGAGAGAGGAATAGAGTATAGTGTTTTGGAGAGGGAAGAGGGGGATAGGTGGACTTAAAGGGTACCACTCTTACACCCTCAAGTGCAAAGCCGGGGAACACAACGACCACCTGATAAATCATTGGGATCCAGCTGGTCCCCCTTAGGCCGGGTTCAACACTGGGATCGCAAAAGGCAAATCACAATTGCCTACGGAGTGTGATTGCATTTCTACTAAGCAACTGTGGCTCCATGTTGCAGTGATTGCGTTTTTCGGTCTCATTCCAGAGAATGAGAATGGTGTTCTAACTGCCAGCAAAATGTTGCACGCAGTGCACTTTTGCGATTTACGCACATCACAGGCACTGCAAGGATTTACCGCAGTGCTTTGCTGAATACCGGCTATCAGCAAAGAGCAGAAACACTACCCACCAAAGCACCCTAAGAGTGAACTGGCCCTTAAGAGAACTTGATTGGTGATTACAAATTGTTGCAACCTGCAGAATAGAACTCAGGGGTGTATTTAAAATGATTTAAATACACACCCCAAATTCTAATAATGGCCTCCTCCTCCCCATAGCCATACCCATCCTCACCAAAAAGGTATAAAGCATAGAAACGCAAAAAAAACAAAAAAAGATGCAGACCAACAATTGTAATTCTGGAAAATACCAATTGCACTAGCAAAAACCCGGCAATGCAATTTACATGTTCATCGCCGTGCTGTTGCTATTGGCAAAATGGGAACGATACAATTTTTAAATCGAAACGTTCTTAATAAAAAAGGGCCCTAATTAGTTAATCTCCATCTAAGATAGTTTATTATATTCTTTTTTTAACAGAGTCCTTTGGCTAATCCAGTTGGCTAAAAGTAAATCACATTTTGGCAAATAGGATTGTAAGCCGGCCCACCATGGTAAGGTAGACTCTATTAGGGCGGGTTAGGTGATGGGAGTGAGAGAGGAATAGAGTATAGTGTTTTGGAGAGGGAAGAGGGGGATAGGTGGTCTTAAAGGGTACCACTCTTACACCCTCAAGTGCAAAGTCGGGGAACACAACGACCACCTGATAAATAATTGGGATCCAGCTGGTCCACCTTAGGCCGGTTCAACACTGGGATCGCAAAAGGCAAATCGCAATCGCCTACGGAGTATGATTGCATTTCTACTAAGCAACTGTGGCTCCATGTTGCAGTGATTGCGTTTTTCGGTCTCGTTCCAGAGAATGAGAATGGTGTTCTAACTGCCAGCAAAATGTTGCACGCAGTGCACTTTTGCGATTTACGCACATCACAGGCACTGCAAGGATTTACCGCAGTGCTTTGCTGAATACCGGCTATCAGCAAAGAGCAGAAACACTACCCACCAAAGCACCCTAAGAGTGAACTGGCCCTTAAGAGAACTTGATTGGTGATTACAAATTGTTGAAACCTGCAGAGTAGAACTCAGGGGTGTATGTAAAATGATTTAAATACACCCCCAAATTCTAATAATGGCGTCCTCCTCCCCATAGCCATACAAATCCTCACCAAAAAGGTATAAAGCATAGAAACGCAAAAAAAAAACAAAAAAAGATGCAGACCAACAATTGTAATTCTGGAAAATACCAATTGCACTAGCAAAAACCTGGCAATGCAATGTGCATGTTCATCGCCGTGCTGTTGCTATTGGCAAAATGGGAACGATACAATTTTTAAATGGAAACGTGCTTAATAAAAAAGGGCCCTAATTGGTTAATCTAATTGGTTATATTCTTTTTTTAACAGAGTCCTTTGGCTAATCCAGTTGGCTAAAACTAAATCACATTTTGGCCAATAGGATTGTAAGCCGGCCCACCATGGTAAGGTAGACTCTATTAGGGCGGGTTAGGGAATGAGAGTGAGAGAGGTATAGGGGATAGAGTTTTGGAGAGGGAAGATGGGGACAGGTAGTCTTAAGGGGTACCACTCTTACACCATCAAGTGCAAAGTCGGGGAACACAACGACCACCTGATAAATAATTGGGATCCAGCTGGTCCCCCTTAGCCTGGGTTCAACACTGGGATCGCAAAAGGCAAATCGCAATCACCTATGGAGTGTAATTGCATTTCTACCAAGCAATTGTGGCTCCATGTTACAGTGATTGCGTTTTTCGGTCTCATTCCAGAGAATGAGAATGGCGTTCTAACTGCCAGCAAAATGTTGCACGCAGTGCACTTTTGCGATATACGCACATCACAGGCACTGCAAGGATTTACCGCAGTGCTTTGCTGAATACCGGCTATCAGCAAAGAGCAGAAAAACTACTTATTAAAGCACCCCAAGTGTGAACTGGCCCTTAAGAGAACTTTATTGGTGATTACAAATTGTTGCAACCTGCAGAGTAGAACTCAGGGGCATATTTAAAATGATTTAAATATACCCCCAAATTCTAATAATGGCCTCCTCCTCCCCCCCCATAGCCATACCAATCCTCACCAAAAAGGTACAAAGCATAGAAACGCAAACAAAACAAAAAAAGATGCAGGCCAAAAATTGTAATTCTGGAAACTACCATTTGCACAAGCAAAAACCCGGCAATGCAATTTACATGTTCATCGCCGTGCTGTTGCTATTGGCAAAATGGGAACGATACAATTTTTAAATCGAAACGTGCTTAATAAAAATGGGCCCTAATTAGTTAATCACCATCTAAGATCGTTTATTATATTCTTTTTTTAACAGAGTCCTTTGGCTAATCCAGTTGGCTAAAACTAAATCACATTTTGGCCAATAGGATTGTAAGCCGGCCCACCATGGTAAGGTAGACTCTATTAGGGCGGGTTAGGGAATGGGAGTGAGAGAGGAATAGGGGATAGCGTTTTGGAGAGGGAAGATGGGAATAGGTGGTCTTAAGGGGTACCACTCTTACACCATCAAGTGCAAAGTCGGGGAACACAACGACCACCTGATAAATAATTGGGATCCAGCTGGTCCCCCTTAGGCCAGGTTAAACACTGGGATCGCAAAAAGCAAATCGCAATCACCTATGGAGTGTAATTGCATTTCTACCAAGCAATTGTGGCTCCATGTTACAGTGATTGCGTTTTTCGGTCTCATTCCAGAGAATGAGAATGGCGTTCTAACTGCCAGCAAAATGTTGCACGCAGTGCACTTTTGCGATATATGCACATCACAGGCACTGCAAGGATTTACCGCAGTGCTTTGCTGAATACCGGCTATCAGCAAAGAGCAGAAAAACTACTTATTAAAGCACCCCAAGTGTGAACTGGCCCTTAAGAGAACTTTATTGGTGATTACAAATTGTTGCAACCTGCAGAGTAGAACTCAGGGGCATATTTAAAATGATTTAAATATACCCCCAAATTCTAATAATGGCCTCCTCCTCCCCATAGCCATACCAATCCTCACCAAAAAAGTACAAAGCATAGAAACGCAAACAAAACAAAAAAAGATGCAGGCCAACAATTGTAATTCTGGAAACTACCATTTGCACTAGCAAAAACCCGGCAATGCAATTTACATGTTCATCGCCGTGCTGTTGCTATTGGCAAAATGGGAACGATACAATTTTTAAATCGAAACGTGCTTAAAGAGAATCTGTATTGTTAAAATCGCACAAAAGTAAACATACCAGTGCGTTAGGGGACATCTCCTATTACCCTCTGTCACAATTTCGCCGCTCCCCGCCGCATTAAAAGTGGTTAAAAACAGTTTTAAAAAGTTTGTTTATAAACAAACAAAATGGCCACCAAAACAGGAAGTAGGTTGATGTACAGTATGTCCACACATAGAAAATACATCCATACACAAGCAGGCTGTATACAACATTCCTTTTGAATCTCAAGAGATCATTTGTGTGTTTCTTTCCCCCCTGAGGGGGGAGTGCATAGCAGAACCACAACACTGAAGAACTTGGCAGCCTTCCAGACACAGGCTGACAAGTCTGACAAGGGAAAGATACATTGATTTATTACAGAGACTGTGATAGTACAAAGTGCTGCAGTAAGCCAGAACACATTAGAATAGCTTTTGGAACTTGTAGGATGATAAAAAACAGGATGCAATTTTTGTTACGGAGTCTCTTTAATAAAAAAGGGCCCTAATTAGTTAATCTCCATCTAAGATCGTTTATTATATTCTTTTTTTAACAGAGTCCTTTGGCTAATCCAGTTGGCTAAAACTAAATCACATTTTGGCCAATAGGATTGTAAGCCGGCCCACCATGGTAAGGTAGACTCTATTAGGGCGGGTTAGGGAATGGGAGTGAGAGAGGAATAGGGGATAGCGTTTTGGAGAGGGAAGATGGGGATAGGTGGTCTTAAGGGGTACCACTCTTACACCATCAAGTGCAAAGTCGGGGAACACAACGACCACCTGATAAATAATTGGGATCCAGCTGGTCCCCCTTAGGCCAGGTTAAACACTGGGATCGCAAAAAGCAAATCGCAATCACCTATGGAGTGTAATTGCATTTCTACCAAGCAATTGTGGCTCCATGTTACAGTGATTGCGTTTTTCGGTCTCATTCCAGAGAATGAGAATGGCGTTCTAACTGCCAGCAAAATGTTGCACGCAGTGCACTTTTGCGATATATGCACATCACAGGCACTGCAAGGATTTACCGCAGTGCTTTGCTGAATACCGGCTATCAGCAAAGAGCAGAAAAACTACTTATTAAAGCACCCCAAGTGTGAACTGGCCCTTAAGAGAACTTTATTGGTGATTACAAATGGTTGCAACCTGCAGAGTAGAACTCAGGGGCATATTTAAAATGATTTAAATATACCCCCAAATTCTAATAATGGCCTCCTCCTCCCCATAGCCATACCAATCCTCACCAAAAAGGTACAAAGCATAGAAACGCAAACAAAACCAAAAAAGATGCAGGCCAACAATTGTAATTCTGGAAACTACCAATTGCACTAGCAAAAACCCGGCAATGCAATTTACATGTTCATCGCCGTGCTGTTGCTATCGGCAAAATGGGAACGATACAATTTTTAAATCGAAACGTGCTTAATAAAAAAGGGCCCTAATTAGTTAATCTCCATCTAAGATCGTTTATTATATTCTTTTTTTAACAGAGTCCTTTGGCTAATCCAGTTGGCTAAAACTAAATCACATTTTGGTCAATAGGATTGTAAGCCGGCCCACCATGGTAAGGTAGACTCTATTAGGGCGGGTTAGGGAATGGGAGTGAGAGAGGAATAGGGGATAGCGTTTTGGAGAGGGAAGATGGGGATAGGTGGTCTTAAGGGGTACCACTCTTACACCATCAAGTGCAAAGTCGGGGAACACAACGACCACCTGATAAATAATTGGGATCCAGCTGGTCCCCCTTAGGCCGGGTTCAACACTGGGATCGCAAAAGGCAAATCGCAATCACCTATGGAGTGTAATTGCATTTCTACCAAGCAATTGTGGCTCCATGTTACAGTGATTGCATTTTTCGGTTTCATTCCAGAGAATGAGAATGGCGTTCTAACTGCCAGCAAAATGTTGCACGCAGTGCACTTTTGCAATATACGCACATCACAGGCACTGCAAGGATTTACCGCAGTGCTTTGCTGAATACCGGCTATCAGCAAAGAGCAGAAAAACTACTTATTAAAGCACCCCAAGTGTGAACTGGCCCTTAAGAGAACTTTATTGGTGATTACAAATGGTTGCAACCTGCAGAGTAGAACTCAGGGGCATATTTAAAATGATTTAAATATATCCCCAAATTCTAATAATGGCCTCCTCCTCCCCATAGCCATACCAATCCTCACCAAAAAGGTACAAAGCATAGAAACGCAAACAAAACAAAAAGAGAAGATGCAGGCCAACAATTGTAATTCTGGAAAATACCAATTGCACTAGCAAAAACCCGGCAATGCAATTTACATGTTCATCACCGTGCTGTTGCTATTGGCAAAATGGGAACGATACAATTTTTAAATCGAAACGTGCTTAATAAAAAAGGGCCCAAATTAGTTAATCTCCATCTAAGATAGTTTATCATATTCTTTTTTCAACAGAGTCCTTTGGCTAATCCAGTTGGCTAAAACTAAATCACATTTTGGCCAATAGGATTGTAAGCCGGCCCACCATGGTAAGGTAGACTCTATTAGGGCGGGTTAGGGAATGGGAGTGAGAGAGGAATAGGGGATAGCGTTTTGGAGAGGGAAGATGGGGAAAGGTGGTCTTAAGGGGTACCACTCTTACACCATCAAGTGCAAAGTCGGGGAACACAACGACCACCTGATAAATAATTGGGATCCAGCTGGTCCCCCTTAGGCCGGGTTCAACACTGGGATCGCAAAAGGCAAATCGCAATCACCTATGGAGTGTAATTGCATTTCTACCAAGCAATTGTGGCTCCATGTTACAGTGATTGCGTTTTTCGGTCTCATTCCAGAGAATGAGAATGGCGTTCTAACTGCCAGCAAAATGTTGCACGCAGTGCACTTTTGCGATATACGCACATCACAGGCACTGCAAGGATTTACCGCAGTGCTTTGCTGAATACCGGCTATCAGCAAAGAGCAGAAAAACTACTTATTAAAGCACCCCAAGTGTGAACTGGCCCTTAAGAGAACTTTATTGGTGATTACAAATGGTTGCAACCTGCAGAGTAGAACTCAGGGGCATATTTAAAATGATTTAAATATATCCCCAAATTCTAATAATGGCCTCCTCCTCCCCATAGCCATACCAATCCTCACCAAAAAGGTACAAAGCATAGAAACGCAAACAAAACAAAAAAAGATGCAGGCCAACAATTGTAATTCTGGAAAATACCAATTGCACTAGCAAAAACCCGGCAATGCAATTTACATGTTCATCGCCGTGCTGTTGCTATTGGCAAAATGGGAACGATACAATTTTTAAATCGAAACGTGCTTAATAAAAAAGGGCCCAAATTAGTTAAACTCCATCTAAGATAGTTTATCATATTCTTTTTTCAACAGAGTCCTTTGGCTAATCCAGTTGGCTAAAACGAAATCACATTTTGGCCAATAGGATTGTAAGCCGGCCCACCATGGTAAGGTAGACTCTATTAGGGCGGGTTAGGGAATGGGAGTGAGAGAGGAATAGGGGATAGCGGTTAGGAGAGGGAAGATGGGGATAGGTGGTCTTAAGGGGTACCACTCTTACACCATCAAGTGCAAAGTCGGGGAACACAACGACCACCTGATAAATAATTGGGATCCAGCTGGTCCCACTTAGGCCGGGTTCAACACTGGGATCGCAAAAGGCAAATCGCAATCACCTATGGAGTGTAATTGCATTTCTATCAAGCAATTGTGGCTCCATGTTACAGTGATTGCGTTTTTCGGTCTCATTCCAGAGAATGAGAATGGCGTTCTAACTGCCAGCAAAATGTTGCACGCAGTGCACTTTTGCGATATACGCACATCACAGGCACTGCAAGGATTTACCGCAGTGCTTTGCTGAATACCGGCTATCAGCAAAGAGCAGAAAAACTACTTATTAAAGCACCCCAAGTGTGAACTGGCCCTTAAGAGAACTTTATTGGTGATTACAAATGGTTGCAACCTGCAGAGTAGAACTCAGGGGCATATTTAAAATGATTTAAATTTATCCCCAAATTTCTAATAATGGCCTCCTCCTCCCCATAGCCATACCAATCCTCACCAAAAAGGTACAAAGCATAGAAATGCAAACAAAACCAAAAAAGATGCAGGCCAACAATTGTAATTCTGGAAACTACCAATTGCACTAGCAAAAACCCGGCAATGCAATTTACATGTTCATCGCCGTGCTGTTGCTATCGGCAAAATGGGAACGATACAATTTTTAAATCGAAATGTGCTTAATAAAAAGGGGCCCTAATTAGTTAATCTCCATCTAAGATAGTTTATCATATTCTTTTTTTTAACAGAGTCCTTTGGCTAATCCAGTTGGCTAAAACTAAATCACATTTTGGCCAATAGGATTGTAAGCCGGCGCACCATGGTAAGGTAGACTCTATTAGGGCGGGTTAGGGAATGGGAGTGAGAGAGGAATAGGGCATAGCGTTTTGGAGAGGGAAGATGGGGAAAGGTGGTCTTAAGGGGTACCACTCTTACACCATCAAGTGCAAAGTCGGGGAACACAACAACCACCTGATAAATAATTGGGATCCAGCTGGTCGCCCTTAGGCCGGGTTCAACACTGGGATCGCAAAAGGCAAATCGCAATCACCTATGGAGTGTAATTGCATTTCTACCAAGCAATTGTGGCTCCATGTTACAGTGATTGCGTTTTTCGGTCTCATTCCAGAGAATGAGAATGGCGTTCTAACTGCCAGCAAAATGTTGCACGCAGTGCACTTTTGCGATATACGCACATCACAGGCACTGCAAGGATTTACCGCAGTGCTTTGCTGAATACCGGCTATCAGCAAAGAGCAGAAAAACTACTTATTAAAGCACCCCAAGTGTGAACTGGCCCTTAAGAGAACTTTATTGGTGATTACAAATGGTTGCAACCTGCAGAGTAGAACTCAGGGGCATATTTAAAATGATTTAAATATATCCCCAAATTCTAATAATGGCCTCCTCCTCCCCATAGCCATACCAATCCTCACCAAAAAGGTACAAAGCATAGAAACGCAAACAAAACAAAAAAAGATGCAGGCCAACAATTGTAATTCTGGAAAATACCAATTGCACTAGCAAAAACCCGGCAATGCAATTTACATGTTCATCGCCGTGCTGTTGCTATTGGCAAAATGGGAACGATACAATTTTTAAATCGAAACGTGCTTAATAAAAAAGGGCCCAAATTAGTTAAACTCCATCTAAGATAGTTTATCATATTCTTTTTTCAACAGAGTCCTTTGGCTAATCCAGTTGGCTAAAACGAAATCACATTTTGGCCAATAGGATTGTAAGCCGGCCCACCATGGTAAGGTAGACTCTATTAGGGCGGGTTAGGGAATGGGAGTGAGAGAGGAATAGGGGATAGCGTTTTGGAGAGGGAAGATGGGGATAGGTGGTCTTAAGGGGTACCACTCTTACACCATCAAGTGCAAAGTCGGGGAACACAACGACCACCTGATAAATAATTGGGATCCAGCTGGTCCCCCTTAGGCCGGGTTCAACACTGGGATCGCAAAAGGCAAATCGCAATCACCTATGGAGTGTAATTGCATTTCTATCAAGCAATTGTGGCTCCATGTTACAGTGATTGCGTTTTTCGGTCTCATTCCAGAGAATGAGAATGGCGTTCTAACTGCCAGCAAAATGTTGCACGCAGTGCACTTTTGCGATATACGCACATCACAGGCACTGCAAGGATTTACCGCAGTGCTTTGCTGAATACCGGCTATCAGCAAAGAGCAGAAAAACTACTTATTAAAGCACCCCAAGTGTGAACTGGCCCTTAAGAGAACTTTATTGGTGATTACAAATGGTTGCAACCTGCAGAGTAGAACTCAGGGGCATATTTAAAATGATTTAAATTTATCCCCAAATTTCTAATAATGGCCTCCTCCTCCCCATAGCCATACCAATCCTCACCAAAAAGGTACAAAGCATAGAAACGCAAACAAAACAAAAAAAGATGCAGGCCAACAATTGTAATTCTGGAAACTACCAATTGCACTAGCAAAAACCCGGCAATGCAATTTACATGTTCATCGCCGTGCTGTTGCTATCGGCAAAATGGGAACGATACAATTTTTAAATCGAAATGTGCTTAATAAAAAGGGGCCCTAATTAGTTAATCTCCATCTAAGATAGTTTATCATATTCTTTTTTTAACAGAGTCCTTTGGCTAATCCAGTTGGCTAAAACTAAATCACATTTTGGCCAATAGGATTGTAAGCCGGCGCACCATGGTAAGGTAGACTCTATTAGGGCGGGTTAGGGAATGGGAGTGAGAGAGGAATAGGGGATAGCGTTTTGGAGAGGGAAGATGGGGATAGGTGGTCTTAAGGGGTACCACTCTTACACCTTCAAGTGCAAAGTCGGAACACAACAACCACCTGATAAATAATTGCGATCCAGCTGGTCCCCCTTAGGCCGGGTTCAACACTGGGATCGCAAAAGGCAAATCGCAATCACCTATGGAGTGTAATTGCATTTCTACCAAGCAATTGTGGCTCCATGTTACAGTGATTGCGTTTTTCGGTCTCATTCCAGAGAATGAGAATGGCGTTCTAACTGCCAGCAAAATGTTGCACGCAGTGCACTTTTGCGATATACGCACATCACAGGCACTGCAAGGATTTACCGCAGTGCTTTGCTGAATACCGGCTATCAGCAAAGAGCAGAAAAACTACTTATTAAAGCACCCCAAGTGTGAACTGGCCCTTAAGAGAACTTTATTGGTGATTACAAATGGTTGCAACCTGCAGAGTAGAACTCAGGGGCATATTTAAAATGATTTAAATATATCCCCAAATTCTAATAATGGCCTCCTCCTCCCCATAGCCATACCAATCCTCACCAAAAAGGTACAAAGCATAGAAACGCAAACAAAACAAAAAAAGATGCAGGCCAACAATTGTAATTCTGGAAAATACCAATTGCACTAGCAAAAACCCGGCAATGCAATTTACATGTTCATCGCCGTGCTGTTGCTATTGGCAAAATGGGAACGATACAATTTTTAAATCGAAACGTGCTTAATAAAAAAGGGCCCAAATTAGTTAAACTCCATCTAAGATAGTTTATCATATTCTTTTTTCAACAGAGTCCTTTGGCTAATCCAGTTGGCTAAAACGAAATCACATTTTGGCCAATAGGATTGTAAGCCGGCCCACCATGGTAAGGTAGACTCTATTAGGGCGGGTTAGGGAATGGGAGTGAGAGAGGAATAGGGGATAGCGTTTTGGAGAGGGAAGATGGGGATAGGTGGTCTTAAGGGGTACCACTCTTACACCATCAAGTGCAAAGTCGGGGAACACAACGACCACCTGATAAATAATTGGGATCCAGCTGGTCCCCCTTAGGCCGGGTTCAACACTGGGATCGCAAAAGGCAAATCGCAATCACCTATGGAGTGTAATTGCATTTCTATCAAGCAATTGTGGCTCCATGTTACAGTGATTGCGTTTTTCGGTCTCATTCCAGAGAATGAGAATGGCGTTCTAACTGCCAGCAAAATGTTGCACGCAGTGCACTTTTGCGATATACGCACATCACAGGCACTGCAAGGATTTACCGCAGTGCTTTGCTGAATACCGGCTATCAGCAAAGAGCAGAAAAACTACTTATTAAAGCACCCCAAGTGTGAACTGGCCCTTAAGAGAACTTTATTGGTGATTACAAATGGTTGCAACCTGCAGAGTAGAACTCAGGGGCATATTTAAAATGATTTAAATTTATCCCCAAATTTCTAATAATGGCCTCCTCCTCCCCATAGCCATACCAATCCTCACCAAAAAGGTACAAAGCATAGAAACGCAAACAAAACAAAAAAAGATGCAGGCCAACAATTGTAATTCTGGAAACTACCAATTGCACTAGCAAAAACCCGGCAATGCAATTTACATGTTCATCGCCGTGCTGTTGCTATCGGCAAAATGGGAACGATACAATTTTTAAATCGAAATGTGCTTAATAAAAAGGGGCCCTAATTAGTTAATCTCCATCTAAGATAGTTTATCATATTCTTTTTTTAACAGAGTCCTTTGGCTAATCCAGTTGGCTAAAACTAAATCACATTTTGGCCAATAGGATTGTAAGCCGGCGCACCATGGTAAGGTAGACTCTATTAGGGCGGGTTAGGGAATGGGAGTGAGAGAGGAATAGGGGATAGCGTTTTGGAGAGGGAAGATGGGGATAGGTGGTCTTAAGGGGTACCACTCTTACACCTTCAAGTGCAAAGTCGGAACACAACAACCACCTGATAAATAATTGCGATCCAGCTGGTCCCCCTTAGGCCGGGTTCAACACTGGGATCGCAAAAGGCAAATCGCAATCACCTATGGAGTGTAATTGCATTTCTACCAAGCAATTGTGGCTCCATGTTACAGTGATTGCGTTTTTCGGTCTCATTCCAGAGAATGAGAATGGCGTTCTAACTGCCAGCAAAATGTTGCACGCAGTGCACTTTTGCGATATACGCACATCACAGGCACTGCAAGGATTTACCGCAGTGCTTTGCTGAATACCGGCTATCAGCAAAGAGCAGAAAAACTACTTATTAAAGCACCCCAAGTGTGAACTGGCCCTTAAGAGAACTTTATTGGTGATTACAAATTGTTGCAACCTGCAGAGTAGAACTCAGGGGCATATTTAAAATGATTTAAATATACCCCCAAATTCTAATAATGGCCTCCTCCTCCCCATAGCCATACCAATCCTCACCAAAAAAGTACAAAGCATAGAAACGCAAACAAAACAAAAAAAGATGCAGGCCAACAATTGTAATTCTAGAAAATACCAATTGCACTAGCAAAAACCCGGCAATGCAATTTACATGTTCATCGCCGTGCTGTTGCTATTGGCAAAATGGGAATGATACAATTTTTAAATCGAAACGTGCTTAATAAAAAAGGGCCCTAATTGGTTAATCTAATTGGTTATATTCTTTTTTTTTAACAGAGTCCTTTGGCTAATCCAGTTGGCTAAAACTATATCACATTTTGGCCAATAGGATTGTAAGCCGGCCCGCCATGGTAAGGTAGACTCTATTAGGGCGGGTTAGGGAATGGGAGTGAGAGAGGAATAGGGGAAAGCGTTTTGGAGAGGGAAGATGGGGATAGGTGGTCTTAAGGGGTACCACTCTTACACCATCAAGTGCAAAGTCGGGGAACACAACGACCACCTGATAAATAATTGGGATCCAGCTGGTCCCCCTTAGGCCGGGTTCAACACTGGGATCGCAAAAGGCAAATCGCAATCACCTATGGAGTGTAATTGCATTTCTATCAAGCAATTGTGGCTCCATGTTACAGTGATTGCGTTTTTCGGTCTCATTCCAGAGAATGAGAATGGCGTTCTAACTGCCAGCAAAATGTTGCACGCAGTGCACTTTTGCGATATACGCACATCACAGGCACTGCAAGGATTTACCGCAGTGCTTTGCTGAATACCGGCTATCAGCAAAGAGCAGAAAAACTACTTATTAAAGCACCCCAAGTGTGAACTGGCCCTTAAGAGAACTTTATTGGTGATTACAAATGGTTGCAACCTGCAGAGTAGAACTCAGGGGCATATTTAACCACTTGACCCCCCAGTGCTAAATTTCTCCGTCCCTCTGCGCACTGCTTCACCCCCAGGGACGGAGAAAGGCGCACTTATTTGTTTACTGGCTGGGAGTGGGCGGGGACCTCGCGCGCACACTCCAGCCAGCCAGCACAGCAGGTGACTAATTGGATGTTAGGAACAAGCGTTCCTAAATCCAATTAGACGCGCCGATTGCGGACACAATGGAGGCTGCTTCAAACAGAAGCAGTCTCCATTGATAACACATTAATGTAAACAAACGTGTAGCGCGCGATCGCGCGCCCCCGCGACCCGCGCGCGCGCGCACACACCCCCGCTCTGCAGTGCAATGATTGGTTATGGGGACCCCAGTCCCCAATAACCAATCATATCACAGTAAAAAATGAATGGAAGCAGCGCTGCAATGTACAAATTGCGCTGGTGCTTCAGGGGTAAAACCCCTCCGTTGTGAAGTGGTTAAAATGATTTAAATTTATCCCCAAATTTCTAATAATGGCCTCCTCCTCCCCATAGCCATACCAATCCTCACCAAAAAGGTACAAAGCATAGAAACGCAAACAAAACAAAAAAAGATGCAGGCCAACAATTGTAATTCTGGAAACTACCAATTGCACTAGCAAAAACCCGGCAATGCAATTTACATGTTCATCGCCGTGCTGTTGCTATCGGCAAAATGGGAACGATACAATTTTTAAATTGAAATGTGCTTAATAAAAAGGGGCCCTAATTAGTTAATCTCCATCTAAGATAGTTTATCATATTCTTTTTTTAACAGAGTCCTTTGGCTAATCCAGTTGGCTAAAACTAAATCACATTTTGGCCAATAGGATTGTAAGCCGGCGCACCATGGTAAGGTAGACTCTATTAGGGCGGGTTAGGGAATGGGAGTGAGAGAGGAATAGGGGATAGCGTTTTGGAGAGGGAAGATGGGGATAGGTGGTCTTAAGGGGTACCACTCTTACACCTTCAAGTGCAAAGTCGGAACACAACAACCACCTGATAAATAATTGCGATCCAGCTGGTCCCCCTTAGGCCGGGTTCAACACTGGGATCGCAAAAGGCAAATCGCAATCACCTATGGAGTGTAATTGCATTTCTACCAAGCAATTGTGGCTCCATGTTACAGTGATTGCGTTTTTCGGTCTCATTCCAGAGAATGAGAATGGCGTTCTAACTGCCAGCAAAATGTTGCACGCAGTGCACTTTTGCGATATACGCACATCACAGGCACTGCAAGGATTTACCGCAGTGCTTTGCTGAATACCGGCTATCAGCAAAGAGCAGAAAAACTACTTATTAAAGCACCCCAAGTGTGAACTGGCCCTTAAGAGAACTTTATTGGTGATTACAAATTGTTGCAACCTGCAGAGTAGAACTCAGGGGCATATTTAAAATGATTTAAATATACCCCCAAATTCTAATAATGGCCTCCTCCTCCCCATAGCCATACCAATCCTCACCAAAAAGGTACAAAGCATAGAAACGCAAACAAAACAAAAAAAGATGCAGGCCAACAATTGTAATTCTGGAAACTACCAATTGTACTAGCAAAAACCCGGCAATGCAATTTACATGTTCATCGCCGTGCTGTTGCTATTGGCAAAATGGGAATGATACAATTTTTAAATCGAAACGTGCTTAATAAAAAAGGGCCCTTATTGGTTAATCTCCATCTAAGATCGTTTATTATATTCTTTTTTTAACAGAGTCCTTTGGCTAATCCAGTTGGCTAAAACTAAATCACATTTTGGCCAATAGGATTGTAAGCCGGCCCACCATGGTAAGGTAGACTCTATTAGGGCGGGTTAGGGAATGGGAGTGAGAGAGGAATAGGGGATAGCGTTTTGGAGAGGGAAGATGGGGATAGGTGGTCTTAAGGGGTACCACTCTTACACCATCAAGTGCAAAGTCGGGGAACACAACGACCACCTGATAAATAATTGGGATCCAGCTGGTCCCCCTTAGGCCGGGTTCAACACTGGGATCGCAAAAGAAAAATCGCAATCACCTATGGAGTGTAATTGCATTTCTACCAAGCAATTGTGGCTCCATGTTACAGTGATTGCGTTTTTCGGTCTCATTCCAGAGAATGAGAATGGCGTTCTAACTGCCAGCAAAATGTTGCACGCAGTGCACTTTTGCGATATACGCACATCACAGGCACTGCAAGGATTTACCGCAGTGCTTTGCTGAATACCGGCCATTAGCAAAGAGCAGAAAAACTACTTATTAACCACTTGAGGACCACAGTCTTTCTACCCCTTAAGGACCGGCCACTTTTTTTCCATTCAGACCACTGCAGCTTTCACGGTTTATTGCTCGCTCATACAACCTACCACCTAAATGAATTTTGGCTCCTTTTCTTGTCACTAATAAAGCTTTCTTTTGGTGCTATTTGATTGCTCCTGCGATTTTTACTTTTTATTATATTCATCAAAAAAGACATGAATTTTGGCAAAAAAATGATTTTTTTAACTTTCTGTGCTGACAATTTTCAAATAAAGTAAAATTTCTGTATACATGCAGCGCGAAAAATGTGGACAAACATGTTTTTGATAAAAAAAAAACCATTCAGTGTATATTTATTGGTTTGGGTAAAAGTTATAGCGTTTACAAACTATGGTGCAAAAAGTGAATTTTGCCATTTTCAAGCATCTATGACTTTTCTGACCCCCTGTCATGTTTCATGAGGGGCTAGAATTCCAGGATAGTATAAATACCCCCCAAATGACCCCATTTTGGAAAGAAGACATCCCAAAGTATTCACTGAGAGGCATAGTGAGTTCATAGAAGATATTATTTTTTGTCACAAGTAAGCGGAAAATGACACTTTGTGACAAAAAAAAAGAAAAAAAAAAGAATCCATTTCTTCTAACTTGCGACAAAAAAAAATGAAATCTGCCACGGACTCACCATGCCCCTCTCTGAATACCTTGAAGTGTCTACTTTCCAAAATGGGGTCATTTGTGGGGTGTGTTTACTGTCCTCGCATTTTGGGGGGTGCTAATTTGTAAGCACCCCTGTAAAGCCTAAAGGTGCTCATTGGACTTTGGGCCCCTTAGCGCAGTTAGGCTGCAAAAAAGTGCCACACATGTGGTATTGCCGTACTCAAGAGAAGTAGTAGAATGTGTTTTGGGGTGTATTTTTACACATACCCATGCTGGGTGGGAGAAATATCTCTGTAAATGACAATTTTTTCATTTGTTTTACACACAATTGTCCATTTACAGAGTTATTTCTCCCACCCAGCATGGGTATGTGTAAAAATACACCCCAAAACACATTGTACTACTTCTCCCGAGTACGGCGATACCACATGTGTGGCACTTTTTTGCACCCTAACTGCGCTAAAGGGCCCAAAGTCCAATGAGTACCTTTAGGATTTCACAAGTCATTTTGCGGAATTTGATTTCCAGACTACTCCTCACGGTTTAGGGCCCCTAAAATGCCAGGGCAGTATAGGAACCCCACAAATGACCCCATTTTAGAAAGAAGACACCCCAAGGTATTCCGTTAGGAGTATGGTGAGTTCATAGAAGATTTTATTTTTTGTCAAAAGTTAGCGGAAAATTGATTTTTATTGTTTTTTCACAAAGTGTCATTTTCCACTAACTTGTGACAAAAAATAAAATCTTCTATGAACTCACCATACTCCTAACGGAATACCTTGAGGTGTCTTCTTTCTAAAATGGGGTCATTTGTGGGGTTCCTATACTGCCCTGGCATTTTAGGGGCCCTAAACCGTGAGGAGTAGTCTGGAAATCAAATTCCGCAAAATGACCTGTGAAATCCTAAAGGTACTCATTGGACTTTGGGCCCTTTAGCGCAGTTAGGGTGCAAAAAAGTGCCACACATGTGGTATCGCCGTACTCGGGAGAAGTAGTACAATGTGTTTTGGGGTGTATTTTTACACATACCCATGCTGGGTGGGAGAAATAACTCTGTAAATGGACAATTGTGTGTAAAAAAAATCAAAAGATTGTCATTTACAGAGGTATTTCTCCCACCCAGCATGGGTATGTGTAAAAATACACCCCAAAACACATTGTACTACTTCTCCCGAGTATGGCAATACCACATGTGTGGCACTTTTTTGCACCCTAACTGCGCTAAAGGGCCCAAAGTCCAATGAGTACCTTTAGGATTTCACAGGTCATTTTGCGAAATTTGATTTCCAGACTACTCCTCACGGTTTAGGGCCCCTAAAATGCCAGTTCAGTATAGGAACCCCACAAATGACCCCATTTTAGAAAGAAGACACCCCAAGGTATTCCGTTAGGAGTATGGTGAGTTCATAGAGGATTTTATTTTTTGTCACAAGTTAGTGGAAAATGACACTTTGTGAAAAAAACAATAAAAATCAATTTTCCGCTAACTTTTGACAAAAAATAAAATCTTCTATGAACTCACCATACTCCTAACGGAATACCTTTGGGTGTCTTCTTTCTAGAATGGGGTCATTTGTGAGGTTACTATACTGCCCTGGCATTTTAGGGGCCCTAAACCGTGAGGAGTAGTCTTGAAACCAAATGTCGCAAAATGACCTGTGAAATCCTAAAGGTACTCATTGGACTTTGGGCCCCTTAGCGTACTTAGGGTGTAAAAAAGTGCCACACATGTGGTACCGCCGTACTCAGGAGAAGTAGTATAATGTGTTTTGGGGTGTATTTTTACACATACCCATGCTAAGTGGGAGAAATATCTCTGTAAATGACAATTGTTTGATTTGTTTTACACACAATTGACCATTTACATAGAAATTTCTCCCACCCAGCATGGGTATGTGTAAAAATACACCCCAAAACACATTATACTACTTTTCCTGAGTACGGCGATACCACATGTGTGACACTTTTTTGCAGCCTAGGTGCGCTAAGGGGCCCAACGTCCTATTCACGGGTCATTTTGAGGCATTTGTTTTCTAGACTACTCCTCGCGGTTTAGGGCCCCTAAAATGCCAGGGCAGTATAGGAACCCCACAAGTGACCCCATTTTAGAAAGAAGACACCCCAAGGTATTCCGTTAGGTGTATGGCGAGTTCATAGAAGATTTTATTTTTTGTCACAAGTTAGTGAAAAATGACACTTTGTGAAAAAAACCCAATAAAAATCAATTTCCACTAACTTTTGACAAAAAATAAAATCTTCTATGAACTCGTCATACACCTAACAGAATACCTTGGGGTGTCTTTTTTTCTAAAATGGGGTCACTTGTGGGGTTCCTATACCGCCCTGGCATTTTACGGGCCCAAAACCGTGAGTAGTCTGGAAACCAAATGTCTCAAAATGACTGTTCAGGGGTATAAGCATCTGCAAATTTTGATGACAGGTGGTCTATGAGGGGGCGAATTTTGTGGAACCGGTCATAAGCAGGGTGGCCTTTTAGATGACAGGTTGTATTGGGCCTGATCTGATGGATAGGAGTGCTAGGGGGGTGACAGGAGGTGATTGATGGGTGTCTCAGGGGGTGGTTAGAGGGGAAAATAGATGCAATCAATGCACTGGGGAGGTGATCGGAAGGGGGTCTGAGGGGGATCTGAGGGTTTGGCCGAGTGATCAGGAGCCCACACGGGGCAAATTAGGGCCTGATCTGATGGGTAGGTGTGCTAGGGGGTGACAGGAGGTGATTGATGGGTGTCTCAAGGTGTGATTAGAGGGGGGAATAGATGCAAGCAATGCACTGGCGAGGTGATCAGGGCTGGGGTCTGAGGGCATTCTGAGGGTGTGGGCGGGTGATTGAGTGCCCTAGGGGCAGATAGGGGTCTAATCTGATAGGCAGCAGTGACAGGGGGTGATTGATGGGTAATTAGTGGGTGTTTAGGGTAGAGAACAGATGTGAACACTGCACTTGGGAGGTGATCGGACGTCGGATCTGCGGGCGATCTATTGGTGTGGGTGGGTGATCAGATTGCCCGCAAGGGGCAGGTTAGGGGCTGATTGATGGGTGGCAGTGACAGCGGGTGATTGATGGGTGGCAGTGACAGGGGGTGATTGATGGGTGATTGATAGGTGATTGACAGGTGATCAGTGGGTTATTACAGGGAAGGACAGATGTAAATAATGCCCTGGCGAATTGATAAGGGGGGGTCTGAGGGCAATCTGAGCATGTAGGCGGGTGATTGGGTGCCCGCAAGGGGCAGATTAGGGTCTGATCTGATGGGTAACAGTGACAGGTGGTGATAGGGGGTGATTGATGGGTAATTAGTGGGTGTTTAGAGGAGAGAATAGATGGAAACACTGCGCTTGGGTGGTGATCTGATGTCGGATCTGCGGGCGATCTATTGGTGTGGGTGGGTGATCAGTTTGCCCGCAAGGGGCAGGTTAGGGGCTGATTGATGGGTGGCAGTGACAGGGGTGATTGATGGGTGGCAGTGACAGGGGGTGATTGATGGGTGATTGACAGGTGATTGACAGGTGATCAGTGGGTTATTACAGGGAAGGACAGATGTAAATAATGCCCTGGCAAATTGATAAGGGGGGGTCTGAGGGCAATCTGAGCGTGTAGGCGGGTGATTGGGTGCCCGCAAGGGGCAGATTAGGGTCTGATCTGATGGGTAACAGTGACAGGTGGTGATAGGGGGTGATTGATGGGTAATTAGTGAGTGTTTAGAGGAGAGAATAGATGGAAACACTGCGCTTGGGTGGTGATCTGATGTTGGATCTGCGGGCGATCTATTGGTGTGGGTGGGTGATCAGTTTGCCCGCAAGGGGCAGGTTAGGGGCTGATTGTTGGGCGGCAGTGACAGGGGGTGATTGATGGGTGATAGGTGATTGGCAGGTGATTGACAGGTGATCAGTGGGTTATTACAGGGAAGGACAGATGTAATTAATGCACTGGTGAATTGATAAGGGGGGGGGGGGGTCTGAGGGCAATCTGAGCGTGTGGGCGGGTGATTGGGTGCCCGCAAGGGGCAGCTTAGGGTCTGATCTGATAGGTAACAGTGACAGGTGGTGATAGGGGGTGATTGATGGGTGATTGATGGGTAATTAGTGGGTGTTTAGAGAAGATAACAGATGTAAACAATACATTTGGGAGGTAATCTGACAGCGGGTTTGCGGGCGATCTAATGGTGTGGGTGGGTGATCAGATTGCCCGCAAGGGGCAGGTTAGGGGCTGATTGATGGGTGGCAGTGACAGGGGGTGACAGGGGGTGATTGATGGGTGATAGGTGATTGGCAGGTGATTGACAGGTGATCAGTGGGTTATTACAGGGAAGAACAGATGTAATTAATGCACTGGCGAATTGATAAGGGGGGGTCAGAGGGCAATCTGAGCGTGTTGGCGGGTGATTGGGTGCCCGCAAGGGGCAGATTAGGGTCTGATCTGATAGGTAAAAGTGACAGGTGGTGATAGGGGGTGATTGATGGGTGATTGATGGGTAATTAGTGGGTGTTTAGAGGAGAGAATAGATGTAAACAATGGATTTGGGAGGTGATCTGATGTCGGATCTGCGGGCGATCTATTGGTGTGGGTGGGTGATCAGATTGCCCGCAAGGGGCAGGTTAGGGGCTGATTGTTGGGTGGCAGTGACAGGGGGTGATTGATGGGTGATTGATGGGTGATTGATGGGTGATTGACGGGTGATTGACAGGTTATCAGGGAAGATAGATGCATACAGTACACAGGGGGGGGGGTCTGGGGGGGGGTCTGGGGAGAATCTGAGGGGTGGGGGGGTGATCAGGAGGGGGCAGGGGGCAGGGGGGGGGGGTAAAAAAAAATAGCGTTGACAGATAGTGACAGGGAGTGATTGATGGGTTATTAGGGGGGTGATTGGGTGCAAACAGGGGTCTGGGGGGTGGGCAGGGGGGGTTCTGAGGGGTGCTGTGGGCGATCAGTGGGCGGGGGGGGGCAGATCAGTGTGTTTGGGTGCAGACTAGGGTGGCTGCAGCCTGCCCTGGTGGTCCCTCGGACACTGGGACCACCAGGGCAGGAGGCAGCCTGTATAATACACTTTGTATACATTACAAAGTGTATTATACACTTTGTAGCGGCGATCGCGGGGTTAACATCCCGCCGGCGCTTCCGTATGGCCGGCGGGATGTTACGGCGGGTGGGCGGAGCCAGTTGCCGGGGGAAGCGCGCGTCATCAATGACGCGATCGCTCCCCCGGCATGCCTAAAGGACGCGCCGCCTGAAGGCGTATTGCGGTCCTTTAGGCGTCCACTTTGCCGCCGCCCATGGGCTGTGGGCGGTCGGCAAGTGGTTAAAGCACCCCAAGTGTGAACTGGCCCTTAAGAGAAGAGAACTTTATTGGTGATTACAAATGGTTGCAATCTGCAGAGTAGAACTCAGGGGCATATTTAAAATGATTTAAATATATCCCCAAATTCTAATAATGGCCTCCTCCTCCCCATAGCCATACCAATCCTCACCAAAAAGGTACAAAGCATAGAAACGCAAACAAAACAAAAAAAGATGCAGGCCAACAATTGTAATTCTGGAAACTACTAATTGCACTAGCAAAAACCCGGCAATGCAATTTACATGTTCATCGCCGTGCTGTTGCTATCGGCAAAATGGGAACGATACAATTTTTAAATCGAAACGTGCTTAATAAAAAAGGCCCCTAATTAGTTAATCTCCATCTAAGATAGTTTATCATATTCTTTTTTTAACAGAGTCCTTTGGCTAATCCAGTTGGCTAAAACTAAATCACATTTTGGCCAATAGGATTGTAAGCCGGCGCACCATGGTAAGGTAGACTCTATTAGGGCGGGTTAGGGAATGGGAGTGAGAGAGGAATAGGGGATAGCGTTTTGGAGAGGGAAGATGGGGATAGGTGGTCTTAAGGGGTACCACTCTTACACCATCAAGTGCAAAGTCGGAACACAACAACCACCTGATAAATAATTGCGATCCAGCTGGTCCCCCTTAGGCCGGGTTCAATACTGGGATCGCAAAAGGCAAATCGCAATCACCTATGGAGTGTAATTGCATTTCTACCAAGCAATTGTGGCTCCATGTTACAGTGATTGCGTTTTTCGGTCTCATTCCAGAGAATGAGAATGGCGTTCTAACTGCCAGCAAAATGTTGCACGCAGTGCACTTTTGCGATATACGCACATCACAGGCACTGCAAGGATTTACCGCAGTGCTTTGCTGAATACCGGCTATCAGCAAAGAGCAGAAAAACTACTTATTAAAGCACCCCAAGTGTGAACTGGCCCTTAAGAGAACTTTATTGGTGATTACAAATTGTTGCAACCTTCAGAGTAGAACTCAGGGGCATATTTAAAATGATTTAAATATACCCCCAAATTCTAATAATGGCCTCCTCCTCCCCATAGCCATACCAATCCTCACCAAAAAGGTACAAAGCATAGAAACGCAAACAAAACAAAAAAAGATGCAGGCCAACAATTGTAATTCTGGAAAATACCAATTGCACTAGCAAAAACCCGTCAATGCAATTTACATGTTCATCGCCGTGCTGTTGCTATTGGCAAAATGGGAACGATACAATTTTTAAATCGAAACGTGCTTAATAAAAAAGGGCCTAAATTAGTTAATCTCCATCTAAGATAGTTTATCATATTCTTTTTTCAACAGAGTCCTTTGGCTAATCCAGTTGGCTAAAACTAAATCACATTTTGGCCAATAGGATTGTAAGCCGGCCCACCATGGTAAGGTAGACTCTATTAGGGTGGGTTAGGGAATGGGAGTGAGAGAGGAATAGGGGATAGCGTTTTGGAGAGGGAAGATGGGGAAAGGTGGTCTTAAGGGGTACCACTCTTACACCATCAAGTGCAAAGTCGGGGAACACAACGACCACCTGATAAATAATTGCGATCCAGCTGGTCCCCCTTAGGCCGGGTTCAACACTGGGATCGCAAAAGGCAAATCGCAATCACCTATGGAGTGTAATTGCATTTCTACCAAGCAATTGTGGCTCCATGTTACAGTGATTGCGTTTTTCGGTCTCATTCCAGAGAATGAGAATGGCGTTCTAACTGCCAGCAAAATGTTGCACGCAGTGCACTTTTGCGATATACGCACATCACAGGCACTGCAAGGATTTACCGCAGTGCTTTGCTGAATACCGGCTATCAGCAAAGAGCAGAAAAACTACTTATTAAAGCACCCCAAGTGTGAACTGGCCCTTAAGAGAACTTTATTGGTGATTACAAATTGTTGCAACCTTCAGAGTAGAACTCAGGGGCATATTTAAAATGATTTAAATATACCCCCAAATTCTAATAATGGCCTCCTCCTCCCCATAGCCATACCAATCCTCACCAAAAAGGTACAAAGCATAGAAACGCAAACAAAACAAAAAAAGATGCAGGCCAACAATTGTAATTCTGGAAAATACCAATTGCACTAGCAAAAACCCGTCAATGCAATTTACATGTTCATCGCCGTGCTGTTGCTATTGGCAAAATGGGAACGATACAATTTTTAAATCGAAACGTGCTTAATAAAAAAGGGCCCAAATTAGTTAATCTCCATCTAAGATAGTTTATCATATTTTTTTTTCAACAGAGTCCTTTGGCTAATCCAGTTGGCTAAAACTAAATCACATTTTGGCCAATAGGATTGTAAGCCGGCCCACCATGGTAAGGTAGACTCTATTAGGGTGGGTTAGGGAATGGGAGTGAGAGAGGAATAGGGGATAGCGTTTTGGAGAGGGAAGATGGGGAAAGGAGGTCTTAAGGGGTACCACTCTTACACCATCAAGTGCAAAGTCGGGGAACACAACGACCACCTGATAAATAATTGGGATCCAGCTGGTCCCCCTTAGGCCGGGTTCAACACTGGGATCGCAAAAGGCAAATCGCAATCACCTATGGAGTGTAATTGCATTTCTACCAAGCAATTGTGGCTCCATGTTACAGTGATTGCGTTTTTCGGTCTCATTCCAGAGAATGAGAATGGCGTTCTAACTGCCAGCAAAATGTTGCACGCAGTGCACTTTTGCGATATACGCACATCACAGGCACTGCAAGGATTTACCGCAGTGCTTTGCTGAATACCGGCTATTAGCAAAGAGCAGAAAAACTACTTATTAAAGCACCCCAAGTGTGAACTGGCCCTTAAGAGAACTTTATTGGTGATTACAAATGGTTGCAACCTGCAGAGTAGAATTCAGGGGCATATTTAAAATGATTTAAATATATCCCCAAATTCTAATAATGGCCTCCTCCTCCCCATAGCCATACCAATCCTCACCAAAAAGGTACAAAGCATAGAAACGCAAACAAAACAAAAAAAGATGCAGGCCAACAATTGTAATTCTGGAAACTACCAATTGCACTAGCAAAAACCCGGCAATGCAATTTACATGTTCATCGCCGTGCTGTTGCTATCGGCAAAATGGGAACGATACAATTTTTAAATCGAAACGTGCTTAATAAAAAAGGCCCCTAATTAGTTAATCTCCATCTAAGATAGTTTATCATATTCTTTTTTTAACAGAGTCCTTTGGCTAATCCAGTTGGCTAAAACTAAATCACATTTTGGCCAATAGGATTGTAAGCCGGCGCACCATGGTAAGGTAGACTCTATTAGGGCGGGTTAGGGAATGGGAGTGAGAGAGGAATAGGGGATAGCGTTTTGGAGAGGGAAGATGGGGATAGGTGGTCTTAAGGGGTACCACTCTTACACCATCAAGTGCAAAGTCGGAACACAACAACCACCTGATAAATAATTGGGATCCAGCTGGTCCCCCTTAGGCCGGGTTCAACACTGGGATCGCAAAAGGCAAATCGCAATCACCTATGGAGTGTAATTGCATTTCTACCAAGCAATTGTGGCTCCATGTTACAGTGATTGCGTTTTTCGGTCTCATTCCAGAGAATGAGAATGGCGTTCTAACTGCCAGCAAAATGTTGCACGCAGTGCACTTTTGCGATATACGCACATCACAGGCACTGCAAGGATTTACCGCAGTGCTTTGCTGAATACCGGCTATCAGCAAAGAGCAGAAAAACTACTTATTAAAGCACCCCAAGTGTGAACTGGCCCTTAAGAGAACTTTATTGGTGATTACAAATGGTTGCAACCTGCAGAGTAGAATTCAGGGGCATATTTAAAATGATTTAAATATATCCCCAAATTCTAATAATGGCCTCCTCCTCCCCATAGCCATACCAATCCTCACCAAAAAGGTACAAAGCATAGAAACGCAAACAAAACAAAAAAAGATGCAGGCCAACAATTGTAATTCTGGAAACTACCAATTGCACTAGCAAAAACCCGGCAATGCAATTTACATGTTCATCGCCGTGCTGTTGCTATCGGCAAAATGGGAACGATACAATTTTTAAATCGAAACGTGCTTAATAAAAAAGGCCCCTAATTAGTTAATCTCCATCTAAGATAGTTTATCATATTCTTTTTTTAACAGAGTCCTTTGGCTAATCCAGTTGGCTAAAACTAAATCACATTTTGGCCAATAGGATTGTAAGCCGGCGCACCATGGTAAGGTAGACTCTATTAGGGCGGGTTAGGGAATGGGAGTGAGAGAGGAATAGGGGATAGCGTTTTGGAGAGGGAAGATGGGGATAGGTGGTCTTAAGGGGTACCACTCTTACACCATCAAGTGCAAAGTCGGAACACAACAACCACCTGATAAATAATTGCGATCCAGCTGGTCCCCCTTAGGCCGGGTTCAACACTGGGATCGCAAAAGGCAAATCGCAATCACCTATGGAGTGTAATTGCATTTCTACCAAGCAATTGTGGCTCCATGTTACAGTGATTGCGTTTTTCGGTCTCATTCCAGAGAATGAGAATGGCGTTCTAACTGCCAGCAAAATGTTGCACGCAGTGCACTTTTGCGATATACGCACATCACAGGCACTGCAAGGATTTACCGCAGTGCTTTGCTGAATACCGGCTATCAGCAAAGAGCAGAAAAACTACTTATTAAAGCACCCCAAGTGTGAACTGGCCCTTAAGAGAACTTTATTGGTGATTACAAATTGTTGCAACCTTCAGAGTAGAACTCAGGGGCATATTTAAAATGATTTAAATATACCCCCAAATTCTAATAATGGCCTCCTCCTCCCCATAGCCATACCAATCCTCACCAAAAAGGTACAAAGCATAGAAACGCAAACAAAACAAAAAAAGATGCAGGCCAACAATTGTAATTCTGGAAAATACCAATTGCACTAGCAAAAACCCGTCAATGCAATTTACATGTTCATCGCCGTGCTGTTGCTATTGGCAAAATGGGAACGATACAATTTTTAAATCGAAACGTGCTTAATAAAAAAGGGCCTAAATTAGTTAATCTCCATCTAAGATAGTTTATCATATTCTTTTTTCAACAGAGTCCTTTGGCTAATCCAGTTGGCTAAAACTAAATCACATTTTGGCCAATAGGATTGTAAGCCGGCCCACCATGGTAAGGTAGACTCTATTAGGGTGGGTTAGGGAATGGGAGTGAGAGAGGAATAGGGGATAGCGTTTTGGAGAGGGAAGATGGGGAAAGGTGGTCTTAAGGGGTACCACTCTTACACCATCAAGTGCAAAGTCGGGGAACACAACGACCACCTGATAAATAATTGCGATCCAGCTGGTCCCCCTTAGGCCGGGTTCAACACTGGGATCGCAAAAGGCAAATCGCAATCACCTATGGAGTGTAATTGCATTTCTACCAAGCAATTGTGGCTCCATGTTACAGTGATTGCGTTTTTCGGTCTCATTCCAGAGAATGAGAATGGCATTCTAACTGCCAGCAAAATGTTGCACGCAGTGCACTTTTGCGATATACGCACATCACAGGCACTGCAAGGATTTACCGCAGTGCTTTGCTGAATACCGGCTATCAGCAAAGAGCAGAAAAACTACTTATTAAAGCACCCCAAGTGTGAACTGGCCCTTAAGAGAACTTTATTGGTGATTACAAATTGTTGCAACCTTCAGAGTAGAACTCAGGGGCATATTTAAAATGATTTAAATATACCCCCAAATTCTAATAATGGCCTCCTCCTCCCCATAGCCATACCAATCCTCACCAAAAAGGTACAAAGCATAGAAACGCAAACAAAACAAAAAAAGATGCAGGCCAACAATTGTAATTCTGGAAAATACCAATTGCACTAGCAAAAACCCGTCAATGCAATTTACATGTTCATCGCCGTGCTGTTGCTATTGGCAAAATGGGAACGATACAATTTTTAAATCGAAACGTGCTTAATAAAAAAGGGCCCAAATTAGTTAATCTCCATCTAAGATAGTTTATCATATTTTTTTTTCAACAGAGTCCTTTGGCTAATCCAGTTGGCTAAAACTAAATCACATTTTGGCCAATAGGATTGTAAGCCGGCCCACCATGGTAAGGTAGACTCTATTAGGGTGGGTTAGGGAATGGGAGTGAGAGAGGAATAGGGGATAGCGTTTTGGAGAGGGAAGATGGGGAAAGGAGGTCTTAAGGGGTACCACTCTTACACCATCAAGTGCAAAGTCGGGGAACACAACGACCACCTGATAAATAATTGGGATCCAGCTGGTCCCCCTTAGGCCGGGTTCAACACTGGGATCGCAAAAGGCAAATCGCAATCACCTATGGAGTGTAATTGCATTTCTACCAAGCAATTGTGGCTCCATGTTACAGTGATTGCGTTTTTCGGTCTCATTCCAGAGAATGAGAATGGCGTTCTAACTGCCAGCAAAATGTTGCACGCAGTGCACTTTTGCGATATACGCACATCACAGGCACTGCAAGGATTTACCGCAGTGCTTTGCTGAATACCGGCTATTAGCAAAGAGCAGAAAAACTACTTATTAAAGCACCCCAAGTGTGAACTGGCCCTTAAGAGAACTTTATTGGTGATTACAAATGGTTGCAACCTGCAGAGTAGAATTCAGGGGCATATTTAAAATGATTTAAATATATCCCCAAATTCTAATAATGGCCTCCTCCTCCCCATAGCCATACCAATCCTCACCAAAAAGGTACAAAGCATAGAAACGCAAACAAAACAAAAAAAGATGCAGGCCAACAATTGTAATTCTGGAAACTACCAATTGCACTAGCAAAAACCCGGCAATGCAATTTACATGTTCATCGCCGTGCTGTTGCTATCGGCAAAATGGGAACGATACAATTTTTAAATCGAAACGTGCTTAATAAAAAAGGCCCCTAATTAGTTAATCTCCATCTAAGATAGTTTATCATATTCTTTTTTTAACAGAGTCCTTTGGCTAATCCAGTTGGCTAAAACTAAATCACATTTTGGCCAATAGGATTGTAAGCCGGCGCACCATGGTAAGGTAGACTCTATTAGGGCGGGTTAGGGAATGGGAGTGAGAGAGGAATAGGGGATAGCGTTTTGGAGAGGGAAGATGGGGATAGGTGGTCTTAAGGGGTACCACTCTTACACCATCAAGTGCAAAGTCGGAACACAACAACCACCTGATAAATAATTGGGATCCAGCTGGTCCCCCTTAGGCCGGGTTCAACACTGGGATCGCAAAAGGCAAATCGCAATCACCTATGGAGTGTAATTGCATTTCTACCAAGCAATTGTGGCTCCATGTTACAGTGATTGCGTTTTTCGGTCTCATTCCAGAGAATGAGAATGGCGTTCTAACTGCCAGCAAAATGTTGCACGCAGTGCACTTTTGCGATATACGCACATCACAGGCACTGCAAGGATTTACCGCAGTGCTTTGCTGAATACCGGCTATCAGCAAAGAGCAGAAAAACTACTTATTAAAGCACCCCAAGTGTGAACTGGCCCTTAAGAGAACTTTATTGGTGATTACAAATGGTTGCAACCTGCAGAGTAGAATTCAGGGGCATATTTAAAATGATTTAAATATATCCCCAAATTCTAATAATGGCCTCCTCCTCCCCATAGCCATACCAATCCTCACCAAAAAGGTACAAAGCATAGAAACGCAAACAAAACAAAAAAAGATGCAGGCCAACAATTGTAATTCTGGAAACTACCAATTGCACTAGCAAAAACCCGGCAATGCAATTTACATGTTCATCGCCGTGCTGTTGCTATCGGCAAAATGGGAACGATACAATTTTTAAATCGAAACGTGCTTAATAAAAAAGGCCCCTAATTAGTTAATCTCCATCTAAGATAGTTTATCATATTCTTTTTTTAACAGAGTCCTTTGGCTAATCCAGTTGGCTAAAACTAAATCACATTTTGGCCAATAGGATTGTAAGCCGGCGCACCATGGTAAGGTAGACTCTATTAGGGCGGGTTAGGGAATGGGAGTGAGAGAGGAATAGGGGATAGCGTTTTGGAGAGGGAAGATGGGGATAGGTGGTCTTAAGGGGTACCACTCTTACACCATCAAGTGCAAAGTCGGAACACAACAACCACCTGATAAATAATTGCGATCCAGCTGGTCCCCCTTAGGCCGGGTTCAACACTGGGATCGCAAAAGGCAAATCGCAATCACCTATGGAGTGTAATTGCATTTCTACCAAGCAATTGTGGCTCCATGTTACAGTGATTGCGTTTTTCGGTCTCATTCCAGAGAATGAGAATGGCGTTCTAACTGCCAGCAAAATGTTGCACGCAGTGCACTTTTGCGATATACGCACATCACAGGCACTGCAAGGATTTACCGCAGTGCTTTGCTGAATACCGGCTATCAGCAAAGAGCAGAAAAACTACTTATTAAAGCACCCCAAGTGTGAACTGGCCCTTAAGAGAACTTTATTGGTGATTACAAATTGTTGCAACCTTCAGAGTAGAACTCAGGGGCATATTTAAAATGATTTAAATATACCCCCAAATTCTAATAATGGCCTCCTCCTCCCCATAGCCATACCAATCCTCACCAAAAAGGTACAAAGCATAGAAACGCAAACAAAACAAAAAAAGATGCAGGCCAACAATTGTAATTCTGGAAAATACCAATTGCACTAGCAAAAACCCGTCAATGCAATTTACATGTTCATCGCCGTGCTGTTGCTATTGGCAAAATGGGAACGATACAATTTTTAAATCGAAACGTGCTTAATAAAAAAGGGCCTAAATTAGTTAATCTCCATCTAAGATAGTTTATCATATTCTTTTTTCAACAGAGTCCTTTGGCTAATCCAGTTGGCTAAAACTAAATCACATTTTGGCCAATAGGATTGTAAGCCGGCCCACCATGGTAAGGTAGACTCTATTAGGGTGGGTTAGGGAATGGGAGTGAGAGAGGAATAGGGGATAGCGTTTTGGAGAGGGAAGATGGGGAAAGGTGGTCTTAAGGGGTACCACTCTTACACCATCAAGTGCAAAGTCGGGGAACACAACGACCACCTGATAAATAATTGGGATCCAGCTGGTCCCCCTTAGGCCGGGTTCAACACTGGGATCGCAAAAGGCAAATCGCAATCACCTATGGAGTGTAATTGCATTTCTACCAAGCAATTGTGGCTCCATGTTACAGTGATTGCGTTTTTCGGTCTCATTCCAGAGAATGAGAATGGCGTTCTAACTGCCAGCAAAATGTTGCACGCAGTGCACTTTTGCGATATACGCACATCACAGGCACTGCAAGGATTTACCGCAGTGCTTTGCTGAATACCGGCTATCAGCAAAGAGCAGAAAAACTACTTATTAAAGCACCCCAAGTGTGAACTGGCCCTTAAGAGAACTTTATTGGTGATTACAAATTGTTGCAACCTGCAGAGTAGAACTCAGGGGCATATTTAAAATGATTTAAATATATCCCCAAATTCTAATAATGGCCTCCTCCTCCCCATAGCCATACCAATCCTCACCAAAAAGGTACAAAGCATAGAAACGCAAACAAAACAAAAAAAGATGCAGGCCAACAATTGTAATTCTGGAAACTACCAATTGCACTAGCAAAAACCCGGCAATGCAATTTACATGTTCATCGCCGTGCTGTTGCTATCGGCAAAATGGGAACGATACAATTTTTAAATCGAAACGTGCTTAATAAAAAAGGGCCCTAATTAGTTAATCTCCATCTAAGATAGTTTATCATATTCTTTTTTTAACAGAGTCCTTTGGCTAATCCAGTTGGCTAAAACTAAATCACATTTTGGCCAATAGGATTGTAAGCCGGCGCACCATGGTAAGGTAGACTCTATTAGGGCGGGTTAGGGAATGGGAGTGAGAGAGGAATAGGGGATAGCGTTTTGGAGAGGGAAGATGGGGATAGGTGGTCTTAAGGGGTACCACTCTTACACCATCAAGTGCAAAGTCGGAACACAACAACCACCTGATAAATAATTGGGATCCAGCTGGTCCCCCTTAGGCCGGGTTCAACACTGGGATCGCAAAAGGCAAATCGCAATCACCTATGGAGTGTAATTGCATTTCTACCAAGCAATTGTGGCTCCATGTTACAGTGATTGCGTTTTTCGGTCTCATTCCAGAGAATGAGAATGGCGTTCTAACTGCCAGCAAAATGTTGCACGCAGTGCACTTTTGCGATATACGCACATCACAGGCACTGCAAGGATTTACCGCAGTGCTTTGCTGAATACCGGCTATCAGCAAAGAGCAGAAAAACTACTTATTAAAGCACCCCAAGTGTGAACTGGCCCTTAAGAGAACTTTATTGGTGATTACAAATTGTTGCAACCTTCAGAGTAGAACTCAGGGGCATATTTAAAATGATTTAAATATACCCCCAAATTCTAATAATGGCCTCCTCCTCCCCATAGCCATACCAATCCTCACCAAAAAGGTACAAAGCATAGAAACGCAAACAAAACAAAAAAAGATGCAGGCCAACAATTGTAATTCTGGAAAATACCAATTGCACTAGCAAAAACCCGTCAATGCAATTTACATGTTCATCGCCGTGCTGTTGCTATTGGCAAAATGGGAACGATACAATTTTTAAATCGAAACGTGCTTAATAAAAAAGGGCCCAAATTAGTTAATCTCCATCTAAGATAGTTTATCATATTCTTTTTTCAACAGAGTCCTTTGGCTAATCCAGTTGGCTAAAACTAAATCACATTTTGGCCAATAGGATTGTAAGCCGGCCCACCATGGTAAGGTAGACTCTATTAGGGTGGGTTAGGGAATGGGAGTGAGAGAGGAATAGGGGATAGCGTTTTGGAGAGGGAAGATGGGGAAAGGAGGTCTTAAGGGGTACCACTCTTACACCATCAAGTGCAAAGTCGGGGAACACAACGACCACCTGATAAATAATTGGGATCCAGCTGGTCCCCCTTAGGCCGGGTTCAACACTGGGATCGCAAAAGGCAAATCGCAATCACCTATGGAGTGTAATTGCATTTCTACCAAGCAATTGTGGCTCCATGTTACAGTGATTGCGTTTTTCGGTCTCATTCCAGAGAATGAGAATGGCGTTCTAACTGCCCGCAAAATGTTGCACGCAGTGCACTTTTGCGATATACGCACATCACAGGCACTGCAAGGATTTACCGCAGTGCTTTGCTGAATACCGGCTATCAGCAAAGAGCAGAAAAACTACTTATTAAAGCACCCCAAGTGTGAACTGGCCCTTAAGAGAACTTTATTGGTGATTACAAATTGTTGCAACCTGCAGAGTAGAACTCAGGGGCATATTTAAAATGATTTAAATATACCTCCAAATTCTAATAATGGCCTCCTCCTCCCCATAGCCATACCAATCCTCACCAAAAAGGTACAAAGCATAGAAACGCAAACAAAACAAAAAAAGATGCAGGCCAACAATTGTAATTCTGGAAAATACCAATTGCACTAGCAAAAACCCGTCAATGCAATTTACATGTTCATCGCCGTGCTGTTGCTATTGGCAAAATGGGAACGATACAATTTTTAAATCGAAACGTGCTTAATAAAAAAGGGCCCTTATTGGTTAATCTCCATCTAAGATCGTTCATTATATTCTTTTTTTAACAGAGTTCTTTGGCTAATCCAGTTGGCTAAAACTAAATCACATTTTGGCCAATAGGATTGTAAGCCGGCCCACCATGGTAAGGTAGACTCTATTAGGGCGGGTTAGGGAATGGGAGTGAGAGAGGAATAGGGGATAGCGTTTTGGAGAGGGAAGATGGGGATAGGTGGTCTTAAGGGGTACCACTCTTACACCATCAAGTGCAAAGTCGGGGAACACAACGACCACCTGATAAATAATTGGGATCCAGCTGGTCCCCCTTAGGCCGGGTTCAACACTGGGATCGCAAAAGGCAAATCGCAATCACCTATGGAGTGTAATTGCATTTCTACCAAGCAATTGTGGCTCCATGTTACAGTGATTGCGTTTTTCGGTCTCATTCCAGAGAATGAGAATGGCGTTCTAACTGCCAGCAAAATGTTGCACGCAGTGCACTTTTGCGATATACGCACATCACAGGCACTGCAAGGATTTACCGCAGTGCTTTGCTGAATACCGGCTATCAGCAAAGAGCAGAAAAACTACTTATTAAAGCACCCCAAGTGTGAACTGGCCCTTAAGAGAACTTTATTGGTGATTACAAATTGTTGCAACCTGCAGAGTAGAACTCAGGGGCATATTTAAAATGATTTAAATATATCCCCAAATTCTAATAATGGCCTCCTCCTCCCCATAGCCATACCAATCCTCACCAAAAAGGTACAAAGCATAGAAACGCAAACAAAACAAAAAAAGATGCAGGCCAACAATTGTAATTCTGGAAAATACCAATTGCACTAGCAAAAATCCGGCAATGCAATTTACATGTTCATCGCCGTGCTGTTGCTATTGGCAAAATGGGAACGATACAATTTTTAAATCGAAACGTGCTTAATAAAAAAGGGCCCAAATTAGTTAATCTCCATCTAAGATAGTTTATCATATTCTTTTTTCAACAGAGTCCTTTGGCTAATCCAGTTGGCTAAAACTAAATCACATTTTGGCCAATAGGATTGTAAGCCGGCCCACCATGGTAAGGTAGACTCTATTAGGGCGGGTTAGGGAATGGGAGTGAGAGAGGAATAGGGGATAGCGTTTTGGAGAGGGAAGATGGGGATAGGTGGTCTTAAGGGGTACCACTCTTACACCATCAAGTGCAAAGTCGGGGAACACAACGACCACCTGATAAATAATTGGGATCCAGCTGGTCCCCCTTAGGCCGGGTTCAACACTGGGATCGCAAAATGCAAATCGCAATCACCTATGGAGTGTAATTGCATTTCTACCAAGCAATTGTGGCTCCATGTTACAGTGATTGCGTTTTTCGGTCTCATTCCAGAGAATGAGAATGGCGTTCTAACTGCCAGCAAAATGTTGCACGCAGTGCACTTTTGCGATATACGCACATCACAGGCACTGCAAGGAATTACCGCAGTGCTTTGCTGAATACCGGCTATCAGCAAAGAGCAGAAAAACTACTTATTAAAGCACCCCAAGTGTGAACTGGCCCTTAAGAGAACTTTATTGGTGATTACAAATGGTTGCAACCTGCAGAGTAGAACTCAGGGGCATATTTAAAATGATTTAAATATATCCCCAAATTCTAATAATGGCCTCCTCCTCCCCATAGCCATACCAATCCTCACCAAAAAGGTACAAAGCATAGAAACGCAAACAAAACAAAAAAAGATGCAGGCCAACAATTGTAATTCTGGAAACTACCAATTGCACTAGCAAAAACCCGGCAATGCAATTTACATGTTCATCGCCGTGCTGTTGCTATTGGCAAAATGGGAACGATACAATTTTTAAATCGAAACGTGCTTAATAAAAAAGGGCCCTAATTAGTTAATCTCCATCTAAGATAGTTTATCATATTCTTTTTTTAACAGAGTCCTTTGGCTAATCCAGTTGGCTAAAACTAAATCACATTTTGGCCAATAGGATTGTAAGCCGGCGCACCATGGTAAGGTAGACTCTATTAGGGCGGGTTAGGGAATGGGAGTGAGAGAGGAATAGGGGATAGCGTTTTGGAGAGGGAAGATGGGGATAGGTGGTCTTAAGGGGTACCACTCTTACACCATCAAGTGCAAAGTCGGAACACAACAACCACCTGATAAATAATTGCGATCCAGCTGGTCCACCTTAGGCCGGGTTCAACACTGGGATCGCAAAAGGCAAATCGCAATCACCTATGGAGTGTAATTGCATTTCTACCAAGCAATTGTGGCTCCATGTTACAGTGATTGCGTTTTTCGGTCTCATTCCAGAGAATGAGAATGGCGTTCTAACTGCCAGCAAAATGTTGCATGCAGTGCACTTTTGCGATATACGCACATCACAGGCACTGCAAGCAATTACCGCAGTGCTTTGCTGAATACCGGCTATCAGCAAAGAGCAGAAAAACTACTTATTAAAGCACCCCAAGTGTGAACTGGCCCTTAAGAGAACTTTATTGGTGATTACAAATTGTTGCAACCTTCAGAGTAGAACTCAGGGGCATATTTAAAATGATTTAAATATACCCCCAAATTCTAATAATGGCCTCCTCCTCCCCATAGCCATACCAATCCTCACCAAAAAGGTACAAAGCATAGAAACGCAAACAAAACAAAAAAAGATGCAGGCCAACAATTGTAATTCTGTAAAATACCAATTGCATTAGCAAAAACCCGGCAATGCAATTTACATGTTCATCGCCGTGCTGTTGCTATTGGCAAAATGGGAACGATACAATTTTTAAATCGAAACGTGCTTAATAAAAAAGGGCCCAAATTAGTTAATCTCCATCTAAGATAGTTTATCATATTCTTTTTTCAACAGAGTCCTTTGGCTAATCCAGTTGGCTAAAACTAAATCACATTTTGGCCAATAGGATTGTAAGCCGGCCCACCATGGTAAGGTAGACTCTATTAGGGCGGGTTAGGGAATGGGCGTGAGAGAGGAATAGGGGATAGCATTTTGGAGAGGGAAGATGGGGATAGGTGGTCTTAAGGGGTACCACTCTTACACCATCAAGTGCAAAGTCGGGGAACACAACGACCACCTGATAAATAATTGGGATCCAGCTGGTCCCCCTTAGGCCGGGTTCAACACTGGGATCGCAAAAGGCAAATCGCAATCACCTATGGAGTGTAATTGCATTTCTATCAAGCAATTGTGGCTCCATGTTACAGTGATTGCGTTTTTCGGTCTCATTCCAGAGAATGAGAATGGCGTTCTAACTGCCAGCAAAATGTTGCACGCAGTGCACTTTTGCGATATACGCACATCACAGGCACTGCAAGGATTTACCGCAGTGCTTTGCTGAATACCGGCTATCAGCAAAGAGCAGAAAAACTACTTATTAAAGCACCCCAAGTGTGAACTGGCCCTTAAGAGAACTTTATTGGTGATTACAAATGGTTGCAACCTGCAGAGTAGAACTCAGGGGCATATTTAAAATGATTTAAATTTATCCCCAAATTTCTAATAATGGCCTCCTCCTCCCCATAGCCATACCAATCCTCACCAAAAAGGTACAAAGCATAGAAACGCAAACAAAACAAAAAAAGATGCAGGCCAACAATTGTAATTCTGGAAACTACCAATTGCACTAGCAAAAACCCGGCAATGCAATTTACATGTTCATCGCCGTGCTGTTGCTATCGGCAAAATGGGAACGATACAATTTTTAAATCGAAATGTGCTTAATAAAAAGGGGCCCTAATTAGTTAATCTCCATCTAAGATAGTTTATCATATTCTTTTTTTAACAGAGTCCTTTGGCTAATCCAGTTGGCTAAAACTAAATCACATTTTGGCCAATAGGATTGTAAGCCGGCGCACCATGGTAAGGTAGACTCTATTAGGGCGGGTTAGGGAATGGGAGTGAGAGAGGAATAGGGGATAGCGTTTTGGAGAGGGAAGATGGGGATAGGTGGTCTTAAGGGGTACCACTCTTACACCTTCAAGTGCAAAGTCGGAACACAACAACCACCTGATAAATAATTGCGATCCAGCTGGTCCCCCTTAGGCCGGGTTCAACACTGGGATCGCAAAAGGCAAATCGCAATCACCTATGGAGTGTAATTGCATTTCTACCAAGCAATTGTGGCTCCATGTTACAGTGATTGCGTTTTTCGGTCTCATTCCAGAGAATGAGAATGGCGTTCTAACTGCCAGCAAAATGTTGCACGCAGTGCACTTTTGCGATATACGCACATCACAGGCACTGCAAGGATTTACCGCAGTGCTTTGCTGAATACCGGCTATCAGCAAAGAGCAGAAAAACTACTTATTAAAGCACCCCAAGTGTGAACTGGCCCTTAAGAGAACTTTATTGGTGATTACAAATGGTTGCAACCTGCAGAGTAGAACTCAGGGGCATATTTAAAATGATTTAAATATATCCCCAAATTCTAATAATGGCCTCCTCCTCCCCATAGCCATACCAATCCTCACCAAAAAGGTACAAAGCATAGAAACGCAAACAAAACAAAAAAAGATGCAGGCCAACAATTGTAATTCTGGAAAATACCAATTGCACTAGCAAAAACCCGGCAATGCAATTTACATGTTCATCGCCGTGCTGTTGCTATTGGCAAAATGGGAACGATACAATTTTTAAATCGAAACGTGCTTAATAAAAAAGGGCCCAAATTAGTTAAACTCCATCTAAGATAGTTTATCATATTCTTTTTTCAACAGAGTCCTTTGGCTAATCCAGTTGGCTAAAACGAAATCACATTTTGGCCAATAGGATTGTAAGCCGGCCCACCATGGTAAGGTAGACTCTATTAGGGCGGGTTAGGGAATGGGAGTGAGAGAGGAATAGGGGATAGCGTTTTGGAGAGGGAAGATGGAAAAAGGTGGTCTTAAGGGGTACCACTCTTACACCATCAAGTGCAAAGTCGGGGAACACAACGACCACCTGATAAATAATTGGGATCCAGCTGGTCCCCCTTAGGCCGGGTTCAACACTGGGATCGCAAAAGGCAAATCGCAATCACCTATGGAGTGTAATTGCATTTCTACCAAGCAATTGTGGCTCCATGTTACAGTGATTGCGTTTTTCGGTCTCATTCCAGAGAATGAGAATGGCGTTCTAACTGCCAGCAAAATGTTGCACGCAGTGCACTTTTGCGATATACGCACATCACAGGCACTGCAAGGATTTACCGCAGTGCTTTGCTGAATACCGGCTATCAGCAAAGAGCAGAAAAACTACTTATTAAAGCACCCCAAGTGTGAACTGGCCCTTAAGAGAACTTTATTGGTGATTACAAATTGTTGCAACCTGCAGAGTAGAACTCAGGGGCATATTTAAAATGATTTAAATATATCCCCAAATTCTAATAATGGCCTCCTCCTCCCCATAGCCATACCAATCCTCACCAAAAAGGTACAAAGCATAGAAACGCAAACAAAACAAAAAAAAGATGCAGGCCAACAATTGTAATTCTGGAAAATACCAATTGCACTAGCAAAAATCCGGCAATGCAATTTACATGTTCATCGCCGTGCTGTTGCTATTGGCAAAATGGGAACGATACAATTTTTAAATCGAAACGTGCTTAATAAAAAAGGGCCCAAATTAGTTAATCTCCATCTAAGATAGTTTATCATATTCTTTTTTCAACAGAGTCCTTTGGCTAATCCAGTTGGCTAAAACTAAATCACATTTTGGCCAATAGGATTGTAAGCCGGCCCACCATGGTAAGGTAGACTCTATTAGGGCGGGTTAGGGAATGGGAGTGAGAGAGGAATAGGGGATAGCGTTTTGGAGAGGGAAGATGGGGATAGGTGGTCTTAAGGGGTACCACTCTTACACCATCAAGTGCAAAGTCGGGGAACACAACGACCACCTGATAAATAATTGGGATCCAGCTGGTCCCCCTTAGGCCGGGTTCAACACTGGGATCGCAAAATGCAAATCGCAATCACCTATGGAGTGTAATTGCATTTCTACCAAGCAATTGTGGCTCCATGTTACAGTGATTGCGTTTTTCGGTCTTATTCCAGAGAATGAGAATGGCGTTCTAACTGCCAGCAAAATGTTGCACGCAGTGCACTTTTGCGATATACGCACATCACAGGCACTGCAAGGAATTACCGCAGTGCTTTGCTGAATACCGGCTATCAGCAAAGAGCAGAAAAACTACTTATTAAAGCACCCCAAGTGTGAACTGGCCCTTAAGAGAACTTTATTGGTGATTACAAATGGTTGCAACCTGCAGAGTAGAACTCAGGGGCATATTTAAAATGATTTAAATATATCCCCAAATTCTAATAATGGCCTCCTCCTCCCCATAGCCATACCAATCCTCACCAAAAAGGTACAAAGCATAGAAACGCAAACAAAACAAAAAAAGATGCAGGCCAACAATTGTAATTCTGGAAACTACCAATTGCACTAGCAAAAACCCGGCAATGCAATTTACATGTTCATCGCCGTGCTGTTGCTATTGGCAAAATGGGAACGATACAATTTTTAAATCGAAACGTGCTTAATAAAAAAGGGCCCTAATTAGTTAATCTCCATCTAAGATAGTTTATCATATTCTTTTTTTAACAGAGTCCTTTGGCTAATCCAGTTGGCTAAAACTAAATCACATTTTGGCCAATAGGATTGTAAGCCGGCGCACCATGGTAAGGTAGACTCTATTAGGGCGGGTTAGGGAATGGGAGTGAGAGAGGAATAGGGGATAGCGTTTTGGAGAGGGAAGATGGGGATAGGTGGTCTTAAGGGGTACCACTCTTACACCATCAAGTGCAAAGTCGGAACACAACAACCACCTGATAAATAATTGCGATCCAGCTGGTCCACCTTAGGCCGGGTTCAACACTGGGATCGCAAAAGGCAAATCGCAATCACCTATGGAGTGTAATTGCATTTCTACCAAGCAATTGTGGCTCCATGTTACAGTGATTGCGTTTTTCGGTCTCATTCCAGAGAATGAGAATGGCGTTCTAACTGCCAGCAAAATGTTGCACGCAGTGCACTTTTGCGATATACGCACATCACAGGCACTGCAAGCAATTACCGCAGTGCTTTGCTGAATACCGGCTATCAGCAAAGAGCAGAAAAACTACTTATTAAAGCACCCCAAGTGTGAACTGGCCCTTAAGAGAACTTTATTGGTGATTACAAATTGTTGCAACCTTCAGAGTAGAACTCAGGGGCATATTTAAAATGATTTAAATATACCCCCAAATTCTAATAATGGCCTCCTCCTCCCCATAGCCATACCAATCCTCACCAAAAAGGTACAAAGCATAGAAACGCAAACAAAACAAAAAAAGATGCAGGCCAACAATTGTAATTCTGGAAACTACCAATTGCACTAGCAAAAACCCGGCAATGCAATTTACATGTTCATCGCCGTGCTGTTGCTATTGGCAAAATGGGAACGATACAATTTTTAAATCGAAACGTGCTTAATAAAAAAGGGCCCAAATTAGTTAATCTCCATCTAAGATAGTTTATCATATTCTTTTTTCAACAGAGTCCTTTGGCTAATCCAGTTGGCTAAAACTAAATCACATTTTGGCCAATAGGATTGTAAGCCGGCCCACCATGGTAAGGTAGACTCTATTAGGGCGGGTTAGGGAATGGGAGTGAGAGAGGAATAGGGGATAGCGTTTTGGAGAGGGAAGATGGAAAAAGGTGGTCTTAAGGGGTACCACTCTTACACCATCAAGTGCAAAGTCGGGGAACACAACGACCACCTGATAAATAATTGGGATCCAGCTGGTCCCCCTTAGGCCGGGTTCAACACTGGGATCGCAAAAGGCAAATCGCAATCACCTATGGAGTGTAATTGCATTTCTACCAAGCAATTGTGGCTCCATGTTACAGTGATTGCGTTTTTCGGTCTCATTCCAGAGAATGAGAATGGCGTTCTAACTGCCAGCAAAATGTTGCACGCAGTGCACTTTTGCGATATACGCACATCACAGGCACTGCAAGGATTTACCGCAGTGCTTTGCTGAATACCGGCTATCAGCAAAGAGCAGAAAAACTACTTATTAAAGCACCCCAAGTGTGAACTGGCCCTTAAGAGAACTTTATTGGTGATTACAAATTGTTGCAACCTGCAGAGTAGAACTCAGGGGCATATTTAAAATGATTTAAATATATCCCCAAATTCTAATAATGGCCTCCTCCTCCCCATAGCCATACCAATCCTCACCAAAAAGGTACAAAGCATAGAAACGCAAACAAAACAAAAAAAAGATGCAGGCCAACAATTGTAATTCTGGAAAATACCAATTGCACTAGCAAAAATCCGGCAATGCAATTTACATGTTCATCGCCGTGCTGTTGCTATTGGCAAAATGGGAACGATACAATTTTTAAATCGAAACGTGCTTAATAAAAAAGGGCCCAAATTAGTTAATCTCCATCTAAGATAGTTTATCATATTCTTTTTTCAACAGAGTCCTTTGGCTAATCCAGTTGGCTAAAACTAAATCACATTTTGGCCAATAGGATTGTAAGCCGGCCCACCATGGTAAGGTAGACTCTATTAGGGCGGGTTAGGGAATGGGAGTGAGAGAGGAATAGGGGATAGCGTTTTGGAGAGGGAAGATGGGGATAGGTGGTCTTAAGGGGTACCACTCTTACACCATCAAGTGCAAAGTCGGGGAACACAACGACCACCTGATAAATAATTGGGATCCAGCTGGTCCCCCTTAGGCCGGGTTCAACACTGGGATCGCAAAATGCAAATCGCAATCACCTATGGAGTGTAATTGCATTTCTACCAAGCAATTGTGGCTCCATGTTACAGTGATTGCGTTTTTCGGTCTCATTCCAGAGAATGAGAATGGCGTTCTAACTGCCAGCAAAATGTTGCACGCAGTGCACTTTTGCGATATACGCACATCACAGGCACTGCAAGGAATTACCGCAGTGCTTTGCTGAATACCGGCTATCAGCAAAGAGCAGAAAAACTACTTATTAAAGCACCCCAAGTGTGAACTGGCCCTTAAGAGAACTTTATTGGTGATTACAAATGGTTGCAACCTGCAGAGTAGAACTCAGGGGCATATTTAAAATGATTTAAATATATCCCCAAATTCTAATAATGGCCTCCTCCTCCCCATAGCCATACCAATCCTCACCAAAAAGGTACAAAGCATAGAAACGCAAACAAAACAAAAAAAGATGCAGGCCAACAATTGTAATTCTGGAAACTACCAATTGCACTAGCAAAAACCCGGCAATGCAATTTACATGTTCATCGCCGTGCTGTTGCTATTGGCAAAATGGGAACGATACAATTTTTAAATCGAAACGTGCTTAATAAAAAAGGGCCCTAATTAGTTAATCTCCATCTAAGATAGTTTATCATATTCTTTTTTTAACAGAGTCCTTTGGCTAATCCAGTTGGCTAAAACTAAATCACATTTTGGCCAATAGGATTGTAAGCCGGCGCACCATGGTAAGGTAGACTCTATTAGGGCGGGTTAGGGAATGGGAGTGAGAGAGGAATAGGGGATAGCGTTTTGGAGAGGGAAGATGGGGATAGGTGGTCTTAAGGGGTACCACTCTTACACCATCAAGTGCAAAGTCGGAACACAACAACCACCTGATAAATAATTGCGATCCAGCTGGTCCACCTTAGGCCGGGTTCAACACTGGGATCGCAAAAGGCAAATCGCAATCACCTATGGAGTGTAATTGCATTTCTACCAAGCAATTGTGGCTCCATGTTACAGTGATTGCGTTTTTCGGTCTCATTCCAGAGAATGAGAATGGCGTTCTAACTGCCAGCAAAATGTTGCACGCAGTGCACTTTTGCGATATACGCACATCACAGGCACTGCAAGCAATTACCGCAGTGCTTTGCTGAATACCGGCTATCAGCAAAGAGCAGAAAAACTACTTATTAAAGCACCCCAAGTGTGAACTGGCCCTTAAGAGAACTTTATTGGTGATTACAAATTGTTGCAACCTTCAGAGTAGAACTCAGGGGCATATTTAAAATGATTTAAATATACCCCCAAATTCTAATAATGGCCTCCTCCTCCCCATAGCCATACCAATCCTCACCAAAAAGGTACAAAGCATAGAAACGCAAACAAAACAAAAAAAGATGCAGGCCAACAATTGTAATTCTGGAAACTACCAATTGCACTAGCAAAAACCCGGCAATGCAATTTACATGTTCATCGCCGTGCTGTTGCTATTGGCAAAATGGGAACGATACAATTTTTAAATCGAAACGTGCTTAATAAAAAAGGGCCCAAATTAGTTAATCTCCATCTAAGATAGTTTATCATATTCTTTTTTCAACAGAGTCCTTTGGCTAATCCAGTTGGCTAAAACTAAATCACATTTTGGCCAATAGGATTGTAAGCCGGCCCACCATGGTAAGGTAGACTCTATTAGGGCGGGTTAGGGAATGGGAGTGAGAGAGGAATAGGGGATAGCGTTTTGGAGAGGGAAGATGGAAAAAGGTGGTCTTAAGGGGTACCACTCTTACACCATCAAGTGCAAAGTCGGGGAACACAACGACCACCTGATAAATAATTGGGATCCAGCTGGTCCCCCTTAGGCCGGGTTCAACACTGGGATCGCAAAAGGCAAATCGCAATCACCTATGGAGTGTAATTGCATTTCTACCAAGCAATTGTGGCTCCATGTTACAGTGATTGCGTTTTTCGGTCTCATTCCAGAGAATGAGAATGGCGTTCTAACTGCCAGCAAAATGTTGCACGCAGTGCACTTTTGCGATATACGCACATCACAGGCACTGCAAGGATTTACCGCAGTGCTTTGCTGAATACCGGCTATCAGCAAAGAGCAGAAAAACTACTTATTAAAGCACCCCAAGTGTGAACTGGCCCTTAAGAGAACTTTATTGGTGATTACAAATTGTTGCAACCTGCAGAGTAGAACTCAGGGGCATATTTAAAATGATTTAAATATATCCCCAAATTCTAATAATGGCCTCCTCCTCCCCATAGCCATACCAATCCTCACCAAAAAGGTACAAAGCATAGAAACGCAAACAAAACAAAAAAAGATGCAGGCCAACAATTGTAATTCTGGAAACTACCAATTGCACTAGCAAAAACCCGGCAATGCAATTTACATGTTCATCGCCGTGCTGTTGCTATCGGCAAAATGGGAACGATACAATTTTTAAATCGAAACGTGCTTAATAAAAAAGGGCCCTAATTAGTTAATCTCCATCTAAGATAGTTTATCATATTCTTTTTTTAACAGAGTCCTTTGGCTAATCCAGTTGGCTAAAACTAAATCACATTTTGGCCAATAGGATTGTAAGCCGGCGCACCATGGTAAGGTAGACTCTATTAGGGCGGGTTAGGGAATGGGAGTGAGAGAGGAATAGGGGATAGCGTTTTGGAGAGGGAAGATGGGGATAGGTGGTCTTAAGGGGTACCACTCTTACACCATCAAGTGCAAAGTCGGAACACAACAACCACCTGATAAATAATTGGGATCCAGCTGGTCCCCCTTAGGCCGGGTTCAACACTGGGATCGCAAAAGGCAAATCGCAATCACCTATGGAGTGTAATTGCATTTCTACCAAGCAATTGTGGCTCCATGTTACAGTGATTGCGTTTTTCGGTCTCATTCCAGAGAATGAGAATGGCGTTCTAACTGCCAGCAAAATGTTGCACGCAGTGCACTTTTGCGATATACGCACATCACAGGCACTGCAAGGATTTACCGCAGTGCTTTGCTGAATACCGGCTATCAGCAAAGAGCAGAAAAACTACTTATTAAAGCACCCCAAGTGTGAACTGGCCCTTAAGAGAACTTTATTGGTGATTACAAATTGTTGCAACCTTCAGAGTAGAACTCAGGGGCATATTTAAAATGATTTAAATATACCCCCAAATTCTAATAATGGCCTCCTCCTCCCCATAGCCATACCAATCCTCACCAAAAAGGTACAAAGCATAGAAACGCAAACAAAACAAAAAAAGATGCAGGCCAACAATTGTAATTCTGGAAAATACCAATTGCACTAGCAAAAACCCGTCAATGCAATTTACATGTTCATCGCCGTGCTGTTGCTATTGGCAAAATGGGAACGATACAATTTTTAAATCGAAACGTGCTTAATAAAAAAGGGCCCAAATTAGTTAATCTCCATCTAAGATAGTTTATCATATTCTTTTTTCAACAGAGTCCTTTGGCTAATCCAGTTGGCTAAAACTAAATCACATTTTGGCCAATAGGATTGTAAGCCGGCCCACCATGGTAAGGTAGACTCTATTAGGGTGGGTTAGGGAATGGGAGTGAGAGAGGAATAGGGGATAGCGTTTTGGAGAGGGAAGATGGGGAAAGGAGGTCTTAAGGGGTACCACTCTTACACCATCAAGTGCAAAGTCGGGGAACACAACGACCACCTGATAAATAATTGGGATCCAGCTGGTCCCCCTTAGGCCGGGTTCAACACTGGGATCGCAAAAGGCAAATCGCAATCACCTATGGAGTGTAATTGCATTTCTACCAAGCAATTGTGGCTCCATGTTACAGTGATTGCGTTTTTCGGTCTCATTCCAGAGAATGAGAATGGCGTTCTAACTGCCCGCAAAATGTTGCACGCAGTGCACTTTTGCGATATACGCACATCACAGGCACTGCAAGGATTTACCGCAGTGCTTTGCTGAATACCGGCTATCAGCAAAGAGCAGAAAAACTACTTATTAAAGCACCCCAAGTGTGAACTGGCCCTTAAGAGAACTTTATTGGTGATTACAAATTGTTGCAACCTGCAGAGTAGAACTCAGGGGCATATTTAAAATGATTTAAATATACCTCCAAATTCTAATAATGGCCTCCTCCTCCCCATAGCCATACCAATCCTCACCAAAAAGGTACAAAGCATAGAAACGCAAACAAAACAAAAAAAGATGCAGGCCAACAATTGTAATTCTGGAAAATACCAATTGCACTAGCAAAAACCCGGCAATGCAATTTACATGTTCATCGCCGTGCTGTTGCTATTGGCAAAATAGGAACGATACAATTTTTAAATCGAAACGTGCTTAATAAAAAAGGGCCCTTATTGGTTAATCTCCATCTAAGATCGTTCATTATATTCTTTTTTTAACAGAGTTCTTTGGCTAATCCAGTTGGCTAAAACTAAATCACATTTTGGCCAATAGGATTGTAAGCCGGCCCACCATGGTAAGGTAGACTCTATTAGGGCGGGTTAGGGAATGGGAGTGAGAGAGGAATAGGGGATAGCGTTTTGGAGAGGGAAGATGGGGATAGGTGGTCTTAAGGGGTACCACTCTTACACCATCAAGTGCAAAGTCGGGGAACACAACGACCACCTGATAAATAATTGGGATCCAGCTGGTCCCCCTTAGGCCGGGTTCAACACTGGGATCGCAAAAGGCAAATCGCAATCACCTATGGAGTGTAATTGCATTTCTACCAAGCAATTGTGGCTCCATGTTACAGTGATTGCGTTTTTCGGTCTCATTCCAGAGAATGAGAATGGCGTTCTAACTGCCAGCAAAATGTTGCACGCAGTGCACTTTTGCGATATACGCACATCACAGGCACTGCAAGGATTTACCGCAGTGCTTTGCTGAATACCGGCTATCAGCAAAGAGCAGAAAAACTACTTATTAAAGCACCCCAAGTGTGAACTGGCCCTTAAGAGAACTTTATTGGTGATTACAAATTGTTGCAACCTGCAGAGTAGAACTCAGGGGCATATTTAAAATGATTTAAATATATCCCCAAATTCTAATAATGGCCTCCTCCTCCCCATAGCCATACCAATCCTCACCAAAAAGGTACAAAGCATAGAAACGCAAACAAAACAAAAAAAGATGCAGGCCAACAATTGTAATTCTGGAAAATACCAATTGCACTAGCAAAAATCCGGCAATGCAATTTACATGTTCATCGCCGTGCTGTTGCTATTGGCAAAATGGGAACGATACAATTTTTAAATCGAAACGTGCTTAATAAAAAAGGGCCCAAATTAGTTAATCTCCATCTAAGATAGTTTATCATATTCTTTTTTCAACAGAGTCCTTTGGCTAATCCAGTTGGCTAAAACTAAATCACATTTTGGCCAATAGGATTGTAAGCCGGCCCACCATGGTAAGGTAGACTCTATTAGGGCGGGTTAGGGAATGGGAGTGAGAGAGGAATAGGGGATAGCGTTTTGGAGAGGGAAGATGGGGATAGGTGGTCTTAAGGGGTACCACTCTTACACCATCAAGTGCAAAGTCGGGGAACACAACGACCACCTGATAAATAATTGGGATCCAGCTGGTCCCCCTTAGGCCGGGTTCAACACTGGGATCGCAAAATGCAAATCGCAATCACCTATGGAGTGTAATTGCATTTCTACCAAGCAATTGTGGCTCCATGTTACAGTGATTGCGTTTTTCGGTCTCATTCCAGAGAATGAGAATGGCGTTCTAACTGCCAGCAAAATGTTGCACGCAGTGCACTTTTGCGATATACGCACATCACAGGCACTGCAAGGAATTACCGCAGTGCTTTGCTGAATACCGGCTATCAGCAAAGAGCAGAAAAACTACTTATTAAAGCACCCCAAGTGTGAACTGGCCCTTAAGAGAACTTTATTGGTGATTACAAATGGTTGCAACCTGCAGAGTAGAACTCAGGGGCATATTTAAAATGATTTAAATATATCCCCAAATTCTAATAATGGCCTCCTCCTCCCCATAGCCATACCAATCCTCACCAAAAAGGTACAAAGCATAGAAACGCAAACAAAACAAAAAAAGATGCAGGCCAACAATTGTAATTCTGGAAACTACCAATTGCACTAGCAAAAACCCGGCAATGCAATTTACATGTTCATCGCCGTGCTGTTGCTATTGGCAAAATGGGAACGATACAATTTTTAAATCGAAACGTGCTTAATAAAAAAGGGCCCTAATTAGTTAATCTCCATCTAAGATAGTTTATCATATTCTTTTTTTAACAGAGTCCTTTGGCTAATCCAGTTGGCTAAAACTAAATCACATTTTGGCCAATAGGATTGTAAGCCGGCGCACCATGGTAAGGTAGACTCTATTAGGGCGGGTTAGGGAATGGGAGTGAGAGAGGAATAGGGGATAGCGTTTTGGAGAGGGAAGATGGGGATAGGTGGTCTTAAGGGGTACCACTCTTACACCATCAAGTGCAAAGTCGGAACACAACAACCACCTGATAAATAATTGCGATCCAGCTGGTCCACCTTAGGCCGGGTTCAACACTGGGATCGCAAAAGGCAAATCGCAATCACCTATGGAGTGTAATTGCATTTCTACCAAGCAATTGTGGCTCCATGTTACAGTGATTGCGTTTTTCGGTCTCATTCCAGAGAATGAGAATGGCGTTCTAACTGCCAGCAAAATGTTGCACGCAGTGCACTTTTGCGATATACGCACATCACAGGCACTGCAAGCAATTACCGCAGTGCTTTGCTGAATACCGGCTATCAGCAAAGAGCAGAAAAACTACTTATTAAAGCACCCCAAGTGTGAACTGGCCCTTAAGAGAACTTTATTGGTGATTACAAATTGTTGCAACCTTCAGAGTAGAACTCAGGGGCATATTTAAAATGATTTAAATATACCCCCAAATTCTAATAATGGCCTCCTCCTCCCCATAGCCATACCAATCCTCACCAAAAAGGTACAAAGCATAGAAACGCAAACAAAACAAAAAAAGATGCAGGCCAACAATTGTAATTCTGGAAAATACCAATTGCACTAGCAAAAACCCGGCAATGCAATTTACATGTTCATCGCCGTGCTGTTGCTATTGGCAAAATGGGAACGATACAATTTTTAAATCGAAACGTGCTTAATAAAAAAGGGCCCAAATTAGTTAATCTCCATCTAAGATAGTTTATCATATTCTTTTTTCAACAGAGTCCTTTGGCTAATCCAGTTGGCTAAAACTAAATCACATTTTGGCCAATAGGATTGTAAGCCGGCCCACCATGGTAAGGTAGACTCTATTAGGGCGGGTTAGGGAATGGGAGTGAGAGAGGAATAGGGGATAGCGTTTTGGAGAGGGAAGATGGAAAAAGGTGGTCTTAAGGGGTACCACTCTTACACCATCAAGTGCAAAGTCGGGGAACACAACGACCACCTGATAAATAATTGGGATCCAGCTGGTCCCCCTTAGGCCGGGTTCAACACTGGGATCGCAAAAGGCAAATCGCAATCACCTATGGAGTGTAATTGCATTTCTACCAAGCAATTGTGGCTCCATGTTACAGTGATTGCGTTTTTCGGTCTCATTCCAGAGAATGAGAATGGCGTTCTAACTGCCAGCAAAATGTTGCACGCAGTGCACTTTTGCGATATACGCACATCACAGGCACTGCAAGGATTTACCGCAGTGCTTTGCTGAATACCGGCTATCAGCAAAGAGCAGAAAAACTACTTATTAAAGCACCCCAAGTGTGAACTGGCCCTTAAGAGAACTTTATTGGTGATTACAAATTGTTGCAACCTGCAGAGTAGAACTCAGGGGCATATTTAAAATGATTTAAATATATCCCCAAATTCTAATAATGGCCTCCTCCTCCCCATAGCCATACCAATCCTCACCAAAAAGGTACAAAGCATAGAAACGCAAACAAAACAAAAAAAAGATGCAGGCCAACAATTGTAATTCTGGAAAATACCAATTGCACTAGCAAAAATCCGGCAATGCAATTTACATGTTCATCGCCGTGCTGTTGCTATTGGCAAAATGGGAACGATACAATTTTTAAATCGAAACGTGCTTAATAAAAAAGGGCCCAAATTAGTTAATCTCCATCTAAGATAGTTTATCATATTCTTTTTTCAACAGAGTCCTTTGGCTAATCCAGTTGGCTAAAACTAAATCACATTTTGGCCAATAGGATTGTAAGCCGGCCCACCATGGTAAGGTAGACTCTATTAGGGCGGGTTAGGGAATGGGAGTGAGAGAGGAATAGGGGATAGCGTTTTGGAGAGGGAAGATGGGGATAGGTGGTCTTAAGGGGTACCACTCTTACACCATCAAGTGCAAAGTCGGGGAACACAACGACCACCTGATAAATAATTGGGATCCAGCTGGTCCCCCTTAGGCCGGGTTCAACACTGGGATCGCAAAATGCAAATCGCAATCACCTATGGAGTGTAATTGCATTTCTACCAAGCAATTGTGGCTCCATGTTACAGTGATTGCGTTTTTCGGTCTTATTCCAGAGAATGAGAATGGCGTTCTAACTGCCAGCAAAATGTTGCACGCAGTGCACTTTTGCGATATACGCACATCACAGGCACTGCAAGGAATTACCGCAGTGCTTTGCTGAATACCGGCTATCAGCAAAGAGCAGAAAAACTACTTATTAAAGCACCCCAAGTGTGAACTGGCCCTTAAGAGAACTTTATTGGTGATTACAAATGGTTGCAACCTGCAGAGTAGAACTCAGGGGCATATTTAAAATGATTTAAATATATCCCCAAATTCTAATAATGGCCTCCTCCTCCCCATAGCCATACCAATCCTCACCAAAAAGGTACAAAGCATAGAAACGCAAACAAAACAAAAAAAGATGCAGGCCAACAATTGTAATTCTGGAAACTACCAATTGCACTAGCAAAAACCCGGCAATGCAATTTACATGTTCATCGCCGTGCTGTTGCTATTGGCAAAATGGGAACGATACAATTTTTAAATCGAAACGTGCTTAATAAAAAAGGGCCCTAATTAGTTAATCTCCATCTAAGATAGTTTATCATATTCTTTTTTTAACAGAGTCCTTTGGCTAATCCAGTTGGCTAAAACTAAATCACATTTTGGCCAATAGGATTGTAAGCCGGCACACCATGGTAAGGTAGACTCTATTAGGGCGGGTTAGGGAATGGGAGTGAGAGAGGAATAGGGGATAGCGTTTTGGAGAGGGAAGATGGGGATAGGTGGTCTTAAGGGGTACCACTCTTACACCATCAAGTGCAAAGTCAGAACACAACAACCACCTGATAAATAATTGCGATCCAGCTGGTCCACCTTAGGCCGGGTTCAACACTGGGATCGCAAAAGGCAAATCGCAATCACCTATGGAGTGTAATTGCATTTCTACCAAGCAATTGTGGCTCCATGTTACAGTGATTGCGTTTTTCGGTCTCATTCCAGAGAATGAGAATGGCGTTCTAACTGCCAGCAAAATGTTGCACGCAGTGCACTTTTGCGATATACGCACATCACAGGCACTGCAAGCAATTACCGCAGTGCTTTGCTGAATACCGGCTATCAGCAAAGAGCAGAAAAACTACTTATTAAAGCACCCCAAGTGTGAACTGGCCCTTAAGAGAACTTTATTGGTGATTACAAATTGTTGCAACCTTCAGAGTAGAACTCAGGGGCATATTTAAAATGATTTAAATATACCCCCAAATTCTAATAATGGCCTCCTCCTCCCCATAGCCATACCAATCCTCACCAAAAAGGTACAAAGCATAGAAACGCAAACAAAACAAAAAAAGATGCAGGCCAACAATTGTAATTCTGGAAACTACCAATTGCACTAGCAAAAACCCGGCAATGCAATTTACATGTTCATCGCCGTGCTGTTGCTATTGGCAAAATGGGAACGATACAATTTTTAAATCGAAACGTGCTTAATAAAAAAGGGCCCAAATTAGTTAATCTCCATCTAAGATAGTTTATCATATTCTTTTTTCAACAGAGTCCTTTGGCTAATCCAGTTGGCTAAAACTAAATCACATTTTGGCCAATAGGATTGTAAGCCGGCCCACCATGGTAAGGTAGACTCTATTAGGGCGGGTTAGGGAATGGGAGTGAGAGAGGAATAGGGGATAGCGTTTTGGAGAGGGAAGATGGAAAAAGGTGGTCTTAAGGGGTACCACTCTTACACCATCAAGTGCAAAGTCGGGGAACACAACGACCACCTGATAAATAATTGGGATCCAGCTGGTCCCCCTTAGGCCGGGTTCAACACTGGGATCGCAAAAGGCAAATCGCAATCACCTATGGAGTGTAATTGCATTTCTACCAAGCAATTGTGGCTCCATGTTACAGTGATTGCGTTTTTCGGTCTCATTCCAGAGAATGAGAATGGCGTTCTAACTGCCAGCAAAATGTTGCACGCAGTGCACTTTTGCGATATACGCACATCACAGGCACTGCAAGGATTTACCGCAGTGCTTTGCTGAATACCGGCTATCAGCAAAGAGCAGAAAAACTACTTATTAAAGCACCCCAAGTGTGAACTGGCCCTTAAGAGAACTTTATTGGTGATTACAAATTGTTGCAACCTGCAGAGTAGAACTCAGGGGCATATTTAAAATGATTTAAATATATCCCCAAATTCTAATAATGGCCTCCTCCTCCCCATAGCCATACCAATCCTCACCAAAAAGGTACAAAGCATAGAAACGCAAACAAAACAAAAAAAAGATGCAGGCCAACAATTGTAATTCTGGAAAATACCAATTGCACTAGCAAAAATCCGGCAATGCAATTTACATGTTCATCGCCGTGCTGTTGCTATTGGCAAAATGGGAACGATACAATTTTTAAATCGAAACGTGCTTAATAAAAAAGGGCCCAAATTAGTTAATCTCCATCTAAGATAGTTTATCATATTCTTTTTTCAACAGAGTCCTTTGGCTAATCCAGTTGGCTAAAACTAAATCACATTTTGGCCAATAGGATTGTAAGCCGGCCCACCATGGTAAGGTAGACTCTATTAGGGCGGGTTAGGGAATGGGAGTGAGAGAGGAATAGGGGATAGCGTTTTGGAGAGGGAAGATGGGGATAGGTGGTCTTAAGGGGTACCACTCTTACACCATCAAGTGCAAAGTCGGGGAACACAACGACCACCTGATAAATAATTGGGATCCAGCTGGTCCCCCTTAGGCCGGGTTCAACACTGGGATCGCAAAATGCAAATCGCAATCACCTATGGAGTGTAATTGCATTTCTACCAAGCAATTGTGGCTCCATGTTACAGTGATTGCGTTTTTCGGTCTCATTCCAGAGAATGAGAATGGCGTTCTAACTGCCAGCAAAATGTTGCACGCAGTGCACTTTTGCGATATACGCACATCACAGGCACTGCAAGGAATTACCGCAGTGCTTTGCTGAATACCGGCTATCAGCAAAGAGCAGAAAAACTACTTATTAAAGCACCCCAAGTGTGAACTGGCCCTTAAGAGAACTTTATTGGTGATTACAAATGGTTGCAACCTGCAGAGTAGAACTCAGGGGCATATTTAAAATGATTTAAATATATCCCCAAATTCTAATAATGGCCTCCTCCTCCCCATAGCCATACCAATCCTCACCAAAAAGGTACAAAGCATAGAAACGCAAACAAAACAAAAAAAGATGCAGGCCAACAATTGTAATTCTGGAAACTACCAATTGCACTAGCAAAAACCCGGCAATGCAATTTACATGTTCATCGCCGTGCTGTTGCTATTGGCAAAATGGGAACGATACAATTTTTAAATCGAAACGTGCTTAATAAAAAAGGGCCCTAATTAGTTAATCTCCATCTAAGATAGTTTATCATATTCTTTTTTTAACAGAGTCCTTTGGCTAATCCAGTTGGCTAAAACTAAATCACATTTTGGCCAATAGGATTGTAAGCCGGCGCACCATGGTAAGGTAGACTCTATTAGGGCGGGTTAGGGAATGGGAGTGAGAGAGGAATAGGGGATAGCGTTTTGGAGAGGGAAGATGGGGATAGGTGGTCTTAAGGGGTACCACTCTTACACCATCAAGTGCAAAGTCGGAACACAACAACCACCTGATAAATAATTGCGATCCAGCTGGTCCACCTTAGGCCGGGTTCAACACTGGGATCGCAAAAGGCAAATCGCAATCACCTATGGAGTGTAATTGCATTTCTACCAAGCAATTGTGGCTCCATGTTACAGTGATTGCGTTTTTCGGTCTCATTCCAGAGAATGAGAATGGCGTTCTAACTGCCAGCAAAATGTTGCACGCAGTGCACTTTTGCGATATACGCACATCACAGGCACTGCAAGCAATTACCGCAGTGCTTTGCTGAATACCGGCTATCAGCAAAGAGCAGAAAAACTACTTATTAAAGCACCCCAAGTGTGAACTGGCCCTTAAGAGAACTTTATTGGTGATTACAAATTGTTGCAACCTTCAGAGTAGAACTCAGGGGCATATTTAAAATGATTTAAATATACCCCCAAATTCTAATAATGGCCTCCTCCTCCCCATAGCCATACCAATCCTCACCAAAAAGGTACAAAGCATAGAAACGCAAACAAAACAAAAAAAGATGCAGGCCAACAATTGTAATTCTGGAAACTACCAATTGCACTAGCAAAAACCCGGCAATGCAATTTACATGTTCATCGCCGTGCTGTTGCTATTGGCAAAATGGGAACGATACAATTTTTAAATCGAAACGTGCTTAATAAAAAAGGGCCCAAATTAGTTAATCTCCATCTAAGATAGTTTATCATATTCTTTTTTCAACAGAGTCCTTTGGCTAATCCAGTTGGCTAAAACTAAATCACATTTTGGCCAATAGGATTGTAAGCCGGCCCACCATGGTAAGGTAGACTCTATTAGGGCGGGTTAGGGAATGGGAGTGAGAGAGGAATAGGGGATAGCGTTTTGGAGAGGGAAGATGGAAAAAGGTGGTCTTAAGGGGTACCACTCTTACACCATCAAGTGCAAAGTCGGGGAACACAACGACCACCTGATAAATAATTGGGATCCAGCTGGTCCCCCTTAGGCCGGGTTCAACACTGGGATCGCAAAAGGCAAATCGCAATCACCTATGGAGTGTAATTGCATTTCTACCAAGCAATTGTGGCTCCATGTTACAGTGATTGCGTTTTTCGGTCTCATTCCAGAGAATGAGAATGGCGTTCTAACTGCCAGCAAAATGTTGCACGCAGTGCACTTTTGCGATATACGCACATCACAGGCACTGCAAGGATTTACCGCAGTGCTTTGCTGAATACCGGCTATCAGCAAAGAGCAGAAAAACTACTTATTAAAGCACCCCAAGTGTGAACTGGCCCTTAAGAGAACTTTATTGGTGATTACAAATTGTTGCAACCTGCAGAGTAGAACTCAGGGGCATATTTAAAATGATTTAAATATATCCCCAAATTCTAATAATGGCCTCCTCCTCCCCATAGCCATACCAATCCTCACCAAAAAGGTACAAAGCATAGAAACGCAAACAAAACAAAAAAAAGATGCAGGCCAACAATTGTAATTCTGGAAACTACCAATTGCACTAGCAAAAACCCGGCAATGCAATTTACATGTTCATCGCCGTGCTGTTGCTATCGGCAAAATGGGAACGATACACTTTTTAAATCGAAACGTGCTTAATAAAAAAGGGCCCTAATTAGTTAATCTCCATCTAAGATAGTTTATCATATTCTTTTTTTTAACAGAGTCCTTTGGCTAATCCAGTTGGCTAAAACTAAATCACATTTTGGCCAATAGGATTGTAAGCCGGCGCACCATGGTAAGGTAGACTCTATTAGGGCGGGTTAGGGAATGGGAGTGAGAGAGGAATAGGGGATAGCGTTTTGGAGAGGGAAGATGGGGATAGGTGGTCTTAAGGGGTACCACTCTTACACCATCAAGTGCAAAGTCGGAACACAACAACCACCTGATAAATAATTGCGATCCAGCTGGTCCCCCTTAGGCCGGGTTCAACACTGGGATCGCAAAAGGCAAATCGCAATCACCTATGGAGTGTAATTGCATTTCTACCAAGCAATTGTGGCTCCATGTTACAGTGATTGCGTTTTTCGGTCTCATTCCAGAGAATGAGAATGGCGTTCTAACTGCCAGCAAAATGTTGCACGCAGTGCACTTTTGCGATATACGCACATCACAGGCACTGCAAGGATTTACCACAGTGCTTTGCTGAATACCGGCTATCAGCAAAGAGCAGAAAAACTACTTATTAAAGCACCCCAAGTGTGAACTGGCCCTTAAGAGAACTTTATTGGTGATTACAAATTGTTGCAACCTGCAGAGTAGAACTCAGGGGCATATTTAAAATGATTTAAATATATCCCCAAATTCTAATAATAGCCTCCTCCTCCCCATAGCCATACCAATCCTCACCAAAAAGGTACAAAGCATAGAAACGCAAACAAAACAAAAAAGATGCAGGCCAACAATTGTAATTCTGGAAAATACCAATTGCACTAGCAAAAACCCGGCAATGCAATTTACATGTTCATCGCCGTCCTGTTGCTATTGGCAAAATGGGAACGATACAATTTTTAAATCGAAACGTGCTTAATAAAAAAGGGCCCAAATTAGTTAATCTCCATCTAAGATAGTTTATCATATTCTTTTTTCAACAGAGTCCTTTGGCTAATCCAGTTGGCTAAAACTAAATCACATTTTGGCCAATAGGATTGTAAGCCGGCCCACCATGGTAAGGTAGACTCTATTAGGGCGGGTTAGGGAATGGGAGTGAGAGAGGAATAGGGGATAGCGTTTTGATGAGGGAAGATGGGGATAGGTGGTCTTAAGGGGTACCACTCTTACACCATCAAGTGCAAAGTCGGAACACAACAACCACCTGATAAATAATTGCGATCCAGCTGGTCCCCCTTAGGCCGGGTTCAACACTGGGATCGCAAAAGGCAAATCGCAATCACCTATGGAGTGTAATTGCATTTCTACCAAGCAATTGTGGCTCCATGTTACAGTGATTGCGTTTTTCGGTCTCATTCCAGAGAATGAGAATGGCGTTCTAACTGCCAGCAAAATGTTGCACGCAGTGCACTTTTGCGATATACGCACATCACAGGCACTGCAAGGATTTACCGCAGTGCTTTGCTGAATACCGGCTATCAGCAAAGAGCAGAAAAACTACTTATTAAAGCACCCCAAGTGTGAACTGGCCCTTAAGAGAACTTTATTGGAGATTACAAATTGTTGCAACCTGCAGAGTAGAACTCAGGGGCATATTTAAAATGATTTAAATATATCCCCAAATTCTAATAATGGCCTCCTCCTCCCCATAGCCATACCAATCCTCACCAAAAAGGTACAAAGCATAGAAACGCAAACAAAACAAAAAAAAGATGCAGGCCAACAATTGTAATTCTGGAAACTACCAATTGCACTAGCAAAAACCCGGCAATGCAATTTACATGTTCATCGCCGTGCTTTTGCTATCGGCAAAATGGGAACGATACAATTTTTAAATCGAAACGTGCTTAATAAAAAAGGGCCCTAATTAGTTAATCTCCATCTAAGATAGTTTATCATATTCTTTTTTTTAACAGAGTCCTTTGGCTAATCCAGTTGGCTAAAACTAAATCACATTTTGGCCAATAGGATTGTAAGCCGGCGCACCATGGTAAGGTAGACTCTATTAGGGCGGGTTAGGGAATGGGAGTGAGAGAGGAATAGGGGATAGCGTTTTGGAGAGGGAAGATGGGGATAGGTGGTCTTAAGGGGTACCACTCTTACACCATCAAGTGCAAAGTCGGAACACAACAACCACCTGATAAATAATTGCGATCCAGCTGGTCCCCCTTAGGCCGGGTTCAACACTGGGATCGCAAAAGGCAAATCGCAATCACCTATGGAGTGTAATTGCATTTCTACCAAGCAATTGTGGCTCCATGTTACAGTGATTGCGTTTTTCGGTCTCATTCCAGAGAATGAGAATGGCGTTCTAACTGCCAGCAAAATGTTGCACGCAGTGCACTTTTGCGATATACGCATATCACAGGCACTGCAAGGATTTACCGCAGTGCTTTGCTGAATACCGGCTATCAGCAAAGAGCAGAAAAACTACTTATTAAAGCACCCCAAGTGTGAACTGGCCCTTAAGAGAACTTTATTGGTGATTACAAATTGTTGCAACCTTCAGAGTAGAACTCAGGGGCATATTTAAAATGATTTAAATATACCCCCAAATTCTAATAATGGCCTCCTCCTCCCCATAGCCATACCAATCCTCACCAAAAAGGTACAAAGCATAGAAACGCAAACAAAACAAAAAAAGATGCAGGCCAACAATTGTAATTCTGGAAAATACCAATTGCACTAGCAAAAACCCGGCAATGCAATTTACATGTTCATCGCCGTGCTGTTGCTATTGGCAAAATGGGAACGATACAATTTTTAAATCGAAACGTGCTTAATAAAAAAGGGCCCAAATTAGTTAATCTCCATCTAAGATAGTTTATCATATTCTTTTTTCAACAGAGTCCTTTGGCTAATCCAGTTGGCTAAAACTAAATCACATTTTGGCCAATAGGATTGTAAGCCGGCCCACCATGGTAAGGTAGACTCTATTAGGGTGGGTTAGGGAATGGGAGTGAGAGAGGAATAGGGGATAGCGTTTTGGAGAGGGAAGATGGGGAAAGGTGGTCTTAAGGGGTACCACTCTTACACCATCAAGTGCAAAGTCGGGGAACACAACGACCACCTGATAAATAATTGGGATCCAGCTGGTCCCCCTTAGGCCGGGTTCAACACTGGCATCGCAAAAGGCAAATCGCAATCACCTATGGAGTGTAATTGCATTTCTACCAAGCAATTGTGGCTCCATGTTACAGTGATTGCGTTTTTCGGTCTCATTCCAGAGAATGAGAATGGCGTTCTAACTGCCAGCAAAATGTTGCACGCAGTGCACTTTTGCGATATACGCACATCACAGGCACTGCAAGGATTTACCGCAGTGCTTTGCTGAATACCGGCTATCAGCAAAGAGCAGAAAAACTACTTATTAAAGCACCCCAAGTGTGAACTGGCCCTTAAGAGAACTTTATTGGTGATTACAAATTGTTGCAACCTGCAGAGTAGAACTCAGGGGCATATTTAAAATGATTTAAATATATCCCCAAATTCTAATAATGGCCTCCTCCTCCCCATAGCCATACCAATCCTCACCAAAAAGGTACAAAGCATAGAAACGCAAACAAAACAAAAAAAGATGCAGGCCAACAATTGTAATTCTGGAAACTACCAATTGCACTAGCAAAAACCCGGCAATGCAATTTACATGTTCATCGCCGTGCTGTTGCTATCGGCAAAATGGGAACGATACAATTTTTAAATCGAAACGTGCTTAATAAAAAAGGGCCCTAATTAGTTAATCTCCATCTAAGATAGTTTATCATATTCTTTTTTTAACAGAGTCCTTTGGCTAATCCAGTTGGCTAAAACTAAATCACATTTTGGCCAATAGGATTGTAAGCCGGCGCACCATGGTAAGGTAGACTCTATTAGGGCGGGTTAGGGAATGGGAGTGAGAGAGGAATAGGGGATAGCGTTTTGGAGAGGGAAGATGGGGATAGGTGGTCTTAAGGGGTACCACTCTTACACCATCAAGTGCAAAGTCAGAACACAACAACCACCTGATAAATAATTGCGATCCAGCTGGTCCCCCTTAGGCCGGGTTCAACACTGGGATCGCAAAAGGCAAATCGCAATCACCTATGGAGTGTAATTGCATTTCTACCAAGCAATTGTGGCTCCATGTTACAGTGATTGCGTTTTTCGGTCTCATTCCAGAGAATGAGAATGGCGTTCTAACTGCCAGCAAAATGTTGCACGCAGTGCACTTTTGCGATATACGCACATCACAGGCACTGCAAGGATTTACCGCAGTGCTTTGCTGAATACCGGCTATCAGCAAAGAGCAGAAAAACTACTTATTAAAGCACCCCAAGTGTGAACTGGCCCTTAAGAGAACTTTATTGGTGATTACAAATTGTTGCAACCTTCAGAGTAGAACTCAGGGGCATATTTAAAATGATTTAAATATACCCCCAAATTCTAATAATGGCCTCCTCCTCCCCATAGCCATACCAATCCTCACCAAAAAGGTACAAAGCATAGAAACGCAAACAAAACAAAAAAAGATGCAGGCCAACAATTGTAATTCTGGAAAATACCAATTGCACTAGCAAAAACCCGTCAATGCAATTTACATGTTCATCGCCGTGCTGTTGCTATTGGCAAAATGGGAACGATACAATTTTTAAATCGAAACGTGCTTAATAAAAAAGGGCCCAAATTAGTTAATCTCCATCTAAGATAGTTTATCATATTCTTTTTTCAACAGAGTCCTTTGGCTAATCCAGTTGGCTAAAACTAAATCACATTTTGGCCAATAGGATTGTAAGCCGGCCCACCATGGTAAGGTAGACTCTATTAGGGCGGGTTAGGGAATGGGAGTGAGAGAGGAATAGGGGATAGCGTTTTGGAGAGGGAAGATGGGGATAGGTGGTCTTAAGGGGTACCACTCTTACACCATCAAGTGCAAATTCGGGGAACACAACGACCACCTGATAAATAATTGGGATCCAGCTGGTCCCCCTTAGACCGGGTTAAACACTGGGATCGCAAAAGGCAAATCGCAATCACCTATGGAGTGTAATTGCATTTCTACCAAGCAATTGTGGCTCCATGTTACAGTGATTGCGTTTTTCAGTCTCATTCCAGAGAATGAGAATGGCGTTCTAACTGCCAGCAAAATGTTGCACGCAGTGCACTTTTGCGATATACGCACATCACAGGCACTGCAAGGATTTACCGCAGTGCTTTGCTGAATACCGGCTATCAGCAAAGAGCAGAAAAACTACTTATTAAAGCACCCCAAGTGTGAACTGGCCCTTAAGAGAACTTTATTGGTGATTACAAATTGTTGCAACCTGCAGAGTAGAACTCAGGGGCATATTTAAAATGATTTAAATATACCCCCAAATTCTAATAATGGCCTCCTCCTCCCCATAGCCATACCAATCCTCACCAAAAAGGTACAAAGCATAGAAACGCAAACAAAACAAAAAAAGATGCAGGCCAACAATTGTAATTCTGGAAACTACCAATTGCACTAGCAAAAACCCGTCAATGCAATTTACATGTTCATCGCCGTGCTGTTGCTATCGGCAAAATGGGAACGATACAATTTTTAAATCGAAACGTGCTTAATAAAAAAGCGCCCTAATTAGTTAATCTCCATCTAAGATAGTTTATCATATTCTTTTTTTAACAGAGTCCTTTGGCTAATCCAGTTGGCTAAAACTAAATCACATTTTGGCCAATAGGATTGTAAGCCGGCCCACCATGGTAAGGTAGACTCTATTAGGGCGGGTTAGGGAATGGGAGTGAGAGAGGAATAGGGGATAGCGTTTTGGAGAGGGAAGATGGGGATAGGTGGTCTTAAGGGGTACCACTCTTACACCATCAAGTGCAAAGTCGGAACACAACAACCACCTGATAAATAATTGCGATCCAGCTGGTCCCCCTTAGGCCGGGTTCAACACTGGGATCGCAAAAGGCAAATCGCAATCACCTATGGAGTGTAATTGCATTTCTACCAAGCAATTGTGGCTCCATGTTACAGTGATTGCGTTTTTCGGTCTCATTCCAGAGAATGAGAATGGCGTTCTAACTGCCAGCAAAATGTTGCACGCAGTGCACTTTTGCGATATACGCACATCACAGGCACTGCAAGGATTTACCGCAGTGCTTTGCTGAATACCGGCTATCAGCAAAGAGCAGAAAAACTACTTATTAAAGCACCCCAAGTGTGAACTGGCCCTTAAGAGAACTTTATTGGTGATTACAAATTGTTGCAACCTGCAGAGTAGAACTCAGGGGCATATTTAAAATGATTTAAATATACCCCCAAATTCTAATAATGGCCTCCTCCTCCCCATAGCCATACCAATCCTCACCAAAAAGGTACAAAGCATAGAAACGCAAACAAAACAAAAAAAGATGCAGGCCAACAATTGTAATTCTGGAAAATACCAATTGCACTAGCAAAAACCCGTCAATGCAATTTACATGTTCATCGCCGTGCTGTTGCTATTGGCAAAATGGGAACGATACAATTTTTAAATCGAAACGTGCTTAATAAAAAAGGGCCCAAATTAGTTAATCTCCATCTAAGATAGTTTATCATATTCTTTTTTCAACAGAGTCCTTTGGCTAATCCAGTTGGCTAAAACTAAATCACATTTTGGCCAATAGGATTGTAAGCCGGCCCACCATGCTAAGGTAGACTCTATTAGGGTGGGTTAGGGAATGGGAGTGAGAGAGGAATAGGGGATAGCGTTTTGGAGAGGGAAGATGGGGAAAGGTGGTCTTAAGGGGTACCACTCTTACACCATCAAGTGCAAAGTCGGGGAACACAACGACCACCTGATAAATAATTGGGATCCAGCTGGTCCCCCTTAGGCCGGGTTCAACACTGGGATCGCAAAAGGCAAATCGCAATCACCTATGGAGTGTAATTGCATTTCTACCAAGCAATTGTGGCTCCATGTTACAGTGATTGCGTTTTTCGGTCTCATTCCAGAGAATGAGAATGGCGTTCTAACTGCCAGCAAAATGTTGCACGCAGTGCACTTTTGCGATATACGCACATCACAGGCACTGCAAGGATTTACCGCAGTGCTTTGCTGAATACCGGCTATCAGCAAAGAGCAGAAAAACTACTTATTAAAGCACCCCAAGTGTGAACTGGCCCTTAAGAGAACTTTATTGGTGATTACAAATTGTTGCAACCTGCAGAGTAGAACTCAGGGGCATATTTAAAATGATTTAAATATATCCCCAAATTCTAATAATGGCCTCCTCCTCCCCATAGCCATACCAATCCTCACCAAAAAGGTACAAAGCATAGAAACGCAAACAAAACAAAAAAAGATGCAGGCCAACAATTGTAATTCTGGAAACTACCAATTGCACTAGCAAAAACCCGGCAATGCAATTTACATGTTCATCGCCGTGCTGTTGCTATCGGCAAAATGGGAACGATACAATTTTTAAATCGAAACGTGTTGAATAAAAAAGGGCCCTAATTAGTTAATCTCCATCTAAGATAATTTATCATATTCTTTTTTTAACAGAGTCCTTTGGCTAATCCAGTTGGCTAAAACTAAATCACATTTTGGCCAATAGGATTGTAAGCCGGCGCACCATGGTAAGGTAGACTCTATTAGGGCGGGTTAGGGAATGGGAGTGAGAGAGGAATAGGGGATAGCGTTTTGGAGAGGGAAGATGGGGATAGGTGGTCTTAGGGGGTACCACTCTTACACCATCAAGTGCAAAGTCGGAACACAACAACCACCTGATAAAAAATTGCGATCCAGCTGGTCCCCCTTAGGCCGGGTTCAACACTGGGATCGCAAAAGGCAAATCGCAATCACCTATGGAGTGTAATTGCATTTCTACCAAGCAATTGTGGCTCCATGTTACAGTGATTGCGTTTTTCGGTCTCATTCCAGAGAATGAGAATGGCGTTCTAACTGCCAGCAAAATGTTGCACGCAGTGCACTTTTGCGATATACGCACATCACAGGCACTGCAAGGATTTACCGCAGTGCTTTGCTGAATACCGGCTATCAGCAAAGAGCAGAAAAACTACTTATTAAAGCACCCCAAGTGTGAACTGGCCCTTAAGAGAACTTTATTGGTGATTACAAATTGTTGCAACCTGCAGAGTAGAACTCAGGGGCATATTTAAAATGATTTAAATATACCCCCAAATTCTAATAATGGCCTCCTCCTCCCCATAGCCATACCAATCCTCACCAAAAAGGTACAAAGCATAGAAACGCAAACAAAACAAAAAAAGATGCAGGCCAACAATTGTAATTCTGGAAACTACCAATTGCACTAGCAAAAACCCGGCAATGCAATTTACATGTTCATCGCCGTGCTGTTGCTATTGGCAAAATGGGAACGATACAATTTTTAAATCGAAACGTGCTTAATAAAAAAGGGCCCTTATCGGTTAATCTCCATCTAAGATCGTTTATTATATTCTTTTTTTAACAGAGTCCTTTGGCTAATCCAGTTGGCTAAAACTAAATCACATTTTGGCCAATAGGATTGTAAGCCGGCCCACCATGGTAAGGTAGACTCTATTAGGGCGGGTTAGGGAATGGGAGTGAGAGAGGAATAGGGGATAGCGTTTTGGAGAGGGAAGATGGGGATAGGTGGTCTTAAGGGGTACCACTCTTACACCATCAAGTGCAAATTCGGGGAACACAACGACCACCTGATAAATAATTGGGATCCAGCTGGTCCCCCTTAGGCCGGGTTAAACACTGGGATCGCAAAAGGCAAATCGCAATCACCTATGGAGTGTAATTGCATTTCTACCAAGCAATTGTGGCTTCATGTTACAGTGATTGCGTTTTTCAGTCTCATTCCAGAGAATGAGAATGGCGTTCTAACTGCCAGCAAAATGTTGCACGCAGTGCACTTTTGCGATATACGCACATCACAGGCACTGCAAGGATTTACCGCAGTGCTTTGCTGAATACCGGCTATCAGCAAAGAGCAGAAAAACTACTTATTAAAGCACCCCAAGTGTGAACTGGCCCTTAAGAGAACTTTATTGGTGATTACAAATTGTTGCAACCTGCAGAGTAGAACTCAGGGGCATATTTAAAATGATTTAAATATACCCCCAAATTCTAATAATGGCCTCCTCCTCCCCATAGCCATACCAATCCTCACCAAAAAGGTACAAAGCATAGAAACGCAAACAAAACAAAAAAAGATGCAGGCCAACAATTGTAATTCTGGAAACTACCAATTGCACTAGCAAAAACCCGGCAATGCAATTTACATGTTCATCGCCGTGCTGTTGCTATCGGCAAAATGGGAACGATACAATTTTTAAATCGAAACGTGCTTAATAAAAAAGGGCCCTAATTAGTTAATCTCCATCTAAGATAGTTTATCATATTCTTTTTTTAACAGAGTCCTTTGGCTAATCCAGTTGGCTAAAACTAAATCACATTTTGGCCAATAGGATTGTAAGCCGGCGCACCATGGTAAGGTAGACTCTATTAGGGCGGGTTAGGGAATGGGAGTGAGAGAGGAATAGGGGATAGCGTTTTGGAGAGGGAAGATGGGGATAGGTGGTCTTAAGGGGTACCACTCTTACACCATCAAGTGCAAAGTCGGGGAACACAACGACCACCTGATAAATAATTGGGATCCAGCTGGTCCCCCTTAGGCCGGGTTCAACACTGGGATCGCAAAAGGCAAATCGCAATCACCTATGGAGTGTAATTGCATTTCTACCAAGCAATTGTGGCTCCATGTTACAGTGATTGCGTTTTTCGGTCTCATTCCAGAGAATGAGAATGGCGTTCTAACTGCCAGCAAAATGTTGCACGCAGTGCACTTTTGCGATATACGCACATCACAGGCACTGCAAGGATTTACCGCAGTGCTTTGCTGAATACCGGCTATCAGCAAAGAGCAGAAAAACTACTTATTAAAGCACCCCAAGTGTGAACTGGCCCTTAAGAGAACTTTATTGGTGATTACAAATTGTTGCAACCTGCAGAGTAGAACTCAGGGGCATATTTAAAATGATTTAAATATACCCCCAAATTCTAATAATGGCCTCCTCCTCCCCATAGCCATACCAATCCTCACCAAAAAGGTACAAAGCATAGAAACGCAAACAAAACAAAAAAAGATGCAGGCCAACAATTGTAATTCTGGAAACTACCAATTGCACTAGCAAAAACCCGGCAATGCAATTTACATGTTCATCGCCGTGCTGTTGCTATTGGCAAAATGGGAACGATACAATTTTTAAATCGAAACGTGCTTAATAAAAAAGGGCCCAAATTAGTTAATCTCCATCTAAGATAGTTTATCATATTCTTTTTTCAACAGAGTCCTTTGGCTAATCCAGTTGGCTAAAACTAAATCACATTTTGGCCAATAGGATTGTAAGCCGGCCCACCATGGTAAGGTAGACTCTATTAGGGCGGGTTAGGGAATGGGAGTGAGAGAGGAATAGGGGATAGCGTTTTGGAGAGGGAAGATGGGGAAAGATGGTCTTAAGGGGTACCACTCTTACACCATCAAGTGCAAAGTCGGGGAACACAACGACCACCTGATAAATAATTGGGATCCAGCTGGTCCCCCTTACGCCGGGTTCAACACTGGGATCGCAAAAGGCAAATCGCAATCACCTATGGAGTGTAATTGCATTTCTACCAAGCAATTGTGGCTCCATGTTACAGTGATTGCGTTTTTCGGTCTCATTCCAGAGAATGAGAATGGCGTTCTAACTGCCAGCAAAATGTTGCACGCAGTGCACTTTTGCGATATACGCACATCACAGGCACTGCAAGGATTTACCGCAGTGCTTTGCTAAATATCCGGCTATCAGCAAAGAGCAGAAAAACTACTTATTAAAGCACCCCAAGTGTGAACTGGCCCTTAAGAGAACTTTATTGGTGATTACAAATTGTTGCAACCTGCAGAGTAGAACTCAGGGGCATATTTAAAATGATTTAAATATACCCCCAAATTCTAATAATGGCCTCCTCCTCCCCATAGCCATACCAATCCTCACCAAAAAGGTACAAAGCATAGAAACGCAAACAAAACAAAAAAAGATGCAGGCCAACAATTGTAATTCTGGAAACTAACAATTGCACTAGCAAAAACCCGGCAATGCAATTTACATGTTCATCGCCGTGCTGTTGCTATTGGCAAAATGGGAACGATACAATTTTTAAATCGAAAAGTGCTTAATAAAAAAGTGCCCTTATTGGTTAATCTCCATCTAAGATCGTTTATTATATTCTTTTTTTAACAGAGTCCTTTGGCTAATCCAGTTGGCTAAAACTAAATCACATTTTGGCCAATAGGATTGTAAGCTAGCCCACCATGGTAAGGTAGACTCTATTAGGGCGGGTTAGGGAATGGGAGTGAGAGAGGAATAGGGGATAGCGTTTTGGAGAGGGAAGATGGGGATAGGTGGTCTTAAGGGGTACCACTCTTACACCATCAAGTGCAAAGTCGGGGAACACAACGACCACCTGATAAATAATTGGGATCCAGCTGGTCCCCCTTAGGCCGGGTTCAACACTGGGATCGCAAAAGGCAAATCGCAATCACCTATGGAGTGTAATTGCATTTCTACCAAGCAATTGTGGCTCCATGTTACAGTGATTGCGTTTTTCGGTCTCATTCCAGAGAATGAGAATGGCGTTCTAACTGCCAGCAAAATGTTGCACGCAGTGCACTTTTGCGATATACGCACATCACAGGCACTGCAAGGATTTACCGCAGTGCTTTGCTGAATACCGGCTATCAGCAAAGAGCAGAAAAACTACTTATTAAAGCACCCCAAGTGTGAACTGGCCCTTAAGAGAACTTTATTGGTGATTACAAATTGTTGCAACCTGCAGAGTAGAACTCAGGGGCATATTTAAAATGATTTAAATATACCCCCAAATTCTAATAATGGCCTCCTCCTCCCCATAGCCATACCAATCCTCACCAAAAAGGTACAAAGCATAGAAACGCAAACAAAACAAAAAAAGATGCAGGCCAACAATTGTAATTCTGGAAACTACCAATTGCACTAGCAAAAACCCGGCAATGCAATTTACATGTTCATCGCCGTGCTGTTGCTATTGGCAAAATGGGAACGATACAATTTTTAAATCGAAAAGTGCTTAATAAAAAAGGGCCCTTATTGGTTAATCTCCATCTAAGATCGTTTATTATATTCTTTTTTTAACAGAGTCCTTTGGCTAATCCAGTTGGCTAAAACTAAATCACATTTTGGCCAATAGGATTGTAAGCTAGCCCACCATGGTAAGGTAGACTCTATTAGGGCGGGTTAGGGAATGGGAGTGAGAGAGGAATAGGGGATAGCGTTTTGGAGAGGGAAGATGGGGATAGGTGGTCTTAAGGGGTACCACTCTTACACCATCAAGTGCAAAGTCGGGGAACACAACGACCACCTGATAAATAATTGGGATCCAGCTGGTCCCCCTTAGGCCGGGTTCAACACTGGGATCGCAAAAGGCAAATCGCAATCACCTATGGAGTGTAATTGCATTTCTACCAAGCAATTGTGGCTCCATGTTACAGTGATTGCGTTTTTCGGTCTCATTCCAGAGAATGAGAATGGCGTTCTAACTGCCAGCAAAATGTTGCACGCAGTGCACTTTTGCGATATACGCACATCACAGGCACTGCAAGGATTTACCGCAGTGCTTTGCTGAATACCGGCTATCAGCAAAGAGCAGAAAAACTACTTATTAAAGCACCCCAAGTGTGAACTGGCCCTTAAGAGAACTTTATTGGTGATTACAAATTGTTGCAACCTGCAGAGTAGAACTCAGGGGCATATTTAAAATGATTTAAATATACCCCCAAATTCTAATAATGGCCTCCTCCTCCCCATAGCCATACCAATCCTCACCAAAAAGGTACAAAGCATAGAAACGCAAACAAAACAAAAAAAGATGCAGGCCAACAATTGTAATTCTGGAAACTACCAATTGCACTAGCAAAAACCCGGCAATGCAATTTACATGTTCATCGCCGTGCTGTTGCTATTGGCAAAATGGGAACGATACAATTTTTAAATCGAAACGTGCTTAATAAAAAAGGGCCCAAATTAGTTAATCTCCATCTAAGATAGTTTATCATATTCTTTTTTCAACAGAGTCCTTTGGCTAATCCAGTTGGCTAAAACTAAATCACATTTTGGCCAATAGGATTGTAAGCCGGCCCACCATGGTAAGGTAGACTCTATTAGGGCGGGTTAGGGAATGGGAGTGAGAGAGGAATAGGGGATAGCGTTTTGGAGAGGGAAGATGGGGAAAGATGGTCTTAAGGGGTACCACTCTTACACCATCAAGTGCAAAGTCGGGGAACACAACGACCACCTGATAAATAATTGGGATCCAGCTGGTCCCCCTTACGCCGGGTTCAACACTGGGATCGCAAAAGGCAAATCGCAATCACCTATGGAGTGTAATTGCATTTCTACCAAGCAATTGTGGCTCCATGTTACAGTGATTGCGTTTTTCGGTCTCATTCCAGAGAATGAGAATGGCGTTCTAACTGCCAGCAAAATGTTGCACGCAGTGCACTTTTGCGATATACGCACATCACAGGCACTGCAAGGATTTACCGCAGTGCTTTGCTAAATATCCGGCTATCAGCAAAGAGCAGAAAAACTACTTATTAAAGCACCCCAAGTGTGAACTGGCCCTTAAGAGAACTTTATTGGTGATTACAAATTGTTGCAACCTGCAGAGTAGAACTCAGGGGCATATTTAAAATGATTTAAATATACCCCCAAATTCTAATAATGGCCTCCTCCTCCCCATAGCCATACCAATCCTCACCAAAAAGGTACAAAGCATAGAAACGCAAACAAAACAAAAAAAGATGCAGGCCAACAATTGTAATTCTGGAAACTAACAATTGCACTAGCAAAAACCCGGCAATGCAATTTACATGTTCATCGCCGTGCTGTTGCTATTGGCAAAATGGGAACGATACAATTTTTAAATCGAAAAGTGCTTAATAAAAAAGGGCCCTTATTGGTTAATCTCCATCTAAGATCGTTTATTATATTCTTTTTTTAACAGAGTCCTTTGGCTAATCCAGTTGGCTAAAACTAAATCACATTTTGGCCAATAGGATTGTAAGCTAGCCCACCATGGTAAGGTAGACTCTATTAGGGCGGGTTAGGGAATGGGAGTGAGAGAGGAATAGGGGATAGCGTTTTGGAGAGGGAAGATGGGGATAGGTGGTCTTAAGGGGTACCACTCTTACACCATCAAGTGCAAAGTCGGGGAACACAACGACCACCTGATAAATAATTGGGATCCAGCTGGTCCCCCTTAGGCCGGGTTCAACACTGGGATCGCAAAAGGCAAATCGCAATCACCTATGGAGTGTAATTGCATTTCTACCAAGCAATTGTGGCTCCATGTTACAGTGATTGCGTTTTTCGGTCTCATTCCAGAGAATGAGAATGGCGTTCTAACTGCCAGCAAAATGTTGCACGCAGTGCACTTTTGCGATATACGCACATCACAGGCACTGCAAGGATTTACCGCAGTGCTTTGCTGAATACCGGCTATCAGCAAAGAGCAGAAAAACTACTTATTAAAGCACCCCAAGTGTGAACTGGCCCTTAAGAGAACTTTATTGGTGATTACAAATTGTTGCAACCTGCAGAGTAGAACTCAGGGGCATATTTAAAATGATTTAAATATACCCCCAAATTCTAATAATGGCCTCCTCCTCCCCATAGCCATACCAATCCTCACCAAAAAGGTACAAAGCATAGAAACGCAAACAAAACAAAAAAAGATGCAGGCCAACAATTGTAATTCTGGAAACTACCAATTGCACTAGCAAAAACCCGGCAATGCAATTTACATGTTCATCGCCGTGCTGTTGCTATTGGCAAAATGGGAACGATACAATTTTTAAATCGAAAAGTGCTTAATAAAAAAGGGCCCTTATTGGTTAATCTCCATCTAAGATCGTTTATTATATTCTTTTTTTAACAGAGACCTTTGGCTAATCCAGTTGGCTAAAACTAAATCACATTTTGGCCAATAGGATTGTAAGCTAGCCCACCATGGTAAGGTAGACTCTATTAGGGCGGGTTAGGGAATGGGAGTGAGAGAGGAATAGGGGATAGCGTTTTGGAGAGGGAAGATGGGGATAGGTGGTCTTAAGGGGTACCACTCTTACACCATCAAGTGCAAAGTCGGGGAACACAACGACCACCTGATAAATAATTGGGATCCAGCTGGTCCCCTATAGGCCGGGTTCAACACTGGGATCGCAAAAGGCAAATCGCAATCACCTATGGAGTGTAATTGCATTTCTACCAAGCAATTGTGGCTCCATGTTACAGTGATTGCGTTTTTCGGTCTCATTCCAGAGAATGAGAATGGCGTTCTAACTGCCAGCAAAATGTTGCACGCAGTGCACTTTTGCGATATACGCACATCACAGGCACTGCAAGGATTTACCGCAGTGCTTTGCTGAATACCGGCTATCAGCAAAGAGCAGAAAAACTACTTATTAAAGCACCCCAAGTGTGAACTGGCCCTTAAGAGAACTTTATTGGTGATTACAAATTGTTGCAACCTGCAGAGTAGAACTCAGGGGCATATTTTAAATGATTTAAATATACCCCCAAATTCTAATAATGGCCTCCTCCTCCCCATAGCCATACCAATCCTCACCAAAAAGGTACAAAGCATAGAAACGCAAACAAAACAAAAAAAGATGCAGGCCAACAATTGTAATTCTGGAAACTACCAATTGCACTAGCAAAAACCCGGCAATGCAATTTACATGTTCATCGCCGTGCTGTTGCTATCGGCAAAATGGGAACGATACAATTTTTAAATCGAAACGTGCTTAATAAAAAAGGGCCCTAATTAGTTAATCTCCATCTAAGATAGTTTATCATATTCTTTTTTTTAACAGAGTCCTTTGGCTAATCCAGTTGGCTAAAACTAAATCACATTTTGGCCAATAGGATTGTAAGCCGGCCCACCATGGTAAGGTAGACTCTATTAGGGCGGGTTAGGGAATGGGAGTGAGAGAGGAACAGGGGATAGCGTTTTGGAGAGGGAAGATGGGGATAGGTGGTCTTAAGGGGTACCACTCTTACACCATCAAGTGCAAAGTCGGGGAACACAACGACCACCTGATAAATAATTGCGATCCAGCTAGTCCCCCTTAGGCCGGGTTCAACACTGGGATCGCAAAAGGCAAATCGCAATCACCTATGGAGTGTAATTGCATTTCTACCAAGCAATTGTGGCTCCATGTTACAGTGATTGCGTTTTTCGGTCTCATTCCAGAGAATGAGAATGGCGTTCTAACTGCCAGCAAAATGTTGCACGCAGTGCACTTTTGCGATATACACACATCACAGGCACTGCAAGGATTTACCGCAGTGCTTTGCTGAATACCGGCTATCAGCAAAGAGCAGAAAAACTACTTATTAAAGCACCCCAAGTGTGAACTGGCCCTTAAGAGAACTTTATTGGTGATTACAAATTGTTGCAACCTGCAGAGTAGAACTCAGGGGCATATTTAAAATGATTTAAATATACCCCCAAATTCTAATAATGGCCTCCTCCTCCCCATAGCCATACCAATCCTCACCAAAAAGGTACAAAGCATAGAAACGCAAACAAAACAAAAAAAGATGCAGGCCAACAATTGTAATTCTGGAAACTAACAATTGCACTAGCAAAAACCCGGCAATGCAATTTACATGTTCATCGCCGTGCTGTTGCTATTGGCAAAATGGGAACGATACAATTTTTAAATCGAAAAGTGCTTAATAAAAAAGGGCCCTTATTGGTTAATCTCCATCTAAGATCGTTTATTAAATTCTTTTTTTAACAGAGTCCTTTGGCTAATCCAGTTGGCTAAAACTAAATCACATTTTGGCCAATAGGATTGTAAGCTAGCCCACCATGGTAAGGTAGACTCTATTAGGGCGGGTTAGGGAATGGGAGTGAGAGAGGAATAGGGGATAGCGTTTTGGAGAGGGAAGATGGGGATAGGTGGTCTTAAGGGGTACCACTCTTACACCATCAAGTGCAAAGTCGGGGAACACAACGACCACCTGATAAATAATTGGGATCCAGCTGGTCCCCCTTAGGCCGGGTTCAACACTGGGATCGCAAAAGGCAAATCGCAATCACCTATGGAGTGTAATTGCATTTCTACCAAGCAATTGTGGCTCCATGTTACAGTGATTGCGTTTTTCGGTCTCATTCCAGAGAATGAGAATGGCGTTCTAACTGCCAGCAAAATGTTGCACGCAGTGCACTTTTGCGATATACGCACATCACAGGCACTGCAAGGATTTACCGCAGTGCTTTGCTGAATACCGGCTATCAGCAAAGAGCAGAAAAACTACTTATTAAAGCACCCCAAGTGTGAACTGGCCCTTAAGAGAACTTTATTGGTGATTACAAATTGTTGCAACCTGCAGAGTAGAACTCAGGGGCATATTTAAAATGATTTAAATATACCCCCAAATTCTAATAATGGCCTCCTCCTCCCCATAGCCATACCAATCCTCACCAAAAAGGTACAAAGCATAGAAACGCAAAGAAAACAAAAAAAGATGCAGGCCAACAATTGTAATTCTGGAAACTACCAATTGCACTAGCAAAAACCCGGCAATGCAATTTACATGTTCATCGCCATGCTGTTGCTATTGGCAAAATGGGAACGATACAATTTTTAAATCGAAAAGTGCTTAATAAAAAAGGGCCCTTATTGGTTAATCTCCATCTAAGATCGTTTATTATATTCTTTTTTTAACAGAGTCCTTTGGCTAATCCAGTTGGCTAAAACTAAATCACATTTTGGCCAATAGGATTGTAAGCTAGCCCACCATGGTAAGGTAGACTCTATTAGGGCGGGTTAGGGAATGGGAGTGAGAGAGGAATAGGGGATAGCGTTTTGGAGAGGGAAGATGGGGATAGGTGGTCTTAAGGGGTACCACTCTTACACCATCAAGTGCAAAGTCGGGGAACACAACGACCACCTGATAAATAATTGGGATCCAGCTGGTCCCCCTTAGGCCGGGTTCAACACTGGGATCGCAAAAGGCAAATCGCAATCACCTATGGAGTGTAATTGCATTTCTAGCAAGCAATTGTGGCTCCATGTTACAGTGATTGCGTTTTTCGGTCTCATTCCAGAGAATGAGAATGGCGTTCTAACTGCCAGCAAAATGTTGCACGCAGTGCACTTTTGCGATATACGCACATCACAGGCACTGCAAGGATTTACCGCAGTGCTTTGCTGAATACCGGCTATCAGCAAAGAGCAGAAAAACTACTTATTAAAGCACCCCAAGTGTGAACTGGCCCTTAAGAGAACTTTATTGGTGATTACAAATTGTTGCAACCTGCAGAGTAGAACTCAGGGGCATATTTAAAATGATTTAAATATACCCCCAAATTCTAATAATGGCCTCCTCCTCCCCATAGCCATACCAATCCTCACCAAAAAGGTACAAAGCATAGAAACGCAAACAAAACAAAAAAAGATGCAGGCCAACAATTGTAATTCTGGAAACTACCAATTGCACTAGCAAAAACCCGGCAATGCAATTTACATGTTCATCGCCGTGCTGTTGCTATCGGCAAAATGGGAACGATACAATTTTTAAATCGAAACGTGCTTAATAAAAAAGGGCCCTAATTAGTTAATCTCCATCTAAGATAGTTTATCATATTCTTTTTTTTAACAGAGTCCTTTGGCTAATCCAGTTGGCTAAAACTAAATCACATTTTGGCCAATAGGATTGTAAGCCGGCCCACCATGGTAAGGTAGACTCTATTAGGGCGGGTTAGGGAATGGGAGTGAGAGAGGAACAGGGGATAGCGTTTTGGAGAGGGAAGATGGGGATAGGTGGTCTTAAGGGGTACCACTCTTACACCATCAAGTGCAAAGTCGGGGAACACAACGACCACCTGATAAATAATTGCGATCCAGCTAGTCCCCCTTAGGCCGGGTTCAACACTGGGATCGCAAAAGGCAAATCGCAATCACCTATGGAGTGTAATTGCATTTCTACCAAGCAATTGTGGCTCCATGTTACAGTGATTGCGTTTTTCGGTCTCATTCCAGAGAATGAGAATGGCGTTCTAACTGCCAGCAAAATGTTGCACGCAGTGCACTTTTGCGATATACACACATCACAGGCACTGCAAGGATTTACCGCAGTGCTTTGCTGAATACCGGCTATCAGCAAAGAGCAGAAAAACTACTTATTAAAGCACCCCAAGTGTGAACTGGCCCTTAAGAGAACTTTATTGGTGATTACAAATTGTTGCAACCTGCAGAGTAGAACTCAGGGGCATATTTAAAATGATTTAAATATACCCCCAAATTCTAATAATGGCCTCCTCCTCCCCATAGCCATACCAATCCTCACCAAAAAGGTACAAAGCATAGAAACGCAAACAAAACAAAAAAAGATGCAGGCCAACAATTGTAATTCTGGAAAATACCAATTGCACTAGCAAAAACCCGGCAATGCAATTTACATGTTCATCGCCGTGCTGTTGCTATTGGCAAAATGGGAACGATACAATTTTTAAATCGAAACGTGCTTAATAAAAAAGGGCCCAAATTAGTTAATCTCCATCTAAGATAGTTTATCATATTCTTTTTTCAACAGAGTCCTTTGGCTAATCCAGTTGGCTAAAACTAAATCACATTTTGGCCAATAGGATTGTAAGCCGGCCCACCATGGTAAGGTAGACTCTATTAGGGCGGGTTATGGAATGGGAGTGAGAGAGGAATAGGGGATAGCGTTTTGGAGAGGGAAGATGGGGATAGGTGGTCTTAAGGGGTACCACTCTTACACCATCAAGTGCAAAGTCGGGGAACACAACGACCACCTGATAAATAATTGGGATCCAGCTGGTCCCCCTTAGGCCGGGTTCAACACTGGGATCGCAAAAGGCAAATCGCAATCACCTATGGAGTGTAATTGCATTTCTACCAAGCAATTGTGGCTCCATGTTACAGTGATTGCGTTTTTCGGTCTCATTCCAGAGAATGAGAATGGCGTTCTAACTGCCAGCAAAATGTTGCACGCAGTGCACTTTTGCGATATACGCACATCACAGGCACTGCAAGGATTTACCACAGTGCTTTGCTGAATACCGGCTATCAGCAAAGAGCAGAAAAACTACTTATTAAAGCACCCCAAGTGTGAACTGGCCCTTAAGAGAACTTTATTGGTGATTACAAATGGTTGCAACCTGTAGAGAAGAACTCAGGGGCATATTTAAAATGATTTAAATATATCCCCAAATTCTAATAATGGCCTCCTCCTCCCCATAGCCATACCAATCCTCACCAAAAAGGTACAAAGCATAGAGACGTAAACAAAACAAAAAAAGATGCAGGCCAACAATTGTAATTCTGGAAACTACCAATTGCACTAGCAAAAACCCGGCAATGCAATTTACATGTTCATCGCCGTGCTGTTGCTATCGGCAAAATGGGAACGATACAATTTTTTAATCGAAACGTGCTTAATAAAAAAGGGCCCTAATTAGTTAATCTCCATCTAAGATAGTTTATCATATTCTTTTTTTAACAGAGTCCTTTGGCTAATCCAGTTGGCTAAAACTAAATCACATTTTGGCCAATAGGATTGTAAGCCGGCGCACCATGGTAAGGTAGACTCTATTAGGGCGGATTAGGGAATGGGAGTGAGAGAGGAATAGGGGATAGCGTTTTGGAGAGGGAAGATGGGGATAGGTGGTCTTAAGGGGTACCACTCTTACACCATCAAGTGCAAAGTCGGAAAACAACAACCATCTGATAAATAATTGCGATCCAGCTGGTCCCCCTTAGGCCAGGTTCAACACTGGGATCGCAAAAGGAAAATCGCAATCACCTATGGAGTGTAATTGCATTTCTACCAAGCAATTGTGGCTCCATGTTACAGTGATTGCGTTTTTCGGTCTCATTCCAGAGAATGAGAATGGCGTTCTAACTGCCAGCAAAATGTTGCACGCAGTGCACTTTTGCGATATACACACATCACAGGCACTGCAAGGATTTACCGCAGTGCTTTGCTGAATACCGGCTATCAGCAAAGAGCAGAAAAACTACTTATTAAAGCACCCCAAGTGTGAACTGGCCCTTAAGAGAACTTTATTGGTGATTACAAATGGTTGCAACCTGCAGAGTAGAACTCAGGGGCATATTTAAAATGATTTAAATATACCCCCAAATTCTAATAATGGCCTCCTCCTCCCCATAGCCATACCAATCCTCACCAAAAAGGTACAGAGCATAGAAACGCAAACAAAACAAAAAAAGATGCAGGCCAACAATTGTAATTCTGGAAAATACCAATTGCACTAGCAAAAACCCGGCAATGCAATTTACATGTTCATCGCCGTGCTGTTGCTATTGGCAAAATGGGAACGATACAATTTTTAAATCGAAACGTGCTCAATAAAAAAGGGCCCAAATTAGTTAATCTCCATCTAAGATAGTTTATCATATTCTTTTTTCAACAGAGTCCTTTGGCTAATCCAGTTGGCTAAAACTAAATCACATTTTGGCCAATAGGATTGTAAGCCGGCCCACCATGGTAAGGTAGACTCTATTAGGGGGGGTTAGGGAATGGGAGTGAGAGAGGAATAGGGGATAGCGTTTTGGAGAGGGAAGATGGGGATAGGTGGTCTTAAGGGGTACCACTCTTACACCATCAAGTGCAAAGTCGGGGAACACAACGACCACCTGATAAATAATTGGGATCCAGCTGGTCCCCCTTAGGTCGGGTTCAACACTGGGATCGCAAAAGGCAAATCGCAATCACCTATGGAGTGTAATTGCATTTCTACCAAGCAATTGTGGCTCCATGTTACAGTGATTGCGTTTTTCGGTCTCATTCCAGAGAATGAGAATGGCGTTCTAACTGCCAGCAAAATGTTGCACGCAGTGCACTTTTGCGATATACGCACATCACAGGCACTGCAAGGATTTACCGCAGTGCTTTGCTGAATACCGGCTATCAGCAAAGAGCAGAAAAACTACTTATTAAAGCACCCCAAGTGTGAACTGGCCCTTAAGAGAACTTTATTGGTGATTACAAATTGTTGCAACCTGCAGAGTAGAACTCAGGGGCATATTTAAAATGATTTAAATATACCCCCAAATTCTAATAATGGCCTCCTCCTCCCCATAGCCATACCAATCCTCACCAAAAAGGTACAAAGCATAGAAACGCAAACAAAACAAAAAAAGATGCAGGCCAACAATTGTAATTCTGGAAACTACCAATTGCACTAGCAAAAACCCGGCAATGCAATTTACATGTTCATCGCCGTGCTGTTGCTATTGGCAAAATGGGAACGATACAATTTTTAAATCGAAACGTGCTCAATAAAAAAGGGCCCAAATTAGTTAATCTCCATCTAAGATAGTTTATCATATTCTTTTTTCAACAGAGTCCTTTGGCTAATCCAGTTGGCTAAAACTAAATCACATTTTGGCCAATAGGATTGTAAGCCGGCCCACCATGGTAAGGTAGACTCTATTAGGGCGGGTTAGGGAATGGGAGTGAGAGAGGAATAGGGGATAGCGTTTTGGAGAGGGAAGATGGGGATAGGTGGTCTTAAGGGGTACCACTCTTACACCATCAAGTGCAAAGTCGGGGAACACAACGACCACCTGATAAATAATTGGGATCCAGCTGGTCCCCCTTAGGTCGGGTTCAACACTGGGATCGCAAAAGGCAAATCGCAATCACCTATGGAGTGTAATTGCATTTCTACCAAGCAATTGTGGCTCCATGTTACAGTGATTGCGTTTTTCGGTCTCATTCCAGAGAATGAGAATGGCGTTCTAACTGCCAGCAAAATGTTGCACGCAGTGCACTTTTGCGATATACGCACATCACAGGCACTGCAAGGATTTACCGCAGTGCTTTGCTGAATACCGGCTATCAGCAAAGAGCAGAAAAACTACTTATTAAAGCACCCCAAGTGTGAACTGGCCCTTAAGAGAACTTTATTGGTGATTACAAATTGTTGCAACCTGCAGAGTAGAACTCAGGGGCATATTTAAAATGATTTAAATATACCCCCAAATTCTAATAATGGCCTCCTCCTCCCCATAGCCATACCAATCCTCACCAAAAAGGTACAAAGCATAGAAACGCAAACAAAACAAAAAAAGATGCAGGCCAACAATTGTAATTCTGGAAAATACCAATTGCACTAGCAAAAACCCGGCAATGCAATTTACATGTTCATCGCCGTGCTGTTGCTATTGGCAAAATGGGAACGATACAATTTTTAAATCGAAACGTGCTTAATAAAAAAGGGCCCAAATTAGTTAATCTCCATCTAAGATAGTTTATCATATTCTTTTTTCAACAGAGTCCTTTGGCTAATCCAGTTGGCTAAAACTAAATCACATTTTGGCCAATAGGATTGTAAGCCGGCCCACCATGGTAAGGTAGACTCTATTAGGGCGGGTTAGGGAATGGGAGTGAGAGAGGAATAGGGGATAGCGTTTTGGAGAGGGAAGATGGGGATAGGTGGTCTTAAGGGGTACCACTCTTACACCATCAAGTGCAAAGTCAGGGAACACAACGACCACCTGATAAACAATTGGGATCCAGCTGGTCCCCCTTAGGCCGGGTTCAACACTGGGATCGCAAAAGGCAAATCGCAATCACCTATGGAGTGTAATTGCATTTCTACCAAGCAATTGTGGCTCCATGTTACAGTGATTGCGTTTTTCGGTCTCATTCCAGAGAATGAGAATGGAGTTCTAACTGCCAGCAAAATGTTGCACGCAGTGCACTTTTGCGATATACGCACATCACAGGCACTGCAAGGATTTACCGCAGTGCTTTGCTGAATACCGGCTATCATCAAAGAGCAGAAAAACTACTTATTAAAGCACCCCAAGTGTGAACTGGCCCTTAAGAGAACTTTATTGGTGATTACAAATTGTTGCAACCTGCAGAGTAGAACTCAGGGGCATATTTAAAATGATTTAAATATACCCCCAAATTCTAATAATGGCCTCCTCCTCCCCATAGCCATACCAATCCTCACCAAAAAGGTACAAAGCATAGAAACGCAAACAAAACAAAAAAAGATGCAGGCCAACAATTGTAATTCTGGAAAATACCAATTGCACTAGCAAAAACCCGGCAATGCAATTTACATGTTCATCGCCGTGCTGTTGCTATTGGCAAAATGGGAACAATACAATTTTTAAATCGAAACGTGCTCAATAAAAAAGGGCCCAAATTAGTTAATCTCCATCTAAGATAGTTTATCATATTCTTTTTTCAACAGAGTCCTTTGGCTAATCCAGTTGGCTAAAACTAAATCACATTTTGGCCAATAGGATTGTAAGCCGGCCCACCATGGTAAGGTAGACTCTATTAGGGGGGGTTAGGGAATGGGAGTGAGAGAGGAATAGGGGATAGCGTTTTGGAGAGGGAAGATGGGGATAGGTGGTCTTAAGGGGTACCACTCTTACACCATCAAGTGCAAAGTCGGGGAACACAACGACCACCTGATAAATAATTGGGATCCAGCTGGTCCCCCTTAGGCCGGGTTCAACACTGGGATCGCAAAAGGCAAATCGCAATCACCTATGGAGTGTAATTGCATTTCTACCAAGCAATTGTGGCTCCATGTTACAGTGATTGCGTTTTTCGGTCTCATTCCAGAGAATGAGAATGGAGTTCTAACTGCCAGCAAAATGTTGCACGCAGTGCACTTTTGTGATATATACGCACATCACAGGCACTGCAAGGATTTACCGCAGTGCTTTGCTGAATACCGGCTATCAGCAAAGAGCAGAAAAACTTATTAAAGCACCCCAAGTGTGAATTGGCCCTTAAGAGAACTTTATTGGTGATTACAAATTGTTGCAACCTGCAGAGTAGAACTCAGGGGAATATTTAAAATGATTTAAATATACCCCCAAATTCTAATAATGGCCTCCTCCTCCCCATAGCCATACCAATCCTCACCAAAAAGGTACAAAGCATAGAAACGCAAACAAAACAAAAAAAGATGCAGGCCAACAATTGTAATTCTGGAAACTACCAATTGCACTTGCAAAAACCCGGCAATGCAATTTACATGTTCATCGCCGTGCTGTTGCTATTGGCAAAATGGGAACGATACAATTTTTAAATCGAAACGTGCTTAATAAAAAAGGGCCCTTATTGGTTAATCTCCATCTAAGATCGTTTATTATATTCTTTTTTTAACAGAGTCCTTTGGCTAATCCAGTTGGCTAAAACTAAATCACATTTTGGCCAATAGGATTGTAAGCCGGCCCACCATGGTAAGGTAGACTCTATTAGGGCGGGTTAGGGAATGGGAGTGAGAGAGGAATAGGGGATAGCGTTTTGGAGAGGGAAGATGGGGATAGGTGGTCTTAAGGGGTACCACTCTTACACCATCAAGTGCAAAGTCGGGGAACACAACGACCACCTGATAAATAATTGGGATCCAGCTGGTCCCCCTTAGGCCGGGTTCAACACTGGGATTGCAAAAGGCAAATCGCAATCACCTATGGAGTGTAATTCCATTTCTACCAAGCAATTGTGGCTCCATGTTACAGTGATTGCGTTTTTCGGTCTCATTCCAGAGAATGAGAATGGCGTTCTAACTGCCAGCAAAATGTTGCAAGCAGTGCACTTTTGCGATATACGCACATCACAGGCACTGCAAGGATTTACCGCAGTGCTTTGCTGAATACCGGCTATCAGCAAAGAGCAGAAAAACTACTTATTAAAGCACCCCAAGTGTGAACTGGCCCTTAAGAGAACTTTATTGGTGATTACAAATTGTTGCAACCTGCAGAGTAGAACTCAGGGGCATATTTAAAATGATTTAAATATACCCCCAAATTTTAATAATGGCCTCCTCCTCCCCATAGCCATACCAATCCTCACCAAAAAGGTACAAAGCATAGAAACGCAAACAAAACAAAAAAAGATGCAGGCCAACAATTGTAATTCTGGAAACTACCAATTGCACTAGCAAAAACCCGGCAATGCAATTTACATGTTCATCACCGTGCTGTTGCTATTGGCAAAATGGGAACGATACAATTTTTAAATCGAAACGTGCTTAATAAAAAAGGGCCCTTATTGGTTAATCTCCATCTAAGATCGTTTATTATATTCTTTTTTTAACAGAGTCCTTTGGCTAATCCAGTTGGCTAAAACTAAATCACATTTTGGCCAATAGGATTGTAAGCCGGCCCACCATGGTAAGGTAGACTCTATTAGGGCAGGTTAGGGAATGGGAGTGAGAGAGGAATAGGGGATAGCGTTTTGGAGAGGGAAGATGGGGATAGGTGGTCTTAAGAGGTACCACTCTTACACCATCAAGTGCAAAGTCGGGGAACACAACGACCACCTGATAAATAATTGGGATCCAGCTGGTCCCCCTTAGGCCGGGTTCAACACTGGGATCGCAAAAGGCAATTCGCAATCACCTATGGAGTGTAATTGCATTTCTACCAAGCAATTGTGGCTCCATGTTACAGTGATTGCGTTTTTCGGTCTCATTTCAGAGAATGAGAATGGCGTTCTAACTGCCAGCAAAATGTTGCACGCAGTGCACTTTTGCGATATACGCACATCACAGGCACTGCAAGGATTTACCGCAGTGCTTTGCTGAATACCGGCTATCAGCAAAGAGCAGAAAAACTACTTATTAAAGCACCCCAAGTGTGAACTGGCCCTAAAGAGAACTTTATTGGTGATTACAAATTGTTGCAACCTGCAGAGTAGAACTCAGGGGCATATTTAAAATGATTTAAATATACCCCCAAATTCTAATAATGGCCTCCTCCTCCCCATAGCCATACCAATCCTCACCAAAAAGGTACAAAGCATAGAAACGCAAACAAAACAAAAAAAGATGCAGGCCAACAATTGTAATTCTGGAAAATACCAATTGCACTAGCAAAAACCCGGCAATGCAATTTACATGTTCATCGCTGTGCTGTTGCTATTGGCAAAATGGGAACGATACAATTTTTAAATCGAAACGTGCTTAATAAAAAAGGGCCCAAATTAGTTAATCTCCATCTAAGATAGTTTATCATATTCTTTTTTCAACAGAGTCCTTTGGCTAATCCAGTTGGCTAAAACTAAATCACATTTTGGCCAATAGGATTGTAAGCCGGCCCGCCATGGTAAGGTAGACTCTATTAGGGCGGGTTAGGGAATGGGAGTGAGAGAGGAATAGGGGATAGCGTTTTGGAGAGGGAAGATGGGGATAGGTGGTCTTAAGGGGTACCACTCTTACACCATCAAGTGCAAAGTCGGGGAACACAACAACCACCTGATAAATAATTGGGATCCAGCTGGTCCCCCTTAGGCGTGGTTCAACACTGGGATCGCAAAAGGCAAATCGTAATCACCCATGGAGTGTAATTGCATTTCTACCAAGCAATTGTGGCTCCATGTTACAGTGATTGCGTTTTTCGGTCTCATTCCAGAGAATGAGAATGGCGTTCTAACTGCCAGCAAAATGTTGCACGCTGTGCACTTTTGCGATATACGCACATCACAGGCACTGCAAGGATTTACCGCAGTGCTTTGCTGAATACCGGCTATCAGCAAAGAGCAGAAAAACTACTTATTAAAGCACCCCAAGTGTGAACTGGCCCTTAAGAGAACTTTATTGGTGATTACAAATTGTTGCAACCTGCAGAGTAGAACTCAGGGGCATATTTAAAATGATTTAAATATACCCCCAAATTCTAATAATGGCCTCCTCCTCCCCATAGCCATACCAATCCTCACCAAAAAGGTACAAAGCATAGAAACGCAAACAAAACAAAAAAAGATGCAGGCCAACAATTGTAATTCTGGAAACTACCAATTGCACTAGCAAAAACCCGGCAATGCAATTTACATGTTCATCGCCGTGCTGTTGCTATTGGCAAAATGGGAACGATACAATTTTTAAATCGAAAAGTGCTTAATAAAAAAGGGCCCTTATTGGTTAATCTCCATCTAAGATCGTTTATTATATTCTTTTTTTAACAGAGTCCTTTGGCTAATCCAGTTGGCTAAAACTAAATCACATTTTGGCCAATAGGATTGTAAGCTGGCCCACCATGGTAAGGTAGACTCTATTAGGGCGGGTTAAGGAATGGCAGTGAGAGAGGAATAGGGGATAGCGTTTTGGAGAGGGAAGATGGGGATAGGTGGTCTTAAGGGGTACCACTCTTACACCATCAAGTGCAAAGTGGGGGAACACAACGACCACCTGATAAATAATTGGGATCCAGCTGGTCCCCCTTAGGCCAGGTTCAACACTGGGATCGCAAAAGGCAAATCGCAATCACCTATGGAGTGTAATTGCATTTCTACCAAGCAATTGTGGCTCCATGTTACAGTGATTGCGTTTTTCGGTCTCATTCCAGAGAATGAGAATGGCGTTCTAACTGCCAGCAAAATGTTGCACGCAGTGCACTTTTGCGATATACGCACATCACAGGCATTGCAAGGATTTACCGCAGTGCTTTGCTGAATACCGGCTATCAGCAAAGAGCAGAAAAACTACTTATTAAAGCACCCCATTTGTGAACTGGCCCTTAAGAGAACTTTATTGGTGATTACAAATTGTTGCAACCTGCAGAGTAGAACTCAGGGGCATATTTAAAATGATTTAAATATACCCCCAAATTCTAAGAATGGCCTCCTCCTCCCCATAGCCATACCAATCCTCACCAAAAAAGTACAAAGCATAGAAACGCAAACAAAACAAAAAAAGATGCAGGCCAACAATTGTAATTCTAGAAAATACCAATTGCACTAGCAAAAACCCGGCAATGCAATTTACATGTTCATCGCCGTGCTGTTGCTATTGGCAAAATGGGAACGATACAATTTTTAAATCGAAAAGTGCTTAATAAAAAAGGGCCCTTATTGGTTAATCTCCATCTAAGATCGTTTATTATATTCTTTTTTTAACAGAGTCCTTTGGCTAATCCAGTTGGCTAAAACTAAATCACATTTTGGCCAATAGGATTGTAAGCTGGCCCACCATGGTAAGGTAGACTCTATTAGGGCGGGTTAAGGAATGGGAGTGAGAGAGGAATAGGGGATAGCGTTTTGGAGAGGGAAGATGGGGATAGGTGGTCTTAAGGGGTACCACTCTTACACCATCAAGTGCAAAGTCGGGGAACACAACAACCACCTGATAAATAATTGGGATCCAGCTGGTCCCCCTTAGGCGTGGTTCAACACTGGGATCGCAAAAGGCAAATCGCAATCACCCATGGAGTGTAATTGCATTTCTACCAAGCAATTGTGGCTCCATGTTACAGTGATTGCGTTTTTCGGTCTCTTTCCAGAGAATGAGAATGGCGTTCTAACTGCCAGCAAAATGTTGCACGCAGTGCACTTTTGCGATATACACACATCACAGGCACTGCAAGGATTTACCGCAGTGCTTTGCTGAATACCGGCTATCAGCAAAGAGCAGAAAAACTACTTATTAAAGCACCCCAAGTGTGAACTGGCCCTTAAGAGAACTTTATTGGTGATTACAAATTGTTGCAACCTGCAGAGTAGAACTCAGGGGCATATTTAAAATGATTTAAATATACCCCCAAATTCTAATAATGGCCTCCTCCTCCCCATAGCCATACCAATCCTCACCAAAAAGGTACAAAGCATAGAAACGCAAACAAAACAAAAAAAGATGCAGGCCAACAATTGTAATTCTGGAAACTACCAATTGCACTAGCAAAAACCCGGCAATGCAATTTACATGTTCATCGCCGTGCTGTTGCTATTGGCAAAATGGGAACGATACAATTTTTAAATCGAAAAGTGCTTAATAAAAAAGGGCCCTTATTGGTTAATCTCCATCTAAGATCGTTTATTATATTCTTTTTTTAACAGAGTCCTTTGGCTAATCCAGTTGGCTAAAACTAAATCACATTTTGGCCAATAGGATTGTAAGCTGGCCCACCATGGTAAGGTAGACTCTATTAGGGCGGGTTAAGGAATGGGAGTGAGAGAGGAATAGGGGATAGCGTTTTGGAGAGGGAAGATGGGGATAGGTGGTCTTAAGGGGTACCACTCTTACACCATCAAGTGCAAAGTCGGGGAACACAACGACCACCTGATAAATAATTGGGATCCAGCTGGTCCCCCTTAGGCCAGGTTCAACACTGGGATCGCAAAAGGCAAATCGCAATCACCTATGGAGTGTAATTGCATTTCTACCAAGCAATTGTGGCTCCATGTTACAGTGATTGCGTTTTTCGGTCTCATTCCAGAGAATGAGAATGGCGTTCTAACTGCCAGCAAAATGTTGCACGCAGTGCACTTTTGCGATATACGCACATCACAGGCACTGCAAGGATTTACCGCAGTGCTTTGCTGAATACCGGCTATCAGCAAAGAGCAGAAAAACTACTTATTAAAGCACCCCAAGTGTGAACTGGCCCTTAAGAGAACTTTATTGGTGATTACAAATTGTTGCAACCTGCAGAGTAGAACTCAGGGGCATATTTAAAATGATTTAAATATACCCCCAAATTCTAATAATGGCCTCCTCCTCCCCATAGCCATACCAATCCTCACCAAAAAAGTACAAAGCATAGAAACGCAAACAAAACAAAAAAAGATGCAGGCCAACAATTGTAATTCTAGAAAATACCAATTGCACTAGCAAAAACCCGGCAATGCAATTTACATGTTCATCGCCGTGCTGTTGCTATTGGCAAAATGGGAATGATACAATTTTTAAATCGAAACGTGCTTAATAAAAAAGGGCCCTAATTGGTTAATCTAATTGGTTATATTCTTTTTTTTAACAGAGTCCTTTGGCTAATCCAGTTGGCTAAAACTATATCACATTTTGGCCAATAGGATTGTAAGCCGGCCCGCCATGGTAAGGTAGACTCTATTAGGGCGGGTTAGGGAATGGGAGTGAGAGAGGAATAGGGGAAAGCGTTTTGGAGAGGGAAGATGGGGATAGGTGGTCTTAAGGGGTACCACTCTTACACCATCAAGTGCAAAGTCGGGGAACACAACAACCACCTGATAAATAATTGGGATCCAGCTGGTCCCCCTTAGGCGTGGTTCAACACTGGGATCGCAAAAGGCAAATCGCAATCACCCATGGAGTGTAATTGCATTTCTACCAAGCAATTGTGGCTCCATGTTACAGTGATTGCGTTTTTCGGTCTCATTCCAGAGAATGAGAATGGCGTTCTAACTGCCAGCAAAATGTTGCACGCTGTGCACTTTTGCGATATACGCACATCACAGGCACTGCAAGGATTTACCGCAGTGCTTTGCTGAATACCGGCTATCAGCAAAGAGCAGAAAAACTACTTATTAAAGCACCCCAAGTGTGAACTGGCCCTTAAGAGAACTTTATTGGTGATTACAAATTGTTGCAACCTGCAGAGTAGAACTCAGGGGCATATTTAAAATGATTTAAATATACCCCCAAATTCTAATAATGGCCTCCTCCTCCCCATAGCCATACCAATCCTCACCAAAAAGGTACAAAGCATAGAAACGCAAACAAAACAAAAAAAGATGCAGGCCAACAATTGTAATTCTGGAAACTACCAATTGCACTAGCAAAAACCCGGCAATGCAATTTACATGTTCATCGCCGTGCTGTTGCTATTGGCAAAATGGGAACGATACAATTTTTAAATCGAAAAGTGCTTAATAAAAAAGGGCCCTTATTGGTTAATCTCCATCTAAGATCGTTTATTATATTCTTTTTTTTAACAGAGTCCTTTGGCTAATCCAGTTGGCTAAAACTAAATCACATTTTGGCCAATAGGATTGTAAGCTGGCCCACCATGGTAAGGTAGACTCTATTAGGGCGGGTTAGGGAATGGGAGTGAGAGAGGAATAGGGGATAGCGTTTTGGAGAGGGAAGATGGGGATAGGTGGTCTTAAGGGGTACCACTCTTACACCATCAAGTGCAAAGTGGGGGAACACAACGACCACCTGATAAATAATTGGGATCCAGCTGGTCCCCCTTAGGCGTGGTTCAACACTGGGATCGCAAAAGGCAAATCGCAATCACCCATGGAGTGTAATTGCATTTCTACCAAGCAATTGTGGCTCCATGTTACAGTGATTGCGTTTTTCGGCCTCATTCCAGAGAATGAGAATGGCGTTCTAACTGCCAGCAAAATGTTGCACGCAGTGCACTTTTGCGATATACACACATCACAGGCACTGCAAGGATTTACCGCAGTGCTTTGCTGAATACCGGCTATCAGCAAAGAGCAGAAAAACTACTTATTAAAGCACCCCAAGTGTGAACTGGCCCTTAAGAGAACTTTATTGGTGATTACAAATTGTTGCAACCTGCAGAGTAGAACTCAGGGGCATATTTAAAATGATTTAAATATACCCCCAAATTCTTATAATGGCCTCCTCCTCCCCATAGCCATACCAATCCTTACCAAAAAGGTACAAAGCATAGAAACGCAAACAAAACAAAAAAAGATGCAGGCCAACAATTGTAATTCTGGAAAATCCCAATTGCACTAGCAAAAACCCGGCAATGCAATTTACATGTTCATCGCCGTGCTGTTGCTATTGGCAAAATGGGAACGATACAATTTTTAAATCGAAAAGTGCTTAATAAAAAAGGGCCCTTATTGGTTAATCTCCATCTAAGATCGTTTATTATATTCTTTTTTTAACAGAGTCCTTTGGCTAATCCAGTTGGCTAAAACTAAATCACATTTTGGCCAATAGGATTGTAAGCTGGCCCACCATGGTAAGGTAGACTCTATTAGGGCGGGTTAAGGAATGGGAGTGAGAGAGGAATAGGGGATAGCGTTTTGGAGAGGGAAGATGGGGATAGGTGGTCTTAAGGGGTACCACTCTTACACCATCAAGTGCAAAGTCGGGGAACACAACAACCACCTGATAAATAATTGGGATCCAGCTGGTCCCCCTTAGGCGTGGTTCAACACTGGGATCGCAAAAGGCAAATCGCAATCACCCATGGAGTGTAATTGCATTTCTACCAAGCAATTGTGGCTCCATGTTACAGTGATTGCGTTTTTCGGTCTCTTTCCAGAGAATGAGAATGGCGTTCTAACTGCCAGCAAAATGTTGCACGCAGTGCACTTTTGCGATATACACACATCACAGGCACTGCAAGGATTTACCGCAGTGCTTTGCTGAATACCGGCTATCAGCAAAGAGCAGAAAAACTACTTATTAAAGCACCCCAAGTGTGAACTGGCCCTTAAGAGAACTTTATTGGTGATTACAAATTGTTGCAACCTGCAGAGTAGAACTCAGGGGCATATTTAAAATGATTTAAATATACCCGTAAATTCTAATAATGGCCTCCTCCTCCCCATAGCCATACCAATCCTCACCAAAAAGGTACAAAGCATAGAAACGCAAACAAAACAAAAAAAGATGCAGGCCAACAATTGTAATTCTGGAAACTACCAATTGCACTAGCAAAAACCCGGCAATGCAATTTACATGTTCATCGCCGTGCTGTTGCTATTGGCAAAATGGGAACGATACAATTTTTAAATCGAAAAGTGCTTAATAAAAAAGGGCCCTTATTGGTTAATCTCCATCTAAGATCGTTTATTATATTCTTTTTTTAACAGAGTCCTTTGGCTAATCCAGTTGGCTAAAACTAAATCACATTTTGGCCAATAGGATTGTAAGCTGGCCCACCATGGTAAGGTAGACTCTATTAGGGCGGGTTAAGGAATGGGAGTGAGAGAGGAATAGGGGATAGCGTTTTGGAGAGGGAAGATGGGGATAGGTGGTCTTAAGGGGTACCACTCTTACACCATCAAGTGCAAAGTCGGGGAACACAACGACCACCTGATAAATAATTGGGATCCAGCTGGTCCCCCTTAGGCCAGGTTCAACACTGGGATCGCAAAAGGCAAATCGCAATCACCTATGGAGTGTAATTGCATTTCTACCAAGCAATTGTGGCTCCATGTTACAGTGATTGCGTTTTTCGGTCTCATTCCAGAGAATGAGAATGGCGTTCTAACTGCCAGCAAAATGTTGCACGCAGTGCACTTTTGCGATATACGCACATCACAGGCACTGCAAGGATTTACCGCAGTGCTTTGCTGAATACCGGCTATCAGCAAAGAGCAGAAAAACTACTTATTAAAGCACCCCAAGTGTGAACTGGCCCTTAAGAGAACTTTATTGGTGATTACAAATTGTTGCAACCTGCAGAGTAGAACTCAGGGGCATATTGAAAATGATTTAAATATACCCCCAAATTCTAATAATGGCCTCCTCCTCCCCATAGCCATACCAATCCTCACCAAAAAAGTACAAAGCATAGAAACGCAAACAAAACAAAAAAAGATGCAGGCCAACAATTGTAATTCTAGAAAATACCAATTGCACTAGCAAAAACCCGGCAATGCAATTTACATGTTCATCGCCGTGCTGTTGCTATTGGCAAAATGGGAATGATACAATTTTTAAATCGAAACGTGCTTAATAAAAAAGGGCCCTAATTGGTTAATCTAATTGGTTATATTCTTTTTTTTAACAGAGTCCTTTGGCTAATCCAGTTGGCTAAAACTATATCACATTTTGGCCAATAGGATTGTAAGCCGGCCCGCCATGGTAAGGTAGACTCTATTATGGCGGGTTAGGGAATGGGAGTGAGAGAGGAATAGGGGAAAGCGTTTTGGAGAGGGAAGATGGGGATAGGTGGTCTTAAGGGGTACCACTCTTACACCATCAAGTGCAAAGTCGGGGAACACAACAACCACCTGATAAATAATTGGGATCCAGCTGGTCCCCCTTAGGCGTGGTTCAACACTGGGATCGCAAAAGGCAAATCGCAATCACCCATGGAGTGTAATTGCATTTCTACCAAGCAATTGTGGCTCCATGTTACAGTGATTGCGTTTTTCGGTCTCATTCCAGAGAATGAGAATGGCGTTCTAACTGCCAGCAAAATGTTGCACGCTGTGCACTTTTGCGATATACGCACATCACAGGCACTGCAAGGATTTACCGCAGTGCTTTGCTGAATACCGGCTATCAGCAAAGAGCAGAAAAACTACTTATTAAAGCACCCCAAGTGTGAACTGGCCCTTAAGAGAACTTTATTGGTGATTACAAATTGTTGCAACCTGCAGAGTAGAACTCAGGGGCATATTTAAAATGATTTAAATATACCCCCAAATTCTAATAATGGCCTCCTCCTCCCCATAGCCATACCAATCCTCACCAAAAAGGTACAAAGCATAGAAACGCAAACAAAACAAAAAAAGATGCAGGCCAACAATTGTAATTCTGGAAACTACCAATTGCACTAGCAAAAACCCGGCAATGCAATTTACATGTTCATCGCCGTGCTGTTGCTATTGGCAAAATGGGAACGATACAATTTTTAAATCGAAAAGTGCTTAATAAAAAAGGGCCCTTATTGGTTAATCTCCATCTAAGATCGTTTATTATATTCTTTTTTTTAACAGAGTCCTTTGGCTAATCCAGTTGGCTAAAACTAAATCACATTTTGGCCAATAGGATTGTAAGCTGGCCCACCATGGTAAGGTAGACTCTATTAGGGCGGGTTAGGGAATGGGAGTGAGAGAGGAATAGGGGATAGCGTTTTGGAGAGGGAAGATGGGGATAGGTGGTCTTAAGGGGTACCACTCTTACACCATCAAGTGCAAAGTGGGGGAACACAACGACCACCTGATAAATAATTGGGATCCAGCTGGTCCCCCTTAGGCCAGGTTCAACACTGGGATCGCAAAAGGCAAATCGCAATCACCCATGGAGTGTAATTGCATTTCTACCAAGCAATTGTGGCTCCATGTTACAGTGATTGCGTTTTTCGGCCTCATTCCAGAGAATGAGAATGGCGTTCTAACTGCCAGCAAAATGTTGCACGCAGTGCACTTTTGCGATATACACACATCACAGGCACTGCAAGGATTTACCGCAGTGCTTTGCTGAATACCGGCTATCAGCAAAGAGCAGAAAAACTACTTATTAAAGCACCCCAAGTGTGAACTGGCCCTTAAGAGAACTTTATTGGTGATTACAAATTGTTGCAACCTGCAGAGTAGAACTCAGGGGCATATTTAAAATGATTTAAATATACCCCCAAATTCTTATAATGGCCTCCTCCTCCCCATAGCCATACCAATCCTCACCAAAAAGGTACAAAGCATAGAAACGCAAACAAAACAAAAAAAGATGCAGGCCAACAATTGTAATTCTGGAAAATCCCAATTGCACTAGCAAAAACCCGGCAATGCAATTTACATGTTCATCGCCGTGCTGTTGCTATTGGCAAAATGGGAACGATACAATTTTTAAATCGAAAAGTGCTTAATAAAAAAGGGCCCTTATTGGTTAATCTCCATCTAAGATCGTTTATTATATTCTTTTTTTAACAGAGTCCTTTGGCTAATCCAGTTGGCTAAAACTAAATCACATTTTGGCCAATAGGATTGTAAGCTGGCCCACCATGGTAAGGTAGACTCTATTAGGGCGGGTTAAGGAATGGGAGTGAGAGAGGAATAGGGGATAGCGTTTTGGAGAGGGAAGATGGGGATAGGTGGTCTTAAGGGGTACCACTCTTACACCATCAAGTGCAAAGTCGGGGAACACAACAACCACCTGATAAATAATTGGGATCCAGCTGGTCCCCCTTAGGCGTGGTTCAACACTGGGATCGCAAAAGGCAAATCGCAATCACCCATGGAGTGTAATTGCATTTCTACCAAGCAATTGTGGCTCCATGTTACAGTGATTGCGTTTTTCGGTCTCTTTCCAGAGAATGAGAATGGCGTTCTAACTGCCAGCAAAATGTTGCACGCAGTGCACTTTTGCGATATACACACATCACAGGCACTGCAAGGATTTACCGCAGTGCTTTGCTGAATACCGGCTATCAGCAAAGAGCAGAAAAACTACTTATTAAAGCACCCCAAGTGTGAACTGGCCCTTAAGAGAACTTTATTGGTGATTACAAATTGTTGCAACCTGCAGAGTAGAACTCAGGGGCATATTTAAAATGATTTAAATATACCCCCAAATTCTAATAATGGCCTCCTCCTCCCCATAGCCATACCAATCCTCACCAAAAAGGTACAAAGCATAGAAACGCAAACAAAACAAAAAAAGATGCAGGCCAACAATTGTAATTCTGGAAACTACCAATTGCACTAGCAAAAACCCGGCAATGCAATTTACATGTTCATCGCCGTGCTGTTGCTATTGGCAAAATGGGAACGATACAATTTTTAAATCGAAAAGTGCTTAATAAAAAAGGGCCCTTATTGGTTAATCTCCATCTAAGATCGTTTATTATATTCTTTTTTTAACAGAGTCCTTTGGCTAATCCAGTTGGCTAAAACTAAATCACATTTTGGCCAATAGGATTGTAAGCTGGCCCACCATGGTAAGGTAGACTCTATTAGGGCGGGTTAAGGAATGGGAGTGAGAGAGGAATAGGGGATAGCGTTTTGGAGAGGGAAGATGGGGATAGGTGGTCTTAAGGGGTACCACTCTTACACCATCAAGTGCAAAGTCGGGGAACACAACGACCACCTGATAAATAATTGGGATCCAGCTGGTCCCCCTTAGGCCAGGTTCAACACTGGGATCGCAAAAGGCAAATCGCAATCACCTATGGAGTGTAATTGCATTTCTACCAAGCAATTGTGGCTCCATGTTACAGTGATTGCGTTTTTCGGTCTCATTCCAGAGAATGAGAATGGCGTTCTAACTGCCAGCAAAATGTTGCACGCAGTGCACTTTTGCGATATACGCACATCACAGGCACTGCAAGGATTTACCGCAGTGCTTTGCTGAATACCGGCTATCAGCAAAGAGCAGAAAAACTACTTATTAAAGCACCCCAAGTGTGAACTGGCCCTTAAGAGAACTTTATTGGTGATTACAAATTGTTGCAACCTGCAGAGTAGAACTCAGGGGCATATTTAAAATGATTTAAATATACCCCCAAATTCTAATAATGGCCTCCTCCTCCCCATAGCCATACCAATCCTCACCAAAAAAGTACAAAGCATAGAAACGCAAACAAAACAAAAAAAGATGCAGGCCAACAATTGTAATTCTAGAAAATACCAATTGCACTAGCAAAAACCCGGCAATGCAATTTACATGTTCATCGCCGTGCTGTTGCTATTGGCAAAATGGGAATGATACAATTTTTAAATCGAAACGTGCTTAATAAAAAAGGGCCCTAATTGGTTAATCTAATTGGTTATATTCTTTTTTTTTAACAGAGTCCTTTGGCTAATCCAGTTGGCTAAAACTATATCACATTTTGGCCAATAGGATTGTAAGCCGGCCCGCCATGGTAAGGTAGACTCTATTAGGGCGGGTTAGGGAATGGGAGTGAGAGAGGAATAGGGGAAAGCGTTTTGGAGAGGGAAGATGGGGATAGGTGGTCTTAAGGGGTACCACTCTTACACCATCAAGTGCAAAGTCGGGGAACACAACAACCACCTGATAAATAATTGGGATCCAGCTGGTCCCCCTTAGGCGTGGTTCAACACTGGGATCGCAAAAGGCAAATCGCAATCACCCATGGAGTGTAATTGCATTTCTACCAAGCAATTGTGGCTCCATGTTACAGTGATTGCGTTTTTCGGTCTCATTCCAGAGAATGAGAATGGCGTTCTAACTGCCAGCAAAATGTTGCACGCTGTGCACTTTTGCGATATACGCACATCACAGGCACTGCAAGGATTTACCGCAGTGCTTTGCTGAATACCGGCTATCAGCAAAGAGCAGAAAAACTACTTATTAAAGCACCCCAAGTGTGAACTGGCCCTTAAGAGAACTTTATTGGTGATTACAAATTGTTGCAACCTGCAGAGTAGAACTCAGGGGCATATTTAAAATGATTTAAATATACCCCCAAATTCTAATAATGGCCTCCTCCTCCCCATAGCCATACCAATCCTCACCAAAAAGGTACAAAGCATAGAAACGCAAACAAAACAAAAAAAGATGCAGGCCAACAATTGTAATTCTGGAAACTACCAATTGCACTAGCAAAAACCCGGCAATGCAATTTACATGTTCATCGCCGTGCTGTTGCTATTGGCAAAATGGGAACGATACAATTTTTAAATCGAAAAGTGCTTAATAAAAAAGGGCCCTTATTGGTTAATCTCCATCTAAGATCGTTTATTATATTCTTTTTTTTAACAGAGTCCTTTGGCTAATCCAGTTGGCTAAAACTAAATCACATTTTGGCCAATAGGATTGTAAGCTGGCCCACCATGGTAAGGTAGACTCTATTAGGGCGGGTTAGGGAATGGGAGTGAGAGAGGAATAGGGGATAGCGTTTTGGAGAGGGAAGATGGGGATAGGTGGTCTTAAGGGGTACCACTCTTACACCATCAAGTGCAAAGTCGGGGAACACAACAACCACCTGATAAATAATTGGGATCCAGCTGGTCCCCCTTAGGCGTGGTTCAACACTGGGATCGCAAAAGGCAAATCGCAATCACCCATGGAGTGTAATTGCATTTCTACCAAGCAATTGTGGCTCCATGTTACAGTGATTGCGTTTTTCGGTCTCATTCCAGAGAATGAGAATGGCGTTCTAACTGCCAGCAAAATGTTGCACGCAGTGCACTTTTGCGATATACACACATCACAGGCACTGCAAGGATTTAGCGCAGTGCTTTGCTGAATACCGGCTATCAGCAAAGAGCAGAAAAACTACTTATTAAAGCACCCCAAGTGTGAACTGGCCCTTAAGAGAACTTTATTGGTGATTACAAATTGTTGCAACCTGCAGAGTAGAACTCAGGGGCATATTTAAAATGATTTAAATATACCCCCAAATTCTAATAATGGCCTCCTCCTCCCCATAGCCATACCAATCCTCACCAAAAAGGTACAAAGCATAGAAACGCAAACAAAACAAAAAAAGATGCAGGCCAACAATTGTAATTCTGGAAAATCCCAATTGCACTAGCAAAAACCCGGCAATGCAATTTACATGTTCATCGCCGTGCTGTTGCTATTGGCAAAATGGGAACTATACAATTTTTAAATCGAAACGTGCTTAATAAAAAAGGGCCCAAATTAGTTAATCTCCATCTAAGATAGTTTATCATATTCTTTTTTCAACAGAGTCCTTTGGCTAATCCAGTTGGCTAAAACTAAATCACATTTTGGCCAATAGGATTGTAAGCCGGCCCACCATGGTAAGGTAGACTCTATTAGGGCGGGTTAGGGAATGGGAGTGAGAGAGGAATAGGGGATAGCGTTTTGGAGAGGGAAGATGGGGAAAGGTGGTCTTAAGGGGTACCACTCTTACACCATCAAGTGCAAAGTCGGGGAACACAACGACCACCTGATAAATAATTGGGATCCAGCTGGTCCCCCTTAGGCCAGGTTCAACACTGGGATCGCAAAAGGCAAATCGCAATCACCTATGGAGTGTAATTGCATTTCTACCAAGCAATTGTGGCTCCATGTTACAGTGATTGCGTTTTTCGGTCTCATTCCAGAGAATGAGAATGGTGTTCTAACTGCCAGCAAAATGTTGCACGCAGTGCACTTTTGCGATATACGCACATCACAGGCACTGCAAGGATTTACCGCAGTGCTTTGCTGAATACCGGCTATCAGCAAAGAGCAGAAAAACTACTTATTAAAGCACCCCAAGTGTGAACTGGCCCTTAAGAGAACTTTATTGGTGATTACAAATTGTTGCAACCTGCAGAGTAGAACTCAGGGGCATATTGAAAATGATTTAAATATACCCCCAAATTCTAATAATGGCCTCCTCCTCCCCATAGCCATACCAATCCTCACCAAAAAAGTACAAAGCATAGAAACGCAAACAAAACAAAAAAAGATGCAGGCCAACAATTGTAATTCTAGAAAATACCAATTGCACTAGCAAAAACCCGGCAATGCAATTTACATGTTCATCGCCGTGCTGTTGCTATTGGCAAAATGGGAATGATACAATTTTTAAATCGAAACGTGCTTAATAAAAAAGGGCCCTAATTGGTTAATCTAATTGGTTATATTCTTTTTTTTAACAGAGTCCTTTGGCTAATCCAGTTGGCTAAAACTATATCACATTTTGGCCAATAGGATTGTAAGCCGGCCCGCCATGGTAAGGTAGACTCTATTAGGGCGGGTTAGGGAATGGGAGTGAGAGAGGAATAGGGGAAAGCGTTTTGGAGAGGGAAGATGGGGATAGGTGGTCTTAAGGGGTACCACTCTTACACCATCAAGTGCAAAGTCGGGGAACACAACAACCACCTGATAAATAATTGGGATCCAGCTGGTCCCCCTTAGGCGTGGTTCAACACTGGGATCGCAAAAGGCAAATCGCAATCACCCATGGAGTGTAATTGCATTTCTACCAAGCAATTGTGGCTCCATGTTACAGTGATTGCGTTTTTCGGTCTCATTCCAGAGAATGAGAATGGCGTTCTAACTGCCAGCAAAATGTTGCACGCTGTGCACTTTTGCGATATACGCACATCACAGGCACTGCAAGGATTTACCGCAGTGCTTTGCTGAATACCGGCTATCAGCAAAGAGCAGAAAAACTACTTATTAAAGCACCCCAAGTGTGAACTGGCCCTTAAGAGAACTTTATTGGTGATTACAAATTGTTGCAACCTGCAGAGTAGAACTCAGGGGCATATTTAAAATGATTTAAATATACCCCCAAATTCTAATAATGGCCTCCTCCTCCCCATAGCCATACCAATCCTCACCAAAAAGGTAAAAAGCATAGAAACGCAAACAAAACAAAAAAAGATGCAGGCCAACAATTGTAATTCTGGAAACTACCAATTGCACTAGCAAAAACCCGGCAATGCAATTTACATGTTCATCGCCGTGCTGTTGCTATTGGCAAAATGGGAACGATACAATTTTTAAATCGAAAAGTGCTTAATAAAAAAGGGCCCTTATTGGTTAATCTCCATCTAAGATCGTTTATTATATTCTTTTTTTTAACAGAGTCCTTTGGCTAATCCAGTTGGCTAAAACTAAATCACATTTTGGCCAATAGGATTGTAAGCTGGCCCACCATGGTAAGGTAGACTCTATTAGGGCGGGTTAGGGAATGGGAGTGAGAGAGGAATAGGGGATAGCGTTTTGGAGAGGGAAGATGGGGATAGGTGGTCTTAAGGGGTACCACTCTTACACCATCAAGTGCAAAGTGGGGGAACACAACGACCACCTGATAAATAATTGGGATCCAGCTGGTCCCCCTTAGGCCAGGTTCAACACTGGGATCGCAAAAGGCAAATCGCAATCACCCATGGAGTGTAATTGCATTTCTACCAAGCAATTGTGGCTCCATGTTACAGTGATTGCGTTTTTCGGTCTCATTCCAGAGAATGAGAATGGCGTTCTAACTGCCAGCAAAATGTTGCACGCAGTGCACTTTTGCGATATACACACATCACAGGCACTGCAAGGATTTACCGCAGTGCTTTGCTGAATACCGGCTATCAGCAAAGAGCAGAAAAACTACTTATTAAAGCACCCCAAGTGTGAACTGGCCCTTAAGAGAACTTTATTGGTGATTACAAATTGTTGCAACCTGCAGAGTAGAACTCAGGGGCATATTTAAAATGATTTAAATATACCCCCAAATTCTAATAATGGCCTCCTCCTCCCCATAGCCATACCAATCCTCACCAAAAAGGTACAAAGCATAGAAACGCAAACAAAACAAAAAAAGATGCAGGCCAACAATTGTAATTCTGGAAAATCCCAATTGCACTAGCAAAAACCCGGCAATGCAATTTGCATGTTCATCGCCGTGCTGTTGCTATTGGCAAAATGGGAACTATACAATTTTTAAATCGAAACGTGCTTAATAAAAAAGGGCCCAAATTAGTTAATCTCCATCTAAGATAGTTTATCATATTCTTTTTTCAACAGAGTCCTTTGGCTAATCCAGTTGGCTAAAACTAAATCACATTTTGGCCAATAGGATTGTAAGCCGGCCCACCATGGTAAGGTAGACTCTATTAGGGCGGGTTAGGGAATGGGAGTGAGAGAGGAATAGGGGATAGCGTTTTGGAGAGGGAAGATGGGGAAAGGTGGTCTTAAGGGGTACCACTCTTACACCATCAAGTGCAAAGTCGGGGAACACAACGACCACCTGATAAATAATTGGGATCCAGCTGGTCCCCCTTAGGCCGGGTTCAACACTGGGATCGCAAAAGGCAAATCGCAATCACCTATGGAGTGTAATTGCATTTCTACCAAGCAATTGTGGCTCTATGTTACAGTGATTGCGTTTTTCAGTCTCATTCCAGAGAATGAGAATGGCGTTCTAACTGCCAGCAAAATGTTGCACGCAGTGCACTTTTGCGATATACGCACATCACAGGCACTGCAAGGATTTACAGCAGTGCTTTGCTGAATACCAGCTATCAGCAAAGAGCAGAAAAACTACTTATTAAAGCACCCCAAGTGTGAACTGGCCCTTAAGAGAACTTTATTGGTGATTACAAATTGTTGCAACCTGCAGAGTAGAACTCAGGGGCATATTTAAAATGATTTAAATATACCCCCAAATTCTAATAATGGCCTCCTCCTCCCCATAGCCATACCAATCCTCACCAAAAAGGTACAAAGCATAGAAACGCAAACAAAACAAAAAAAGATGCAGGCCAACAATTGTAATTCTGGAAACTACCAATTGCACTAGCAAAAACCCGGCAATGCAATTTACATGTTCTTCGCCGTGCTGTTGCTATTGGCAAAATGGGAACGATACAATTTTTTAATCGAAACGTGCTTAATAAAAAAGGGCCCTTATTGGTTAATCTCCATCTAAGATCGTTTATTATATTCTTTTTTTAACAGAGTCCTTTGGCTAATCCAGTTGGCTAAAACTAAATCACATTTTGGCCAATAGGATTGTAAGCCGGCCCACCATGGTAAGGTAGACTCTATTAGGGCGGGTTAGGGAATGGGAGTGAGAGAGGAATAGGGGATAGCGTTTTGGAGAGGGAAGATGGGGATAGGTGGTCTTAAGGGGTACCACTCTTACACCATCAAGTGCAAAGTCGGGGAACACAACGACCACCTGATAAATAATTGGGATCCAGCTGGTCCCCCTTAGGCCGGGTTCAACACTGGGATCGCAAAAGGCAAATCGCAATCACCTATGGAGTGTAATTGCATTTCTACCAAGCAATTGTGGCTCCATGTTACAGTGATTGCGTTTTTCGGTCTCATTCCAGAGAATGAGAATGGCGTTCTAACTGCCAGGAAAATGTTGCACGCAGTGCACTTTTGCGATATACGCACATCACAGGCACTGCAAGGATTTACCGCAGTGCTTTGCTGAATACCGGCTATCAGCAAAGAGCAGAAAAACTACTTATTAAAGCACCCCAAGTGTGAACTGGCCCTTAAGAGAACTGTATTGGTGATTACAAATTGTTGCAACCTGCAGAGTAGAACTCAGGGGCATATTTAAAATGATTAAAATATACCCCCAAATTCTAATAATGGCCTCCTCCTCCCCATAGCCATACCAATCCTCACCAAAAAGGTACAAAGCATAGAAACGCAAACAAAACAAAAAAAGATGCAGGCCAACAATTGTAATTCTGGAAACTACCAATTGCACTAGCAAAAACCCGGCAATGCAATTTACATGTTCATCGCCGTGCTGTTGCTATTGGCAAAATGGGAACGATACAATTTTTAAATCGAAACGTGCTTAATAAAAAAGGGCCCTTATTGGTTAATCTCCATCTAAGATCGTTTATTATATTCTTTTTTTAACAGAGTCCTTTGGCTAATCCAGTTGGCTAAAACTAAATCACATTTTGGCCAATAGGATTGTAAGCCGGCCCACCATGGTAAGGTAGACTCTATTAGGGCGGGTTAGGGAATGGGAGTGAGAGAGGAATAGGGGATAGCGTTTTGGAGAGGGAAGATGGAGATAGGTGGTCTTAAGGGGTACCACTCTTACACCATCAAGTGCAAAGTCGGGGGAACACAACAACCACCTGATAAATAATTGCGACCCAGCTGGTCCCCCTTAGGCGTGGTTCAACACTGGGATCGCAAAAGGCAAATCGCAATCACCCATGGAGTGTAATTGCATTTCTACCAAGCAATTGTGGCTCCATGTTACAGTGATTGCGTTTTTCGGTCTCATTCCAGAGAATGAGAATGGCGTTCTGACTGCCAGCAAAATGTTGCACGCTGTGCACTTTTGCGATATACGCACATCACAGGCACTGCAAGGATTTACCGCAGTGCTTTGCTGAATACCGGCTATCAGCAAAGAGCAGAAAAACTACTTATTAAAGCACCCCAAGTGTGAACTGGCCCTTAAGAGAACTTTATTGGTGATTACAAATGGTTGCAACCTGCAGAGTAGAACTCAGGGGCATATTTAAAATGATATAAATATACCCCCAAATTCTAATAATGGCCTCCTCCTCCCCATAGCCATACCAATCCTCACCAAAAAGGTACAAAGCATAGAAACGCAAACAAAACAAAAAAAGATGCAGGCCAACAATTGTAATTCTGGAAAATACCAATTGCACTAGCAAAAACCCGGCAATGCAATTTACATGTTCATCGCCGTGCTGTTGCTATTGGCAAAATGGGAACGATACAATTTTTAAATCGAAACGTGCTTAATAAAAAAGGGCCCAAATTAGTTAATCTCCATCTAAGATAGTTTATCATATTCTTTTTTCAACAGAGTCTTTTGGCTAATCCAGTTGGCTAAAACTAAATCACATTTTGGCCAATAGGATTGTAAGCCGGCCCACCATGGTAAGGTAGACTCTATTAGGGCGGGTTAGGGAATGGGAGTGAGAGAGGAATAGGGGATAGCGTTTTGGAGAGGGAAGATGGGGATAGGTGGTCTTAAGGGGTACCACTCTTACACCATCAAGTGCAAAGTCGGGGAACACAACGACCACCTGATAAATAATTGGGATCCAGCTGGTCCCCCTTAGGCCGGGTTCAACACTGGGATCGCAAAAGGCAAATCGCAATCACCTATGGAGTGTAATTGCATTTCTACCAAGCAATTGTGGCTCCATGTTACAGTGATTGCGTTTTTCGGTCTCATTCCAGAGAATGAGAATGGAGTTCTAACTGCCAGCAAAATGTTGCACGCAGTGCACTTTTGTGATATATACGCACATCACAGGCACTGCAAGGATTTACCGCAGTGCTTTGCTGAATACCGGCTATCAGCAAAGAGCAGAAAAACTACTTATTAAAGCACCCCAAGTGTGAACTGGCCCTTAAGAGAACTTTATTGGTGATTACAAATTGTTGCAACCTGCAGAGTAGAACTCAGGGGCATATTTAAAATGATTTAAATATACCCCCAAATTCTAATAATGGCCTCCTCCTCCCCATAACCATACCAATCCTCACCAAAAAGGTACAAAGCATAGAAACGCAAACAAAACAAAAAAAGATGCAGGCCAACAATTGTAATTCTGGAAACTACCAATTGCACTAGCAAAAACCCGGCAATGCAATTTACATGTTCATCGCCGTGCTGTTGCTATTGGCAAAATGGGAACGATACAATTTTTAAATCGAAACGTGCTTAATAAAAAAGGGCCCTTATTGGTTAATCTCCATCTAAGATCGTTTATTATATTCTTTTTTTAACAGAGTCCTTTGGCTAATCCAGTTGGCTAAAACTAAATCACATTTTGGCCAATAGGATTGTAAGCCGGCCCACCATGGTAAGGTAGACTCTATTAGGGCGGGTTAGGGAATGGGCGTGAGAGAGGAATAGGGGATAGCGTTTTGGAGAGGGAAGATGGGGATAGGTGGTCTTAAGGGGTACCACTCTTACACCATCAAGTGCAAAGTCGGGGAACACAACGACCACCTGATAAATAATTGGGATCCAGCTGGTCCCCCTTAGGCCGGGTTCAACACTGGGATTGCAAAAGGCAAATCGCAATCACCTATGGAGTGTAATTGCATTTCTACCAAGCAATTGTGGCTCCATGTTACAGTGATTGCGTTTTTTGGTCTCATTCCAGAGAATGAGAATGGCGTTCTAACTGCCAGCAAAATGTTGCAAGCAGTGCACTTTTGCGATATACGCACATCACAGGCACTGCAAGGATTTACCGCAGTGCTTTGCTGAATACCGGCTATCAGCAAAGAGAAGAAAAACTACTTATTAAAGCACCCCAAGCGTGAACTGGCCCTTAAGAGAACTTTATTGGTGATTACAAATTGTTGCAACCTGCAGAGTAGAACTCAGGGGCATATTTAAAATGATTTAAATATACCCCCAAATTCTAATAATGGCCTCCTCCTCCCCATAGCTATACCAATCCTCACCAAAAAGGTACAAAGCATAGAAACGCAAACAAAACAAAAAAAGATGCAGGCCAACAATTGTAATTCTGGAAACTACCAATTGCACTAGCAAAAACCCGGCAATGCAATTTACATGTTCATCGCCGTGCTGTTGCTATTGACAAAATGGGAACGATACAATTTTTAAATCGAAACGTGCTTAATAAAAAAGGGCCCTTATTGGTTAATCTCCATCTAAGATCGTTTATTATATTCTTTTTTTAACAGAGTCCTTTGGCTAATCCAGTTGGCTAAAACTAAATCACATTTTGGCCAATAGGATTGTAAGCCGGCCCACCATGGTAAGGTAGACTCTATTAGGGCGGGTTAGGGAATGGGAGTGAGAGAGGAATAGGGGATAGCGTTTTGGAGAGGGAAGATGGGGATAGGTGGTCTTAAGGGGTACCACTCTTACACCATCAAGTGCAAAGTCGGGGAACACAACGACCACCTGATAAATAATTGGGATCCAGCTGGTCCCCCTTAGGCCGGGTTCAACACTGGGATCGCAAAAGGCAAATCGCAATCACCTATGGAGTGTAATTGCATTTCTACCAAGCAATTGTGGCTCCATGTTACAGTGATTGCGTTTTTCGGTCTCATTCCAGAGAATGAGAATGGCGTTCTGCCAGGAAAATGTTGCACGCAGTGCACTTTTGCGATATACGCACATCACAGGCACTGCAAGGATTTACCGCAGTGCTTTGCTGAATACCGGCTATCAGCAAAGAGCAGAAAAACTACTTATTAAAGCACCCCAAGTGTGAACTGGCCCTTAAGAGAACTTTATTGGTGATTACAAATTGTTGCAACCTGCAGAGTAGAACTCAGGGGCATATTTAAAATGATTTAAATATACCCCCAAATTCTAATAATGGCCTCCTCCTCCCCATAGCCATACCAATCCTCACCAAAAAGGTACAAAGCATAGAAACGCAAACAAAACAAAAAAAGATGCAGGCCAACAATTGTAATTCTGGAAACTACCAATTGCACTAGCAAAAACCCGGCAATGCAATTTACATGTTCATCGCCGTGCTGTTGCTATTGGCAAAATGGGAACGATACAATTTTTAAATCGAAACGTGCTTAATAAAAAAGGGCCCTTATTGGTTCATCTCCATCTAAGATCGTTTATTATATTCTTTTTTTAACAGAGTCCTTTGGCTAATCCAGTTGGCTAAAACTAAATCACATTTTGGCCAATAGGATTGTAAGCCGGCCCACCATGGTAAGGTAGACTCTATTAGGGCGGGTTAGGGAATGGGAGTGAGAGAGGAATAGGGGATAGCGTTTTGGAGAGGGAAGATGGAGATAGGTGGTCTTAAGGGGTACCACTCTTACACCATCAAGTGCAAAGTCGGGGAACACAACGACCACCTGATAAATAATTGGGATCCAGCTGGTCCCCCTTAGGCGTGGTTCAACACTGGGATCGCAAAAGGCAAATCGCAATCACCCATGGAGTGTAATTGCATTTCTACCAAGCAATTGTGGCTCCATGTTACAGAGATTGCGTTTTTCGGTCTCATTCCAGAGAATGAGAATGGCGTTCTAACTGCCAGCAAAATGTTGCACGCTGTGCAATTTTGCGATATACGCACATCACAGGCACTGCAAGGATTTACCGCAGTGCTTTGCTGAATACCGGCTATCAGCAAAGAGCAGAAAAACTACTTATTAAAGCACCCCAAGTGTGAACTGGCCCTTAAGAGAACTTTATTGGTGACTACAAATGGTTGCAACCTGCAGAGTAGAACTCAGGGGCATATTTAAAATGATTTAAATATACCCCCAAATTCTAATAATGGCCTCCTCCTCCCCATAGCCATACCAATCCTCACCAAAAAGGTACAAAGCATAGAAACGCAAACAAAACAAAAAAAGATGCAGGCCAACAATTGTAATTCTGGAAAATACCAATTGCACTAGCAAAAACCCGGCAATGCAATTTACATGTTCATCGCCGTGCTGTTGCTATTGGCAAAATGGGAACGATACAATTTTTAAATCGAAACGTGCTTAATAAAAAAGGGCCCAAATTAGTTAATCTCCATCTAAGATAGTTTATCATATTCTTTTTTCAACTGAGTCCTTTGGCTAATCCAGTTGGCTAAAACTAAATCACATTTTGGCCAATAGGATTGTAAGCCGGCCCACCATGGTAAGGTAGACTCTATTAGGGCGGGTTAGGGAATGGGAGTGAGAGAGGAATAGGGGATAGCGTTTTGGAGAGGGAAGATGGGGATAGGTGGTCTTAAGGGGTACCACTCTTACACCATCAAGTGCAAAGTCGGGGAACACAACGACCACCTGATAAACAATTGGGATCCAGCTGGTCCCCCTTAGGCCGGGTTTAACACTGGGATCGCAAAAGGCAAATCGCAATCACCTATGGAGTGTAATTGCATTTCTACCAAGCAATTGTGGCTCCATGTTACAGTGATTGCGTTTTTCGGTCTCATTCCAGAGAATGAGAATGGAGTTCTAACTGCCAGCAAAATGTTGCACGCAGTGCACTTTTGCGATATACGCACATCACAGGCACTGCAAGGATTTACCGCAGTGCTTTGCTGAATACCGGCTATCATCAAAGAGCAGAAAAACTACTTATTAAAGCACCCCAAGTGTGAACTGGCCCTTAAGAGAACTTTATTGGTGATTACAAATGGTTGCAACCTGCAGAGTAGAACTCAGGGGCATATTTAAAATGATTTAAATATACCCCCAATTTCTAATAATGGCCTCCTCCTCCCCATAGCCATACCAATCCTCACCAAAAAGGTACAAAGCATAGAAACGCAAACAAAACAAAAAAAGATGCAGGCCAACAATTGTAATTCTGGAAAATACCAATTGCACTAGCAAAAACCCGGCAATGCAATTTACATGTTCATCGCCGTGCTGTTGCTATTGGCAAAATGGGAACGATACAATTTTTAAATCGAAACGTGCTTAATAAAAAAGGGCCCAAATTAGTTAATCTCCATCTAAGATAGTTTATCATATTCTTTTTTCAACAGAGTCCTTTGGCTAATCCAGTTGGCTAAAACTAAATCACATTTTGGCCAATAGGATTGTAAGCCGGCCCACCATGGTAAGGTAGACTCTATTAGGGCGGGTTAGGGAATGGGAGTGAGAGAGGAATAGGGGATAGCGTTTTGGAGAGGGAAGATGGGGATAGGTGGTCTTAAGGGGTACCACTCTTACACCATCAAGTGCAAAGTCGGGGAACACAACGACCACCTGATAAATAATTGGGATCCAGCTGGTCCCCCTTAGGCCGGGTTCAACACTGGGATCGCAAAAGGCAAATCGCAATCACCTATGGAGTGTAATTGCATTTCTACCAAGCAATTGTGGCTCCATGTTACAGTGATTGCGTTTTTCGGTCTCATTCCAGAGAATGAGAATGGAGTTCTAACTGCCAGCAAAATGTTGCACGCAGTGCACTTTTGTGATATATACGCACATCACAGGCACTGCAAGGATTTACCGCAGTGCTTTGCTGAATACCGGCTATCAGCAAAGAGCAGAAAAACTACTTATTAAAGCACCCCAAGTGTGAACTGGCCCTTAAGAGAACTTTATTGGTGATTACAAATTGTTGCAACCTGCAGAGTAGAACTCAGGGGCATATTTAAAATGATTTAAATATACCCCCAAATTCTAATAATGGCCTCCTCCTCCCCATAACCATACCAATCCTCACCAAAAAGGTACAAAGCATAGAAACGCAAACAAAACAAAAAAAGATGCAGGCCAACAATTGTAATTCTGGAAACTACCAATTGCACTAGCAAAAACCCGGCAATGCAATTTACATGTTCATCGCCGTGCTGTTGCTATTGGCAAAATGGGAACGATACAATTTTTAAATCGAAACGTGCTTAATAAAAAATGGCCCTTATTGGTTAATCTCCATCTAAGATCGTTTATTATATTCTTTTTTTAACAGAGTCCTTTGGCTAATCCAGTTGGCTAAAACTAAATCACATTTTGGCCAATAGGATTGTAAGCCGGCCCACCATGGTAAGGTAGACTCTATTAGGGCGGGTTAGGGAATGGGCGTGAGAGAGGAATAGGGGATAGCGTTTTGGAGAGGGAAGATGGGGATAGGTGGTCTTAAGGGGTACCACTCTTACACCATCAAGTGCAAAGTCGGGGAACACAACGACCACCTGATAAATAATTGGGATCCAGCTGGTCCCCCTTAGGCCGGGTTCAACACTGGGATTGCAAAAGGCAAATCGCAATCACCTATGGAGTGTAATTGCATTTCTACCAAGCAATTGTGGCTCCATGTTACAGTGATTGCGTTTTTCGGTCTCATTCCAGAGAATGAGAATGGCGTTCTAACTGCCAGCAAAATGTTGCAAGCAGTGCACTTTTGCGATATACGCACATCACAGGCACTGCAAGGATTTACCGCAGTGCTTTGCTGAATACCGGCTATCAGCAAAGAGCAGAAAAACTACTTATTAAAGCACCCCAAGTGTGAACTGGCCCTTAAGAGAACTTTATTGGTGATTACAAATTGTTGCAACCTGCAGAGTAGAACTCAGGGGCATATTTAAAATGATTTAAATATACCCCCAAATTCTAATAATGGCCTCCTCCTCCCCATAGCTATACCAATCCTCACCAAAAAGGTACGAAGCATAGAAACGCAAACAAAACAAAAAAAGATGCAGGCCAACAATTGTAATTCTGGAAACTACCAATTGCACTAGCAAAAACCCGGCAATGCAATTTACATGTTCATCGCCGTGCTGTTGCTATTGACAAAATGGGAACGATACAATTTTTAAATCGAAACGTGCTTAATAAAAAAGGGCCCTTATTGGTTAATCTCCATCTAAGATCGTTTATTATATTCTTTTTTTAACAGAGTCCTTTGGCTAATCCAGTTGGCTAAAACTAAATCACATTTTGGCCAATAGGATTGTAAGCCGGCCCACCATGGTAAGGTAGACTCTATTAGGGCGGGTTAGGGAATGGGAGTGAGAGAGGAATAGGGGATAGCGTTTTGGAGAGGGAAGATGGGGATAGGTGGTCTTAAGAGGTACCACTCTTACACCATCAAGTGCAAAGTCGGGGAACACAACGACCACCTGATAAATAATTGGGATCCAGCTGGTCCCCTTTAGGCCGGGTTCAACACTGGGATCGCAAAAGGCAAATCGCAATCACCTATGGAGTGTAATTGCATTTCTACCAAGCAATTGTGGCTCCATGTTACAGTGATTGCGTTTTTCGGTCTCATTCCAGAGAATGAGAATGGAGTTCTAACTGCCAGCAAAATGTTGCACGCAGTGCACTTTTGCGATATACGCACATCACAGGCACTGCAAGGATTTACCGCAGTGCTTTGCTGAATACCGGCTATCATCAAAGAGCAGAAAAACTACTTATTAAAGCACCCCAAGTGTGAACTGGCCCTTAAGAGAACTTTATTGGTGATTACAAATGGTTGCAACCTGCAGAGTAGAACTCAGGGGCATATTTAAAATGATTTAAATATACCCCCAAATTCTAATAATGGCCTCCTCCTCCCCATAGCCATACCAATCCTCACCAAAAAGGTACAAAGCATAGAAACGCAAACAAAACAAAAAAAGATGCAGGCCAACAATTGTAATTCTGGAAACTACCAATTGCACTAGCAAAAACCCGACAATGCAATTTACATGTTCATCGCCGTGCTGTTGCTATTGGCAAAATGGGAACGATACAATTTTTAAATCGAAACGTGCTTAATAAAAAAGGGCCCTTATTGGTTAATCTCCATCTAAGATCGTTTATTATATTCTTTTTTTAACAGAGTCCTTTGGCTAATCCAGTTGGCTAAAACTAAATCACATTTTGGCCAATAGGATTGTAAGCCGGCCCACCATGGTAAGGTAGACTCTATTAGGGCGGGTTAGGGAATGGGAGTGAGAGAGGAATAGGGGATAGCGTTTTGGAGAGGGAAGATGGGGATAGGTGGTCTTAAGGGGTACCACTCTTACACCATCAAGTGCAAAGTCGGGGAACACAACGACCACCTGATAAATAATTGGGATCCAGCTGGTCCCCCTTAGGCCGGGTTTAACACTGGGATCGCAAAAGGCAAATCGCAATCACCTATGGAGTGTAATTGCATTTCTACCAAGCAATTGTGGCTCCATGTTACAGTGATTGCGTTTTTCGGTCTCATTCCAGAGAATGAGAATGGAGTTCTAACTGCCAGCAAAATGTTGCACGCAGTGCACTTTTGCGATATACGCACATCACAGGCACTGCAAGGATTTACCGCAGTGCTTTGCTGAATACCGGCTATCATCAAAGAGCAGAAAAACTACTTATTAAAGCACCCCAAGTGTGAACTGTCCCTTAAGAGAACTTTATTGGTGATTACAAATGGTTGCAACCTGCAGAGTAGAACTCAGGGGCATATTTAAAATGATTTAAATATACCCCCAAATTCTAATAATGGCCTCCTCCTCCCCATAGCCATACCAATCCTCACCAAAAAGGTACAAAGCATAGAAACGCAAACAAAACAAAAAAAGATGCAGGCCAACAATTGTAATTCTGGAAACTACCAATTGCACTAGCAAAAACCCGGCAATGCAATTTACATGTTCATCGCCGTGCTGTTGCTATTAGCAAAATGGGAACGATACAATTTTTAAATCGAAACGTGCTTAATAAAAAAGGGCCCTTATTGGTTAATCTCCATCTAAGATCGTTTATTATATTCTTTTTTTAACAGAGTCCTTTGGCTAATCCAGTTGGCTAAAACTAAATCACATTTTGGCCAATAGGATTGTAAGCCGGCCCACCATGGTAAGGTAGACTCTATTAGGGCGGGTTAGGGAATGGGAGTGAGAGAGGAATAGGGGATAGCGTTTTGGAGAGGGAAGATGGGGATAGGTGGTCTTAAGAGGTACCACTCTTACACCATCAAGTGCAAAGTCGGGGAACACAACGACCACCTGATAAATAATTGGGATCCAGCTGGTCCCCCTTAGGCCGGGTTCAACACTGGGATCGCAAAAGGCAAATCGCAATCACCTATGGAGTGTAATTGCATTTCTACCAAGCAATTGTGGCTCCATGTTACAGTGATTGCGATTTTCGGTCTCATTTCAGAGAATGAGAATGGCGTTCTAACTGCCAGCAAAATGTTGCACGCAGTGCACTTTTGCGATATACGCACATCACAGGCACTGCAAGGATTTACCGCAGTGCTTTGCTGAATACCGGCTATCAGCAAAGAGCAGACAAACTACTTATTAAAGCACCCCAAGTGTGAACTGGCCCTTAAGAGAACTTTATTGGTGATTACAAATGGTTGCAACCTGCAGAGTAGAACTCAGGGGCATATTTAAAATGATTTAAATATACCCCCAAATTCTAATAATGGCCTCCTCCTCCCCATAGCCATACCAATCCTCACCAAAAAGGTACAAAGCATAGAAACGCAAACAAAACAAAAAAAGATGCAGGCCAACAATTGTAATTCTGGAAACTACCAATTGCACTAGCAAAAACCCGGCAATGCAATTTACATGTTCATCGCCGTGCTGTTGCTATTGGCAAAATGGGAACGATACAATTTTTAAATCGAAACGTGCTTAATAAAAAAGGCCCCTTATTGGTTCATCTCCATCTAAGATCGTTTATTATATTCTTTTTTTAACAGAGTCCTTTGGCTAATCCAGTTGGCTAAAACTAAATCACATTTTGGCCAATAGGATTGTAAGCCGGCCCACCATGGTAAGGTAGACTCTATTAGGGCGGGTTAGGGAATGGGAGTGAGAGAGGAATAGGGGATAGCGTTTTGGAGAGGGAAGATGGGGATAGGTGGTCTTAAGAGGTACCACTCTTACACCATCAAGTGCAAAGTCGGGGAACACAACGACCACCTGATAAATAATTGGGATCCAGCTGGTCCCCCTTAGGCCGGGTTCAACACTGGGATCGCAAAAGGCAAATCGCAATCACCTATGGAGTGTAATTGCATTTCTACCAAGCAATTGTGGCTCCATGTTACAGTGATTGCGTTTTTCGGTCTCATTTCAGAGAATGAGAATGGCGTTCTAACTGCCAGCAAAATGTTGCACGCAGTGCACTTTTGCGATATACGCACATCACAGGCACTGCAAGGATTTACCGCAGTGCTTTGCTGAATACCGGCTATCAGCAAAGAGCAGAAAAACTACTTATTAAAGCACCCCAAGTGTGAACTGGCCCTTAAGAGAACTTTATTGGTGATTACAAATTGTTGCAACCTGCAGAGTAGAACTCAGGGGCATATTTAAAATGATTTAAATATACCCCCAAATTCTAATAATGGCCTCCTCCTCCCCATAGCCATACCAATCCTCACCAAAAAGGTACAAAGCATAGAAACGCAAACAAAACAAAAAAAGATGCAGGCCAACAATTGTAATTCTGGAAACTACCAATTGCACTAGCAAAAACCCGGCAATGCAATTTACATGTTCATCGCCGTGCTGTTGCTATTGGCAAAATGGGAACGATACAATTTTTAATTCGAAACGTGCTTAATAAAAAAGGGCCCTTATTGGTTAATCTCCATCTAAGATCGTTTATTATATTCTTTTTTTTAACAGAGTCCTTTGGCTAATCCAGTTGGCTAAAACTAAATCACATTTTGGCCAATAGGATTGTAAGCTGGCCCACCATGGTAAGGTAGACTCTATAAGGGCGGGTTAGGGAATGGGAGTGAGAGAGGAATAGGGGATAGCGTTTTGGAGAGGGAAGATGGGGATAGGTGGTCTTAAGGGGTACCACTCTTACACCATCAAGTGCAAAGTCGGGGAACACAACGACCACCTGATAAATAATTGGGATCCAGCTGGTCCCCCTTAGGCCGGGTTCAACACTGGGATCGCAAAAGGCAAATCGCAATCACCTATGGAGTGTAATTGCATTTCTACCAAGCAATTGTGGCTCCATGTTACAGTGATTGCGTTTTTCGGTCTCATTCCAGAAAATGAGATTGGCGTTCTAACTGCCAGCAAAATGTTGCACGCAGTGCACTTTTGCGATATACGCACATCACAGGCACTGCAAGGATTTACCGCAGTGCTTTGCTGAATACCGGCTATCAGCAAAGAGCAGAAAAACTACTTATTAAAGCACCCCAAGTGTGAACTGGCCCTTAAGAGAACTTTATTGGTGATTACAAATGGTTGCAACCTGCAGAGTAGAACTCAGGGGCATATTTAAAATGATTTAAATATACCCCCAAATTCTAATAATGGCCTCCTCCTCCCCATAGCCATACCAATCCTCACCAAAAAAGTACAAAGCATAGAAACGCAAACAAAACAAAAAAAGATGCAGGCCAACAATTGTAATTCTAGAAAATACCAATTGCACTAGCAAAAACCCGGCAATGCAATTTTTGTTCATCGCCGTGCTGTTGCTATTGGCAAAATGGGAATGATACAATTTTTAAATCGAAACGTACTTAATAAAAAAGGGCCCTAATTGGTTAATCTAATTGGTTATATTCTTTTTTTTAACAGAGTCCTTTGGCTAATCCAGTTGGCTAAAACTATATCACATTTTGGCCAATAGGATTGTAAGCCGGCCCGCCATGGTAAGGTAGACTCTATTAGGGCGGGTTAGGGAATGGGAGTGAGAGAGGAATAGGGGAAAGCGTTTTGGAGAGGGAAGATGGGGATAGGTGGTCTTAAGGGGTACCACTCTTACACCATCAAGTGCAAAGTCGGGGGAACACAACAACCACCTGATAAATAATTGCGACCCAGCTGGTCCCCCTTAGGCGTGGTTCAACACTGGGATCGCAAAAGGCAAATCGCAATCACCCATGGAGTGTAATTGCATTTCTACCAAGCAATTGTGGCTCCATGTTACAGTGATTGCGTTTTTCGGTCTCATTCCAGAGAATGAGAATGGCGTTCTAACTGCAAGCAAAATGTTGCACGCTGTGCACTTTTGCGATATACGCACATCACAGGCACTGCAAGGATTTACCGCAGTGCTTTGCTGAATACCGGCTATCAGCAAAGAGCAGAAAAACTACTTATTAAAGCACCCCAAGTGTGAACTGGCCCTTAAGAGAACTTTATTGGTGATTACAAATTGTTGCAACCTGCAGAGTAGAACTCAGGGGCATATTTAAAATGATTTAAATATACCCCCAAATTCTAATAATGGCCTCCTCCTCCCCATAGCCATACCAATCCTCACCAAAAAGGTACAAAGCATAGAAACGCAAACAAAACAAAAAAAGATGCAGGCCAACAATTGTAATTCTGGAAACTACCAATTGCACTAGCAAAAACCCGGCAATGCAATTTACATGTTCATCGCCGTGCTGTTGCTATTGGCAAAATGGGAACGATACAATTTTTAAATCGAAAAGTGCTTAATAAAAAAGGGCCCTTATTGGGTAATCTCCATCTAAGATCGTTTATTATATTCTTTTTTTTAACAGAGTCCTTTGGCTAATCCAGTTGGCTAAAACTAAATCACATTTTGGCCAATAGGATTGTAAGCTGGCCCACCATGGTAAGGTAGACTCTATTAGGGCGGGTTAGGGAATGGGAGTGAGAGAGGAATAGGGGATAGCGTTTTGGAGAGGGAAGATGGGGATAGGTGGTCTTAAGGGGTACCACTCTTACACCATCAAGTGCAAAGTCGGGGAACACAACAACCACCTGATAAATAATTGGGATCCAGCTGGTCCCCCTTAGGCGTGGTTCAACACTGGGATCGCAAAAGGCAAATCGCAATCACCCATGGAGTGTAATTGCATTTCTACCAAGCAATTGTGGCTCCATGTTACAGTGATTGCGTTTTTCGGTCTCATTCCAGAGAATGAGAATGGCGTTCTAACTGCCAGCAAAATGTTGCACGCAGTGCACTTTTGCGATATACACACATCACAGGCACTGCAAGGATTTACCGCAGTGCTTTGCTGAATACCGGCTATCAGCAAAGAGCAGAAAAACTACTTATTAAAGCACCCCAAGTGTGAACTGGCCCTTAAGAGAACTTTATTGGTGATTACAAATTGTTGCAACCTGCAGAGTAGAACTCAGGGGCATATTTAAAATGATTTAAATATACCCCCAAATTCTAATAATGGCCTCCTCCTCCCCATAGCCATACCAATCCTCACCAAAAAGGTACAACGCATAGAAACGCAAACAAAACAAAAAAAAGATGCAGGCCAACAATTGTAATTCTGGAAAATCCCAATTGCACTAGCAAAAACCCGGCAATGCAATTTACATGTTCATCGCCGTGCTGTTGCTATTGGCAAAATGGGAACTATACAATTTTTAAATCGAAACGTGCTTAATAAAAAAGGGCCCAAATTAGTTAATCTCCATCTAAGATAGTTTATCATATTCTTTTTTCAACAGAGTCCTTTGGCTAATCCAGTTGGCTAAAACTAAATCACATTTTGGCCAATAGGATTGTAAGCCGGCCCACCATGGTAAGGTAGACTCTATTAGGGCGGGTTAGGGAATGGGAGTGAGAGAGGAATAGGGGATAGCGTTTTGGAGAGGGAAGATGGGGAAAGGTGGTCTTAAGGGGTACCACTCTTACACCATCAAGTGCAAAGTCGGGGAACACAACGACCACCTGATAAATAATTGGGATCCAGCTGGTCCCCCTTAGGCCGGGTTCAACACTGGGATCGCAAAAGGCAAATCGCAATCACCTATGGAGTGTAATTGCATTTCTACCAAGCAATTGTGGCTCCATGTTACAGTGATTGCGTTTTTCAGTCTCATTCCAGAGAATGAGAATGGCGTTCTAACTGCCAGAAAAATGTTGCACGCAGTGCACTTTTGCGATATACGCACATCAGAGGCACTGCAAGGATTTACAGCAGTGCTTTGCTGAATACCAGCTATCAGCAAAGAGCAGAAAAACTACTTATTAAAGCACCCCAAGTGTGAACTGGCCCTTAAGAGAACTTTATTGGTGATTACAAATTGTTGCAACCTGCAGAGTAGAACTCAGGGGCATATTTAAAATGATTAAAATATACCCCCAAATTCTAATAATGGCCTCCTCCTCCCCATAGCCATACCAATCCTCACCAAAAAGGTACAAAGCATAGAAACGCAAACAAAACAAAAAAAGATGCAGGCCAACAATTGTAATTCTGGAAACTACCAATTGCACTAGCAAAAACCCGGCAATGCAATTTACATGTTCATCGCCGTGCTGTTGCTATTGGCAAAATGGGAACGATACAATTTTTTAATCGAAACGTGCTTAATAAAAAAGGGCCCTTATTGGTTAATCTCCATCTAAGATCGTTTATTATATTCTTTTTTTAACAGAGTCCTTTGGCTAATCCAGTTGGCTAAAACTAAATCACATTTTGGCCAATAGGATTGTAAGCCGGCCCACCATGGTAAGGTAGACTCTATTAGGGCGGGTTAGGGAATGGGAGTGAGAGAGGAATAGGGGATAGCGTTTTGGAGAGGGAAGATGGGGATAGGTGGTCTTAAGGGGTACCACTCTTACACCATCAAGTGCAAAGTCGGGGAACACAACGACCACCTGATAAATAATTGGGATCCAGCTGGTCCCCCTTAGGCCGGGTTCAACACTGGGATCGCAAAAGGCAAATCGCAATCACCTATGGAGTGTAATTGCATTTCTACCAAGCAATTGTGGCTCCATGTTACAGTGATTGCGTTTTTCGGTCTCATTCCAGAGAATGAGAATGGCGTTCTAACTGCCAGGAAAATGTTGCACGCAGTGCACTTTTGCGATATACGCACATCACAGGCACTGCAAGGATTTACCGCAGTGCTTTGCTGAATACCGGCTATCAGCAAAGAGCAGAAAAACTACTTATTAAAGCACCCCAAGTGTGAACTGGCCCTTAAGAGAACTGTATTGGTGATTACAAATTGTTGCAACCTGCAGAGTAGAACTCAGGGGCATATTTAAAATGATTAAAATATACCCCCAAATTCTAATAATGGCCTCCTCCTCCCCATAGCCATACCAATCCTCACCAAAAAGGTACAAAGCATAGAAACGCAAACAAAACAAAAAAAGATGCAGGCCAACAATTGTAATTCTGGAAACTACCAATTGCACTAGCAAAAACCCGGCAATGCAATTTACATGTTCATCGCCGTGCTGTTGCTATTGGCAAAATGGGAACGATACAATTTTTTAATCGAAACGTGCTTAATAAAAAAGGGCCCTTATTGGTTAATCTCCATCTAAGATCGTTTATTATATTCTTTTTTTAACAGAGTCCTTTGGCTAATCCAGTTGGCTAAAACTAAATCACATTTTGGCCAATAGGATTGTAAGCCGGCCCACCATGGTAAGGTAGACTCTATTAGGGCGGGTTAGGGAATGGGAGTGAGAGAGGAATAGGGGATAGCGTTTTGGAGAGGGAAGATGGAGATAGGTGGTCTTAAGGGGTACCACTCTTACACCATCAAGTGCAAAGTCGGGGGAACACAACAACCACCTGATAAATAATTGCGACCCAGCTGGTCCCCCTTAGGCGTGGTTCAACACTGGGATCGCAAAAGGCAAATCGCAATCACCCATGGAGTGTAATTGCATTTCTACCAAGCAATTGTGGCTCCATGTTACAGTGATTGCGTTTTTCGGTCTCATTCCAGAGAATGAGAATGGCGTTCTGACTGCCAGCAAAATGTTGCACGCTGTGCACTTTTGCGATATACGCACATCACAGGCACTGCAAGGATTTACCGCAGTGCTTTGCTGAATACCGGCTATCAGCAAAGAGCAGAAAAACTACTTATTAAAGCACCCCAAGTGTGAACTGGCCCTTAAGAGAACTTTATTGGTGATTACAAATGGTTGCAACCTGCAGAGTAGAACTCAGGGGCATATTTAAAATGATTTAAATATACCCCCAAATTCTAATAATGGCCTCCTCCTCCCCATAGCCATACCAATCCTCACCAAAAAGGTACAAAGCATAGAAACGCAAACAAAACAAAAAAAGATGCAGGCCAACAATTGTAATTCTGGAAAATACCAATTGCACTAGCAAAAACCCGGCAATGCAATTTACATGTTCATCGCCGTGCTGTTGCTATTGGCAAAATGGGAACGATACAATTTTTAAATCGAAACGTGCTTAATAAAAAAGGGCCCAAATTAGTTAATCTCCATCTAAGATAGTTTATCATATTCTTTTTTCAACAGAGTCTTTTGGCTAATCCAGTTGGCTAAAACTAAATCACATTTTGGCCAATAGGATTGTAAGCCGGCCCACCATGGTAAGGTAGACTCTATTAGGGCGGGTTAGGGAATGGGAGTGAGAGAGGAATAGGGGATAGCGTTTTGGAGAGGGAAGATGGGGATAGGTGGTCTTAAGGGGTACCACTCTTACACCATCAAGTGCAAAGTCGGGGAACACAACGACCACCTGATAAATAATTGGGATCCAGCTGGTCCCCCTTAGGCCGGGTTCAACACTGGGATCGCAAAAGGCAAATCGCAATCACCTATGGAGTGTAATTGCATTTCTACCAAGCAATTGTGGCTCCATGTTACAGTGATTGCGTTTTTCGGTCTCATTCCAGAGAATGAGAATGGAGTTCTAACTGCCAGCAAAATGTTGCACGCAGTGCACTTTTGTGATATATACGCACATCACAGGCACTGCAAGGATTTACTGCAGTGCTTTGCTGAATACCGGCTATCAGCAAAGAGCAGAACAACTACTTATTAAAGCACCCCAAGTGTGAACTGGCCCTTAAGAGAACTTTATTGGTGATTACAAATTGTTGCAACCTGCAGAGTAGAACTCAGGGGCATATTTAAAATGATTTAAATATACCCCCAAATTCTAATAATGGCCTCCTCCTCCCCATAACCATACCAATCCTCACCAAAAAGGTACAAAGCATAGAAACGCAAACAAAACAAAAAAAGATGCAGGCCAACAATTGTAATTCTGGAAACTACCAATTGCACTAGCAAAAACCCGGCAATGCAATTTACATGTTCATCGCCGTGCTGTTGCTATTGGCAAAATGGGAACGATACAATTTTTAAATCGAAACGTGCTTAATAAAAAAGGGCCCTTATTGGTTAATCTCCATCTAAGATCATTTATTATATTCTTTTTTTAACAGAGTCCTTTGGCTAATCCAGTTGGCTAAAACTAAATCACATTTTGGCCAATAGGATTGTAAGCCGGCCCACCATGGTAAGGTAGACTCTATTAGGGCGGGTTAGGGAATGGGCGTGAGAGAGGAATAGGGGATAGCGTTTTGGAGAGGGAAGATGGGGATAGGTGGTCTTAAGGGGTACCACTCTTACACCATCAAGTGCAAAGTCGGGGAACACAACGACCACCTGATAAATAATTGGGATCCAGCTGGTCCCCCTTAGGCCGGGTTCAACACTGGGATTGCAAAAGGCAAATCGCAATCACCTATGGAGTGTAATTGCATTTCTACCAAGCAATTGTGGCTCCATGTTACAGTGATTGCGTTTTTCGGTCTCATTCCAGAGAATGAGAATGGCGTTCTAACTGCCAGCAAAATGTTGCAAGCAGTGCACTTTTGCGATATACGCACATCACAGGCACTGCAAGGATTTACCGCAGTGCTTTGCTGAATACCGGCTATCAGCAAAGAGAAGAAAAACTACTTATTAAAGCACCCCAAGTGTGAACTGGCCCTTAAGAGAACTTTATTGGTGATTACAAATTGTTGCAACCTGCAGAGTAGAACTCAGGGGCATATTTAAAATGATTTAAATATACCCCCAAATTCTAATAATGGCCTCCTCCTCCCCATAGCTATACCAATCCTCACTAAAAAGGTACAAAGCATAGAAACGCAAACAAAACAAAAAAAGATGCAGGCCAACAATTGTAATTCTGGAAACTACCAATTGCACTAGCAAAAACCCGGCAATGCAATTTACATGTTCATCGCCGTGCTGTTGCTATTGACAAAATGGGAACGATACAATTTTTAAATCGAAACGTGCTTAATAAAAAAGGGCCCTTATTGGTTAATCTCCATCTAAGATCGTTTATTATATTCTTTTTTTAACAGAGTCCTTTGGCTAATCCAGTTGGCTAAAACTAAATCACATTTTGGCCAATAGGATTGTAAGCCGGCCCACCATGGTAAGGTAGACTCTATTAGGGCGGGTTAGGGAATGGGAGTGAGAGAGGAATAGGGGATAGCGTTTTGGAGAGGGAAGATGGGGATAGGTGGTCTTAAGGGGTACCACTCTTACACCATCAAGTGCAAAGTCGGGGAACACAACGACCACCTGATAAATAATTGGGATCCAGCTGGTCCCCCTTAGGCCGGGTTCAACACTGGGATCGCAAAAGGCAAATCGCAATCACCTATGGAGTGTAATTGCATTTCTACCAAGCAATTGTGGCTCCATGTTACAGTGATTGCGTTTTTCGGTCTCATTCCAGAGAATGAGAATGGCGTTCTGCCAGGAAAATGTTGCACGCAGTGCACTTTTGCGATATACGCACATCACAGGCACTGCAAGGATTTACCGCAGTGCTTTGCTGAATACCGGCTATCAGCAAAGAGCAGAAAAACTACTTATTAAAGCACCCCAAGTGTGAACTGGCCCTTAAGAGAACTTTATTGGTGATTACAAATTGTTGCAACCTGCAGAGTAGAACTCAGGGGCATATTTAAAATGATTTAAATATACCCCCAAATTCTAATAATGGCCTCCTCCTCCCCATAGCCATACCAATCCTCACCAAAAAGGTACAAAGCATAGAAACGCAAACAAAACAAAAAAAGATGCAGGCCAACAATTGTAATTCTGGAAAATACCAATTGCACTAGCAAAAACCCGGCAATGCAATTTACATGTTCATCGCCGTGCTGTTGCTATTGGCAAAATGGGAACGATGCAATTTTTAAATCGAAACGTGCTTAATAAAAAAGGGCCCAAATTAGTTAATCTCCATCTAAGATAGTTTATCATATTCTTTTTCAACAGAGTCCTTTGGCTAATCCAGTTGGCTAAAACTAAATCACATTTTGGCCAATAGGATTGTAAGCCGGCCCACCATGGTAAGGTAGACTCTATTAGGGCGGGTTAGGGAATGGGAGTGAGAGAGGAATAGGGGATAGCGTTTTGGAGAGGGAAGATGGGGATAGGTGGTCTTAAGGGGTACCACTCTTACACCATCAAGTGCAAAGTCGGGGAACACAACGACCACCTGATAAATAATTGGGATCCAGCTGGTCCCCCTTAGGCCGGGTTCAACACTGGGATCGCAAAAGGCAAATCGCAATCACCTATGGAGTGTAATTGCATTTCTACCAAGCAATTGTGGCTCCATGTTACAGTGATTGCGTTTTTCGGTCTCATTCCAGAGAATGAGAATGGAGTTCTAACTGCCAGCAAAATGTTGCACGCAGTGCACTTTTGCGATATACGCACATCACAGGCACTGCAAGGATTTACCGCAGTGCTTTGCTGAATACCGGCTATCATCAAAGAGCAGAAAAACTACTTATTAAAGCACCCCAAGTGTGAACTGGCCCTTAAGAGAACTTTATTGGTGATTACAAATGGTTGCAACCTGCAGAGTAGAACTCAGGGGCATATTTAAAATGATTTAAATATACCCCCAAATTCTAATAATGGCCTCCTCCTCCCCATAGCCATACCAATCCTCACCAAAAAGGTACAAAGCATAGAAACGCAAACAAAACAAAAAAAGATGCAGGCCAACAATTGTAATTCTGGAAACTACCAATTGCACTAGCAAAAACCCGGCAATGCAATTTACATGTTCATCGCCGTGCTGTTGCTATTGGCAAAATGGGAACGATACAATTTTTAAATCGAAACGTGCTTAATAAAAAAGGGCCCTTATTGGTTAATCTCCATCTAAGATCGTTTATTATATTCTTTTTTTAACAGAGTCCTTTGGCTAATCCAGTTGGCTAAAACTAAATCACATTTTGGCCAATAGGATTGTAAGCCGGCCCACCATGGTAAGGTAGACTCTATTAGGGCGGGTTAGGGAATGGGAGTGAGAGAGGAATAGGGGATAGCGTTTTGGAGAGGGAAGATGGGGATAGGTGGTCTTAAGAGGTACCACTCTTACACCATCAAGTGCAAAGTCGGGGAACACAACGACCACCTGATAAATAATTGGGATCCAGCTGGTCCCCCTTAGGCCGGGTTCAACACTGGGATCGCAAAAGGCAAATCGCAATCACCTATGGAGTGTAATTGCATTTCTACCAAGCAATTGTGGCTCCATGTTACAGTGATTGCGTTTTTCGGTCTCATTTCAGAGAATGAGAATGGCGTTCTAACTGCCAGCAAAATGTTGCACGCAGTGCACTTTTGCGATATACGCACATCACAGGCACTGCAAGGATTTACCGCAGTGCTTTGCTGAATACCGGCTATCAGCAAAGAGCAGAAAAACGACTTATTAAAGCACCCCAAGTGCGAACTGGCCCTTAAGAGAACTTTATTGGTGATTACAAATGGTTGCAACCTGCAGAGTAGAACTCAGGGGCATATTTAAAATGATTTAAATATACCCCCAAATTCTAATAATGGCCTCCTCCTCCCCATAGCCATACCAATCCTCACCAAAAAGGTACAAAGCATAGAAACGCAAACAAAACAAAAAAAGATGCAGGCCAACAATTGTAATTCTGGAAACTACCAATTGCACTAGCAAAAACCCGGCAATGCAATTTACATGTTCATCGCCGTGCTGTTGCTATTGGCAAAGTGGGAACGATACAATTTTTAAATCGAAACGTGCTTAATAAAAAAGGGCCCTTATTGGTTAATCTCCATCTAAGATCGTTTATTATATTCTTTTTTTAACAGAGTCCTTTGGCTAATCCAGTTGGCTAAAACTAAATCACATTTTGGCCAATAGGATTGTAAGCCGGCCCACCATGGTAAGGTAGACTCTATTAGGGCGGGTTAGGGAATGGGAGTGAGAGAGGAATAGGGGATAGCGTTTTGGAGAGGGAAGATGGGGATAGGTGGTCTTAAGGGGTACCACTCTTACACCATCAAGTGCAAAGTCGGGGAACACAACGACCACCTGATAAATAATTGGGATCCAGCTGGTCCCCCTTAGGCCGGGTTCAACACTGGGATCGCAAAAGGCAAATCGCAATCACCTATGGAGTGTAATTGCATTTCTACCAAGCAATTGTGGCTCCATGTTACAGTGATTGCGTTTTTCGGTCTCATTCCAGAGAATGAGAATGGAGTTCTAACTGCCAGCAAAATGTTGCACGCAGTGCACTTTTGCGATATACGCACATCACAGGCACTGCAAGGATTTACCGCAGTGCTTTGCTGAATACCGGCTATCATCAAAGAGCAGAAAAACTACTTATTAAAGCACCCCAAGTGTGAACTGGCCCTTAAGAGAACTTTATTGGTGATTACAAATGGTTGCAACCTGCAGAGTAGAACTCAGGGGCATATTTAAAATGATTTAAATATACCCCCAAATTCTAATAATGGCCTCCTCCTCCCCATAGCCATACCAATCCTCACCAAAAAGGTACAAAGCATAGAAACGCATACAAAACAAAAAAAGATGCAGGCCAACAATTGTAATTCTGGAAACTACCAATTGCACTAGCAAAAACCCGGCAATGCAATTTACATGTTCATCGCCGTGCTGTTGCTATTGGCAAAATGGGAACGATACAATTTTTAAATCGAAACGTGCTTAATAAAAAAGGGCCCTTATTGGTTAATCTCCATCTAAGATCGTTTATTATATTCTTTTTTTAACAGAGTCCTTTGGCTAATCCAGTTGGCTAAAACTAAATCACATTTTGGCCAATAGGATTGTAAGCCGGCCCACCATGGTAAGGTAGACTCTATTAGGGCGGGTTAGGGAATGGGAGTGAGAGAGGAATAGGGGATAGCGTTTTGGAGAGGGAAGATGGGGATAGGTGGTCTTAAGAGGTACCACTCTTACACCATCAAGTGCAAAGTCGGGGAACACAACGACCACCTGATAAATAATTGGGATCCAGCTGGTCCCCCTTAGGCCGGGTTCAACACTGGGATCGCAAAAGGCAAATCGCAATCACCTATGGAGTGTAATTGCATTTCTACCAAGCAATTGTGGCTCCATGTTACAGTGATTGCGTTTTTCGGTCTCATTTCAGAGAATGAGAATGGCGTTCTAACTGCCAGCAAAATGTTGCACGCAGTGCACTTTTGCGATATACGCACATCACAGGCACTGCAAGGATTTACCGCAGTGCTTTGCTGAATACCGGCTATCAGCAAAGAGCAGAAAAACTACTTATTAAAGCACCCCAAGTGTGAACTGGCCCTTAAGAGAACTTTATTGGTGATTACAAATGGTTGCAACCTGCAGAGTAGAACTCAGAGGCATATTTAAAATGATTTAAATATACCCCCAAATTCTAATAATGGCCTCCTCCTCCCCATAGCCATACCAATCCTCACCAAAAAGGTACAAAGCATAGAAACGCAAACAAAACAAAAAAAGATGCAGGCCAACAATTGTAATTCTGGAAACTACCAATTGCACTAGCAAAAACCCGGCAATGCAATTTACATGTTCATCGCCGTGCTGTTGCTATTGGCAAAATGGGAACGATACAATTTTTAAATCGAAATGTGCTTAATAAAAAAGGGCCCTTACTGGTTAATCTCCATCTAAGATCGTTTATTATATTCTTTTTTTAACAGAGTCCTTTGGCTAATCCAGTTGGCTAAAACTAAATCACATTTTGGCCAATAGGATTGTAAGCCGGCCCACCATGGTAAGGTAGACTCTATTAGGGCGGGTTAGGGAATGGGAGTGAGAGAGGAATAGGGGATAGCGTTTTGGAGAGGGAAGATGGGGATAGGTGGTCTTAAGAGGTACCACTCTTACACCATCAAGTGCAAAGTCGGGGAACACAACGACCACCTGATAAATAATTGGGATCCAGCTGGTCCCCCTTAGGCCGGGTTCAACACTGGGATCGCAAAAGGCAAATCGCAATCACCTATGGAGTGTAATTGCATTTCTACCAAGCAATTGTGGCTCCATGTTACAGTGATTGCGTTTTTCGGTCTCATTTCAGAGAATGAGAATGGCGTTCTAACTGCCAGCAAAATGTTGCACGCAGTGCACTTTTGCGATATACGCACATCACAGGCACTGCAAGGATTTACCGCAGTGCTTTGCTGAATACCGGCTATCAGCAAAGAGCAGAAAAACTACTTATTAAAGCACCCCAAGTGTGAACTGGCCCTTAAGAGAACTTTATTGGTGATTACAAATGGTTGCAACCTGCAGAGTAGAACTCAGGGGCATATTTAAAATGATTTAAATATACCCCCAAATTCTAATAATGGCCTCCTCCTCCCCATAGCCATACCAATCCTCACCAAAAAGGTACAAAGCATAGAAACGCAAACAAAACAAAAAAAGATGCAGGCCAACAATTGTAATTCTGGAAACTACCAATTGCACTAGCAAAAACCCGGCAATGCAATTTACATGTTCATCGCCGTGCTGTTGCTATTGGCAAAATGGGAACGATACAATTTTTAAATCGAAACGTGCTTAATAAAAAAGGGCCCTTATTGGTTAATCTCCATCTAAGATCGTTTATTATATTCTTTTTTTAACAGAGTCCTTTGGCTAATCCAGTTGGCTAAAACTAAATCACATTTTGGCCAATAGGATTGTAAGCCGGCCCACCATGGTAAGGTAGACTCTATTAGGGCGGGTTAGGGAATGGGAGTGAGAGAGGAATAGGGGATAGCGTTTTGGAGAGGGAAGATGGGGATAGGTGGTCTTAAGAGGTACCACTCTTACACCATCAAGTGCAAAGTCGGGGAACACAACGACCACCTGATAAATAATTGGGATCCAGCTGGTCCCCCTTAGGCCGGGTTCAACACTGGGATCGCAAAAGGCAAATCGCAATCACCTATGGAGTGTAATTGCATTTCTACCAAGCAATTGTGGCTCCATGTTACAGTGATTGCGTTTTTCGGTCTCATTTCAGAGAATGAGAATGGCGTTCTAACTGCCAGCAAAATGTTGCACGCAGTGCACTTTTGCGATATACGCACATCACAGGCACTGCAAGGATTTACCGCAGTGCTTTGCTGAATACCGGCTATCAGCAAAGAGCAGAAAAGCTACTTATTAAAGCACCCCAAGTGTGAACTGGCCCTTAAGAGAACTTTATTGGTGATTACAAATTGTTGCAACCTGCAGAGTAGAACTCAGGGGCATATTTAAAATGATTTAAATATACCCCCAAATTCTAATAATGGCCTCCTCCTCCCCATAGCCATACCAATCCTCACCAAAAAGGTACAAAGCATAGAAACGCAAACAAAACAAAAAAAGATGCAGGCCAACAATTGTAATTCTGGAAACTACCAATTGCACTAGCAAAAACCCGGGAATGCAATTTACATGTTCATCGCCGTGCTGTTGCTATTGGCAAAATGGGAACGATACAATTTTTAAATCGAAACGTGCTTAATAAAAAAGGGCCCTAATTAGTTAATCTCCATCTAAGATTGTTTATTATATTCTTTTTTCAACAGAGTCCTTTGGCTAATCCAGTTGGCTAAAACTAAATCACATTTTGGCCAATAGGATTGTAAGCCAGCCCACCATGGTAAGGTAGACTCTATTAGGGCGGGTTAGGGAATGGGAGTGAGAGAGGAATAGGGGATAGCATTTTGGAGAGGGAAGATGGGGATAGGTGGTCTTAAGGGGTACCACTCTTACACCATCAAGTGCAAAGTCGGGGAACACAATGACCACCTGATAAATAATTGGGATCCAGCTGGTCCCCCTTAGGCCGGGTTCAACACTGGGATCGCAAAAGGCAAATCGCAATCACCTATGGAGTGTAATTGCATTTCTACCAAGCAATTGTGGCTCCATGTTACAGTGATTGCGTTTTTCGGTCTCATTCCAGAGAATGAGAATGGCGTTCTAACTGCCAGCAAAATGTTGCACGCAGTGCACTTTTGTGATATACGCACATCACAGGCACTGCAAGGATTTACCGCAGTGCTTTGCTGAATACCGGCTATCAGCAAAGAGCAGAAAAACTACTTATTAAAGCACCCCAAGTGTGAACTGGCCCTTAAGAGAACTTTATTGGTGATTACAAATTGTTGCAACCTGCAGAGTAGAACTCAGGGGCATATTTAAAATGATTTAAATATACCCCCAAATTCTAATAATGGCCTCCTCCTCCCCATAGCCATACCAATCCTCACCAAAAAGGTACAAAGCATAGAAACGCAAACAAAACAAAAAAAGATGCAGGCCAACAATTGTAATTCTGGAAACTACCAATTGCACTAGCAAAAACCCGGCAATGCAATTTACATATTCATCGCCGTGCTGTTGCTATTGGCAAAATGGGAACGATACAATTTTTAATTCGAAACGTGCTTAATAAAAAAGGGCCCTTATTGGTTAATCTCCATCTAAGATCGTTTATTATATTTTTTTTTAACAGAGTCCTTTGGCTAATCCAGTTGGCTAAAACTAAATCACATTTTGGCCAATAGGATTGTAAGCCGGCCCACCATGGTAAGGTAGACTCTATTAGGGCGGGTTAGGGAATGGGAGTGAGAGAGGAATAGGGGATAGCGTTTTGGAGAGGGAAGATGGGGATAGGTGGTCTTAAGGGGTACCACTCTTACACCATCAAGTGCAAAGTCGGGGGACACAACGACCACCTGATAAATAATTGGGATCCAGCTGGTCCCCCTTAGGCCGGGTTCAACACTGGGATCGCAAAAGGCAAATCGCAATCACCTATGGAGTGTAATTGCATTTCTACCAAGCAATTGTGGCTCCATGTTACAGTGATTGCGTTTTTCGGTCTCATTCCAGAAAATGAGATTGGCGTTCTAACTGCCAGCAAAATGTTGCACGCAGTGCACTTTTGCGATATACGCACATCACAGGCACTGCAAGGATTTACCGCAGTGCTTTGCTGAATACCGGCTATCAGCAAAGAGCAGAAAAACTACTTATTAACCACCCTGGTGTTCTATTAAGATCGCCAGGGCAGCTGCGGGAGGGTTTTTTTTAAATAAAAAAAAAACTATTTCATGCAGCCAACTGAAAGTTGGCTGCATGAAAGCCCACTAGAGGGTGCTCCGGAGGCGTTCTTCCGGTCGCCTCCGGCGCCCAGAATAAACAAGGAAGGCCGCAATGAGCGGCCTTCCTTGTTTTGCTTAGATCGTCGCCATAGCGACGAGCGGAGTGACGTCATGGACGTCAGCCGACGTCCTGACGTCAGCCGCCTCCGATCCAGCCCTTAGCGCTGGCCGGAACTTTTTGTTCCGGTTACGCTGGGCTCAGGCGGCTGGGGGGACCCTATTTCGCCGCTGCTCGCGGCGGATCGCCACAGAGCGGCGGCAATCAGGCAGCACACGCGGCTGGCAAAGTGCCGGCTGCGCGTGCTGCACTTTATTTGATGATAATCGGCCCAGCAGGGCCTGAGCGGCAGCCCTCGGCGGTGATGGACAAGCTGAGCTCGTCCATACCGCCAGGCTGGTTAAAGCACCCCAAGTGTGAACTGGCCCTTAAGAGAACTTTATTGGTGATTACAAATTGTTGCAACCTGCAGAGTAGAACTCAGGGGCATATTTAAAATGATTTAAATATGCCCCCAAATTCTAATAATGGCCTCCTCCTCCCCATAGCCATACTAATCCTCACCAAAAAGGGACAAAGCATAGAAACGCAAACAAAACAAAAAAAGATGCAGGCCAACAATTGTAATTCTGGAAACTACCAATTGCACTAGCAAAAACCCGGCAATGCAATTTACATGTTCATTGCCGTGCTGTTGCTATTGGCAAAATGGGAACGATACAATTTTTAAATCGAAACGTCCTTAATAAAAAAGGGCCCTTATTGGTTAATCTCCATCTAAGATCGTTTATTATATTCTTTTTTCAACAGAGTCCTTTGGCTAATCCAGTTGGCTAAAACTAAATCACATTTTGGCCAATAGGATTGTAAGCCGGCCCACCATGGTAAGGTAGACTCTATTAGGGCGGGTTAGGGAATGGGAGTGAGAGAGGAATAGGGGATAGCGTTTTGGAGAGGGAAGATGGGGATAGGTGGTCTTAAGGGGTACCACTCTTACACCATCAAGTGCAAAGTCGGGGAACACAACGACCACCTGATAAATAATTGGGATCCAGCTGGTTCCCCTTAGGCCGGGTTCAACACTGGGATCGCAAAAGGCAAATCGCAATCACCTATGGAGTGTAATTGCATTTCTACCAAGCAATTGTGGCTCCATGTTACAGTGATTGCGTTTTTCGGTCTCATTCCAGAGAATGAGAATGGCGTTCTAACTGCCAGCAAAATGTTGCACGCAGTGCACTTTTGCGATATACGCACATCACAGGCACTGCAAGGATTTACTGCAGTGCTTTGCTGAATACCGGCTATCAGCAAAGAGCAGAAAAACTACTTATTAAAGCACCCCAAGTGTGAACTGGCCCTTAAGAGAACTTTATTGGTGATTACAAATTGTTGCAACCTGCAGAGTAGAACTCAGGGGCATATTTAAAATGATTTAAATATACCCCCAAATTCTAATAATGGCCTCCTCCTCCCCATAGCCATACCAATCCTCACCAAAAAAGTACAAAGCATAGAAACGCAAACAAAACAAAAAAAGATGCAGGCCAACAATTGTAATTCTAGAAAATACCAATTGCACTAGCAAAAACCCAGCAATGCAATTTACATGTTCATCGCCGTGCTGTTGCTTTTGGCAAAATGGGAACGATACAATTTTTAAATCGAAACGTGCTTAATAAAAAAGGGCCCTAATTGGTTAATCTAATTGGTTATATTCTTTTTTTAACAGAGTCCTTTGGCTAATCCAGTTGGCTAAAACTAAATCACATTTTGGCCAATAGGATTGTAAGCCGGCCCGCCATGGTAAGGTAGACTCTATTAGGGCGGGTTAGGGAATGGGAGTGAGAGAGGAATAGGGGATAGCGTTTTGGAGAGGGAAGATAGGGATAGGTGGTCTTAAGGGGTACCACTCTTACACCATCAAGTGCAAAGTCGGGGAACACAACAACCACCTGATAAATAATTGGGATCCAGCTGGTCCCCCTTAGGCGTGGTTCAACACTGGGATCGCAAAAGGCAAATCGCAATCACCCATGGAGTGTAATTGCATTTCTACCAAGCAATTGTGGCTCCATGTTACAGTGATTGCGTTTTTCGGTCTCATTCCAGAGAATGAGAATGGCGTTCTAACTGCCAGCAAAATGTTGCACGCTGTGCACTTTTGCGATATACGCACATCACAGGCACTGCAAGGATTTACCGCAGTGCTTTGCTGAATACCGGCTATCAGCAAAGAGCAGAAAAACTACTTATTAAAGCACCCCAAGTGTGAACTGGCCCTTAAGAGAACTTTATTGGTGATTACAAATTGTTGCAACCTGCAGAGTAGAACTCAGGGGCATATTTAAAATGATTTAAATATACCCCCAAATTCTAATAATGGCCTCCTCCTCCCCATAGCCATACCAATCCTCACCAAAAAGGTACAAAGCATAGAAACGCAAACAAAACAAAAAAAGATGCAGGCCAACAATTGTAATTCTGGAAACTACCAATTTCACTAGCAAAAACCCGGCAATGCAATTTACATGTTCATCGCCGTGCTGTTGCTATTGGCAAAATGGGAACGATACAATTTTTAAATCGAAAAGTGCTTAATAAAAAAGGGCCCTTATTGGTTAATCTCCATCTAAGATCGTTTATTATATTCTTTTTTTAACAGAGTCCTTTGGCTAATCCAGTTGGCTAAAACTAAATCACATTTTGGACAATAGGATTGTAAGCTGGCCCACCATGGTAAGGTAGACTCTATTAGGGCGGGTTAAGGAATGGGAGTGAGAGAGGAATAGGGGATAGCGTTTTGGAGAGGGAAGATGGGGATAGGTGGTCTTAAGGGGTACCACTCTTACACCATCAAGTGCAAAGTCGGGGAACACAACGACCACCTGATAAATAATTGGGATCCAGCTGGTCCCCCTTAGGCCAGGTTCAACACTGGGATCGCAAAAGGCAGATCGCAATCACCTATGGAGTGTAATTGCATTTCTACCAAGCAATTGTGGCTCCATGTTACAGTGATTGCGTTTTTCGGTCTCATTCCAGAGAATGAGAATGGCGTTCTAACTGCCAGCAAAATGTTGCACGCAGTGCACTTTTGCGATATACGCACATCACAGGCACTGCAAGGATTTACCGCAGTGCTTTGCTGAATACCGGCTATCAGCAAAGAGCAGAAAAACTACTTATTAAAGCACCCCAAGTGTGAACTGGCCCTTAAGAAAACTTTATTGGTGATTACAAATTGTTGCAACCTGCAGAGTAGAACTCAGGGGCATATTTAAAATGATTTAAATATACCCCCAAATTCTAATAATTGCCTCCTCCTCCCCATAGCCATACCAATCCTCACCAAAAAGGTACAAAGCATAGAAACGCAAACAAAACAAAAAAAGATGCAGGCCAACAATTGTAATTCTGGAAACTACCAATTGCACTAGCAAAAACCCGGCAATGCAATTTACATGTTCATCGCCGTGCTGTTGCTATTGGCAAAATGGGAACGATACAATTTTTAAATCGAAAAGTGCTTAATAAAAAAGGGCCCTTATTGGTTAATCTCCATCTAAGATCGTTTATTATATTCTTTTTTTAACAGAGTCCTTTGGCTAATCCAGTTGGCTAAAACTAAATCACATTTTGGCCAATAGGATTGTAAGCTGGCCCACCATGGTAAGGTAGACTCTATTAGGGCGGGTTAAGGAATGGGAGTGAGAGAGGAATAGGGGATAGCGTTTTGGAGAGGGAAGATGGGGATAGGTGGTCTTAAGGGGTACCACTCTTACACCATCAAGTGCAAAGTCGGGGAACACAACGACCACCTGATAAATAATTGAGATCCAGCTGGTCCCCCTTAGGCCGGGTTCAACACTGGGATCGCAAAAGGCAAATCGCAATCACCTATGGAGTGTAATTGCATTTCTACCAAGCAATTGTGGCTCCATGTTACAGTGATTGCGTTTTTCAGTCCCATTCCAGAGAATGAGAATGGCGTTCTAACTGCCAGCAAAATGTTGCACGCAGTGCACTTTTGCGATATACACACATCACAGGCACTGCAAGGATTTACCGCAGTGCTTTGCTGAATACCGGCTATCAGCAAAGAGCAGAAAAACTACTTATTAAAGCACCCCAAGTGTGAACTGGCCCTTAAGAGAACTTTATTGGTGATTACAAATTGTTGCAACCTGCAGAGTAGAACTCAGGGGCATATTTAAAATGATTTAAATATACCCCCAAATTCTAATAATGGCCTCCTCCTCCCCATAGCCATACCAATCCTCACCAAAAAGGTACAAAGCATAGAAACACAAACAAAACAAAAAAAGATGCAGGCCAACAATTGTAATTCTGGAAAACACCAATTGCACTAGCAAAAACCCGGCAATGCAATTTACATGTTCATCGCCGTGCTGTTGCTATTGGCAAAATGGGAACGATACAATTTTTAAATCGAAATGTGCTCAATAAAAAAGGGCCCAAATTAGTTCATCTTCATCTAAGATAGTTTATCATATTCTTTTTTCAACAGAGTCCTTTGGCTAATCCAGTTGGCTAAAACTAAATCACATTTTGGCCAATAGGATTGTAAGCCGGCCCACCATGGTAAGGTAGACTCTATTAGGGCGGGTTAGGGAATGGGAGTGAGAGAGGAATAGGGGATAGCGTTTTGGAGAGGGAAGATGGGGATAGGTGGTCTTAAGGGGTACCACTCTTACACCATCAAGTGCAAAGTCGGGGAACACAACGACCACCTGATAAATAATTGGGATCCAGCTGGTCCCCCTTAGGCCGGGTTCAACACTGGGATCGCAAAAGGCAAATCGCAATCACCTATGGAGTGTAATTGCATTTCTACCAAGCAATTGTGGCTCCATGTTACAGTGATTGCGTTTTTCGGTCTCATTCCAGAGAATGAGAATGGCGTTCTAACTGCCAGCAAAATGTTGCACGCAGTGCACTTTTGCGATATACGCACATCACAGGCACTGCAAGGATTTACCGCAGTGCTTTGCTGAATACCGGCTATCAGCAAAGAGCAGAAAAACTACTTATTAAAGCACCCCACGTGTGAACTGGCCCTTAAGAGAACTTTATTGGTGATTACAAATGGTTGCAACCTGCAGAGTAGAACTCAGGGGCATATTTAAAATGATTTAAATATATCCCCAAATTCTAATAATGGCCTCCTCCTCCCCATAGCCATACCAATCCTCACCAAAAAGGTACAAAGCATAGAAACGCAAACAAAACAAAAAAAGATGCAGGCCAACAATTGTAATTCTGGAAACTACCAATTGCACTAGCAAAAACCCGGCAATGCAATTTACATGTTCATCGCCGTGCTGTTGCTATCGGCAAAATGGGAACGATACAATTTTTAAATCGAAATGTGCTTAATAAAAAAGGGCCCTAATTAGTTAATCTCCAACTAAGATAGTTTATCATATTCTTTTTTTAACAGAGTCCTTTGGCTAATCCAGTTGGCTAAAACTAAATCACATTTTGGCCAATAGGATTGTAAGCCGGCCCACCATGGTAAGGTAGACTCTATTAGGGCGGGTTAGGGAATGGGAGTGAGAGAGGAATAGGGGATAGCGTTTTGGAGAGGGAAGATGGGGATAGGTGGTCTTAAGGGGTACCACTCTTACACCATCAAGTGCAAAGTCGGAACACAACAACCACCTGATAAATAATTGGGATCCAGCTGGTCCCCCTTAGGCCGGGTTGAACACTGGGATCGCAAAAGGCAAATCGCAATCACCTATGGAGTGTAATTGCATTTCTACCAAGCAATTGTGGCTCCATGTTACAGTGATTGCGTTTTTCGGTCTCATTCCAGAGAATGAGAATGGAGTTCTAACTGCCAGCAAAATGTTGCACGCAGTGCACTTTTGCGATATACGCACATCACAGGCACTGCAAGGATTTACCGCAGTGCTTTGCTGAATACCGGCTATCAGCAAAGAGCAGAAAAACTACTTATTAAAGCACCCCAAGTGTGAACTGGCCCTTAAGAGAACTTTATTGGTGATTACAAATTGTTGCAACCTGCAGAGTAGAACTCAGGGGCATATTTAAAATGATTTAAATATACCCCCAAATTCTAATAATGGCCTCCTCCTCCCCATAGCCATACCAATCCTCACCAAAAAAGTACAAAGCATAGAAACGCAAACAAAACAAAAAAAGATGCAGGCCAACAATTGTAATTCTAGAAAATACCAATTGCACTAGCAAAAACCCGGCAATGCAATTTACATGTTCATCGCCGTGCTGTTGCTATTGGCAAAATGGGAATGATACAATGTTTAAATCGAAACGTGCTTAATAAAAAAGGGCCCTAATTGGTTAATCTAATTGGTTATATTCTTTTTTTAACAGAGTCCTTTGGCTAATCCAGTTGGCTAAAACTATATCACATTTTGGCCAATAGGATTGTAAGCCGGCCCGCCATGGTAAGGTAGACTCTATTAGGGCGGGTTAGGGAATGGGAGTGAGAGAGGAATAGGGGATAGCGTTTTGGAGAGGGAAGATAGGGATAGGTGGTCTTAAGGGGTACCACTCTTACACCATCAAGTGCAAAGTCGGGGAACACAACAACCACCTGATAAATAATTGGGATCCAGCTGGTCCCCCTTAGGCGTGGTTCAACACTGGGATCGCAAAAGGCAAATCGCAATCACCCATGGAGTGTAATTGCATTTCTACCAAGCAATTGTGGCTCCATGTTACAGTGATTGCGTTTTTCGGTCTCATTCCAGAGAATGAGAATGGCGTTCTAACTGCCAGCAAAATGTTGCACGCTGTGCACTTTTGCGATATACGCACATCACAGGCACTGCAAGGATTTACCGCAGTGCTTTGCTGAATACCGGCTATCAGCAAAGAGCAGAAAAACTACTTATTAAAGCACCCCAAGTGTGAACTGGCCCTTAAGAGAACTTTATTGGTGATTACAAATTGTTGCAACCTGCAGAGTAGAACTCAGGGGCATATTTAAAATGATTTAAATATACCCCCAAATTCTAATAATGGCCTCCTCCTCCCCATAGCCATACCAATCCTCACCAAAAAGGTACAAAGCATAGAAACGCAAACAAAACAAAAAAAGATGCAGGCCAACAATTGTAATTCTGGAAACTACCAATTTCACTAGCAAAAACCCGGCAATGCAATTTACATGTTCATCGCCGTGCTGTTGCTATTGGCAAAATGGGAACGATACAATTTTTAAATCGAAAAGTGCTTAATAAAAAAGGGCCCTTATTGGTTAATCTCCATCTAAGATCGTTTATTATATTCTTTTTTTAACAGAGTCCTTTGGCTAATCCAGTTGGCTAAAACTAAATCACATTTTGGACAATAGGATTGTAAGCTGGCCCACCATGGTAAGGTAGACTCTATTAGGGCGGGTTAAGGAATGGGAGTGAGAGAGGAATAGGGGATAGCGTTTTGGAGAGGGAAGATGGGGATAGGTGGTCTTAAGGGGTACCACTCTTACACCATCAAGTGCAAAGTCGGGGAACACAACGACCACCTGATAAATAATTGGGATCCAGCTGGTCCCCCTTAGGCCAGGTTCAACACTGGGATCGCAAAAGGCAGATCGCAATCACCTATGGAGTGTAATTGCATTTCTACCAAGCAATTGTGGCTCCATGTTACAGTGATTGCGTTTTTCGGTCTCATTCCAGAGAATGAGAATGGCGTTCTAACTGCCAGCAAAATGTTGCACGCAGTGCACTTTTGCGATATACGCACATCACAGGCACTGCAAGGATTTACCGCAGTGCTTTGCTGAATACCGGCTATCAGCAAAGAGCAGAAAAACTACTTATTAAAGCACCCCAAGTGTGAACTGGCCCTTAAGAAAACTTTATTGGTGATTACAAATTGTTGCAACCTGCAGAGTAGAACTCAGGGGCATATTTAAAATGATTTAAATATACCCCCAAATTCTAATAATTGCCTCCTCCTCCCCATAGCCATACCAATCCTCACCAAAAAGGTACAAAGCATAGAAACGCAAACAAAACAAAAAAAGATGCAGGCCAACAATTGTAATTCTGGAAACTACCAATTGCACTAGCAAAAACCCGGCAATGCAATTTACATGTTCATCGCCGTGCTGTTGCTATTGGCAAAATGGGAACGATACAATTTTTAAATCGAAAAGTGCTTAATAAAAAAGGGCCCTTATTGGTTAATCTCCATCTAAGATCGTTTATTATATTCTTTTTTTAACAGAGTCCTTTGGCTAATCCAGTTGGCTAAAACTAAATCACATTTTGGCCAATAGGATTGTAAGCTGGCCCACCATGGTAAGGTAGACTCTATTAGGGCGGGTTAAGGAATGGGAGTGAGAGAGGAATAGGGGATAGCGTTTTGGAGAGGGAAGATGGGGATAGGTGGTCTTAAGGGGTACCACTCTTACACCATCAAGTGCAAAGTCGGGGAACACAACGACCACCTGATAAATAATTGAGATCCAGCTGGTCCCCCTTAGGCCGGGTTCAACACTGGGATCGCAAAAGGCAAATCGCAATCACCTATGGAGTGTAATTGCATTTCTACCAAGCAATTGTGGCTCCATGTTACAGTGATTGCGTTTTTCAGTCCCATTCCAGAGAATGAGAATGGCGTTCTAACTGCCAGCAAAATGTTGCACGCAGTGCACTTTTGCGATATACACACATCACAGGCACTGCAAGGATTTACCGCAGTGCTTTGCTGAATACCGGCTATCAGCAAAGAGCAGAAAAACTACTTATTAAAGCACCCCAAGTGTGAACTGGCCCTTAAGAGAACTTTATTGGTGATTACAAATTGTTGCAACCTGCAGAGTAGAACTCAGGGGCATATTTAAAATGATTTAAATATACCCCCAAATTCTAATAATGGCCTCCTCCTCCCCATAGCCATACCAATCCTCACCAAAAAGGTACAAAGCATAGAAACACAAACAAAACAAAAAAAGATGCAGGCCAACAATTGTAATTCTGGAAAACACCAATTGCACTAGCAAAAACCCGGCAATGCAATTTACATGTTCATCGCCGTGCTGTTGCTATTGGCAAAATGGGAACGATACAATTTTTAAATCGAAATGTGCTCAATAAAAAAGGGCCCAAATTAGTTCATCTTCATCTAAGATAGTTTATCATATTCTTTTTTCAACAGAGTCCTTTGGCTAATCCAGTTGGCTAAAACTAAATCACATTTTGGCCAATAGGATTGTAAGCCGGCCCACCACGGTAAGGTAGACTCTATTAGGGCGGGTTAGGGAATGGGAGTGAGAGAGGAATAGGGGATAGCGTTTTGGAGAGGGAAGATGGGGATAGGTGGTCTTAAGGGGTACCACTCTTACACCATCAAGTGCAAAGTCGGGGAACACAACGACCACCTGATAAATAATTGGGATCCAGCTGGTCCCCCTTAGGCCGGGTTCAACACTGGGATCGCAAAAGGCAAATCGCAATCACCTATGGAGTGTAATTGCATTTCTACCAAGCAATTGTGGCTCCATGTTACAGTGATTGCGTTTTTCGGTCTCATTCCAGAGAATGAGAATGGCGTTCTAACTGCCAGCAAAATGTTGCACGCAGTGCACTTTTGCGATATACGCACATCACAGGCACTGCAAGGATTTACCGCAGTGCTTTGCTGAATACCGGCAATCAGCAAAGAGCAGAAAAACTACTTATTAAAGCACCCCACGTGTGAACTGGCCCTTAAGAGAACTTTATTGGTGATTACAAATGGTTGCAACCTGCAGAGTAGAACTCAGGGGCATATTTAAAATGATTTAAATATATCCCCAAATTCTAATAATGGCCTCCTCCTCCCCATAGCCATAGCAATCCTCACCAAAAAGGTACAAAGCATAGAAACGCAAACAAAACAAAAAAAGATGCAGGCCAACAATTGTAATTCTGGAAACTACCAATTGCACTAGCAAAAACCCGGCAATGCAATTTACATGTTCATCGCCGTGCTGTTGCTATCGGCAAAATGGGAACGATACAATTTTTAAATCGAAATGTGCTTAATAAAAAAGGGCCCTAATTAGTTAATCTCCAACTAAGATAGTTTATCATATTCTTTTTTTAACAGAGTCCTTTGGCTAATCCAGTTGGCTAAAACTAAATCACATTTTGGCCAATAGGATTGTAAGCCGGCCCACCATGGTAAGGTAGACTCTATTAGGGCGGGTTAGGGAATGGGAGTGAGAGAGGAATAGGGGATAGCGTTTTGGAGAGGGAAGATGGGGATAGGTGGTCTTAAGGGGTACCACTCTTACACCATCAAGTGCAAAGTCGGAACACAACAACCACCTGATAAATAATTGGGATCCAGCTGGTCCCCCTTAGGCCGGGTTGAACACTGGGATCGCAAAAGGCAAATCGCAATCACCTATGGAGTGTAATTGCATTTCTACCAAGCAATTGTGGCTCCATGTTACAGTGATTGCGTTTTTCGGTCTCATTCCAGAGAATGAGAATGGAGTTCTAACTGCCAGCAAAATGTTGCACGCAGTGCACTTTTGCGATATACGCACATCACAGGCACTGCAAGGATTTACCGCAGTGCTTTGCTGAATACCGGCTATCAGCAAAGAGCAGAAAAACTACTTATTAAAGCACCCCAAGTGTGAACTGGCCCTTAAGAGAACTTTATTGGTGATTACAAATTGTTGCAACCTGCAGAGTAGAACTCAGGGGCATATTTAAAATGATTTAAATATACCCCCAAATTCTAATAATGGCCTCCTCCTCCCCATAGCCATACCAATCCTCACCAAAAAAGTACAAAGCATAGAAACGCAAACAAAACAAAAAAAGATGCAGGCCAACAATTGTAATTCTAGAAAATACCAATTGCACTAGCAAAAACCCGGCAATGCAATTTACATGTTCATCGCCGTGCTGTTGCTATTGGCAAAATGGGAATGATACAATGTTTAAATCGAAACGTGCTTAATAAAAAAGGGCCCTAATTGGTTAATCTAATTGGTTATATTCTTTTTTTAACAGAGTCCTTTGGCTAATCCAGTTGGCTAAAACTATATCACATTTTGGCCAATAGGATTGTAAGCCGGCCCGCCATGGTAAGGTAGACTCTATTAGGGCGGGTTAGGGAATGGGAGTGAGAGAGGAATAGGGGATAGCGTTTTGGAGAGGGAAGATGGGGATAGGTGGTCTTAAGGGGTACCACTCTTACACCATCAAGTGCAAAGTCGGGGAACACAACGACCACCTGATAAATAATTGGGATCCAGCTGGTCCCCCTTAGGCCGGGTTCAACACTGGGATCGCAAAAGGCAAATCGCAATCACCTATGGAGTGTAATTGCATTTCTACCAAGCAATTGTGGCTCCATGTTACAGTGATTGCGTTTTTCGGTCTCATTCCAGAGAATGAGAATGGAGTTCTAACTGCCAGCAAAATGTTGCACGCAGTGCACTTTTGCGATATACGCACATCACAGGCACTGCAAGGATTTACCGCAGTGCTTTGCTGAATACCGGCTATCAGCAAAGAGCAGAAAAACTACTTATTAAAGCACCCCAAGTGTGAACTGGCCCTTAAGAGAACTTTATTGGTGATTACAAATTGTTGCAACCTGCAGAGTAGAACTCAGGGGCATATTTAAAATGATTTAAATATACCCCCAAATTCTAATAATGGCCTCCTCCTCCCCATAGCCATACCAATCCTCACCAAAAAAGTACAAAGCATAGAAACGCAAACAAAACAAAAAAAGATGCAGGCCAACAATTGTAATTCTAGAAAATACCAATTGCACTAGCAAAAACCCGGCAATGCAATTTACATGTTCATCGCCGTGCTGTTGCTATTGGCAAAATGGGAATGATACAATGTTTAAATCGAAACGTGCTTAATAAAAAAGGGCCCTAATTGGTTAATCTAATTGGTTATATTCTTTTTTTAACAGAGTCCTTTGGCTAATCCAGTTGGCTAAAACTATATCACATTTTGGCCAATAGGATTGTAAGCCGGCCCGCCATGGTAAGGTAGACTCTATTAGGGCGGGTTAGGGAATGGGAGTGAGAGAGGAATAGGGGATAGCGTTTTGGAGAGGGAAGATGGGGATAGGTGGTCTTAAGGGGTACCACTCTTACACCATCAAGTGCAAAGTCGGGGAACACAACGACCACCTGATAAATAATTGGGATCCAGCTGGTCCCCCTTAGGCCGGGTTCAACACTGGGATCGCAAAAGGCAAATCGCAATCACCTATGGAGTGTAATTGCATTTCTACCAAGCAATTGTGGCTCCATGTTACAGTGATTGCGTTTTTCGGTCTCATTCCAGAGAATGAGAATGGAGTTCTAACTGCCAGCAAAATGTTGCACGCAGTGCACTTTTGCGATATACGCACATCACAGGCACTGCAAGGATTTACCGCAGTGCTTTGCTGAATACCGGCTATCCTCAAAGAGCAGAAAAACTACTTATTAAAGCACCCCAAGTGTGAACTGGCCCTTAAGAGAACTTTATTGGTGATTACAAATGGTTGCAACCTGCAGAGTAGAACTCAGGGGCATATTTAAAATGATTTAAATATACCCCCAAATTCTAATAATGGCCTCCTCCTCCCCATAGCCATACCAATCCTCACCAAAAAGGTACAAAGCATAGAAACGCAAACAAAACAAAAAAAGATGCAGGCCAACAATTGTAATTCTGGAAACTACCAATTGCACTAGCAAAAACCCGGCAATGCAATTTACATGTTCATCGCCGTGCTGTTGCTATTGGCAAAATGGGAACGATACAATTTTTAAATCGAAACGTGCTTAATAAAAAAGGGCCCTTATTGGTTAATCTCCATCTAAGATCGTTTATTATATTCTTTTTTTAACAGAGTCCTTTGGCTAATCCAGTTGGCTAAAACTAAATCACATTTTGGCCAATAGGATTGTAAGCCGGCCCACCATGGTAAGGTAGACTCTATTAGGGCGGGTTAGGGAATGGGAGTGAGAGAGGAATAGGGGATAGCGTTTTGGAGAGGGAAGATGGGGATAGGTGGTCTTAAGAGGTACCACTCTTACACCATCAAGTGCAAAGTCGGGGAACACAACGACCACCTGATAAATAATTGGGATCCAGCTGGTCCCCCTTAGGCCGGGTTCAACACTGGGATCGCAAAAGGCAAATCGCAATCACCTATGGAGTGTAATTGCATTTCTACCAAGCAATTGTGGCTCCATGTTACAGTGATTGCGTTTTTCGGTCTCATTTCAGAGAATGAGAATGGCGTTCTAACTGCCAGCAAAATGTTGCACGCAGTGCACTTTTGCGATATACGCACATCACAGGCACTGCAAGGATTTACCGCAGTGCTTTGCTGAATACCGGCTATCAGCAAAGAGCAGAAAAACGACTTATTAAAGCACCCCAAGTGTGAACTGGCCCTTAAGAGAACTTTATTGGTGATTACAAATGGTTGCAACCTGCAGAGTAGAACTCAGGGGCATATTTAAAATGATTTAAATATACCCCCAAATTCTAATAATGGCCTCCTCCTCCCCATAGCCATACCAATCCTCACCAAAAAGGTACAAAGCATAGAAACGCAAACAAAACAAAAAAAGATGCAGGCCAACAATTGTAATTCTGGAAACTACCAATTGCACTAGCAAAAACCCGGCAATGCAATTTACATGTTCATCGCCGTGCTGTTGCTATTGGCAAAGTGGGAACGATACAATTTTTAAATCGAAACGTGCTTAATAAAAAAGGGCCCTTATTGGTTAATCTCCATCTAAGATCGTTTATTATATTCTTTTTTTAACAGAGTCCTTTGGCTAATCCAGTTGGCTAAAACTAAATCACATTTTGGCCAATAGGATTGTAAGCCGGCCCACCATGGTAAGGTAGACTCTATTAGGGCGGGTTAGGGAATGGGAGTGAGAGAGGAATAGGGGATAGCGTTTTGGAGAGGGAAGATGGGGATAGGTGGTCTTAAGGGGTACCACTCTTACACCATCAAGTGCAAAGTCGGGGAACACAACGACCACCTGATAAATAATTGGGATCCAGCTGGTCCCCCTTAGGCCGGGTTCAACACTGGGATCGCAAAAGGCAAATCGCAATCACCTATGGAGTGTAATTGCATTTCTACCAAGCAATTGTGGCTCCATGTTACAGTGATTGCGTTTTTCGGTCTCATTCCAGAGAATGAGAATGGAGTTCTAACTGCCAGCAAAATGTTGCACGCAGTGCACTTTTGCGATATACGCACATCACAGGCACTGCAAGGATTTACCGCAGTGCTTTGCTGAATACCGGCTATCATCAAAGAGCAGAAAAACTACTTATTAAAGCACCCCAAGTGTGAACTGGCCCTTAAGAGAACTTTATTGGTGATTACAAATGGTTGCAACCTGCAGAGTAGAACTCAGGGGCATATTTAAAATGATTTAAATATACCCCCAAATTCTAATAATGGCCTCCTCCTCCCCATAGCCATACCAATCCTCACCAAAAAGGTACAAAGCATAGAAACGCATACAAAACAAAAAAAGATGCAGGCCAACAATTGTAATTCTGGAAACTACCAATTGCACTAGCAAAAACCCGGCAATGCAATTTACATGTTCATCGCCGTGCTGTTGCTATTGGCAAAATGGGAACGATACAATTTTTAAATCGAAACGTGCTTAATAAAAAAGGGCCCTTATTGGTTAATCTCCATCTAAGATCGTTTATTATATTCTTTTTTTAACAGAGTCCTTTGGCTAATCCAGTTGGCTAAAACTAAATCACATTTTGGCCAATAGGATTGTAAGCCGGCCCACCATGGTAAGGTAGACTCTATTAGGGCGGGTTAGGGAATGGGAGTGAGAGAGGAATAGGGGATAGCGTTTTGGAGAGGGAAGATGGGGATAGGTGGTCTTAAGAGGTACCACTCTTACACCATCAAGTGCAAAGTCGGGGAACACAACGACCACCTGATAAATAATTGGGATCCAGCTGGTCCCCCTTAGGCCGGGTTCAACAGTGGGATCGCAAAAGGCAAATCGCAATCACCTATGGAGTGTAATTGCATTTCTACCAAGCAATTGTGGCTCCATGTTACAGTGATTGCGTTTTTCGGTCTCATTTCAGAGAATGAGAATGGCGTTCTAACTGCCAGCAAAATGTTGCACGCAGTGCACTTTTGCGATATACGCACATCACAGGCACTGCAAGGATTTACCGCAGTGCTTTGCTGAATACCGGCTATCAGCAAAGAGCAGAAAAACTACTTATTAAAGCACCCCAAGTGTGAACTGGCCCTTAAGAGAACTTTATTGGTGATTACAAATGGTTGCAACCTGCAGAGTAGAACTCAGGGGCATATTTAAAATGATTTAAATATACCCCCAAATTCTAATAATGGCCTCCTCCTCCCCATAGCCATACCAATCCTCACCAAAAAGGTACAAAGCATAGAAACGCAAACAAAACAAAAAAAGATGCAGGCCAACAATTGTAATTCTGGAAACTACCAATTGCACTAGCAAAAACCCGGCAATGCAATTTACATGTTCATCGCCGTGCTGTTGCTATTGGCAAAATGGGAACGATACAATTTTTAAATCGAAACGTGCTTAATAAAAAAGGGCCCTTATTGGTTAATCTCCATCTAAGATCGTTTATTATATTATTTTTTTAACAGAGTCCTTTGGCTAATCCAGTTGGCTAAAACTAAATCACATTTTGGCCAATAGGATTGTAAGCCGGCCCACCATGGTAAGGTAGACTCTATTAGGGCGGGTTAGGGAATGGGAGTGAGAGAGGAATAGGGGATAGCGTTTTGGAGAGGGAAGATGGGGATAGGTGGTCTTAAGAGGTACCACTCTTACACCATCAAGTGCAAAGTCGGGGAACACAACGACCACCTGATAAATAATTGGGATCCAGCTGGTCCCCCTTAGGCCGGGTTCAACACTGGGATCGCAAAAGGCAAATCGCAATCACCTATGGAGTGTAATTGCATTTCTACCAAGCAATTGTGGCTCCATGTTACAGTGATTGCGTTTTTCGGTCTCATTTCAGAGAATGAGAATGGCGTTCTAACTGCCAGCAAAATGTTGCACGCAGTGCACTTTTGCGATATACGCACATCACAGGCACTGCAAGGATTTACCGCAGTGCTTTGCTGAATACCGGCTATCAGCAAAGAGCAGAAAAGCTACTTATTAAAGCACCCCAAGTGTGAACTGGCCCTTAAGAGAACTTTATTGGTGATTACAAATTGTTGCAACCTGCAGAGTAGAACTCAGGGGCATATTTAAAATGATTTAAATATACCCCCAAATTCTAATAATGGCCTCCTCCTCCCCATAGCCATACCAATCCTCACCAAAAAGGTACAAAGCATAGAAACACAAACAAAACAAAAAAAGATGCAGGCCAACAATTGTAATTCTGGAAACTACCAATTGCACTAGCAAAAACCCGGGAATGCAATTTACATGTTCATCGCCGTGCTGTTGCTATTGGCAAAATGGGAACGATACAATTTTTAAATCGAAACGTGCTTAATAAAAAAGGGCCCTAATTAGTTAATCTCCATCTAAGATTGTTTATTATATTCTTTTTTCAACAGAGTCCTTTGGCTAATCCAGTTGGCTAAAACTAAATCACATTTTGGCCAATAGGATTGTAAGCCAGCCCACCATGGTAAGGTAGACTCTATTAGGGCGGGTTAGGGAATGGGAGTGAGAGAGGAATAGGGGATAGCATTTTGGAGAGGGAAGATGGGGATAGGTGGTCTTAAGGGGTACCACTCTTACACCATCAAGTGCAAAGTCGGGGAACACAATGACCACCTGATAAATAATTGGGATCCAGCTGGTCCCCCTTAGGCCGGGTTCAACACTGGGATCGCAAAAGGCAAATCGCAATCACCTATGGAGTGTAATTGCATTTCTACCAAGCAATTGTGGCTCCATGTTACAGTGATTGCGTTTTTCGGTCTCATTCCAGAGAATGAGAATGGCGTTCTAACTGCCAGCAAAATGTTGCACGCAGTGCACTTTTGTGATATACGCACATCACAGGCACTGCAAGGATTTACCGCAGTGCTTTGCTGAATACCGGCTATCAGCAAAGAGCAGAAAAACTACTTATTAAAGCACCCCAAGTGTGAACTGGCCCTTAAGAGAACTTTATTGGTGATTACAAATTGTTGCAACCTGCAGAGTAGAACTCAGGGGCATATTTAAAATGATTTAAATATACCCCCAAATTCTAATAATGGCCTCCTCCTCCCCATAGCCATACCAATCCTCACCAAAAAGGTACAAAGCATAGAAACGCAAACAAAACAAAAAAAGATGCAGGCCAACAATTGTAATTCTGGAAACTACCAATTGCACTAGCAAAAACCCGGCAATGCAATTTACATATTCATCGCCGTGCTGTTGCTATTGGCAAAATGGGAACGATACAATTTTTAATTCGAAACGTGCTTAATAAAAAAGGGCCCTTATTGGTTAATCTCCATCTAAGATCGTTTATTATATTTTTTTTTAACAGAGTCCTTTGGCTAATCCAGTTGGCTAAAACTAAATCACATTTTGGCCAATAGGATTGTAAGCCGGCCCACCATGGTAAGGTAGACTCTATTAGGGCGGGTTAGGGAATGGGAGTGAGAGAGGAATAGGGGATAGCGTTTTGGAGAGGGAAGATGGGGATAGGTGGTCTTAAGGGGTACCACTCTTACACCATCAAGTGCAAAGTCGGGGGACACAACGACCACCTGATAAATAATTGGGATCCAGCTGGTCCCCCTTAGGCCGGGTTCAACACTGGGATCGCAAAAGGCAAATCGCAATCACCTATGGAGTGTAATTGCATTTCTACCAAGCAATTGTGGCTCCATGTTACAGTGATTGCGTTTTTCGGTCTCATTCCAGAAAATGAGATTGGCGTTCTAACTGCCAGCAAAATGTTGCACGCAGTGCACTTTTGCGATATACGCACATCACAGGCACTGCAAGGATTTACCGCAGTGCTTTGCTGAATACCGGCTATCAGCAAAGAGCAGAAAAACTACTTATTAACCACCCTGGTGTTCTATTAAGATCGCCAGGGCAGCTGCGGGAGGGTTTTTTTTAAATAAAAAAAAAACTATTTCATGCAGCCAACTGAAAGTTGGCTGCATGAAAGCCCACTAGAGGGCGCTCCGGAGGCGTTCTTCCGGTCGCCTCCGGCGCCCAGAATAAACAAGGAAGGCCGCAATGAGCGGCCTTCCTTGTTTTGCTTAGATCGTCGCCATAGCGACGAGCGGAGTGACGTCATGGACGTCAGCCGACGTCCTGACGTCAGCCGCCTCCGATCTAGCCCTTAGCGCTGGCCGGAACTTTTTGTTCCGGTTACGCTGGGCTCAGGCGGCTGGGGGGACCCTCTTTCGCCGCTGCTCGCGGCGGATCGCCACAGAGCGGCGGCAATCAGGCAGCACACGCGGCTGGCAAAGTGCCGGCTGCGCGTGCTGCACTTTATTTGATGATAATCGGCCCAGCAGGGCCTGAGCGGCAGCCCTCGGCGGTGATGGACAAGCTGAGCTCGTCCATACCGCCAGGCTGGTTAAAGCACCCCAAGTGTGAACTGGCCCTTAAGAGAACTTTATTGGTGATTACAAATTGTTGCAACCTGCAGAGTAGAACTCAGGGGCATATTTAAAATGATTTAAATATGCCCCCAAATTCTAATAATGGCCTCCTCCTCCCCATAGCCATACCAATCCTCACCAAAAAGGGACAAAGCATAGAAACGCAAACAAAACAAAAAAAGATGCAGGCCAACAATTGTAATTCTGGAAACTACCAATTGCACTAGCAAAAACCCGGCAATGCAATTTACATGTTCATTGCCGTGCTGTTGCTATTGGCAAAATGGGAACGATACAATTTTTAAATCGAAACGTGCTTAATAAAAAAGGGCCCTTATTGGTTAATCTCCATCTAAGATCGTTTATTATATTCTTTTTTCAACAGAGTCCTTTGGCTAATCCAGTTGGCTAAAACTAAATCACATTTTGGCCAATAGGATTGTAAGCCGGCCCACCATGGTAAGGTAGACTCTATTAGGGCGGGTTAGGGAATGGGAGTGAGAGAGGAATAGGGGATAGCGTTTTGGAGAGGGAAGATGGGGATAGGTGGTCTTAAGGGGTACCACTCTTACACCATCAAGTGCAAAGTCGGGGAACACAACGACCACCTGATAAATAATTGGGATCCAGCTGGTTCCCCTTAGGCCGGGTTCAACACTGGGATCGCAAAAGGCAAATCGCAATCACCTATGGAGTGTAATTGCATTTCTACCAAGCAATTGTGGCTCCATGTTACAGTGATTGCGTTTTTCGGTCTCATTCCAGAGAATGAGAATGGCGTTCTAACTGCCAGCAAAATGTTGCACGCAGTGCACTTTTGCGATATACGCACATCACAGGCACTGCAAGGATTTACTGCAGTGCTTTGCTGAATACCGGCTATCAGCAAAGAGCAGAAAAACTACTTATTAAAGCACCCCAAGTGTGAACTGGCCCTTAAGAGAACTTTATTGGTGATTACAAATTGTTGCAACCTGCAGAGTAGAACTCAGGGGCATATTTAAAATGATTTAAATATACCCCCAAATTCTAATAATGGCCTCCTCCTCCCCATAGCCATACCAATCCTCACCAAAAAAGTACAAAGCATAGAAACGCAAACAAAACAAAAAAAGATGCAGGCCAACAATTGTAATTCTAGAAAATACCAATTGCACTAGCAAAAACCCAGCAATGCAATTTACATGTTCATCGCCGTGCTGTTGCTATTGGCAAAATGGGAACGATACAATTTTTAAATCGAAACGTGCTTAATAAAAAAGGGCCCTAATTGGTTAATCTAATTGGTTATATTCTTTTTTTAACAGAGTCCTTTGGCTAATCCAGTTGGCTAAAACTAAATCACATTTTGGCCAATAGGATTGTAAGCCGGCCCGCCATGGTAAGGTAGACTCTATTAGGGCGGGTTAGGGAATGGGAGTGAGAGAGGAATAGGGGATAGCGTTTTGGAGAGGGAAGATAGGGATAGGTGGTCTTAAGGGGTACCACTCTTACACCATCAAGTGCAAAGTCGGGGAACACAACAACCACCTGATAAATAATTGGGATCCAGCTGGTCCCCCTTAGGCGTGGTTCAACACTGGGATCGCAAAAGGCAAATCGCAATCACCCATGGAGTGTAATTGCATTTCTACCAAGCAATTGTGGCTCCATGTTACAGTGATTGCGTTTTTCGGTCTCATTCCAGAGAATGAGAATGGCGTTCTAACTGCCAGCAAAATGTTGCACGCTGTGCACTTTTGCGATATACGCACATCACAGGCACTGCAAGGATTTACCGCAGTGCTTTGCTGAATACCGGCTATCAGCAAAGAGCAGAAAAACTACTTATTAAAGCACCCCAAGTGTGAACTGGCCCTTAAGAGAACTTTATTGGTGATTACAAATTGTTGCAACCTGCAGAGTAGAACTCAGGGGCATATTTAAAATGATTTAAATATACCCCCAAATTCTAATAATGGCCTCCTCCTCCCCATAGCCATACCAATCCTCACCAAAAAGGTACAAAGCATAGAAACGCAAACAAAAACGCAAACAAAACAAAAAAAGATGCAGGCCAACAATTGTAATTCTGGAAACTACCAATTGCACTAGCAAAAACCCGGCAATGCAATTTACATGTTCATCGCCGTGCTGTTGCTATTGGCAAAATGGGAACGATACAATTTTTAAATCGAAAAGTGCTTAATAAAAAAGGGCCCTTATTGGTTAATCTCCATCTAAGATCGTTTATTATATTCTTTTTTTAACAGAGTCCTTTGGCTAATCCAGTTGGCTAAAACTAAATCACATTTTGGACAATAGGATTGTAAGCTGGCCCACCATGGTAAGGTAGACTCTATTAGGGCGGGTTAAGGAATGGGAGTGAGAGAGGAATAGGGGATAGCGTTTTGGAGAGGGAAGATGGGGATAGGTGGTCTTAAGGGGTACCACTCTTACACCATCAAGTGCAAAGTCGGGGAACACAACGACCACCTGATAAATAATTGAGATCCAGCTGGTCCCCCTTAGGCCGGGTTCAACACTGGGATCGCAAAAGGCAAATCGCAATCACCTATGGAGTGTAATTGCATTTCTACCAAGCAATTGTGGCTCCATGTTACAGTGATTGCGTTTTTCAGTCCCATTCCAGAGAATGAGAATGGCGTTCTAACTGCCAGCAAAATGTTGCACGCAGTGCACTTTTGCGATATACACACATCACAGGCACTGCAAGGATTTACCGCAGTGCTTTGCTGAATACCGGCTATCAGCAAAGAGCAGAAAAACTACTTATTAAAGCACCCCAAGTGTGAACTGGCCCTTAAGAGAACTTTATTGGTGATTACAAATTGTTGCAACCTGCAGAGTAGAACTCAGGGGCATATTTAAAATGATTTAAATATACCCCCAAATTCTAATAATGGCCTCCTCCTCCCCATAGCCATACCAATCCTCACCAAAAAGGTACAAAGCATAGAAACGCAAACAAAACAAAAAAAGATGCAGGCCAACAATTGTAATTCTGGAAACTACCAATTGCACTAGCAAAAACCCGGCAATGCAATTTACATGTTCATCGCCGTGCTGTTGCTATTGGCAAAATGGGAACGATACAATTTTTAAATCGAAAAGTGCTTAATAAAAAAGGGCCCTTATTGGTTAATCTCCATCTAAGATCGTTTATTATATTCTTTTTTTAACAGAGTCCTTTGGCTAATCCAGTTGGCTAAAACTAAATCACATTTTGGCCAATAGGATTGTAAGCTGGCCCACCATGGTAAGGTAGACTCTATTAGGGCGGGTTAAGGAATGGGAGTGAGAGAGGAATAGGGGATAGCGTTTTGGAGAGGGAAGATGGGGATAGGTGGTCTTAAGGGGTACCACTCTTACACCATCAAGTGCAAAGTCGGGGAACACAACGACCACCTGATAAATAATTGAGATCCAGCTGGTCCCCCTTAGGCCGGGTTCAACACTGGGATCGCAAAAGGCAAATCGCAATCACCTATGGAGTGTAATTGCATTTCTACCAAGCAATTGTGGCTCCATGTTACAGTGATTGCGTTTTTCAGTCCCATTCCAGAGAATGAGAATGGCGTTCTAACTGCCAGCAAAATGTTGCACGCAGTGCACTTTTGCGATATACACACATCACAGGCACTGCAAGGATTTACCGCAGTGCTTTGCTGAATACCGGCTATCAGCAAAGAGCAGAAAAACTACTTATTAAAGCACCCCAAGTGTGAACTGGCCCTTAAGAGAACTTTATTGGTGATTACAAATTGTTGCAACCTGCAGAGTAGAACTCAGGGGCATATTTAAAATGATTTAAATATACCCCCAAATTCTAATAATGGCCTCCTCCTCCCCATAGCCATACCAATCCTCACCAAAAAGGTACAAAGCATAGAAACACAAACAAAACAAAAAAAGATGCAGGCCAACAATTGTAATTCTGGAAAACACCAATTGCACTAGCAAAAACCCGGCAATGCAATTTACATGTTCATCGCCGTGCTGTTGCTATTGGCAAAATGGGAACGATACAATTTTTAAATCGAAATGTGCTCAATAAAAAAGGGCCCAAATTAGTTCATCTTCATCTAAGATAGTTTATCATATTCTTTTTTCAACAGAGTCCTTTGGCTAATCCAGTTGGCTAAAACTAAATCACATTTTGGCCAATAGGATTGTAAGCCGGCCCACCATGGTAAGGTAGACTCTATTAGGGCGGGTTAGGGAATGGGAGTGAGAGAGGAATAGGGGATAGCGTTTTGGAGAGGGAAGATGGGGATAGGTGGTCTTAAGGGGTACCACTCTTACACCATCAAGTGCAAAGTCGGGGAACACAACGACCACCTGATAAATAATTGGGATCCAGCTGGTCCCCCTTAGGCCGGGTTCAACACTGGGATCGCAAAAGGCAAATCGCAATCACCTATGGAGTGTAATTGCATTTCTACCAAGCAATTGTGGCTCCATGTTACAGTGATTGCGTTTTTCGGTCTCATTCCAGAGAATGAGAATGGCGTTCTAACTGCCAGCAAAATGTTGCACGCAGTGCACTTTTGCGATATACGCACATCACAGGCACTGCAAGGATTTACCGCAGTGCTTTGCTGAATACCGGCTATCAGCAAAGAGCAGAAAAACTACTTATTAAAGCACCCCACGTGTGAACTGGCCCTTAAGAGAACTTTATTGGTGATTACAAATGGTTGCAACCTGCAGAGTAGAACTCAGGGGCATATTTAAAATGATTTAAATATATCCCCAAATTCTAATAATGGCCTCCTCCTCCCCATAGCCATACCAATCCTCACCAAAAAGGTACAAAGCATAGAAACGCAAACAAAACAAAAAAAGATGCAGGCCAACAATTGTAATTCTGGAAACTACCAATTGCACTAGCAAAAACCCGGCAATGCAATTTACATGTTCATCGCCGTGCTGTTGCTATCGGCAAAATGGGAACGATACAATTTTTAAATCGAAATGTGCTTAATAAAAAAGGGCCCTAATTAGTTAATCTCCAACTAAGATAGTTTATCATATTCTTTTTTTAACAGAGTCCTTTGGCTAATCCAGTTGGCTAAAACTAAATCACATTTTGGCCAATAGGATTGTAAGCCGGCCCACCATGGTAAGGTAGACTCTATTAGGGCGGGTTAGGGAATGGGAGTGAGAGAGGAATAGGGGATAGCGTTTTGGAGAGGGAAGATGGGGATAGGTGGTCTTAAGGGGTACCACTCTTACACCATCAAGTGCAAAGTCGGAACACAACAACCACCTGATAAATAATTGGGATCCAGCTGGTCCCCCTTAGGCCGGGTTCAACACTGGGATCGCAAAAGGCAAATCGCAATCACCTATGGAGTGTAATTGCATTTCTACCAAGCAATTGTGGCTCCATGTTACAGTGATTGCGTTTTTCGGTCTCATTCCAGAGAATGAGAATGGCGTTCTAACTGCCAGCAAAATGTTGCACGCAGTGCACTTTTGCGATATACGCACATCACAGGCACTGCAAGGATTTACCGCAGTGCTTTGCTGAATACCGGCTATCAGCAAAGAGCAGAAAAACTACTTATTAAAGCACCCCAAGTGTGAACTGGCCCTTAAGAGAACTTTATTGGTGATTACAAATTGTTGCAACCTGCAGAGTAGAACTCAGGGGCATATTTAAAATGATTTAAATATACCCCCAAATTCTAATAATGGCCTCCTCCTCCCCATAGCCATACCAATCCTCACCAAAAAAGTACAAAGCATAGAAACGCAAACAAAACAAAAAAAGATGCAGGCCAACAATTGTAATTCTAGAAAATACCAATTGCACTAGCAAAAACCCGGCAATGCAATTTACATGTTCATCGCCGTGCTGTTGCTATTGGCAAAATGGGAATGATACAATGTTTAAATCGAAACGTGCTTAATAAAAAAGGGCCCTAATTGGTTAATCTAATTGGTTATATTCTTTTTTTAACAGAGTCCTTTGGCTAATCCAGTTGGCTAAAACTATATCACATTTTGGCCAATAGGATTGTAAGCCGGCCCGCCATGGTAAGGTAGACTCTATTAGGGCGGGTTAGGGAATGGGAGTGAGAGAGGAATAGGGGATAGCGTTTTGGAGAGGGAAGATGGGGATAGGTGGTCTTAAGGGGTACCACTCTTACACCATCAAGTGCAAAGTCGGGGAACACAACAACCACCTGATAAATAATTGGGATCCAGCTGGTCCCCCTTAGGCGTGGTTCAACACTGGGATCGCAAAAGGCAAATCGCAATCACCCATGGAGTGTAATTGCATTTCTACCAAGCAATTGTGGCTCCATGTTACAGTGATTGCGTTTTTCGGTCTCATTCCAGAGAATGAGAATGGCGTTCTAACTGCCAGCAAAATGTTGCACGCTGTGCACTTTTGCGATATACGCACATCACAGGCACTGCAAGGATTTACCGCAGTGCTTTGCTGAATACCGGCTATCAGCAAAGAGCAGAAAAACTACTTATTAAAGCACCCCAAGTGTGAACTGGCCCTTAAGAGAACTTTATTGGTGATTACAAATTGTTGCAACCTGCAGAGTAGAACTCAGGGGCATATTTAAAATGATTTAAATATACCCCCAAATTCTAATAATGGCCTCCTCCTCCCCATAGCCATACCAATCCTCACCAAAAAGGTACAAAGCATAGAAACGCAAACAAAACAAAAAAAGATGCAGGCCAACAATTGTAATTCTGGAAACTACCAATTGCACTAGCAAAAACCCGGCAATGCAATTTACATGTTCATCGCCGTGCTGTTGCTATTGGCAAAATGGGAACGATACAATTTTTAAATCGAAAAGTGCTTAATAAAAAAGGGCCCTTATTGGTTAATCTCCATCTAAGATCGTTTATTATATTCTTTTTTTAACAGAGTCCTTTGGCTAATCCAGTTGGCTAAAACTAAATCACATTTTGGCCAATAGGATTGTAAGCTGGCCCACCATGGTAAGGTAGACTCTATAAGGGCGGGTTAGGGAATGGGAGTGAGAGAGGAATAGGGGATAGCGTTTTGGAGAGGGAAGATGGGGATAGGTGGTCTTAAGGGGTACCACTCTTACACCATCAAGTGCAAAGTCGGGGAACACAACGACCACCTGATAAATAATTGGGATCCAGCTGGTCCCCCTTAGGCCGGGTTCAACACTGGGATCGCAAAAGGCAAATCGCAATCACCTATGGAGTGTAATTGCATTTCTACCAAGCAATTGTGGCTCCATGTTACAGTGATTGCGTTTTTCGGTCTCATTCCAGAGAATGAGAATGGCGTTCTAACTGCCAGCAAAATGTTGCACGCAGTGCACTTTTGCGATATACGCATATCACAGGCACTGCAAGGATTTACCGCAGTGCTTTGCTGAATACCGGCTATCAGCAAAGAGCAGAAAAACTACTTATTAAAGCACCCCAAGTGTGAACTGGCCCTTAAGAGAACTTTATTGGTGATTACAAATGGTTGCAACCTGCAGAGTAGAACTCAGGGGCATATTTAAAATGATTTAAATATACCCCCAAATTCTAATAATGGCCTCCTCCTCCCCATAGCCATACCAATCCTCACCAAAAAAGTACAAAGCATAGAAACGCAAACAAAACAAAAAAAGATGCAGGCCAACAATTGTAATTGTAGAAAATACCAATTGCACTAGCAAAAACCCGGCAATGCAATTTACATGTTCATCGCCGTGCTGTTGCTATTGGCAAAATGGGAATGATACAATTTTTAAATCGAAACGTGCTTAATAAAAAAGGGCCCTAATTGGTTAATCTAATTGGTTATATTCTTTTTTTAACAGAGTCCTTTGGCTAATCCAGTTGGCTAAAACTAAATCACATTTTGGCCAATAGGATTGTAAGCCGGCCCGCCATGGTAAGGTAGACTCTATTAGGGCGGGTTAGGGAATGGGAGTGAGAGAGGAATAGGGGATAGCGTTTTGGAGAGGGAAGATGGGGATAGGTGGTCTTAAGGGGTACCACTCTTACACCATCAAGTGCAAAGTCGGGGAACACAACAACCACCTGATAAATAATTGGCATCCAGCTGGTCCCCCTTAGGCGTGGTTCAACACTGGGATCGCAAAAGGCAAATCGCAATCACCCATGGAGTGTAGTTGCATTTCTACCAAGCAATTGTGGCTCCATGTTACAGTGATTGCGTTTTTCGGTCTCATTCCAGAGAATGAGAATGGCGTTCTAACTGCCAGCAAAATGTTGCACGCTGTGCACTTTTGCGATATACGCACATCACAGGCACTGCAAGGATTTACCGCAGTGCTTTGCTGAATACCGGCTATCAGCAAAGAGCAGAAAAACTACTTATTAAAGCACCCCAAGTGTGAACTGGCCCTTAAGAGAACTTTATTGGTGATTACAAATGGTTGCAACCTGCAGAGTAGAACTCAGGGGCATATTTAAAATGATTTAAATATACCCCCAAATTCTAATAATGGCCTCCTCCTCCCCATAGCCATACCAATCCTCACCAAAAAGGTACAAAGCATAGAAACGCAAACAAAACAAAAAAAGATGCAGGCCAACAATTGTGATTCTGGAAACTACCAATTGCACTAGCAAAAACCCGGCAATGCAATTTACATGTTCATCGCCGTGCTGTTGCTATTGGCAAAATGGGAACGATACAATTTTTAAATCGAAACATGCTTAATAAAAAAGGGCCCTTATTGGTTAATCTCCATCTAAGATCGTTTATTATCTTCTTTTTTTAACAGAGTCCTGTGGCTAATCCAGTTGGCTAAAACGAAATCACATTTTGGCCAATAGGATTGTAAGCCGGCCCACCATGGTAAGGTAGACTCTATTAGGGCGGGTTAGGGAATAAGAGTGAGAGCGGAACAGGGGATAGCGTTTTGGAGAAGGAAGATGGGGATAGGTGGTCTTAAGGGGTACCACTCTTACACCATCAAGTGCAAAGTCGGGGAACACAACGACCACCTGATAAATAATTGAGATCCAGCTGGTCCCCCTTAGGCCGGGTTCAACACTGGGATCGCAAAAGGCAAATCGCAATCACCTATGGAGTGTAATTGCATTTCTACCAAGCAATTGTGGCTCCATGTTACAGTGATTGCGTTTTTCAGTCCCATTCCAGAGAATGAGAATGGCGTTCTAACTGCCAGCAAAATGTTGCACGCAGTGCACTTTTGCGATATACACACATCAGAGGCACTGCAAGGATTTACCGCAGTGCTTTGCTGAATACCGGCTATCAGCAAAGAGCAGAAAAACTACTTATTAAAGCACCCCAAGTGTGAACTGGCCCTTAAGAGAACTTTATTGGTGATTACAAATTGTTGCAACCTGCAGAGTAGAACTCAGGGGCATATTTAAAATGATTTAAATATACCCCCAAATTCTAATAATGGCCTCCTCCTCCCCATAGCCATACCAATCCTCACCAAAAAGGTACAAAGCATAGAAACACAAACAAAACAAAAAAAGATGCAGGCCAACAATTGTAATTCTGGAAAATACCAATTGCACTAGCAAAAACCCGGCAATGCAATTTACATGTTCATCGCCGTGCTGTTGCTATTGGCAAAATGGGAACGATACAATTTTTAAATCGAAATGTGCTCAATTAAAAAGGGCCCAAATTAGTTCATCTTCATCTAAGATAGTTTATCATATTCTTTTTTCAACAGAGTCCTTTGGCTAATCCAGTTGGCTAAAACTAAATCACATTTTGGCCAATAGGATTGTAAGCCGGCCCACCATGGTAAGGTAGACTCTATTAGGGCGGGTTAGGGAATGGGAGTGAGAGAGGAATAGGGGATAGCGTTTTGGAGAGGGAAGATGGGGATAGGTGGTCTTAAGGGGTACCACTCTTACACCATCAAGTGCAAAGTCGGGGAACACAACGACCACCTGATAAATAATTGGGATCCAGCTGGTCCCCCTTAGGCCGGGTTCAACACTGGGATCGCAAAAGGCAAATCGCAATCACCTATGGAGTGTAATTGCATTTCTACCAAGCAATTGTGGCTCCATGTTACAGTGATTGCGTTTTTCGGTCTCATTCCAGAGAATGAGAATGGCGTTCTAACTGCCAGCAAAATGTTGCACGCAGTGCACTTTTGCGATATACGCACATCACAGGCACTGCAAGGAATTACCGCAGTGCTTTGCTGAATACCGGCTATCAGCAAAGAGCAGAAAAACTACTTATTAAAGCACCCCACGTGTGAACTGGCCCTTAAGAGAACTTTATTGGTGATTACAAATGGTTGCAACCTGCAGAGTAGAACTCAGGGGCATATTTAAAATGATTTAAATATATCCCCAAATTCTAATAATGGCCTCCTCCTCCCCATAGCCATACCAATCCTCACCAAAAAGGTACAAAGCATAGAAACGCAAACAAAACAAAAAAAGATGCAGGCCAACAATTGTAATTCTGGAAACTACCAATTGCACTAGCAAAAACCCGGCAATGCAATTTACATGTTCATCGCCGTGCTGTTGCTATCGGCAAAATGGGAACGATACAATTTTTAAATCGAAATGTGCTTAATAAAAAAGGGCCCTAATTAGTTAATCTCCATCTAAGATAGTTTATCATATTCTTTTTTTAACAGAGTCCTTTGGCTAATCCAGTTGGCTAAAACTAAATCACATTTTGGCCAATAGGATTGTAAGCCGGCCCACCATGGTAAGGTAGACTCTATTAGGGCGGGTTAGGGAATGGGAGTGAGAGAGGAATAGGGGATAGCGTTTTGGAGAGGGAAGATGGGGATAGGTGGTCTTAAGGGGTACCACTCTTACACCATCAAGTGCAAAGTCGGAACACAACAACCACCTGATAAATAATTGGGATCCAGCTGGTCCCCCTTAGGCCGGGTTCAACACTGGGATTGCAAAAGGCAAATCGCAATCACCTATGGAGTGTAATTGCATTTCTACCAAGCAATTGTGGCTCCATGTTACAGTGATTGCGTTTTTCGGTCTCATTCCAGAGAATGAGAATGGAGTTCTAACTGCCAGCAAAATGTTGCACGCAGTGCACTTTTGCGATATACGCACATCACAGGCACTGCAAGGATTTACCGCAGTGCTTTGCTGAATACCGGCTATCAGCAAAGAGCAGAAAAACTACTTATTAAAGCACCCCAAGTGTGAACTGGCCCTTAAGAGAACTTTATTGGTGATTACAAATTGTTGCAACCTGCAGAGTAGAACTCAGGGGCATATTTAAAATGATTTAAATATACCCCCAAATTCTAATAATGGCCTCCTCCTTCCCATAGCCATACCAATCCTCACCAAAAAAGTACAAAGCATAGAAACGCAAACAAAACAAAAAAAGATGCAGGCCAACAATTGTAATTCTAGAAAATACCAATTGCACTAGCAAAAACCCGGCAATGCAATTTACATGTTCATCGCCGTGCTGTTGCTATTGGCAAAATGGGAATGATACAATGTTTAAATCGAAACGTGCTTAATAAAAAAGGGCCCTAATTGGTTAATCTAATTGGTTATATTCTTTTTTTAACAGAGTCCTTTGGCTAATCCAGTTGGCTAAAACTATATCACATTTTGGCCAATAGGATTGTAAGCCGGCCCGCCATGGTAAGGTAGACTCTATTAGGGCGGGTTAGGGAATGGGAGTGAGAGAAGAATAGGGGATAGCGTTTTGGAGAGGGAAGATGGGGATAGGTGGTCTTAAGGGGTACCACTCTTACACCATCAAGTGCAAAGTCGGGGAACACAACAACCACCTGATAAATAATTGGCATCCAGCTGGTACCCCTTAGGCGTGGTTCAACACTGGGATCGCAAAAGGCAAATCGCAATCACCCATGGAGTGTAGTTGCATTTCTACCAAGCAATTGTGGCTCCATGTTACAGTGATTGCGTTTTTCGGTCTCATTCCAGAGAATGAGAATGGCGTTCTAACTGCCAGCAAAATGTTGCACGCTGTGCACTTTTGCGATATACGCACATCACAGGCACTGCAAGGATTTACCGCAGTGCTTTGCTGAATACCGGCTATCAGCAAAGAGCAGAAAAACTACTTATTAAAGCACCCCAAGTGTGAACTGGCCCTTAAGAGAACTTTATTGGTGATTACAAATTGTTGCAACCTGCAGAGTAGAACTCAGGGGCATATTTAAAATGATTTAAATATACCCCCAAATTCTAATAATGGCCTCCTCCTCCCCATAGCCATACCAATCCTCACCAAAAAGGTACAAAGCATAGAAACGCAAACAAAACAAAAAAAGATGCAGGCCAACAATTGTGATTCTGGAAACTACCAATTGCACTAGCAAAAACCCGGCAATGCAATTTACATGTTCATCGCCGTGCTGTTGCTATTGGCAAAATGGGAACGATACAATTTTTAAATCGAAACGTGCTTAATAAAAATGGGCCCTTATTGGTTAATCTCCATCTAAGATCGTTTATTATCTTCTTTTTTTAACAGAGTCCTGTGGCTAATCCAGTTGGCTAAAACGAAATCACATTTTGGCCAATAGGATTGTAAGCCGGCCCACCATGGTAAGGTAGACTCTATTAGGGCGGGTTAGGGAATGGGAGTGAGAGCGGAACAGGGGATAGCGTTTTGGAGAAGGAAGATGGGGATAGGTGGTCTTAAGGGGTACCACTCTTACACCATCAAGTGCAAAGTCGGGGAACACAACGACCACCTGATAAATAATTGAGATCCAGCTGGTCCCCCTTAGGCCGGGTTCAACACTGGGATCGCAAAAGGCAAATCGCAATCACCTATGGAGTGTAATTGCATTTCTACCAAGCAATTGTGGCTCCATGTTACAGTGATTGCGTTTTTCAGTCCCATTCCAGAGAATGAGAATGGCGTTCTAACTGCCAGCAAAATGTTGCACGCAGTGCACTTTTGCGATATACACACATCACAGGCACTGCAAGGATTTACCGCAGTGCTTTGCTGAATACCGGCTATCAGCAAAGAGCAGAAAAACTACTTATTAAAGCACCCTAAGTGTGAACTGGCCCTTAAGAGAACTTTATTGGTGATTACAAATTGTTGCAACCTGCAGAGTAGAACTCAGGGGCATATTTAAAATGATTTAAATATACCCCCAAATTCTAATAATGGCCTCCTCCTCCCCATAGCCATACCAATCCTCACCAAAAAGGTACAAAGCATAGAAACACAAACAAAACAAAAAAAGATGCAGGCCAACAATTGTAATTCTGGAAAATACCAATTGCACTAGCAAAAACCCGGCAATGCAATTTACATGTTCATCGCCGTGCTGTTGCTATTGGCAAAATGGGAACGATACAATTTTTAAATCGAAATGTGCTCAATAAAAAAGGGCCCAAATTAGTTCATCTTCATCTAAGATAGTTTATCATATTCTTTTTTCAACAGAGTCCTTTGGCTAATCCAGTTGGCTAAAACTAAATCACATTTTGGCCAATAGGATTGTAAGCCGGCCCACCATGGTAAGGTAGACTCTATTAGGGCGGGTTAGGGAATGGGAGTGAGAGAGGAATAGGGGATAGCGTTTTGGAGAGGGAAGATGGGGATAGGTGGTCTTAAGGGGTACCACTCTTACACCATCAAGTGCAAAGTCGGGGAACACAACGACCACCTGATAAATAATTGGGATCCAGCTGGTCCCCCTTAGGCCGGGTTCAACACTGGGATCGCAAAAGGCAAATCGCAATCACCTATGGAGTGTAATTGCATTTCTACCAAGCAATTGTGGCTCCATGTTACAGTGATTGCGTTTTTCGGTCTCATTCCAGAGAATGAGAATGGCGTTCTAACTGCCAGCAAAATGTTGCACGCAGTGCACTTTTGCGATATACGCACATCACAGGCACTGCAAGGATTTACCGCAGTGCTTTGCTGAATACCGGCTATCAGCAAAGAGCAGAAAAACTACTTATTAAAGCACCCCACGTGTGAACTGGCCCTTAAGAGAACTTTATTGGTGATTACAAATGGTTGCAACCTGCAGAGTAGAACTCAGGGGCATATTTAAAATGATTTAAATATATCCCCAAATTCTAATAATGGCCTCCTCCTCCCCATAGCCATACCAATCCTCACCAAAAAGGTACAAAGCATAGAAACGCAAACAAAACAAAAAAAGATGCAGGCCAACAATTGTAATTCTGGAAACTACCAATTGCACTAGCAAAAACCCGGCAATGCAATTTACATGTTCATCGCCGTGCTGTTGCTATCGGCAAAATGGGAACGATACAATTTTTAAATCGAAATGTGCTTAATAAAAAAGGGCCCTAATTAGTTAATCTCCATCTAAGATAGTTTATCATATTCTTTTTTTAACAGAGTCCTTTTGCTAATCCAGTTGGCTAAAACTAAATCACATTTTGGCCAATAGGATTGTAAGCCGGCCCACCATGGTAAGGTAGACTCTATTAGGGCGGGTTAGGGAATGGGAGTGAGAGAGGAATAGGGGATAGCGTTTTGGAGAGGGAAGATGGGGATAGGTGGTCTTAAGGGGTACCACTCTTACACCATCAAGTGCAAAGTCGGGGAACACAACGACCACCTGATAAATAATTGGGATCCAGCTGGTCCCCCTTAGGCCGGGTTCAACACTGGGATCGCAAAAGGCAAATCGCAATCACCTATGGAGTGTAATTGCATTTCTACCAAGCAATTGTGGCTCCATGTTACAGTGATTGCGTTTTTCGGTCTCATTCCAGAGAATGAGAATGGCGTTCTAACTGCCAGCAAAATGTTGCACGCAGTGCACTTTTGCGATATACACACATCACAGGCACTGCAAGGATTTACCGCAGTGCTTTGCTGAATACCGGCTATCAGCAAAGAGCAGAAAAACTACTTATTAAAGCACCCCAAGTGTGAACTGGCCCTTAAGAGAACTTTATTGGTGATTACAAATTGTTGCAACCTGCAGAGTAGAACTCAGGGGCATATTTAAAATGATTTAAATATACCCCCAAATTCTAATAATGGCCTCCTCCTCCCCATAGCCATACCAATCCTCACCAAAAAGGTACAAAGCATAGAAACGCAAACAAAACAAAAAAAGGTGCAGGCCAACAATTGTAATTCTGGAAAATCCCAATTGCACTAGCAAAAACCCGGCAATGCAATTTACATGTTCATCGCCGCGCTGTTGCTATTGGCAAAATGGGAACGATACAATTTTTAAATCGAAACGTGCTTAATAAAAAAGGGCCCAAATTAGTTAATCTCCATCTAAGATAGTTTATCATATTCTTTTTTCAACAGAGTCCTTTGGATAATCCAGTTGCCTAAAACTAAATCACATTTTGGCCAATAGGATTGTAAGCCGGCCCACCATGGTAAGGTAGACTCTATTAGGGCGGGTTAGGGAATGGGAGTGAGAGAGGAATAGGGCATAGCGTTTTGGAGAGGGAAGATGGGGAAAGGTGGTCTTAAGGGGTACCACTCTTACACCATCAAGTGCAAAGTCGGGGAACACAACGACCACCTGATAAATAATTGGGATCCAGCTGGTCCCCCTTAGGCCGGGTTCAACACTGGGATCGCAAAAGGCAAATCGCAATCACCTATGGAGTGTAATTGCATTTCTACCAAGCAATTGTGGCTCCATGTTACAGTGATTGCGTTTTTCGGTCTCATTCCAGAGAATGAGAATGGCGTTCTAACTGCCAGCAAAATGTTGCACGCAGTGCACTTTTGCGATATACGCACATCACAGGCACTGCAAGGATTTACCGCAGTGCTTTGCTGAATACCGGCTATCAGCAAAGAGCAGAAAAACTACTTATTAAAGCACCCCAAGTGTGAACTGGCCCTTAAGAGAACTTTATTGGTGATTACAAATTGTTGCAACCTGCAGAGTAGAACTCAGGGGCATATTTAAAATGATTTAAATATACCCCCAAATTCTAATAATGGCCTCCTCCTCCCCATAGCCATACCAATCCTCACCAAAAAGGTACAAAGCATAGAAACGCAAACAAAACAAAAAAAAGATGCAGGCCAACAATTGTAATTCTGGAAACTACCAATTGCACTAGCAAAAACCCGGCAATGCAATTTACATGTTCATCGCCGTGCTGTTGCTATTGGCAAAATGGGAACGATACAATTTTTAAATCGAAACGTGCTTAATAAAAAAGGGCCCTTATTGGTTAATCTCCATCTAAGATCGTTTATTATATTCTTTTTTTAACAGAGTCCTTTGGCTAATCCAGTTGGCTAAAACGAAATCACATTTTGGCCAATAGGATTGTAAGCTGGCCCACCATGGTAAGGTAGACTCTATTAGGGCGGGTTAGGGAATGGGAGTGAGAGAGGAATAGGGGATAGCGTTTTGGAGAGGGAAGATGGGGATAGGTGGTCTTAAGGGGTACCACTCTTACACCATCAAGTGCAAAGTCGGGGAACACAACAACCACCTGATAAATAATTGGGATCCAGCTGGTCCCCCTTAGGCGTGGTTCAACACTGGGATCGCAAAAGGCAAATCGCAATCACCCATGGAGTGTAATTGCATTTCTACCAAGCAATTGTGGCTCCATGTTACAGTGATTGCGTTTTTCGGTCTCATTCCAGAGAATGAGAATGGCGTTCTAACTGCCAGCAAAATGTTGCACGCAGTGCACTTTTGTGATATACGCACATCACAGGCACTGCAAGGATTTACCGCAGTGCTTTGCTGAATACCGGCTATCAGCAAAGAGCAGAAAAACTACTTATTAAAGCACCCCAAGTGTGAACTGGCCCTTAAGAGAACTTTATTGGTGATTACAAATTGTTGCAACCTGCAGAGTAGAACTCAGGGGCATATTTAAAATGATTTAAATATACCCCCAAATTCTAATAATGGCCTCCTCCTCCCCATAGCCATACCAATCCTCACCAAAAAGGTACAAAGCATAGAAACGCAAACAAAACAAAAAAAGATGCAGGCCAACAATTGTAATTCTGGAAACTACCAATTGCACTAGCAAAAACCCGGCAATGCAATTTACATGTTCATCGCCGTGCTGTTGCTATTGGCAAAATGGGAACGATACAATTTTTAAATCGAAACGTGCTTAATAAAAAAGGGCCCTTATTGGTTAATCTCCATCTAAGATCGTTTATTATATTCTTTTTTTAACAGAGTCCTGTGGCTAATCCAGTTGGCTAAAACTAAATCACATTTTGGCCAATAGGATTGTAAGCCGGCCCACCATGGTAAGGTAGACTCTATTAGGGCGGGTTAGGGAATGGGAGTGAGAGAGGAATAGGGGATAGCGTTTTGGAGAGGGAAGATGGGGATAGGTGGTCTTAAGGGGTACCACTCTTACACCATCAAGTGCAAAGTCGGGGAACACAACGACCACCTGATAAATAATTGGGATCCAGCTGGTTCCCCTTAGGCCGGGTTCAACACTGGGATCGCAAAAGGCAAATCGCAATCACCTATGGAGTGTAATTGCATTTCTACCAAGCAATTGTGGCTCCATGTTACAGTGATTGCGTTTTTCGGTCTCATTCCAGAGAATGAGAATGGCGTTCTAACTGCCAGCAAAATGTTGCACGCAGTGCACTTTTGCGATATACGCACATCACAGGCACTGCAATAATTTACTGCAGTGCTTTGCTGAATACCGGCTATCAGCAAAGAGCAGAAAAACTACTTATTAAAGCACCCCAAGTGTGAACTGGCCCTTAAGAGAACTTTATTGGTGATTACAAATGGTTGCAACCTGCAGAGTAGAACTCAGGGGCATATTTAAAATGATTTAAATATACCCCCAAATTCTAATAATGGCCTCCTCCTCCCCATAGCCATACCAATCCTCACCAAAAAAGTACAAAGCATAGAAACGCAAACAAAACAAAAAAAGATGCAGGCCAACAATTGTAATTCTAGAAAATACCAATTGCACTAGCAAAAACCCGGCAATGCAATTTACATGTTCATCGCCGTGCTGTTGCTATTGGCAAAATGGGAATGATACAATTTTTAAATCGAAACGTGCTTAATAAAAAAGGGCCCTAATTGGTTAATCTAATTGGTTATATTCTTTTTTTTAACAGAGTCCTTTGGCTAATCCAGTTGGCTAAAACTAAATCACATTTTGGCCAATAGGATTGTAAGCCGGCCCGCCATGGTAAGGTAGACTCTATTAGGGCGGGTTAGGGAATGGGAGTGAGAGAGGAATAGGGGATAGCGTTTTGGAGAGGGAAGATGGGGATAGGTGGTCTTAAGGGGTACCACTCTTACACCATCAAGTGCAAAGTCGGGGAACACAACAACCACCTGATAAATAATTGGCATCCAGCTGGTCCCCCTTAGGCGTGGATCAACACTGGGATCGCAAAAGGCAAATCGCAATCACCCATGGAGTGTAATTGCATTTCTACCAAGCAATTGTGGCTCCATGTTACAGTGATTGCGTTTTTCGGTCTCATTCCAGAGAATGAGAATGGAGTTCTAACTGCCAGCAAAATGTTGCACGCAGTGCACTTTTGCGATATACGCACATCACAGGCACTGCAAGGATTTACCGCAGTGCTTTGCTGAATACCGGCTATCAGCAAAGAGCAGAAAAACTACTTATTAAAGCACCCCAAGTGTGAACTGGCCCTTAAGAGAACTTTATTGGTGATTACAAATTGTTGCAACCTGCAGAGTAGAACTCAGGGGCATATTTAAAATGATTTAAATATACCCCCAAATTCTAATAATGGCCTCCTCCTCCCCATAGCCATACCAATCCTCACCAAAAAGGTACAAAGCATAGAAACGCAAACAAAACAAAAAAAGATGCAGGCCAACAATTGTAATTCTGGAAACTACCAATTGCACTAGCAAAAACCCGGCAATGCAATTTACATGTTCATCGCCGTGCTGTTGCTATTGGCAAAATGGGAACGATACAATTTTTAAATCGAAACGTGCTTAATAAAAAAGGGCCCTAATTGGTTAATCTAATTGGTTATATTCTTTTTTTTAACAGAGTCCTTTGGCTAATCCAGTTGGCTAAAACTAAATCACATTTTGGCCAATAGGATTGTAAGCCGGCCCGCCATGGTAAGGTAGACTCTATTAGGGCGGGTTAGGGAATGGGAGTGAGAGAGGAATAGGGGATAGCGTTTTGGAGAGGGAAGATGGGGATAGGTGGTCTTAAGGGGTACCACTCTTACACCATCAAGTGCAAAGTCGGGGAACACAACAACCACCTGATAAATAATTGGCATCCAGCTGGTCCCCCTTAGGCGTGGATCAACACTGGGATCGCAAAAGGCAAATCGCAATCACCCATGGAGTGTAATTGCATTTCTACCAAGCAATTGTGGCTCCATGTTACAGTGATTGCGTTTTTCGGTCTCATTCCAGAGAATGAGAATGGAGTTCTAACTGCCAGCAAAATGTTGCACGCAGTGCACTTTTGCGATATACGCACATCACAGGCACTGCAAGGATTTACCGCAGTGCTTTGCTGAATACCGGCTATCAGCAAAGAGCAGAAAAACTACTTATTAAAGCACCCCAAGTGTGAACTGGCCCTTAAGAGAACTTTATTGGTGATTACAAATTGTTGCAACCTGCAGAGTAGAACTCAGGGGCATATTTAAAATGATTTAAATATACCCCCAAATTCTAATAATGGCCTCCTCCTCCCCATAGCCATACCAATCCTCACCAAAAAGGTACAAAGCATAGAAACGCAAACAAAACAAAAAAAGATGCAGGCCAACAATTGTAATTCTGGAAACTACCAATTGCACTAGCAAAAACCCGGCAATGCAATTTACATGTTCATCGCCGTGCTGTTGCTATTGGCAAAATGGGAACGATACAATTTTTAAATCGAAACGTGCTTAATAAAAAAGGGCCCTTATTGGTTAATCTCCATCTAAGATCGTTTATTATATTATTTTTTTAACAGAGTCCTTTGGCTAATCCAGTTGGCTAAAACTAAATCACATTTTGGCCAATAGGATTGTAAGCCGGCGCACCATGGTAAGGTAGACTCTATTAGGGCGGGTTAGGGAATGGGAGTGAGAGAGGAATAAGGGATAGCGTTTTGGAGAGGGAAGATGGGGATAGGTGGTCTTAAGGGGTACCACTCTTACACCATCAAGTGCAAAGTCGGGGAACATAACGACCACCTGATAAATAATTGGGATCCAGCTGGTCCCCCTTAGGCCGGGTTCAACACTGGGATCGCAAAAGGCAAATCGCAATCACCTATGGAGTGTAATTGCATTTCTACCAAGCAATTGTGGCTCCATGTTACAGTGATTGCGTTTTTCGGTCTCATTCCAGAGAATGAGAATGGCGTTCTAACTGCCAGCAAAATGTTGCACGCAGTGCACTTTTGCGATATACGCACATCACAGGCACTGCAAGGATTTACCGCAGTGCTTTGCTGAATACCGGCTATCAGCAAAGAGCAGAAAAACTACTTATTAAAGCACCCCAAGTGTGAACTGGCCCTTAAGAGAACTTTATTGGTGATTACAAATTGTTGCAACCTGCAGAGTAGAACTCAGGGGCATATTTAAAATGATTTAAATATACCCCCAAATTCTAATAATGGCCTCCTCCTCCCCATAGCCATACCAATCCTCACCAAAAAGGTACAAAGCATAGAAACGCAAACAAAACAAAAAAAGATGCAGGCCAACAATTGTAATTCTGGAAACTACCAATTGCACTAGCAAAAACCCGGCAATGCAATTTACATGTTCATCGCCATGCTGTTGCTATTGGCAAAATGGGAACGATACAATTTTTAAATCGAACTGTGCTTAATAAAAAAGGGCCCTTATTGGTTAATCTCCATCTAAGATCGTTTATTATCTTCTTTTTTTAACAGAGTCCTTTGGCTAATCCAGTTGGCTAAAACGAAATCACATTTTGGCCAATAGGATTGTAAGCCGGCCCACCATGGTAAGGTAGACTCTATTAGGGCGGGTTAGGGAATGGGAGTGAGAGAGGAATAGGGGATAGCGTTTTGGAGAGGGAAGATGGGGATAGGTGGTCTTAAGGGGTACCACTCTTACACCATCAAGTGCAAAGTCGGGGAACACAACGACCACCTGATAAATAATTGGGATCCAGCTGGTCCCCCTTAGGCCGGGTTCAACACTGGGATCGCAAAAGGCAAATCGCAATCACCTATGGAGTGTAATTGCATTTCTACCAAGCAATTGTGGCTCCATGTTACAGTGATTGCGTTTTTCGGTCTCATTCCAGAGAATGAGAATGGCGTTCTAACTGCCAGCAAAATGTTGCACGCAGTGCACTTTTGCGATATACGCACATCACAGGCACTGCAAGGATTTACCGCAGTGCTTTGCTGAATACCGGCTATCAGCAAAGAGCAGAAAAACTACTTATTAAAGCACCCCAAGTGTGAACTGGCCCTTAAGAGAACTTTATTGGTGATTACAAATGGTTGCAACCTGCAGAGTAGAACTCAGGGGCATATTTAAAATGATTTAAATATATCCCCAAATTCTAATAATGGCCTCCTCCTCCCCATAGCCATACCAATCCTCACCAAAAAGGTACAAAGCATAGAAACGCAAACAAAACAAAAAAAGATGCAGGCCAACAATTGTAATTCTGGAAAATACCAATTGCACTAGCAAACACCCGGCAATGCAAGTTACATGTTCATCGCCGTGCTGTTGCTATCGGCAAAATGGGAACGATACAATTTTTAAATCGAAACGTGCTTAATAAAAAAGGGCCCTAATTAGTTAATCTCCATCTAAGATAGTTTATCATATTCTTTTTTTAACAGAGTCCTTTGGCTAATCCAGTTGGCTAAAACTAAATCACATTTTGGCCAATAGGATTGTATGCCGGCGCACCATGGTAAGGTAGACTCTATTAGGGCGGGTTAGGGAATGGGAGTGAGAGAGGAATAGGGGATAGCGTTTTGGAGAGGGAAGATGGGGATAGGTGGTCTTAAGGGGTACCATTCTTACACCATCAAGTGCAAAGTCGGAACACAACAACCACCTGATAAATAATTGCGATCCAGCTGGTCCCCCTTAGGCCGGGTTCAACACTGGGATCGCAAAAGGCAAATCGCAATCACCTATGGAGTGTAATTGCATTTCTACCAAGCAATTGTGGCTCCATGTTACAGTGATTGCGTTTTTCGGTCTCATTCCAGAGAATGAGAATGGCGTTCTAACTGCCAGCAAAATGTTGCACGCAGTGCACTTTTGCGATATACACACATCACAGGCACTGCAAGGATTTACCGCAGTGCTTTGCTGAATACCGGCTATCAGCAAAGAGCAGAAAAACTACTTATTAAAGCACCCCAAGTGTGAACTGGCCCTTAAGAGAACTTTATTGGTGATTACAAATTGTTGCAACCTGCAGAGTAGAACTCAGGGGCATATTTAAAATGATTTAAATATACCCCCAAATTCTAATAATGGCCTCCTCCTCCCCATAGCCATACCAATCCTCACCAAAAAGGTACAAAGCATAGAAACGCAAACAAAACAAAAAAAGATGCAGGCCAACAATTGTAATTCTGGAAACTACCAATTACACTAGCAAAAACCTGGCAATGCAATTTACATGTTCATCGCCGTGCTGTTGCTATCGGCAAAATGGGAACGATACAATGTTTAAATCGAAACGTGCTTAATAAAAAAGGGCCCTAATTAGTTAATCTCGATCTAAGATCGTTTATTATATTCTTTTTTTAACAGAGTCCTTTGGCTAATCCAGTTGGCTAAAACGAAATCACATTTTGGCCAATAGGATTGTAAGCCGGCCCACCATGGTAAGGTAGACTCTATTAGGGCGGGTTAGGGAATGGGAGTGAGAGAGGAATAGGGGATAGCGTTTTGGAGAGGGAAGATGGGGATAGGTGGTCTTAAGGGGTACCACTCTTACACCATCAATTGCAAAGTCGGGGAACACAACGACCACCTGATAAATAATTGGGATCCAGCTGGTCCCCCTTAGGCTAGGTTCAACACTGGGATCGCAAAAGGCAAATCGCAATCACCTATGGAGTGTAATTGCATTTCTACCAAGCAATTGTGGCTCCATGTTACAGTGATTGCGTTTTTTGGTCTCATTCCAGAGAATGAGAATGGCGTTCTAACTGCCAGCAAAATGTTGCACGCAGTGCACTTTTGCGATATACGCACATCACAGGCACTGCAAGGATTTACCGCAGTGCTTTGCTGAATACCGGCTATCAGCAAAGAGCAGAAAAACTACTTATTAAAGCACCCCAAGTGTGAACTGGCCCTTAAGAGAACTTTATTGGTGATTACAAATTGTTGCAACCTGCAGAGTAGAACTCAGGGGCATATTTAAAATGATTTAAATATACCCCAAATTCTAATAATGGCCTCCTCCTCCCCATAGCCATACCAATCCTCACCAAAAAGGTACAAAGCATAGAAACGCAAACAAAACAAAAAAAGATGCAGGCCAACAATTGTAATTCTGGAAAATACCAATTGCACTAGCAAAAACCCGGCAATGCAATTTACATGTTCATCGCCGTGCTGTTGCTATTGGCAAAATGGGAAAGATACAATTTTTAAATCGAAACGTGCTTAATAAAAAAGGGCCCAAATTAGTTAATCTCCATCTAAGATAGTTTATCATATTCTTTTTTTAACAGAGTCCTTTGGCTAATCCAGTTGGCTAAAACGAAATCACATTTTGGCCAATAGGATTGTAAGCCGGCCCACCATGGTAAGGTAGACTCTATTAGGGCGGGTTAGGGAATGGGAGTGAGAGAGGAATAGGGGATAGCGTTTTGGAGAGGGAAGATGGGGAAAGGTGGTCTTAAGGGGTACCACTCTTACACCATCAAGTGCAAAGTCGGAACACAACAACCACCTGATAAATAATTGCGATCCAGCTGGTCCCCCTTAGGCCGGGTTCAACACTGGGATCGCAAAAGGCAAATCGCAATCACCTATGGAGTGTAATTGCATTTCTACCAAGCAATTGTGGCTCCATGTTACAGTGATTGCGTATTTTGGTCTCATTCCAGAGAATGAGAATGGCGTTCTAACTGCCAGCAAAATGTTGCACGCAGTGCACTTTTGCGATATACGCACATCACAGGCACTGCAAGGATTTACCGCAGTGCTTTGCTGAATACCGGCTATCAGCAAAGAGCAGAAAAACTACTTATTAAAGCACCCCAAGTGTGAACTGGCCCTTAAGAGAACTTTATTGGTGATTACAAATTGTTGCAACCTGCAGAGTAGAACTCAGGGGCATATTTAAAATGATTTAAATATACCCCAAATTCTAATAATTGCCTCCTCCTCCCCATAGCCATACCAATCCTCACCAAAAAGGTACAAAGCATAGAAACGCAAACAAAACAAAAAAAGATGCAGGCCAACAATTGTAATTCTGGAAAATACCAATTGCACTAGCAAAAACCCGGCAATGCAATTTACATGTTCATCGCCGTGCTGTTGCTATTGGCAAAATGGGAACGATATAATTTTTAAATCGAAACGTGCTTAATAAAAAAGGGCCCAAATTAGTTAATCTCCATCTAAGATAGTTTATCATATTCTTTTTTTAACAGAGTCCTTTGGCTAATCCAGTTGGCTAAAACGAAATCACATTTTGGCCAATAGGATTGTAAGCCGGCCCACCATGGTAAGGTAGACTCTATTAGGGCGGGTTAGGGAATGGGAGTGAGAGAGGAATAGGGGATAGCATTTTGGAGAGGGAAGATGGGGATAGGTGGTCTTAAGGGGTACCACTCTTACACCATCAATTGCAAAGTCGGGGAACACAACGACCACCTGATAAATAATTGGGATCCAGCTGGTCCCCCTTAGGCCAGGTTCAACACTGGGATCGCAAAAGGCAAATCGCAATCACCTATGGAGTGTAATTGCATTTCTACCAAGCAATTGTGGCTCCATGTTACAGTGATTGCGTTTTTTGGTCTCATTCCAGAGAATGAGAATGGCGTTCTAACTGCCAGCAAAATGTTGCACGCAGTGCACTTTTGCGATATACGCACATCACAGGCACTGCAAGGATTTACCGCAGTGCTTTGCTGAATACCGGCTATCAGCAAAGAGCAGAAAAACTACTTATTAAAGCACCCCAAGTGTGAACTGGCCCTTAAGAGAACTTTATTGGTGATTACAAATTGTTGCAACCTGCAGAGTAGAACTCAGGGGCATATTTAAAATGATTTAAATATACCCCCAAATTCTAATAATGGCCTCCTCCTCCCCATAGCCATACCAATCCTCACCAAAAAGGTACAAAGTATAGAAACGCAAACAAAACAAAAAAAGATGCAGGCCAACAATTGTAATTCTGGAAACTACCAATTGCACTAGCAAAAACCCGGCAATGCAATTTACATGTTCATCGCCGTGCTGTTGCTATCGGCAAAATGGGAACGATACAATTTTTAAATCGAAACGTGCTTAATAAAAAAGGGCCCTAATTAGTTAATCTCGATCTAAGATCGTTTATTATATTCTTTTTTAACAGAGTCCTTTGGCTAATCCAGTTGGCTAAAACGAAATCACATTTTGGCCAATAGGATTGTAAGCCGGCCCACTATGGTAAGGTAGACTCTATTAGGGCGGGTTAGGGAATGGGAGTGAGAGAGGAATAGGGGATAGCGTTTTGGAGAGGGAAGATGGGGATAGGTGGTCTTAAGGGGTACCATTCTTACACCATCAAGTGCAAAGTCGGAACACAACAACCACCTGATAAATAATTGCGATCCAGCTGGTCCCCCTTAGGCCGGGTTCAACACTGGGATCGCAAAAGGCAAATCGCAATCACCTATGGAGTGTAATTGCATTTCTACCAAGCAATTGTGGCTCCATGTTACAGTGATTGCGTTTTTCGGTTTCATTCCAGAGAATGAGAATGGCGTTCTAACTGCCAGCAAAATGTTGCACGCAGTGCACTTTTGCGATATACACACATCACAGGCACTGCAAGGATTTACCGCAGTGCTTTGCTGAATACCGGCTATCAGCAAAGAGCAGAAAAACTACTTATTAAAGCACCCCAAGTGTGAACTGGCCCTTAAGAGAACTTTATTGGTGATTACAAATTGTTGCAACCTGCAGAGTAGAACTCAGGGGCATATTTAAAATGATTTAAATGTACCCTCAAATTCTAATAATGGCCTCCTCCTCCCCATAGCCATACCAATCCTCACCAAAAAGGTACAAAGCATAGAAACGCAAACAAAACAAAAAAGATGCAGGCCAACAATTGTAATTCTGGAAAATCCCAATTGCACTAGCAAAAACCCGGCAATGCAATTTACATGTTCATCGCCGTGCTGTTGCTATTGGCAAAATGGGAACTATACAATTTTTAAATCGAAACGTGCTTAATAAAAAAGGGCCCAAATTAGTTAATCTCCATCTAAGATAGTTTATCATATTCTTTTTTCAACAGAGTCCTTTGGCTAATCCAGTTGGCTAAAACGAAATCACATTTTGGCCAATAGGATTGTAAGCCGGCCCACCATGGTAAGGTAGACTCTATTAGGGCGGGTTAGGGAATGGGAGTGAGAGAGGAATAGGGGATAGCGTTTTGGAGAGGGAAGATGGGGATAGGTGGTCTTAAGGGGTACCACTCTTACACCATCAATTGCAAAGTCGGGGAACACAACGACCACCTGATAAATAATTGGGATCCAGCTGGTCCCCCTTAGGCCAGGTTCAACACTGGGATCGCAAAAGGCAAATCGCAATCACCTATGGAGTGTAATTGCATTTCTACCAAGCAATTGTGGCTCCATGTTACAGTGATTGCGTTTTTTGGTCCCATTCCAGAGAATGAGAATGGCGTTCTAACTGCCAGCAAAATGTTGCACGCAGTGCACTTTTGCGATATACGCACATCACAGGCACTGCAAGGATTTACCGCAGTGCTTTGCTGAATACCGGCAATGTATACCAGGTAATGTATAAATGCACACACTGGGGGGGCACATTTATACATTAGGGGGGCAGCGGCTGGGCGGACGCGGTGGGCACAGCCGATTCCCTTAAGATTTCATGCTTAAATCGGACGGGAATTGGCCTGCAGTATATGGGCAGCTTTGGTTAACAGACAAATTTATCTAATCAAATTCGATTAGAGTTAAATTTGTCTTTGTCGAACCTGCCCATGATCTCCTGATATATGGGCACCTTAACAGTTTTTCTCCAGTCAGGACCCAGTAAGACTACTGATAAGGAATTACAGCCATAAACTACTTTACTCTAGGAAGCCCAGTTCACTGCCAGGAGAGGATAGAAATATAAAAAGGTCAATATTTCATAGTGGCTGAATAGAGCACTAGTGGCTGGAAAGTGTACTGGTTAAGGGCACTGCCTTTGACATGGGAGACCAGGGTTTGAATCCTGGCTAGGGTCAGTACCTATTCAGTAAGGAGTTCAAGGCAAGACTCCCTAACACTGCAGGGTGGCCTCTTGAATGCGTCCCAGTGGCTGCAGCTCTTGAGCGCTTAGAGTCTGAAAGGAGAAAAGCGCTATATAAATGTTCGGTTTATTATTATATATTTCAGCACTCTGAGGCACAGAGACAGACTGTTACATTCAGCTGAGACAAAACAATAAATACGCTTTCTTTAAGTTTTTAAAAATAGAACACAAAACCGTGGGATATCTAAAAGTCATTTTACCTCTTCACTTAAGTGGCACTTTAAATGACTGGTAGCGTGTCCCTTGAATAACATCAGTATGTCCTGCAAATCAGGTGATTAAGGGCCCTTTTCCACGAGCAGTTGATAAGCAGTGAAAAGCGCGCAGTTCAGCCGCTTGTGGAAAAGGGCCTTGAAGGAAACCTAAAGCAAAAAGAAAACGGTTTCACTTCTACCAACAGCCTGCAGCTGCCCTGTGCTCGTGCCGTGATCCTGCCATGCTCCAGTCACCCGCAGTGCCGCAGCTGGATTCACAGGCCCGGTCTACGCACCACCTGATTGCATCCCCATGGATTTGTGTAGTATGGGAAAATCTATACTTCATATGCACAGAGCAAAGCAACCAGCATTGTTTACAAGGAAATAAATATGGCAGCCTCCATGTGCTGCTTTTATCATAATTTAGGCTTCGTCTTTTAATGGCGCCCAAATTACTGGCTGAGCGCTGCTATAGCCGTAATTCACATGGCACCTATTGCAGCTCCCAAATCTCCAGCGCTGTTCTTGCCCGATTACCCCTGAGACTGATCCCCGTCCATCCAGGAAACTGCATACTGCATTAGAGGACCCTTTGTTTCTCATAAATCTACCCCCTTCGGGTCCCGAACCAGCTGCAGAGTGAACTCACCAGTCCGGCGACACGCTCCTCCATCAGTCCATGCGCTGCTGTCTTCCTCTCTGCAGGGGCCCCTCTGCACCGTGACCTGGCGGTATGTTGTTATGTAATAATATGCCATGAAGAGGCAGCTAGAGGAAAGACGGGAGCACACATACTGACGGAGGAGCGAGCCGGCCGGACAGGGGAGTTCACTTTGCAGCTGAACACTCTGCAGAGTACAAGAAAGTTGGGGAGACCTGGGGGTGTGGCAGCGGGCTCAGGGGCCCTTAGCTTTACCCTATGAAAATGCCGGCTCTGGGTTTGTGAGGCAGAACCTGAATTTTGCAGAAGCTAAACCGATATGGGAGCTGCAGAGTTACACTGCCGGCAGATAACGCATCTTAATTGTACAGTTGTTCTGCACTCTCTATTAGTCGCTGTGCATTTTCCTGCACATTTGTATGTATTGGGCCATAATGCATAAAAAGTACATGCAGCAGTGCGTTATGAAAAGCTTTTATTTAAAGGGATGCTGAGCAGTCGTAAAAAATTAAATTAGTACTTACCTGGGGCTTCCTCCAGCCCACCATAGGCTGCAAGGTCCCCCGGTGTCCTACTGGCTCCTCTCCCAGCCCTGCTGGTGGCTCTGGTAATGGCGACTTTTGGGCTGAAAGTTGTCCGTATACTTCCAGGAAGACCATGCTCTGCGTCCTCACGCCAGCCGCTACGCATCATCACGCTGGCCGGAGTGACAGTCTTGCGTCAGACTGTAACATTGGCCGTCATGCTGACGCGGAACGTGAACTTCCTGGAAATATATGGACAACTTTCAGCCCAAAAGTCACCGTTAACGGAGCCACCAGCAGGACTGGGAGAGGAGCCAAGAGGACCCTGGGGGACCTCGCAGCCTACGGTGGGCTGGAGGAAGCCCCAGGTAAGTACCAATTTCATTTTTAATTCAGGGTCCCTTTAAAAACACATAGATGCAGGGCTGGTTTACAATGAATCAGCTGCTTTCAGCTATATCGCAATGTACAATTAATGCTCAGTGCAGGTAAAGGAATTTTCCATGTTTCCCTAAAGCCCTGTACACACTTTCAATCTTGATTGGCCAATCACTGACCAATTTTATCATCTCCATGTAGTATGAGTTTCAACAGATATTGAAAACTACAAACAGATTGGGTAGGTAATCTCTCATTACTACATCAATTTGGTCAAATTGGTCAGTGATTGGCCAATCATAATTGAAAGTGTGTACCTGGCAGTTTACATCTATGCATTGCAGCAGGCCTGGTTTTTGGTAGCCACTCCCATCCTCAGCTGAACTTTTTTCCCAAATTCTAATTGAGAATCACTTCCATTTCAGCCATGGCAGCTATCATACCTATTTAAGCGCTGGAGCTTGGTCACTCGTGGCCTAGGTCACTTGTGCCATTTAAAGGGACTCCGAGCAGTGCAGAAACTATGGAAAGATGCATATCATTTTAAAGCTCTCTTTCTCCTCTTTCCAATGATATATAAACCACCACCCTACGTCTTTTAGTTTTCGCTATTTTCGCGATCGCGAAAATAGAGAAAACTAAAAGGTGTAGGGCAACGATTCAGGTGTCGTCACAAAGAGGAGAAAGAGAGCTTTAAAATGATATCCATCAAGCCATAGTTATATTGTATTACACAGGACGACACTTTCCCCATTGTCAGCAGCTCCATTCTGCTGAATGCAGCTGCTGACTTTGACAAAAAGTCGCCCTGTGTAATACAATATAACTATGGAAAGATGGATATCATTTTAAAGCTCTCTTTCTCCTCTTTCTGACGACACCTAAATTGTTGCCCTACGCCTTTTAGTTTTCTCTATTTTCGCGATCGAAATCGCGGCCGCTGCAAATTCAATCGCGAAAATAGCGAAAACTAAAAGGCGTAGGGTGGTGGTTTATATATCATTGGAAAAAGGAGAAAGAGAGCTTTAAAATGATGTGCATCTTTCCATAATTTCTGCACTGCTCGGAGTCCCTTTAATTCCTAAGTGCCATTTATTACAAAGTCCTTTACAACTTACCACGAATTTACCAAGACTTCACCCAGAATTTCAAACAGGATTCAACAGCCACAGGACTCTGCTGGAAACTACTACTCTGCATCCACAACTGCCTCCAATGCTATTGCTAAAAATGCCACTGCTGGACATATGTTGCACAGCCAAGTACACTCTGCTTTTTCATTTACACAGGTTTGCTTGCACTAACTGCATACTCATATAAACTGTTTAGGATTTACTGCAGTGCTTTGCTGAACACCGGCTATCAGCAATGAGCAGAAACACTACCCACCAAAGCACCCCAAGTGTGAACTGGCCCTTAAGAGAACTTGATTTGTGATTACAAATTGTTGCAACCTGCAGAGTAGAACTCAGGGGTGTATTTAAAATGATTTAAATACACCCCCAAATTCCAATAATGGCCTCCTCCTCCCCATAGCCATACCAATCCTCACCAAAAAGGTACAAAGCATAGAAACGCAAACAAAACAAAAAAAAGATGCAGACCAACAATTGTAATTTTGGAAAATACCAATTGCACTAGCAAAAACCCGGCAATGCAATTTACATGTTCATCACCGTGCTGTTGCTAAGGGCAAAATGTGAATGATACAATTGTTTAATCGAAATGTGCTTAAAAAAAGGGCCCTAATTAGTTCATCTCCATTTAAGATAGTTTATGATATTCTTTGTTTAACAGAGTCCTTTGACTAATCCAGTTGGCTAAAAATAAATCACATTTTGGCCAATGGGATTGTAAGCCGGTAAGGTAGACTCTATTAGGGCGGGTTAGGGAATGGGAGTGAGAGAGGATCAGGGGATAGCGTTTTGGAGAGGGAAGATGGGGATAGGTGGTCTTAAGGGGTACCACTCTTACACCATCAAGTGCAAAGTCGGGGAACACAACGACCACCTGATAAATATTTGGGATCCAGCTGGTCCCCCTTAGGCAACACTGGGATCGCAAAAGGCAAAATCGCAATCACCTATGGAGTGTAATTGCATTTCTACCAAGCAATTGTGGCTCCATGTTACAGTGATTGCGTTTTTCGGTCTCATTCCAGAGAATGAGAATGGCGTTCTAACTGCCAGCAAAATGTTGCACGCTGTGCACTTTTGTGATATACGCACATCACAGGCACTGCAAGGATTTACCGCAGTGCTTTGCTGAATACCGGCTATCAGCAAAGAGCAGAAAAACTACTTATTAAAGCACCCCAAGTGTGAACTGGCCCTTAAGAGAACTTTATTGATGATTACAAATGGTTGCAACCTGCAGAGTAGAACTCAGGGGCATATTTAAAATGATTTAAATATACCCCCAAATTCTAATAATGGCCTCCTCCTCCCCATAGCTATACCAATCCTCACCAAAAAGGTACAAAGCATAGAAACGCAAACAAAACAAAAAAAGATGCAGGCCAACAATTGTAATTCTGGAAACTACCAATTGCACTAGCAAAAACCCGGCAATGCAATTTACATGTTCATCGCCGTGCTGTTGCTATTGACAAAATGGGAACGATACAATTTTTAAATCGAAACGTGCTTAATAAAAAAGTGCCCTTATTGGTTAATCTCCATCTAAGATCGTTTATTATATTCTTTTTTTAACAGAGTCCTTTGGCTAATCCAGTTGGCTAAAACTAAATCACATTTTGGCCAATAGGATTGTAAGCCGGCCCACCATGGTAAGGTAGACTCTATTAGGGCGGGTTAGGGAATGGGAGTGAGAGAGGTATAGGGGATAGCGTTTTGGAGAGGGAAGATGGGGATAGGTGGTCTTAAAGAGAATCTGTATTGTTAAAATCGCTCAAAAGTAAACATAGCAGTGCATTAGGGGACATCTCCTATTACCCTCTGTCACAATTTCGCCGCTCCTCGCCGCATTAAAAGTGGTTAAAAACAGTTTTAAAAAGTTTGTTTGTAAACAAACAAAATGGCCACCAAAACAGGAAGTAGGTTGATGTACAGTATGTCCACACATAGAAAATACATCCATACACAAGCAGGCTGTATACAGCATTCCTTTTGAATCTCAAGAGATCATTTGTGTGTTTCTTCCCCCCTGTTCTCATGCACTGAAGTTTCAGGCTGCTCTTTTCTTCCTGCAAACAGCTTTGCCCTTGTCTATAATTCCTCAGTATGTGAAAGCCCAGCCAGCTCAGAGGATGATTTATCCAGCTTGTAAAAGATAAGAGTGAAGTTGCTCTAATCCTAAATAACACACAGGCAGTGTGCATAGAGGGGCCAGAAGGGGGAGTTCATAGCAGAACCACAACACTGAAGTACTTGGCAGCCTTCCAGACACAGGCCGACAAGTCTGACAGGGGAAAGATACATTGATTTATTACAGAGACTGTCATAGTAGAAAGTGCTGCAGTTAGCCAGAACACATTAGAATAGCTTTTGGAACTTGTAGGATGATAAAAAACAGGATGCAATTTTTGTTACGGAGTCTCTTTAAAGGGTACCACTCTTACACCATCAAGTGCAAAGTCGGAACACAACGACCACCTGATAAATAATTGCGATCCAGCTGGTCCCCCTTAGGCCGGGTTCAACACTGGGATCGCAAAAGGCAAATCGCAATCACCTATGGAGGGTAATTACATTTCTACCAAGCAATTGTGGCTCCATGTTACAGTGATTGCATTTTTCGGTCTCATTCCAGAGAATGAGAATGGCGTTCTAACTGCCAGCAAAATTTTGCACGCAGTGCACTTTTGCGATATACGCACATCACAGGCACTGCAAGGATTTACCGCAGTGCTTTGCTGAATACCGGCTATCAGCAAAGAGCAGAAAAACTACTTATTAAAGCACCCCAAGTGTGAACTGGCCCTTAAGAGAACTTTATTGGTGATTACAAATGGTTGCAACCTGCAGAGTAGAACTCAGGGGCATATTTAAAATGATTTAAATATACCCCCAAATTCTAATAATGGCCTCCTCCTCCCCATAGCCATACCAATCCTCACCAAAAAAGTACAAAGCATAGAAACGCAAACAAAACAAAAACAGATGCAGGCCAACAATTGTAATTCTGGAAACTACCAATTGCACTAGCAAAAACCCGGCAATGCAATTTACATGTTCATCGCCGTGCTGTTGCTATCGGCAAAATGGGAACGATACAATTTTTAAATCGAAACGTGCTTAATAAAAAAGGGCCCTAATTAGTTAATCTCCATCTAAGATCGTTTATTATATTCTTTTTTTAACAGAGTCCTTTGGCTAATCCAGTTGGCTAAAACTAAATCACATTTTGGCCAATAGGATTGTAAGCCAGCCCACCATGGTAAGGTAGACTCTATTAGGGCGGGTTAGGGAATGGGAGTGAGAGAGAAATAGGGGATAGCGTTTAGGAGAGGGAAGATGGGGATAGGTGGTCTTAAGGGGTACCACTCTTACACCATCAAGTGCAAAGCGGGGAACACAACGACCACCTGATAAAAAATTGGGATCCAGCTGGTCCCCCTTAGGCCGGGTTCACTATTGGGATCGCAAAAGGCAAATCACAATCACCTATGGAGTGTAATTGCATTTCTACCAAGCAATTGTGGCTCCATGTTACAGTGATTGCGTTTTTCGGTCTCATTCCAGAGAATGAGAATTGCGTTCTAACTGCCAGCAAAATGTTGCACGCAGTGCACTTTTGCTATACACGCACATCACAGGCACTGCAAGGATTTACCGCAGTGCTTTGCTGAATACCAGCTATCAGCAATGAGCAGAAACACTACCCACCAAAGCACACCAAGTGTGAACTGGCCCTTAAGAGAACTTGATTGATGATTACAAATGGTTGCAACCTGCAGAGTAGAACTCAGGGGCATATTTAAAATGATTTAAATATACCCCCAAATTTTAATAATGGCCTCCTCTTCCCCATAGCCATACCAATCCTCACCAAAAAGGTACAAAGCATAGAGACGCAAACAAAACAAAAAAAGATGCAGGCCAACAATTGTAATTCTAGAAAATACCAATTGCACTAGCAAAAACCCGGCAATGCAATTTACATGTTCATCGCCGTGCTGTTGCTATTGGCAAAATGGGAAAGATACAATTTTTAAATCGAAACGTGCTTAATAAAAAAGGGCCCAAATTAGTTAATCTCCATCTAAGATAGTTTATCATATTCTTTTTTCAACAGAGTCCTTTGGCTAATCCAGTTGGCTAAAACTAAATCACATTTTGGCCAATAGGATTGTAAGCCGGCGCACCATGGTAAGGTAGACTCTATTAGGGCGGGTTAGGGAATGGGAGTGAGAGAGGAATAGGGGATAGCGTTTTGGAGAGGGAAGATGGGGATAGGTGGTCTTAAGGGGTACCACTCTTACACCATCAAGTGCAAAGTCGGGGAACACAACGACCACCTGATAAATAATTGGGATCCAGCTGGTCCCCCTTAGGCCGGGTTCAACACTGGGATCGCAAAAGGCAAATCGCAATCACCTATGGAGTGTAATTGCATTTCTACCAAGCAATTGTGGCTCCATGTTACAGTGATTGCGTTTTTCGGTCTCATTCCAGAGAATGAGAATGGCGTTCTAACTGCCAGCAAAATGTTGCACGCAGTGCACTTTTGCGATATACGCACATCACAGGCACTGCAAGGATTTACCGCAGTGCTTTGCTGAATACCGGCTATCAGCAAAGAGCAGAAAAACTACTTATAAAAGCACCCCAAGTGTGAACTGGCCCTTAAGAGAACTTTATTGGTGATTACAAATGGTTGCAACCTGCAGAGTAGAACTCAGGGGCATATTTAAAATGATTTAAATATATCCCCAAATTCTAATAATGGCCTCCTCCTCCCCATAGCCATACCAATCCTCACCAAAAAAGTTCAAAGCATAGAAACGCAAACAAAACAAAAAAAGATGCAGGCCAACAATTGTAATTCTGGAAACTACCAATTGCACTAGCAAAAACCCGGCAATGCAATTTACATGTTCATCGCCGTGCTGTTGCTATTGGCAAAATGGGAACGATACAATTTTTAAATCGAAACGTGCTTAATAAAAAAGGGCCCTAATTAGTTAATCTCCATCTAAGATCGTTTATTATATATACTTTTTTTAACAGAGTCCTTTGGCTAATCCAGTTGGCTAAAACTAAATCACATTTTGGCCAATAGGATTGTAAGCCAGCCCACCATGGTAAGGTAGACTCTATTAGGGCGGGTTAGGGAATGGAAGTGAGAGAGAAATAGGGGATAGCGTTTTGGAGAGGGAAGATGGGGATAGGTGGTCTTAAGGGGTACCACTCTTACACCATCAAGTGCAAAGTCGGGGAACACAACGACCACCTGATAAATAATTGGGAACCAGCAGATCTCCCTTAGGCCGGGTTCAACACTGGGATCGCAAAAGGCAAATCGCAATCACCTATGGAGTGTAATTGCATTTCTACCAAGCAATTGTGGCTCCATGTTACAGTGATTGCGTTTTTCGGTCTCATTCCAGAGAATGAGAATGGCGTTCTAACTGCCAGCAAAATGTTGCACGCAGTGCACTTTTGCGATATACGCACATCACAGGCACTGCAAGGATTTACCGCAGTGCTTTGCTGAATACCGGCTATCAGCAAAGAGCAGAAAAACTACTTATTAAAGCACCCCAAGTGTGAACTGGCCCTTAAGAGAACTTTATTGGTGATTACAAATGGTTGCAACCTGCAGAGTAGAACTCAGGGGCATATTTAAAATGATTTAAATATACCCCCAAATTCTAATAATGGCCTCCTCCTCCCCATAGCCATACCAATCCTCACCAAAAAGGTACAAAGCATAGAAACGCAAACAAAACAAAAAAAGATGCAGGCCAACAATTGTAATTCTGGAAAATACCAATTGCACTAGCAAAAACCCGGCAATGCAATTTACATGTTCATCGCCCTGCTGTTGCTATTGGCAAAATGGGAACGATATAATTTTTAAATCGAAACGTGCTTAATAAAAAAGGGCCCTTATTGGTTAATCTCCATCTAAGATCGTTTATTATATTCTTTTTTTAACAGAGTCCTTTGGCTAATCCAGTTGGCTAAAACTAAATCACATTTTGGCCAATAGGATTGTAAGCTGGCCCACCATGGTAAGGTAGACTCTATTAGGGCGGGTTAGGGAATGGGAGTGAGAGAGGAATAGGGGATAGCGTTTTGGAGAGGGAAGATGGGGATAGGTGGTCTTAAGGGGTACCACTCTTACACCATCAAGTGCAAAGTCGGGGAACACAACGACCACCTGATAAATAATTGGGATCCAGCTGGTCCCCCTTAGGCCGGGTTCAACACTGGGATCGCAAAAGGCAAATCGCAATCACCTATGGAGTGTAATTGCATTTCTACCAAGCAATTGTGGCTCCATGTTACAGTGATTGCGTTATTCGGTCTCATTCCAGAGAATGAGAATGGCGTTCTAACTGCCAGCAAAATGTTGCACGCAGTGCACTTTTGCGATATACGCACATCACAGGCACTGCAAGGATTTACCGCAGTGCTTTGCTGAATACCGGCTATCAGCAAAGAGCAGAAAAACTACTTATTAAAGCACCCCAAGTGTGAACGGGCCCTTAAGAGAACTTTATTGGTGATTACAAATGGTTGCAACCTGCAGAGTAGAACTCAGGGGCATATTTAAAATGATTTAAATATATCCCCAAATTCTAATAATGGCCTCCTCCTCCCCATAGCCATACCAATCCTCACCAAAAAGGTACAAAGCATAGAAACGCAAACAAAACAAAAAAAGATGCAGGCCAACAATTGTAATTCTGGAAACTACCAATTGCACTAGCAAAAACCCGGCAATGCAATTTACATGTTCATCGCCGTGCTGTTGCTATCGGCAAAATGGGAACGATACAATTTTTAAATCAAAACGTGCTTAATAAAAAAGGGCCCTAATTAGTTAATCTCCATCTAAGATAGTTTATCATATTCTTTTTTTAACAGAGTCCTTTGGCTAATCCAGTTGGCTAAAACTAAATCACATTTTGGCCAATAGGATTGTAAGCCGGCGCACCATGGTAAGGTAGACTCTATTAGGGCGGGTTAGGGAATGGGAGTGAGAGAGGAATAGGGGATAGCGTTTTGGAGAGGGAAGATGGGGAAAGGTGGTCTTAAGGGGTACCACTCTTACACCATCAAGTGCAAAGTCGGGGAACACAACGACCACCTGATAAATAATTGGGATCCAGCTGGTCCCCCTTAGGCCGGGTTCAACACTGGGATCGCAAAAGGCAAATCGCAATCACCTATGGAGTGTAATTGCATTTCTACCAAGCAATTGTGGCTCCATGTTACAGTGATTGCGTTTTTCGGTCTCATTCCAGAGAATGAGAATGGCGTTCTAACTGCCAGCAAAATGTTGCACGCAGTGCACTTTTGCGATATACGCACATCACAGGCACTGCAAGGATTTACCGCAGTGCTTTGCTGAATACCGGCTATCAGCAAAGAGCAGAAAAACTACTTATTAAAGCACCCCAAGTGTGAACTGGCCCTTAAGAGAACTTTATTGGTGATTACAAATGGTTGCAACCTGCAGAGTAGAACTCAGGGGCATATTTAAAATGATTTAAATATATCCCCAAATTCTAATAATGGCCTCCTCTTCCCCATAGCCATACCAATCCTCACCAAAAAGGTACAAAGCATAGAAACGCAAACAAAACAAAAAAAGATGCAGGCCAACAATTGTAATTCTGGAAAATACCAATTGCACTAGCAAAAACCCGGCAATGCAATTTACATGTTCATCGCCGTGCTGTTGCTATTGGCAAAATGGGAAAGATACAATTTTTAAATTGAAACGTGCTTAATAAAAAAAGGGCCCAAATTAGTTAATCTCCATCTAAGATAGTTTATCATATTCTTTTTTCAACAGAGTCCTTTGGCTAATCCAGTTGGCTAAAACTAAATCACATTTTGGCCAATAGGATTGTAAGCCGGCGCACCATGGTAAGGTAGACTATTAGGGCGGGTTAGGGAATGGGAGTGAGAGAGGAATAGGGGATAGCGTTTTGGAGAGGGAAGATGGGGATAGGTGGTCTTAAGGGGTACCACTCTTACACCATCAAGTGCAAAGTCGGGGAACACAACGACCACCTGATAAATAATTGGGATCCAGCTGGTCCCCCTTAGGCCGGGTTCAACACTGGGATCGCAAAAGGCAAATCGCAATCACCTATGGAGTGTAATTGCATTTCTACCAAGCAATTGTGGCTCCATGTTACAGTGATTGCGTTTTTCGGTCTCATTCCAGAGAATGAGAATGGCGTTCTAACTGCCAGCAAAATGTTGCACGCAGTGCACTTTTGCGATATACGCACATCACAGGCACTGCAAGGATTTACCGCAGTGCTTTGCTGAATACCGGCTATCAGCAAAGAGCAGAAAAACTACTTATTGAAGCACCCCAAGTGTGAACGGGCCCTTAAGAGAACTTTATTGGTGATTACAAATGGTTGCAACCTGCAGAGTAGAACTCAGGGGCATATTTAAAATGATTTAAATATATCCCCAAATTCTAATAATGGCCTCCTCCTCCCCATAGCCATACCAATCCTCACCAAAAAGGTACAAAGCATAGAAACGCAAACAAAACAAAAAAAGATGCAGGCCAACAATTGTAATTCTGGAAACTACCAATTGCACTAGCAAAAACCCGGCAATGCAATTTGCATGTTCATCGCCGTGCTGTTGCTATTGGCAAAATGGGAACGATACAATTTTTAAATTGAAACGTGCTTAATAAAAAAGGGCCCTTATTGGTTAATCTCCATCTAAGATCGTTTATTATATTCTTTTTTTAACAGAGTCCTTTGGCTAATCCAGTTGGCTAAAACTAAATCACATTTTGGCCAATAGGATTGTAAGCCGGCCCTCCATGGTAAGGTAGACTCTATTAGGGCGGGTTAGGGAATGGGAGTGAGAGAGGAATAGGGGATAGCGTTTTGGAGAGGGAAGATGGGGATAGGTGGTCTTAAGGGGTACCACTCTTACACCATCAAGTGTAAAGTCGGGGAACACAACGACCACCTGATAAATAATTGGGATCCAGCTGGTCCCCCTTAGGCCGGGTTCAACACTGGGATCGCAAAAGGCAAATCGCAATCACCTATGGAGTGTAATTGCATTTCTACCAAGCAATTGTGGCTCCATGTTACAGTGATTGCGTTTTTCGGTCTCATTCCAGAGAATGAGAATGGCGTTCTAACTGCCAGCAAAATGTTGCACGCAGTGCACTTTTGCGATATACGCACATCACAGGCACTGCAAGGATTTACCGCAGTGCTTTGCTGAATACCGGCTATCAGCAAAGAGCAGAAAAACTACTTATTGAAGCACCCCAAGTGTGAACGGGCCCTTAAGAGAACTTTATTGGTGATTACAAATGGTTGCAACCTGCAGAGTAGAACTCAGGGGCATATTTAAAATGATTTAAATATATCCCCAAATTCTAATAATGGCCTCCTCCTCCCCATAGCCATACCAATCCTCACCAAAAAGGTACAAAGCATAGAAACGCAAACAAAACAAAAAAAGATGCAGGCCAACAATTGTAATTCTGGAAACTACCAATTGCACTAGCAAAAACCCGGCAATGCAATTTGCATGTTCATCGCCGTGCTGTTGCTTGCTATTGGCAAAATGGGAACGATACAATTTTTAAATTGAAACGTGCTTAATAAAAAAGGGCCCTTATTGGTTAATCTCCATCTAAGATCGTTTATTATATTCTTTTTTTAACAGAGTCCTTTGGCTAATCCAGTTGGCTAAACTAAATCACATTTTGGCCAATAGGATTGTAAGCCGGCCCTCCATGGTAAGGTAGACTCTATTAGGGCGGGTTAGGGAATGGGAGTGAGAGAGGAATAGGGGATAGCGTTTTGGAGAGGGAAGATGGGGATAGGTGGTCTTAAGGGGTACCACTCTTACACCATCAAGTGTAAAGTCGGGGAACACAACGACCACCTGATAAATAATTGGGATCCAGCTGGTCCCCCTTAGGCCGGGTTCAACACTGGGATCGCAAAAGGCAAATCGCAATCACCTATGGAGTGTAATTGCATTTCTACCAAGCAATTGTGGCTCCATGTTACAGTGATTGCGTTTTTCGGTCTCATTCCAGAGAATGAGAATGGCGTTCTAACTGCCAGCAAAATGTTGCACGCAGTGCACTTTTGCGATATACGCACATCACAGGCACTGCAAGGATTTACCGCAGGGCTTTGCTGAATACCGGCTATCAGCAAACAGCAGAAAAACTACTTATTAAAGCACCCCAAGTGTGAACTGGCCCTTAAGAGAACTTTATTGGTGATTACAAATTGTTGCAACCTGCAGAGTAGAACTCAGGGGCATATTTAAAATGATTTAAATATACCCCCAAATTCTAATAATGGCCTCCTCCTCCCCATAGCCATACCAATCCTCACCAAAAAAGTACAAAGCATAGAAACGCAAACAAAACAAAAAAAGATGCAGGCCAACAATTGTAATTCTGGAAAATACAATTGCACTAGCAAAAACCCGGCAATGCAAGTTACATGTTCATCGCCGTGCTGTTGCTATTGGCAAAATGGGAACGATACAATTTTAAAATCGAAACGTGCTTAATAAAAAAGGGCCCTGATTGGTTAATCTCCATCTAAGATAGTTTATTATATTCTTTTTTTAACTGAGTCCTTTGGCTAATCCAGTTGGCTAAAACTAAATCACATTTTGGCCAATAGGATTGTAAGCCGGCCCACCATGGTAAGGTAGACTCTATTAGGGCGGGTTAGGGAAAGGGAGTGAGAGAGGAATAGGGGATAGCGTTTTGGAGAGGGAAGATGGGGATAGGTGGTCTTAAGGGGTACCACTCTTACACCATCAAGTGCAAAGTCGGGGAACACAACAACCACCTGATAAATAATTCGGATCCAGCTGGTCCCCCTTAGGCCGGGATCAACACTGGGATCGCAAAAGGCAAATCGCAATCAACTATGGAGTATAATTGCATTTCTACCAAGCAATTGTGGCTCCATGTTACAGTGATTGCATTTTTCGATCTCATTCCAGAGAATGAGAATGGCGTTCTAACTGCCAGCAAAATGTTGCACGCAGTGCACTTTTGGGATATACGCACATCACAGGCACTGCAAGGATTTACCGCAGTGCTTTGCTGAATACCGGCTATCAGCAAAGAGCAGAAAAACTACTTATTAAAGCACCCCAAGTGTGAACTGGCCCTTAAGAGAACTTTATTGGTGATTACAAATGGTTGCAACCTGCAGAGTAGAACTCAGGGGCATATTTAAAATGATTTAAATATACCCCCAAATTCTAATAATGGCCTCCTCCTCCCCATAGCCATACCAATCCTCACCAAAAAGGTACAAAGCATTGAAACGCAAACAAAACAAAAAAAGATGCAGGCCAACAATTGTAATTCTAGAAACCCGCCAATGCAATTTACATGTTCATCGCCGTGCTGTTGCTATTGGCAAAATGGTAACGATACAATTTTTAAATCGAAACGTGCTTAATAAAAAAGGGCCCTAATTGGTTAATCTCCATCTAAGATACTTTATTATATTCTTTTTTTTAACAGAGTCCTTTGGCTAATCCAGTTGGCTAAAACTAAATCACATTTTGGCTAATAGGATTGTAAGCCGGCCCACCATGGTAAGGTAGACTCTATTAGGGCGGGTTAGGGAATGGGAGTGAGAGAGGAATAGGGGATAGCGTTTTGGAGAGGGAAGATGGGGATAGGTGGTCTTAAGGGGTACCACTCTTACACCATCAAGTGTAAAGTCGGGGAACACAACGACCACCTGATAAATAATTGGGATCCAGCTGGTCCCCCTTAGGCCGGGTTCAACACTGGGATCGCAAAAGGCAAATCGCAATCACCTATGGAGTGTAATTGCATTTCTACCAAGCAATTGTGGCTCCATGTTACAGTGATTGCGTTTTTCGGTCTCATTCCAGAGAATGAGAATGGCGTTCTAACTGCCAGCAAAATGTTGCACGCAGTGCACTTTTGCGATATACGCACATCACAGGCACTGCAAGGATTTACCGCAGTGCTTTGCTGAATACCGGCTATCAGCAAAGAGCAGAAAAACTACTTATTGAAGCACCCCAAGTGTGAACGGGCCCTTAAGAGAACTTTATTGGTGATTACAAACGGTTGCAACCTGCAGAGTAGAACTCAGGGGCATATTTAAAATGATTTAAATATATCCCCACATTCTAATAATGGCCTCCTCCTCCCCATAGCCATACCAATCCTCACCAAAAAGGTACAAAGCATAGAAACGCAAACAAAACAAAAAAAGATGCAGGCCAACAATTGTAATTCTGGAAACTACCAATTGCACTAGCAAAAACCCGGCAATGCAATTTGCATGTTCATCGCCGTGCTGTTGCTATTGGCAAAATGGGAACGATACAATTTTTAAATTGAGACGTGCTTAATAAAAAAGGGCCCTTATTGGTTAATCTCCATCTAAGATCGTTTATTATATTCTTTTTTTAACAGAGTCCTTTGGCTAATCCAGTTGGCTAAAACTAAATCACATTTTGGCCAATAGGATTGTAAGCCGGCCCTCCATGGTAAGGTAGACTCTATTAGGGCGGGTTAGGGAATGGGAGTGAGAGAGGAATAGGGGATAGCGTTTTGGAGAGGGAAGATGGGGATAGGTGGTCTTAAGGGGTACCACTCTTACACCATCAAGTGTAAAGTCGGGGAACACAACGACCACCTGATAAATAATTGGGTTCCAGCTGGTCCCCCTTAGGCCGGGTTCAACACTGGGATCGCAAAAGGCAAACCGCAATCACCTATGGAGTGTAATTGCATTTCTACCAAGCAATTGTGGCTCCATGTTACAGTGATTGCGTTTTTCGGTCTCATTCCAGAGAATGAGAATGGCGTTTTAACTGCCAGCAAAATGTTGCACGCAGTGCACTTTTGCGATATACGCACATCACAGGCACTGCAAGGATTTACCGCAGGGCTTTGCTGAATACCGGCTATCAGCAAACAGCAGAAAAACTACTTATTAAAGCACCCCAAGTGTGAACTGGCCCTTAAGAGAACTTTATTGGTGATTACAAATTGTTGCAACCTGCAGAGTAGAACTCAGGGGCATATTTAAAATGATTTAAATATACCCCCAAATTCTAATAATGGCCTCCTCCTCCCCATAGCCATACCAATCCTCACCAAAAAAGTACAAAGCATAGAAACGCAAACAAAACAAAAAAAGATGCAGGCCAACAATTGTAATTCTGGAAAATACAATTGCACTAGCAAAAACCCGGCAATGCAAGTTACATGTTCATCGCCGTGCTGTTGCTATTGGCAAAATGGGAACGATACAATTTTAAAATCGAAACGTGCTTAATAAAAAAGGGCCCTGATTGGTTAATCTCCATCTAAGATAGTTTATTATATTCTTTTTTTAACTGAGTCCTTTGGCTAATCCAGTTGGCTAAAACTAAATCACATTTTGGCCAATAGGATTGTAAGCCGGCCCACCATGGTAAGGTAGACTCTATTAGGGCGGGTTAGGGAATGGGAGTGAGAGAGGAATAGGGGATAGCATTTTGGAGAGGGAAGATGGGGATAGGTGGTCTTAAGGGGTACCACTCTTACACCATCAAGTGCAAAGTCGGGGAACACAACAACCACCTGATAAATAATTCGGATCCAGCTGGTCCCCCTTAGGCCGGGATCAACACTGGGATCGCAAAAGGCAAATCGCAATCAACTATGGAGTATAATTGCATTTCTACCAAGCAATTGTGGCTCCATGTTACAGTGATTGCATTTTTCGATCTCATTCCAGAGAATGAGAATGGCGTTCTAACTGCCAGCAAAATGTTGCACGCAGTGCACTTTTGGGATATACGCACATCACAGGCACTGCAAGGATTTACCGCAGTGCTTTGCTGAATACCGGCTATCAGCAAAGAGCAGAAAAACTACTTATTAAAGCACCCCAAGTGTGAACTGGCCCTTAAGAGAACTTTATTGGTGATTACAAATGGTTGCAACCTGCAGAGTAGAACTCAGGGGCATATTTAAAATGATTTAAATATACCCCCAAATTCTAATAATGGCCTCCTCCTCCCCATAGCCATACCAATCCTCACCAAAAAGGTACAAAGCATTGAAACGCAAACAAAACAAAAAAAGATGCAGGCCAACAATTGTAATTCTAGAAACCCGCCAATGCAATTTACATGTTCATCGCCGTGCTGTTGCTATTGGCAAAATGGTAACGATACAATTTTTAAATCGAAACGTGCTTAATAAAAAAGGGCCCTAATTGGTTAATCTCCATCTAAGATACTTTATTATATTCTTTTTTTTAACAGAGTCCTTTGGCTAATCCAGTTGGCTAAAACTAAATCACATTTTGGCTAATAGGATTGTAAGCCGGCCCACCATGGTAAGGTAGACTCTATTAGTGCGGGTTAGGGAATGGGAGTGAGAGAGGAATAGGGGATAGCGTTTTGGAGAGGGAAGATGGGGATAGGTGGTCTTAAGGGGTACCACTCTTACACCATCAAGTGTAAAGTCGGGGAACACAACGACCACCTGATAAATAATTGGGATCCAGCTGGTCCCCCTTAGGCCGGGTTCAACACTGGGATCGCAAAAGGCAAATCGCAATCACCTATGGAGTGTAATTGCATTTCTACCAAGCAATTGTGGCTCCATGTTACAGTGATTGCGTTTTTCGGTCTCATTCCAGAGAATGAGAATGGCGTTCTAACTGCCAGCAAAATGTTGCACGCAGTGCACTTTTGCGATATACGCACATCACAGGCACTGCAAGGATTTACCGCAGTGCTTTGCTGAATACCGGCTATCAGCAAAGAGCAGAAAAACTACTTATTGAAGCACCCCAAGTGTGAACGGGCCCTTAAGAGAACTTTATTGGTGATTACAAATGGTTGCAACCTGCAGAGTAGAACTCAGGGGCATATTTAAAATGATTTAAATATATCCCCAAATTCTAATAATGGCCTCCTCCTCCCCATAGCCATACCAATCCTCACCAAAAAGGTACAAAGCATAGAAACGCAAACAAAACAAAAAAAGATGCAGGCCAACAATTGTAATTCTGGAAACTACCAATTGCACTAGCAAAAACCCGGCAATGCAATTTGCATGTTCATCGCCGTGCTGTTGCTATTGGCAAAATGGGAACGATACAATTTTTAAATTGAAACGTGCTTAATAAAAAAGGGCCCTTATTGGTTAATCTCCATCTAAGATCGTTTATTATATTCTTTTTTTAACAGAGTCCTTTGGCTAATCCAGTTGGCTAAAACTAAATCACATTTTGGCCAATAGGATTGTAAGCCGGCCCTCCATGGTAAGGTAGACTCTATTAGGGCGGGTTAGGGAATGGGAGTGAGAGAGGAATAGGGGATAGCGTTTTGGAGAGGGAAGATGGGGATAGGTGGTCTTAAGGGGTACCACTCTTACACCATCAAGTGTAAAGTCGGGGAACACAACGACCACCTGATAAATAATTGGGTTCCAGCTGGTCCCCCTTAGGCCGGGTTCAACACTGGGATCGCAAAAGGCAAACCGCAATCACCTATGGAGTGTAATTGCATTTCTACCAAGCAATTGTGGCTCCATGTTACAGTGATTGCGTTTTTCGGTCTCATTCCAGAGAATGAGAATGGCGTTTTAACTGCCAGCAAAATGTTGCACGCAGTGCACTTTTGCGATATACGCACATCACAGGCACTGCAAGGATTTACCGCAGGGCTTTGCTGAATACCGGCTATCAGCAAACAGCAGAAAAACTACTTATTAAAGCACCCCAAGTGTGAACTGGCCCTTAAGAGAACTTTATTGGTGATTACAAATTGTTGCAACCTGCAGAGTAGAACTCAGGGGCATATTTAAAATGATTTAAATATACCCCCAAATTCTAATAATGGCCTCCTCCTCCCCATAGCCATACCAATCCTCACCAAAAAAGTACAAAGCATAGAAACGCAAACAAAACAAAAAAAGATGCAGGCCAACAATTGTAATTCTGGAAAATACAATTGCACTAGCAAAAACCCGGCAATGCAAGTTACATGTTCATCGCCGTGCTGTTGCTATTGGCAAAATGGGAACGATACAATTTTAAAATCGAAACGTGCTTAATAAAAAAGGGCCCTGATTGGTTAATCTCCATCTAAGATAGTTTATTATATTCTTTTTTTAACTGAGTCCTTTGGCTAATCCAGTTGGCTAAAACTAAATCACATTTTGGCCAATAGGATTGTAAGCCGGCCCACCATGGTAAGGTAGACTCTATTAGGGCGGGTTAGGGAATGGGAGTGAGAGAGGAATAGGGGATAGCATTTTGGAGAGGGAAGATGGGGATAGGTGGTCTTAAGGGGTACCACTCTTACACCATCAAGTGCAAAGTCGGGGAACACAACAACCACCTGATAAATAATTCGGATCCAGCTGGTCCCCCTTAGGCCGGGATCAACACTGGGATCGCAAAAGGCAAATCGCAATCAACTATGGAGTATAATTGCATTTCTACCAAGCAATTGTGGCTCCATGTTACAGTGATTGCATTTTTCGATCTCATTCCAGAGAATGAGAATGGCGTTCTAACTGCCAGCAAAATGTTGCACGCAGTGCACTTTTGGGATATACGCACATCACAGGCACTGCAAGGATTTACCGCAGTGCTTTGCTGAATACCGGCTATCAGCAAAGAGCAGAAAAACTACTTATTAAAGCACCCCAAGTGTGAACTGGCCCTTAAGAGAACTTTATTGGTGATTACAAATGGTTGCAACCTGCAGAGTAGAACTCAGGGGCATATTTAAAATGATTTAAATATACCCCCAAATTCTAATAATGGCCTCCTCCTCCCCATAGCCATACCAATCCTCACCAAAAAGGTACAAAGCATTGAAACGCAAACAAAACAAAAAAAGATGCAGGCCAACAATTGTAATTCTAGAAACCCGCCAATGCAATTTACATGTTCATCGCCATGCTGTTGCTATTGGCAAAATGGTAACGATACAATTTTTAAATCGAAACGTGCTTAATAAAAAAGGGCCCTAATTGGTTAATCTCCATCTAAGATACTTTATTATATTCTTTTTTTTAACAGAGTCCTTTGGCTAATCCAGTTGGCTAAAACTAAATCACATTTTGGCTAATAGGATTGTAAGCCGGCCCACCATGGTAAGGTAGACTCTATTAGGGCGGGTTAGGGAATGGGAGTGAGAGAGGAATAGGGGATAGCGTTTTGGAGAGGGAAGATGGGGATAGGTGGTCTTAAGGGGTACCACTCTTACACCATCAAGTGCAAAGTCGGGGAACACAACAACCACCTGATAAATAATTGGGATCCAGCTGGTCCCCCTTAGGCGTGGTTCAACACTGGGATCGCAAAAGGCAAATCGCAATCACCCATGGAGTGTAATTGCATTTCTACCAAGCAATTGTGGCTCCATGTTACAGTGATTGCGTTTTTCAGTCTCATTCCAGAGAATGAGAATGGCGTTCTAACTGCCAGCAAAATGTTGCACGCAGTGCACTTTTGGGATATACGCACATCACAGGCACTGCAAGGATTTACCGTAGTGCTTTGCTGAATAACGGCTATCAGCAAAGAGCAGAAAAACTACTTATTAAAGCACCCCAAGTGTGAACTGGCCCTTAAGAGAACTTTATTGGTGATTACAAATTGTTGCAACCTGCAGAGTAGAACTCAGGGGCATATTTAAAATGATTTAAATATACCCCCAAATTCTAATAATGGCCTCCTCCTCCCCATAGCCATACCAATCCTCACCAAAAAGGTACAAAGCATAGAAACGCAAACAAAACAAAAAAAGATGCAGGCCAACATTAGTAATTCTGGAAACTACCAATTGCACTAGCAAAAACCCGGCAATGCAAGTTACATGTTCATCGCCGTGCTGTTGCTATTGGCAAAATGGGAACGATACAATTTTAAAATCGAAACGTGCTTAATAAAAAAGGGCCTTAATTGGTTAATCTCCATCTAAGATAGTTTATTATATTCTTTTTTTTAACAGAGTCCTTTGGCTAATCAAGTTGGCTAAAACTAAATCACATTTTGGCTAATAGGATTGTAAGCCGGCCCACCATGGTAAGGTAGACTCTATTAGGGCGGGTTAGGGAATGGGAGTGAGAGAGGAATAGGGGATAGCGTTTTGGAGAGGGAAGATGGGGATAGGTGGTCTTAAGGGGTACCACTCTTACACCATCAAGTGCAAAGTCGGGGAACACAACAACCACCTGATAAATAATTGGGTTGCAGCTGGTCCCCCTTAGGCCGGGTTCAACACTGGGATCGCAAAAGGCAAATCGCAATCACCTATGGAGTGTAATTGCATTTCTACCAAGCAATTGTGGCTCCATATTACAGTGATTGCGTTTTTCAGTCTCATTCCAGAGAATGAGAATGGCGTTCTAACTGCCAGCAAAATGTTGCACGCAGTGCACTTTTGCGATATACGCACATCACAGGCACTGCAAGGATTTACCGCAGTGCTTTGCTGAATACCGGCTATCAGCAAAGAGCAGAAAAACTACTTATTAAAGCACCCCAAGTGTGAACTGGCCCTTAAGAGAACTTTATTGGTGATTACAAATGGTTGCAACCTGCAGAGTAGAACTCAGGGGCATATTTAAAATGATTTAAATATACCCCCAAATTCTAATAATGGCCTCCTCCTCCCCATAGCCATACCAATCCTCACCAAAAAAGTACAAAGCATAGAAACGCAAACAAAACAAAAAAAGATGCAGGCCAACAATTGTAATTCTGGAAAATACAATTGCACTAGCAAAAACGCGGCAATGCAAGTTACATGTTCATCGCCGTGCTGTTGCTATTGGTAAAATGGGAACGATACAATTTTTAAATCGAAACGTGCTTAATAAAAAAGGGCCCTAATTGGTTAATCTAATTGGTTATATTCTTTTTTTAACAGTGTCCTTTGGCTAATCCAGTTGGCTAAAACTAAATCACATTTTGGCCAATAGGATTGTAAGCCGGCCCACCATGGTAAGGTAGACTCTATTAGGGCGGGTTAGGGAATGGGAGTGAGAGAGGAATAGGGGATAGCGTTTTGGAGAGGGAAGATGGGGATAGGTGGTCTTAAGGGGTACCACTCTTACACCATCAAGTGCAAAGTCGGGGAACACAACGACCACCTGATAAATAATTGGGATCCAGCTGGTCCCCCTTAGGCCAGGTTCAACACTGGGATCGCAAAAGGCAAATCGCAATCACCTATGGAGTGTAATTGCATTTCTACCAAGCAATTGTGGCTCCATGTTACAGTGATTGCGTTTTTTGGTCTCATTCCAGAGAATGAGAATGGCGTTCTAACTGCCAGCAAAATGTTGCACGCAGTGCACTTTTGCGATATACGCACATCACAGGCACTGCAAGGATTTACCGCAGTGCTTTGCTGAATACCGGCTATCAGCAAAGAGCAGAAAAACTACTTATTAAAGCACCCCAAGTGTGAACTGGCCCTTAAGAGAACTTTATTGGTGATTACAAATGGTTGCAACCTGCAGAGTAGAACTCAGGGGCATATTTAAAATGATTTAAATATACCCCCAAATTCTAATAATGGTCTCCTCCTCCCCATAGCCATACCAATCCTCACCAAAAAGGTACAAAGCATAGAAACGCAAACAAAGCAAAAAAAGATGCAGGCCAACAATTGTAATTCTGGAAAATACAATTGCACTAGCAAAAACCCGGCAATGCAAGTTACATGTTCATCGCCGTGCTGTTGCTATTGGTAAAATGGGAACGATACAATTTTAAAATCGAAACGTGCTTAATAAAAAAGGGCCCTAATTGGTTAATCTCCATCTAAGATAGTTTATTATATTCTTTTTTTAACAGAGTCCTTTGGCTAATCCAGTTGGCTAAAACTAAATCACATTTTGGCCAATAGGATTGTAAGCCGGCCCACCATGGTAAGGTAGACTCTATTAGGGCGGGTTAGGGAATGGGAGTGAGAGAGGAATAGGGGATAGCATTTTGGACAGGGAAGATGGGGATAGGTGGTCTTAAGGGGTACCACTCTTACACCATCAAGTGCAAAGTCGGGGAACACACTGACCACCTGATAAATAATTGGGATCCAGCTGGTCCCCCTTAGGCCGGATTCAACACTGGGATCGCAAAAGGCAAATCGCAATCACCTATGGAGTGTAATTGCATTTCTACCAAGCAATTGTGGCTCCATGTTACAGTGATTGCGTTTTTCGGTCTCATTCCAGTGAATGAGAATGGCATTCTAACTGCCAGCAAAATGTTGCACGCAGTGCACTTTTGCGATATACGCACATCACAGGCACTGCAAGAATTTATCGCAGTGCTTTGCTGAATACCGGCTATCAGCAAAGAGCAGAAAAACTACTTACTAAAGCACCCCAAGTGTGAACTGGCCCTTAAGAGAACTTTATTGGTGATTACAAATTGTTGCAACCTGCAGAGTAGAACTCAGGGGCATATTTAAAATGATTTAAATATACCCCCAAATTCTAATAATGGCCTCCTCCTCCCCATAGCCATACCAATCCTCACCAAAAAGGTACAAAGCATAGAAACGCAAACAAAACAAAAAAAGATGCAGGCCAACAATTGTAATTCTGGAAACTACCAATTGCACTAGCAAAAACCCGGCAATGCAATTTACATGTTCATCGCCGTGCTGTTGCTATCGGCAAAATGGGAACGATACAATTTTTAAATCGAAACGTGCTTAATAAAAAAGGGCCCTAATTGGTTAATCTAATTGGTTATATTCTTTTTTTAACAGTGTCCTTTGGCTAATCCAGTTGGCTAAAACTAAATCACATTTTGGCCAATAGGATTGTAAGCCGGCCCACCATGGTAAGGTAGACTCTATTAGGGCGGGTTAGGGAATGGGAGTGAGAGAGGAATAGGGGATAGCGTTTTGGAGAGGGAAGATGGGGATAGGTGGTCTTAAGGGGTACCACTCTTACACCATCAAGTGCAAAGTCGGGGAACACAACTACCACCTGATAAATAATTGGGATCCAGCTGGTCCCCCTTAGGCGTGGTTCAACACTGGGATCGCAAAAGGCAAATCGCAATCACCTATGGAGTGTAATTGCATTTCTACCAAGCAATTGTGGCTCCATGTTACAGTGATTGCGTTTTTTGGTCTCATTCCAGAGAATGAGAATGGCGTTCTAACTGCCAGCAAAATGTTGCACGCAGTGCACTTTTGCGATATACGCACATCACAGGCACTGCAAGGATTTACCGCAGTGCTTTGCTGAATACCGGCTATCAGCAAAGAGCAGAAAAACTACTTATTAAAGCACCCCAAGTGTGAACTGGCCCTTAAGAGAACTTTATTGGTGATTACAAATGGTTGCAACCTGCAGAGTAGAACTCAGGGGCATATTTAAAATGATTTAAATATACCCCCAAATTCTAATAATGGCCTCCTCCTCCCCATGGCCATACCAATCCTCACCAAAAAGGTACAAAGCATAGAAACGCAAACAAAACAAAAAAAGATGCAGGCCAACAATTGTAATTCTGGAAACTACCAATTGCACTAGCAAAAACCCGGCAATGCAATTTACATGTTCATCGCTGTGCTGTTGCTATCGGCAAAATAGGAACGATACAATTTTTAAATCGAAACGTGCTTAATAAAAAAGGGCCCTAATTAGTTAATCTCCATCTAAGATAGTTTATTATATTATTTTTTTAACAGAGTCCTTTGGCTAATCCAGTTGGCTAAAACTAAATCACATTTTGGCCAATAGGATTGTAAGCCGGCCCACCATGGTAAGGTAGACTCTATTAGGGCGGGTTAGGGAATAGGAGTGAGAGAGGAATAGGGGATAGCGTTCTGGAGAGGGAAGATGGGGATAGGTGGTCTTAAGGGGTACCACTCTTACACCATCAAGTGCAAAGTCGGGGAACACAACGACCACCTGATAAATTATTGGGATCCAGCTGGTCCCCCTTATGCCGGGTTCAACACTGGGATCGCAAAAGGCAAATCGCAATCACCCATGGAGTGTAATTGCATTTCTACCAAGCAATTGTGGCTCCATGTCACAGTGATTGCGTTTCTCGGTCTCATTCCAGAGAATGAGAATGGCGTTCTAACTGCCAGCAAAATGTTGCACGCTGTGCACTTTTGCGATATACGCACATCACAGGCACTGCAAGGATTTACCGCAGTGCTTTGCTGAATACCGGCTATCAGCAAAGAGCAGAAAAACTACTTATTAAAGCACCCCAAGTGTGAACTGGCCCTTAAGAGAACTTTATTGGTGATTACAAATTGTTGCAACCTGCAGAGTAGAACTCAGGGGCATATTTAAAATGATTTAAATATACCCCCAAATTCTAATAATGGCCTCCTCCTCCCCATAGCCATACCAATCCTCACCAAATAAGTTCAAAGCATAGAAACGCAAACAAAACAAAAAAAGATGCAGGCCAACAATTGTAATTCTGGAAACTACCAATTGCACTAGCAAAAACCCGGCAATGCAATTTACATGTTCATCGCCGTGCTGTTGCTATTGGCAAAATGGGAACGATACAATTTTTAAATCGAAACGTGCTTAATAAAAAAGGGCCCTAATTAGTTAATCTCCATCTAAGATCGTTTATTATATTCTTTTTTTAACAGAGTCCTTTGGCTAATCCAGTTGGCTAAAACTAAATCACATTTTGGCCAATAGGATTGTAAGCCAGCCCACCATGGTAAGGTAGACTCTATTAGGGCGGGTTAGGGAATGGAAGTGAGAGAGGAATAGGGGATAGCGTTTTGGAGAGGGAAGATGGGGATAGGTGGTCTTAAGGGGTACCACTCTTACACCATCAAGTGCAAAGTCGGGGAACACAACGACCACCTGATAAATAATTGGGATCCAGCAGATCCCCCTTAGGCCGGGTTCAACACTGGGATCGCAAAAGGCAAATCGCAATCACCCATGGAGTGTAATTGCATTTCTACCAAGCAATTGTGGCTCCATGTTACAGTGATTGCGTTTCTCGGTCTCATTCCAGAGAATGAGAATGGCGTTCTAACTGCCAGCAAAATGTTGCACGCTGTGCACTTTTGCGATATACGCACATCACAGGCACTGCAAGGATTTACCGCAGTGCTTTGCTGAATACCGGCTATCAGCAAAGAGCAGAAAAACTACTTATTAAAGCACCCCAAGTGTGAACTGGCCCTTAAGAGAACTTTATTGGTGATTACAAATTGTTGCAACCTGCAGAGTAGAACTCAGGGGCATATTTAAAATGATTTAAATATACCCCGAAATTCTAATAATGGCCTCCTCCTCCCCATAGCCATACCAATCCTCACCAAAAAAGTTCAAAGCATAGAAACGCAAACAAAACAAAAAAAGATGCAGTCCAACAATTGTAATTCTGGAAACTGCCAATTGCACTAGCAAAAACCCGGCAATGCAATTTACATGTTCATTGCCGTGCTGTTGCTATTGGCAAAATGGGAACGATACAATTTTTAAATCGAAACGTGCTTAATAAAAAAGCGCCCTAATTAGTTAATCTCCATCTAAGATCGTTTATTATATTCTTTTTTTAACAGAGTCCTTTGGCTAATCCAGTTGGCTAAAACTAAATCACATTTTGGCCAATAGGATTGTAAGCCAGCCCACCATGGTAAGGTAGACTCTATTAGGGCGGGTTAGGGAATGGAAGTGAGAGAGGAATAGGGGATAGCGTTTTGGAGAGGGAAGATGGGGATAGGTGGTCTTAAGAGGTACCACTCTTACACCATCAAGTGCAAAGTCGGAACACAACGACCACCTGATAAATAATTGCCATCCAGCTGGTCCCCCTTAGGCCGGGTTCAACACTGGGATCGCAAAAGGCAAATCGCAATCACCTATGGAGTGTAATTGCATTTCTACCAAGCAATTGTGGCTCCATGTTACAGTGATTGCGTTTTTCGGTCTCATTCCAGAGAATGAGAATGGCGTTCTAACTGCCAGCAAAATGTTGCACGCAGTGCACTTTTGCGATATACGCACATCACAGGCACTGCAAGGATTTACCGCAGTGCTTTGCTGAATACCTGCTATCAGCAAAGAGCAGAAAAACTACTTATTAAAGCACCCCAAGTGTGAACTGGCCCTTAAGAGAACTTTATTGGTGATTACAAATGGTTGCAACCTGCAGAGTAGAACTCAGGGGCATATTTTGAAATGATTTAAATATACCCCCAAATTCTAATAATGGCCTCCTCCTCCCCATAGCCATACCAATCCTCACCAAAAAGGTACAAAGCATAGAAACGCAAACAAAACAAAAAAAGATGCAGGCCAACAATTGTAATTCTGGAAAATACCAATTGCACTAGCAAAAACCCGGCAATGCAATTTACATGTTCATCGCCGTGCTGTTGCTATCGGCAAAATGGGAACGATACAATTTTTAAATCGAAACGTGCTTAATAAAAAAGGGCCCTAATTAGTTAATCTCCATCTAAGATCGTTTATTATATTATTTTTTTAACAGAGTCCTTTGGCTAATCCAGTTGGCTAAAACCACATTTTGGCCAATAGGATTGTAAGCCGGCCCACCATGGTAAGGTAGACTCTATTAGGGCGGGTTAGGGAATGGGAGTGAGAGAGGAATAGGGGATAGCGTTTTGGAGAGGGAAGATGGGGATAGGTGGTCTTAAGGGGTACCACTCTTACACCATCAAGTGCAAAGTCGGGGAACACAACGACCACCTGATAAATAATTGGGATCCAGCTGGTCCCCCTTAGGCGTGGTTCAACACTGGGATCGCAAAATGCAAATCGCAATCACCCATGGAGTGTAATTGCATTTCTACCAAGCAATTGTGGCTCCATGTTACAGTGATTGCGTTTTTCGGTCTCATTCCAGAGAATGAGAATGGCGTTCTAACTGCCAGCAAAATGTTGCACGCTGTGCACTTTTGCGATATACGCACATCACAGGCACTGCAAGGATTTACCGCAGTGCTTTGCTGAATACCGGCTATCAGCAAAGAGCAGAAAAACTACTTATTAAAGCACCCCAAGTGTGAACTGGCCCTTAAGAGAACTTTATTGGTGATTACAAATTGTTGCAACCTGCAGAGTAGAACTCAGGGGCATATTTAAAATGATTTAAATATACCCCCAAATTCTAATAATGGCCTCCTCCTCCCCATAGCCATACCAATCCTCACCAAAAAATTTCAAAGCAGAGAAACGCAAACAAAACAAAAAAAGATGCAGGCCAAAAATTGTAATTCTGGAAAATACCAATTGCACTAGCAAAAACCTGGCAATGCAATTTACATGTTCATTGCCGTGCTGTTGCTATTGGCAAAATGAGAACGATACAATTTTTAAATCGAAACGTGCTTAATAAAAAAGGGCCCTAATTAGTTAATCTCGATCTAAGATCGTTTATTATATTCTTTTTTTAACAGAGTCCTTTGGCTAATCCAGTTGGCTAAAACTAAATCACATTTTGGCCAATAGGATTGTAAGCCAGCCCACCATGGTAAGGTAGACTCTATTAGGGCGGGTTAGGGAATGGAAGTGAGAGAGGAATAGGGGATAGCGGTTTGGAGAGGGAAGATGGGGATAGGTGGTCTTAAGGGGTACCACTCTTACACCATCAAGTGCAAAGTCGGGGAACACAACGACCACCTGATAAATAATTGGGATCCAGCAGATCCCCCTTAGGCCGGGTTCAACACTGGGATCGCAAAAGGCAAATCGCAATCACCTATGGAGTGTAATTGCATTTCTACCAAGCAATTGTGGCTCCATGTTACAGTGATTGCGTTTTTCGGTCTCATTCCAGTGAATGAGAATGGCATTCTAACTGCCAGCAAAATGTTGCACGCAGTGCACTTTTGCGATATACGCACATCACAGGCACTGCAAGAATTTATCGCAGTGCTTTAATGAATACCGGCTATCAGCAAAGAGCAGAAAAACTACTTACTAAAGCACCCCAAGTGTGAACTGGCCCTTAAGAGAACTTTATTGGTGATTACAAATTGTTGCAACCTGCAGAGTAGAACTCAGGGGCATATTTAAAATGATTTAAATATACCCCCAAATTCTAATAATGGCCTCCTCCTCCCCATAGCCATACCAATCCTCACCAAAAAGGTACAAAGCATAGAAACGTAAACAAAACAAAAAAAGATGCAGGCCAACAATTGTAATTCTGGAAACTACCAATTGCACTAGCAAAAACCCGGCAATGCAATTTACATGTTCATCGCCGTGCTGTTGCTATCGGCAAAATGGGAACGATACAATTTTTAAATCGAAACGTGCTTAATAAAAAAGGGCCCTAATTGGTTAATCTAATTGGTTATATTCTTTTTTTAACAGTGTCCTTTGGCTAATCCAGTTGGCTAAAACTAAATCACATTTTGGCCAATAGGATTGTAAGCCGGCCCACCATGGTAAGGTAGACTCTATTAGGGCGGGTTAGGGAATGGGAGTGAGAGAGGAATAGGGGATAGCGTTTTGGAGAGGGAAGATGGGGATAGGTGGTCTTAAGGGGTACCACTCTTACACCATCAAGTGCAAAGTCGGGGAACACAACAACCACCTGATAAATAATTGGGATCCAGCTGGTCCCCCTTAGGCGTGGTTCAACACTGGGATCGCAAAAGGCAAATCGCAATCACCCATGGAGTGTAATTGCATTTCTACCAAGCAATTGTGGCTCCATGTTACAGTGATTGCGTTTTTCGGTCTCATTCCAGAGAATGAGAATGGCGTTCTAACTGCCAGCAAAATGTTGCACGCAGTGCACTTTTGCGATATACGCACATCACAGGCACTGCAAGGATTTACCGCAGTGCTTTGCTGAATACCGGCTATCAGCAAAGAGCAGAAAAACTACTTATTAAAGCACCCCAAGTGTGAACTGGCCCTTAAGAGAACTTTATTGGTGATTACAAATGGTTGCAACCTGCAGAGTAGAACTCAGGGGCATATTTAAAATGATTTAAATATACCCCCAAATTCTAATAATGGCCTCCTCCTCCCCATAGCCATACCAATCCTCACCAAAAAAGTTCAAAGCATAGAAACGCAAACAAAACAAAAAAAGATGCAGGCCAACAATTGTAATTCTGGAAACTACCAATTGCACTAGCAAAAACCCGGCAATGCAATTTACATGTTCATCGCCGTGCTGTTGCTATCGGCAAAATGGGAACGATACAATTTTTAAATCGAAACGTGCTTAATAAAAAAGGGCCCTAATTAGTTAATCTCCATCTAAGATCGTTTATTATATTATTTTTTTAACAGAGTCCTTTGGCTAATCCAGTTGGCTAAAACTAAATCACATTTTGGCCAATAGGATTGTAAGCCGGCCCACCATGGTAAGGTAGACTCTATTAGGGCGGGTTAGGGAATGGGAGTGAGAGAGGAATAGGGGATAGCGTTTTGGAGAGGGAAGATGGGGATAGGTGGTCTTAAGGGGTACCACTCTTACACCATCAAGTGCAAAGTCGGGGAACACAACGACCACCTGATAAATAATTGGGATCCAGCTGGTCCCCCTTAGGCCAGGTTCAACACTGGGATCGCAAAAGGCAAATCGCAATCACCTATGGAGTGTAATTGCATTTCTACCAAGCAATTGTGGCTCCATGTTACAGTGATTGCGTTTTTTGGTCTCATTCCAGAGAATGAGAATGGCGTTCTAACTGCCAGCAAAATGTTGCACGCAGTGCACTTTTGCGATATACGCACATCACAGGCACTGCAAGGATTTACCGCAGTGCTTTGCTGAATACCGGCTATCAGCAAAGAGCAGAAAAACTACTTATTAAAGCACCCCAAGTGTGAACTGGCCCTTAAGAGAACTTTATTGGTGATTACAAATGGTTGCAACCTGCAGAGTAGAACTCAGGGGCATATTTAAAATGATTTAAATATACCCCCAAATTCTAATAATGGTCTCCTCCTCCCCATAGCCATACCAATCCTCACCAAAAAGGTACAAAGCATAGAAACGCAAACAAAGCAAAAAAAGATGCAGGCCAACAATTGTAATTCTGGAAACTACCAATTGCACTAGCAAAAACCCGGCAATGCAATTTACATGTTCATCGCCGTGCTGTTGCTATTGGCAAAATGGGAACGATACAATTTTTAAATCGAAACGTGCTTAATAAAAAAGGGCCCTAATTAGTTAATCTCCATCTAAGATCGTTTATTATATATACTTTTTTTAACAGAGTCCTTTGGCTAATCCAGTTGGCTAAAACTAAATCACATTTTGGCCAATAGGATTGTAAGCCAGCCCACCATGGTAAGGTAGACTCTATTAGGGCGGGTTAGGGAATGGAAGTGAGAGAGAAATAGGGGATAGCGTTTTGGAGAGGGAAGATGGGGATAGGTGGTCTTAAGGGGTACCACTCTTACACCATCAAGTGCAAAGTCGGGGAACACAACGACCACCTGATAAATAATTGGGATCCAGCAGATCCCCCTTAGGCCGGGTTCAACACTGGGATCGCAAAAGGCAAATCGCAATCACCTATGGAGTGTAATTGCATTTCTACCAAGCAATTGTGGCTCCATGTTACAGTGATTGCGTTTTTCGGTCTCATTCCAGAGAATGAGAATGGCGTTCTAACTGCCAGCAAAATGTTGCACGCAGTGCACTTTTGCGATATACGCACATCACAGGCACTGCAAGGATTTACCGCAGTGCTTTGCTGAATACCGGCTATCAGCAAAGAGCAGAAAAACTACTTATTAAAGCACCCCAAGTGTGAACTGGCCCTTAAGAGAACTTTATTGGTGATTACAAATGGTTGCAACCTGCAGAGTAGAACTCAGGGGCATATTTAAAATGATTTAAATATACCCCCAAATTCTAATAATGGCCTCCTCCTCCCCATAGCCATACCAATCCTCACCAAAAAAGTACAAAGCATAGAAACGCAAACAAAACAAAAAAAGATGCAGGCCAACAATTGTAATTCTGGAAAATACAATTGCACTAGCAAAAACCCGGCAATGCAAGTTACATGTTCATCGCCGTGCTGTTGCTATTGGTAAAATGGGAACGATACAATTTTAAAATCGAAACGTGCTTAATAAAAAAGGGCCCTAATTGGTTAATCTCCATCTAAGATAGTTTATTATATTCTTTTTTTAACAGAGTCCTTTGGCTAATCCAGTTGGCTAAAACTAAATCACATTTTGGCCAATAGGATTGTAAGCCGGCCCACCATGGTAAGGTAGACTCTATTAGGGCGGGTTAGGGAATGGGAGTGAGAGAGGAATAGGGGATAGCATTTTGGAGAGGGAAGATGGGGATAGGTGGTCTTAAGGGGTACCACTCTTACACCATCAAGTGCAAAGTCGGGGAACACACTGACCACCTGATAAATAATTGGGATCCAGCTGGTCCCCCTTAGGCCGGATTCAACACTGGGATCGCAAAAGGCAAATCGCAATCACCTATGGAGTGTAATTGCATTTCTACCAAGCAATTGTGGCTCCATGTTACAGTGATTGCGTTTTTCGGTCTCATTCCAGTGAATGAGAATGGCATTCTAACTGCCAGCAAAATGTTGCACGCAGTGCACTTTTGCGATATACGCACATCACAGGCACTGCAAGAATTTATCGCAGTGCTTTGCTGAATACCGGCTATCAGCAAAGAGCAGAAAAACTACTTACTAAAGCACCCCAAGTGTGAACTGGCCCTTAAGAGAACTTTATTGGTGATTACAAATTGTTGCAACCTGCAGAGTAGAACTCAGGGGCATATTTAAAATGATTTAAATATACCCCCAAATTCTAATAATGTCCTCCTCCTCCCCATAGCCATACCAATCCTCACCAAAAAGGTACAAAGCATAGAAACGCAAACAAAACAAAAAAAGATGCAGGCCAACAATTGTAATTCTGGAAACTACCAATTGCACTAGCAAAAACCCGGCAATGCAATTTACATGTTCATCGCCGTGCTGTTGCTATCGGCAAAATGGGAACGATACAATTTTTAAATCGAAACGTGCTTAATAAAAAAGGGCCCTAATTGGTTAATCTAATTGGTTATATTCTTTTTTTAACAGTGTCCTTTGGCTAATCCAGTTGGCTAAAACTAAATCACATTTTGGCCAATAGGATTGTAAGCCGGCCCACCATGGTAAGGTAGACTCTATTAGGGCGGGTTAGGGAATGGGAGTGAGAGAGGAATAGGGGATAGCGTTTTGGAGAGGGAAGATGGGGATAGGTGGTCTTAAGGGGTACCACTCTTACACCATCAAGTGCAAAGTCGGGGAACACAACAACCACCTGATAAATAATTGGGATCCAGCTGGTCCCCCTTAGGCGTGGTTCAACACTGGGATCGCAAAAGGCAAATCGCAATCACCCATGGAGTGTAATTGCATTTCTACCAAGCAATTGTGGCTCCATGTTACAGTGATTGCGTTTTTCGGTCTCATTCCAGAGAATGAGAATGGCGTTCTAACTGCCAGCAAAATGTTGCACGCTGTGCACTTTTGCGATATACGCACATCACAGGCACTGCAAGGATTTACCGCAGTGCTTTGCTGAATACCGGCTATCAGCAAAGAGCAGAAAAACTACTTATTAAAGCACCCCAAGTGTGAACTGGCCCTTAAGAGAACTTTATTGGTGATTACAAATGGTTGCAACCTGCAGAGTAGAACTCAGGGGCATATTTAAAATGATTTAAATATACCCCCAAATTCTAATAATGGCCTCCTCCTCCCCATAGCCATACCAATCCTCACCAAAAAGGTACAAAGCATAGAAACGCAAACAAAACAAAAAAAGATGCAGGCCAACAATTGTAATTCTGGAAACTACCAATTGCACTAGCAAAAACCCGGCAATGCAATTTACATGTTCATCGCCGTGCTGTTGCTATCGGCAAAATGGGAACGATACAATTTTTAAATCGAAACGTGCTTAATAAAAAAGGGCCCTAATTAGTTAATCTCCATCTAAGATAGTTTATTACATTATTTTTTTAACAGAGTCCTTTGGCTAATCCAGTTGGCTAAAACTAAATCACATTTTGGCCAATAGGATTGTAAGCCGGCCCACCATGGTAAGGTAGACTCTATTAGGGCGGGTTAGGGAATGGGAGTGAGAGAGGAATAGGGGATAGCGTTTTGGAGAGGGAAGATGGGGATAGGTGGTCTTAAGGGGTACCACTCTTACACCATCAAGTGCAAAGTCGGGGAACACAACGACCACCTGATAAATAATTGGGATCCAGCTGGTCCCCCTTAGGCCAGGTTCAACACTGGGATCGCAAAAGGCAAATCGCAATCACCTATGGAGTGTAATTGCATTTCTACCAAGCAATTGTGGCTCCATGTTACAGTGATTGCGTTTTTTGGTCTCATTCCAGAGAATGAGAATGGCGTTCTAACTGCTAGCAAAATGTTGCACACTGTGCACTTTTGCGATATACGCACATCACAGGCACTGCAAGGATTTACCGCAGTGCTTTGCTGAATACCGGCTATCAGCAAAGAGCAGAAAAACTACTTATTAAAGCACCCCAAGTGTGAACTGGCCCTTAAGAGAACTTTATTGGTGATTACAAATTGTTGCAACCTGCAGAGTAGAACTCAGGGGCATATTTAAAATGATTTAAATATACCCCCAAATTCTAATAATGGCCTCCTCCTCCCCATAGCCATACCAATCCTCACCAAAAAAGTTCAAAGCATAGAAACGCAAACAAAACAAAAAAAGATGCAGGCCAACAATTGTAATTCTGGAAACTACCAATTGCACTAGCAAAAACCCGGCAATGCAATTTACATGTTCATCGCCGTGCTGTTGCTATCGGCAAAATGGGAACGATACAATTTTTAAATCGAAACGTGCTTAATAAAAAAGGGCCTTAATTAGTTAATCTCCATCTAAGATCGTTTATTATATTATTTTTTTAACAGAGTCCTTTGGCTAATCCAGTTGGCTAAAACTAAATCACATTTTGGCCAATAGGATTGTAAGCCGGCCCACCATGGTAAGGTAGACTCTATTAGGGCGGGTTAGGGAATGGGAGTGAGAGAGGAATAGGGGATAGCGTTTTGGAGAGGGAAGATGGGGATAGGTGGTCTTAAGGGGTACCACTCTTACACCATCAAGTGCAAAGTCGGGGAACACAACGACCACCTGATAAATAATTGGGATCCAGCTGGTCCCCCTTAGGCCAGGTTCAACACTGGGATCGCAAAAGGCAAATCGCAATCACCTATGGAGTGTAATTGCATTTCTACCAAGCAATTGTGGCTCCATGTTACAGTGATTGCGTTTTTTGGTCTCATTCCAGAGAATGAGAATGGCGTTCTAACTGCCAGCAAAATGTTGCACGCAGTGCACTTTTGCGATATACGCACATCACAGGCACTGCAAGGATTTACCGCAGTGCTTTGCTGAATACCGGCTATCAGCAAAGAGCAGAAAAACTACTTATTAAAGCACCCCAAGTGTGAACTGGCCCTTAAGAGAACTTTATTGGTGATTACAAATGGTTGCAACCTGCAGAGTAGAACTCAGGGGCATATTTAAAATGATTTAAATATACCCCCAAATTCTAATAATGGTCTCCTCCTCCCCATAGCCATACCAATCCTCACCAAAAAGGTACAAAGCATAGAAACGCAAACAAAGCAAAAAAAGATGCAGGCCAACAATTGTAATTCTGGAAACTACCAATTGCACTAGCAAAAACCCGGCAATGCAATTTACATGTTCATCGCCGTGCTGTTGCTATTGGCAAAATGGGAACGATACAATTTTTAAATCGAAACGTGCTTAATAAAAAAGGGCCCTAATTAGTTAATCTCCATCTAAGATCGTTTATTATATATACTTTTTTTAACAGAGTCCTTTGGCTAATCCAGTTGGCTAAAACTAAATCACATTTTGGCCAATAGGATTGTAAGCCAGCCCACCATGGTAAGGTAGACTCTATTAGGGCGGGTTAGGGAATGGAAGTGAGAGAGAAATAGGGGATAGCGTTTTGGAGAGGGAAGATGGGGATAGGTGGTCTTAAGGGGTACCACTCTTACACCATCAAGTGCAAAGTCGGGGAACACAACGACCACCTGATAAATAATTGGGATCCAGCAGATCCCCCTTAGGCCGGGTTCAACACTGGGATCGCAAAAGGCAAATCGCAATCACCTATGGAGTGTAATTGCATTTCTACCAAGCAATTGTGGCTCCATGTTACAGTGATTGCGTTTTTTGGTCTCATTCCAGAGAATGAGAATGGCGTTCTAACTGCCAGCAAAATGTTGCACGCAGTGCACTTTTGCGATATACGCACATCACAGGCACTGCAAGGATTTACCGCAGTGCTTTGCTGAATACCGGCTATCAGCAAAGAGCAGAAAAACTACTTATTAAAGCACCCCAAGTGTGAACTGGCCCTTAACCAGTTCACCCCCAAGGGTTTTTATCCTAACGGACCAGAGCAATTTTCAGTTGTCAGCGCTCCTCCCTTTTATTCCCTAATAACTTTATTACTACTTATCACAAGAAAATGATCTATACCTCGTTTTTTTCGCCACCAATTAGGCTTTCTGTGGATAGTACATTTTGCTAAGAATTTTTTTATTCTAAATGCATTTTAATGAGAAAAACAGAAAAAAAAAGAAAAAAAATCATTATTTCTCAGTGTTCAGCCTTTATAGTTTTAAAATTAAACATTCTCCTGTGGATAAAACAAACACGTTTTATTTGCCCAGTGGTCCCGATAATTAAACCGTTTAGATTATGTCCCTACCACAATGTATGGCGACAGTATATTATTTTGAAATATAAGTGGTTATTTTTCTGTTTGTTCTGGCCATAATTACAAGCCCCTATGTAATAAATTAAAATTAATTTTCCCCCATAAAATATAGAATAAAAAAAGCTGAGTCCCTAAGGCAACTATTTATTTTTTTTTTAAGCTGATTTTTTTTTTTTACAAGTGTTTTATTTGGGGGGGGAGGGTTGGAAGTGTAATTTTATTAATGATGTGTATATACTTGAAAATGTATGTATTTTGTAAGTGTAATATACTTTTTGGCCACAAGATGGCGCTGGTGAACACTCATAGGACGTGTTCACTTTTTTTTTTTTTTTTTTTTTACACACTTTATTAAACTGTTACATTTCCTGTTTATGTGAATGGACGTAGCCGCTGTTCGCGGTCACGTCCATTCACTCCAGGCACTGCGATTGGGTAGAGGACTGTTCAGTCCTCTTCCCCAATCGCCCAGCACGGGATCCCGACGGTAATGGCGGCGGTAGCGGCGGACACACGGCGGTAGCAGCGGCGGGATCGCGCGACGTATTAAAACGTCATGTTGCTGTTAATAGCGGTAAGCATGACGTTTTAATACGTTAGGATGGCGGTAAATGGTTAAGAGAACTTTATTGGTGATTACAAATGGTTGCAACCTGCAGAGTAGAACTCAGGGGCATATTTAAAATGATTTAAATATACCCCCAAATTCTAATAATGGCCTCCTCCTCCCCATAGCCATACCAATCCTCACCAAAAAAGTACAAAGCATAGAAACGCAAACAAAACAAAAAAAGATGCAGGCCAACAATTGTAATTCTGGAAAATACAATTGCACTAGCAAAAACCCGGCAATGCAAGTTACATGTTCATCGCCGTGCTGTTGCTATTGGTAAAATGGGAACGATACAATTTTAAAATCGAAACGTGCTTAATAAAAAAGGGCCCTAATTGGTTAATCTCCATCTAAGATAGTTTATTATATTCTTTTTTTAACAGAGTCCTTTGGCTAATCCAGTTGGCTAAAACTAAATCACATTTTGGCCAATAGGATTGTAAGCCGGCCCACCATGGTAAGGTAGACTCTATTAGGGCGGGTTAGGGAATGGGAGTGAGAGAGGAATAGGGGATAGCGTTTTGGAGAGGGAAGATGGGGATAGGTGGTCTTAAGGGGTACCACTCTTACACCATCAAGTGCAAAGTCGGGGAACACAACAACCACCTGATAAATAATTGGGATCCAGCTGGTCCCCCTTAGGCGTGGTTCAACACTGGGATCGCAAAAGGCAAATCGCAATCACCCATGGAGTGTAATTGCATTTCTACCAAGCAATTGTGGCTCCATGTTACAGTGATTGCGTTTTTCGGTCTCATTCCAGAGAATGAGAATGGCGTTCTAACTGCCAGCAAAATGTTGCACGCAGTGCACTTTTGCGATATACGCACATCACAGGCACTGCAAGGATTTACCGCAGTGCTTTGCTGAATACCGGCTATCAGCAAAGAGCAGAAAAACTACTTATTAAAGCACCCCAAGTGTGAACTGGCCCTTAAGAGAACTTTATTGGTGATTACAAATGGTTGCAACCTGCAGAGTAGAACTCAGGGGCATATTTAAAATGATTTAAATATACCCCCAAATTCTAATAATGGCCTCCTCCTCCCCATAGCCATACCAATCCTCACCAAAAAGGTACAAAGCATAGAAACGCAAACAAAACAAAAAAAGATGCAGGCCAACAATTGTAATTCTGGAAACTACCAATTGCACTAGCAAAAACCCGGCAATGCAATTTACATGTTCATCGCCGTGCTGTTGCTATCGGCAAAATGGGAACGATACAATTTTTAAATCGAAACGTGCTTAATAAAAAAGGGCCCTAATTAGTTAATCTCCATCTAAGATAGTTTATTACATTATTTTTTTAACAGAGTCCTTTGGCTAATCCAGTTGGCTAAAACTAAATCACATTTTGGCCAATAGGATTGTAAGCCGGCCCACCATGGTAAGGTAGACTCTATTAGGGCGGGTTAGGGAATGGGAGTGAGAGAGGAATAGGGGATAGCGTTTTGGAGAGGGAAGATGGGGATAGGTGGTCTTAAGGGGTACCACTCTTACACCATCAAGTGCAAAGTCGGGGAACACAACAACCACCTGATAAATAATTGGGATCCAGCTGGTCCCCCTTAGGCGTGGTTCAACACTGGGATCGCAAAAGGCAAATCGCAATCACCCATGGAGTGTAATTGCATTTCTACCAAGCAATTGTGGCTCCATGTTACAGTGATTGCGTTTTTCGGTCTCATTCCAGAGAATGAGAATGGCGTTCTAACTGCCAGCAAAATGTTGCACGCTGTGCACTTTTGCGATATACGCACATCACAGGCACTGCAAGGATTTACCGCAGTGCTTTGCTGAATACCGGCTATCAGCAAAGAGCAGAAAAACTACTTATTAAAGCACCCCAAGTGTGAACTGGCCCTTAAGAGAACTTTATTGGTGATTACAAATGGTTGCAACCTGCAGAGTAGAACTCAGGGGCATATTTAAAATGATTTAAATATACCCCCAAATTCTAATAATGGCCTCCTCCTCCCCATAGCCATACCAATCCTCACCAAAAAGGTACAAAGCATAGAAACGCAAACAAAACAAAAAAAGATGCAGGCCAACAATTGTAATTCTGGAAACTACCAATTGCACTAGCAAAAACCCGGCAATGCAATTTACATGTTCATCGCCGTGCTGTTGCTATCGGCAAAATGGGAACGATAAAATTTTTAAATCGAAACGTGCTTAATAAAAAAGGGCCCTAATTAGTTAATCTCCATCTAAGATAGTTTATTACATTATTTTTTTAACAGAGTCCTTTGGCTAATCCAGTTGGCTAAAACTAAATCACATTTTGGCCAATAGGATTGTAAGCCGGCCCACCATGGTAAGGTAGACTCTATTAGGGCGGGTTAGGGAATGGGAGTGAGAGATGAATAGGGGATAGCGTTTTGGAGAGGGAAGATGGGGATAGGTGGTCTTAAGGGGTACCACTCTTACACCATCAAGTGCAAAGTCGGGGAACACAACGACCACCTGATAAATAATTGGGATCCAGCTGGTCCCCCTTAGGCCAGGTTCAACACTGGGATCGCAAAAGGCAAATCGCAATCACCTATGGAGTGTAATTGCATTTCTACCAAGCAATTGTGGCTCCATGTTACAGTGATTGCGTTTTTTGGTCTCATTCCAGAGAATGAGAATGGCGTTCTAACTGCCAGCAAAATGTTGCACGCAGTGCACTTTTGCGATATACGCACATCACAGGCACTGCAAGGATTTACCGCAGTGCTTTGCTGAATACCGGCTATCAGCAAAGAGCAGAAAAACTACTTATTAAAGCACCCCAAGTGTGAACTGGCCCTTAAGAGAACTTTATTGGTGATTACAAATGGTTGCAACCTGCAGAGTAGAACTCAGGGGCATATTTAAAATGATTTAAATATAAATCCCAAATTCTAATAATGGCCTCCTCCTCCCCATAGCCATACCAATCCTCACCAAAAAGGTACAAAGCATAGAAACGCAAACAAAACAAAAAAAGATGCAGGCCAACAATTGTAATTCTGGAAACTACCAATTGCACTAGCAAAAACCCGGCAATGCAATTTACATGTTCATCGCTGTGCTGTTGCTATCGGCAAAATAGGAACGATACAATTTTTAAATCGAAACATGCTTAATAAAAAAGGGCCCTAATTAGTTAATCTCCATCTAAGATAGTTTATTATATTATTTTTTTAACAGAGTCCTTTGGCTAATCCAGTTGGCTAAAACTAAATCACATTTTGGCCAATAGGATTGTAAGCCGGCCCACCATGGTAAGGTAGACTCTATTAGGGCGGGTTAGGGAATAGGAGTGAGAGAGGAATAGGGGATAGCGTTTTGGAGAGGGAAGATGGGGATAGGTGGTCTTAAGGGGTACCACTCTTACACCATCAAGTGCAAAGTCGGGGAACACAACGACCACCTGATAAATTATTGGGATCCAGCTGGTCCCCCTTAGGCCGGGTTCAACACTGGGATCGCAAAAGGCAAATCGCAATCACCCATGGAGTGTAATTGCATTTCTACCAAGCAATTGTGGCTCCATGTTACAGTGATTGCGTTTCTCGGTCTTATTCCAGAGAATGAGAATGGCGTTCTAACTGCCAGCAAAATGTTGCACGCAGTGCACTTTTGCGATATACGCACATCACAGGCACTGCAAGGATTTACCGCAGTGCTTTGCTGAATACCGGCTATCAGCAAAGAGCAGAAAAACTACTTATTAAAGCACCCCAAGTGTGAACTGGCCCTTAAGAGAACTTTATTGGTGATTACAAATTGTTGCAACCTGCAGAGTAGAACTCAGGGGCATATTTAAAATGATTTAAATATACCCCCAAATTCTAATAATGGCCTCCTCCTCCCCATAGCCATACCAATCCTCACCAAAAAAGTTCAAAGCATAGAAACGCAAACAAAACAAAAAAAGATGCAGGCCAACAATTGTAATTCTGGAAACTACCAATTGCACTAGCAAAAACCCGGCAATGCAATTTACATGTTCATCGCCGTGCTGTTGCTATTGGCAAAATGGGAACGATACAATTTTTAAATCGAAACGTGCTTAATAAAAAAGGGCCCTAATTAGTTAATCTCCATCTAAGATCGTTTATTATATTCTTTTTTTAACAGAGTCCTTTGGCTAATCCAGTTGGCTAAAACTAAATCACATTTTGGCCAATAGGATTGTAAGCCAGCCCACCATGGTAAGGTAGACTCTATTAGGGCGGGTTAGGGAATGGAAGTGAGAGAGGAATAGGGGATAGCGTTTTGGAGAGGGAAGATGGGGATAGGTGGTCTTAAGGGGTACCACTCTTACACCATGAAGTGCAAAGTCGGGGAACACAACGACCACCTGATAAATAATTGGGATCCAGCAGATCCCCCTTAGGCCGGGTTCAACACTGGGATCGCAAAAGGCAAATCGCAATCACCTATGGAGTGTAATTGCATTTCTACCAAGCAATTGTGGCTCCATGTTACAGTGATTGCGTTTTTCGGTCTCATTCCAGAGAATGAGAATGGCGTTCTAACTGCCAGCAAAATGTTGCACGCAGTGCACTTTTGCGATATACGCACATCACAGGCACTGCAAGGATTTACCGCAGTGCTTTGCTAAATACCGGCTATCAGCAAAGAGCAGAAAAACTACTTATTAAAGCACCCCAAGTGTGAACTGGCCCTTAAGAGAACTTTATTGGTGATTACAAATGGTTGCAACCTGCAGAGTAGAACTCAGGGGCATATTTAAAATGATTTAAATATACCCCCAAATTCTAATAATGGCCTCCTCCTCCCCATAGCCATACCAATCCTCACCAAAAAGGTACAAAGCATAGAAACGCAAACAAAACAAAGAAAGATGCAGGCCAACAATTGTAATTCTGGAAACTACCAATTGCACTAGCAAAAACCCGGCAATGCAATTTACATGTTCATCGCCGTGCTGTTGCTATCGGCAAAATGGGAACGATACAATTTTTAAATCGAAACGTGCTTAATAAAAAAGGGCCCTAATTAGTTAATCTCGATCTAAGATCGTTTATTATATTCTTTTTTTAACAGAGTCCTTTGGCTAATCCAGTTGGCTAAAACGAAATCACATTTTGGCCAATAGGATTGTAAGCCGGCCCACCATGGTAAGGTAGACTCTATTAGGGCGGGTTAGGGAATGGGAGTGAGAGAGGAATAGGGGATAGCGTTTTGGAGAGGGAAGATGGGGATAGGTGGTCTTAAGGGGTACCACTCTTACACCATCAAGTGCAAAGTCGGGGAACACAACGACCACCTGATAAATAATTGGGATCCAGCTGGTCCCCCTTAGGCCAGGTTCAACACTGGGATCGCAAAAGGCAAATCGCAATCACCTATGGAGTGTAATTGCATTTCTACCAAGCAATTGTGGCTCCATGTTACAGTGATTGCGTTTTTTGGTCTCATTCCAGTGAATGAGAATGGCGTTCTAACTGCCAGCAAAATGTTGCACGCAGTGCACTTTTGCGATATACGCTCATCACAGGCACTGCAAGGATTTACCGCAGTGCTTTGCTGAATACCGGCTATCAGCAAAGAGCAGAAAAACTACTTATTAAAGCACCCCAAGTGTGAACTGGCCCTTAAGAGAACTTTATTGGTGATTACAAATGGTTGCAACCTGCAGAGTAGAACTCAGGGGCATATTTAAAATGATTTCAATATGTTATCAGGACACAGGACAGTTGGAACTGTGTCTCCTGCTCCTTGTCACCTCCTTTCAACCAAAAAGATGGCTGCCCCCATGACAAAGATGGCAGCCCCCATGAATCACAAACATTTGCCTGTTCTTTTAAAACAGGGTGGGTAAGAGATTATATTACCTATCTATTCTAATTAACATAACTAATGTAACTTGATGACAGTGTGTTTGTTTAGGCTGAAGTTCCCCTTTAAGGGGTACCACTCTTACACCATCAAGTGCAAAGTCGGGGAACACGACGACGACCTGATAAATAATTGGGATCCAGCTGGTCCCCCTTAGGCCAGGTTCAACACTGGGATCGCAAAAGGCAAAATCGCAATCACCTATGGAGTGTGATTGCATTATTACCAAGCAATTGTGGCTCCATGTTGCATGGGAATGGGAGTGAGAGAGGAATAGGGGATAGCGTTTTGGAGAGGAAAGATGGGGATAGGTGGTCTTAAGGGGTACCACTCTTACACCATCAAGTGCAAAGTCGGGGAACACAACGACCACCTGATAAATCATTTGGATCCAGCTGGTCCCCCTTAGGCCGGGTTCAACACTGGGATTGCAAAAGGCAAATCGCAATCACCTATGGAGTGTAATTGCATTTCTACCAAGCAATTGTGGCTCCATGTTACAGTGATTGCGTTTTTCGGTCTCATTCCAGAGAATGAGAATGGCGTTCTAACTGCCAGCAAAATGTTGCACGCAGTGCACTTTTGCAATATACGCACATCACAGGCACTGCAAGGATTTACCGCAGTGCTTTGCTGAATACTGGCTATCAGCAATGAGCAGAAACACTACCCACCAAAGCACCCCAAGTGTGAACTGGCCCTTAAGAGAACTTGATTGGTGATTACAAATTGCTGTAACCTGCAGAGTAGAACTCAGGGGTGTATTTAAAATGATTTAAATAAACCCCCAAATTCTAATAATGGCCTCCTCCTCCCCATAGCCATACCAATCCTCACCAAAAAGGTACAAAACATAGAAACGCAAACAAAACAAAAAAAGATGCAGGCCAACAATTGTAATTCTGGAAAATACCAATTGCACTATCAAAAACCCGGCAATGCAATTTACCTGTTCATCGCCGTACTGTTGCTATTGTAAAAATGGGAACGATACAATTTTTAAATCGAAACGTGCTTAATAAAAAAGGGCCCTAATTAGTTAATCTCCATCTAAGATCGTTTATTATATTATTTTTTTTAACAGAGTGCTTTGGCTTATCCAGTTGGCTAAAACTAAATCACATTTTTGCCAATAAGATTGTAAGCCGGCCCACCATGGTTAGGTAGACTCTATTAGGGCGGATCAGGGGATGGGAGTGAGAGAGGAATAGGGGATGGCGTTTTGGAGAAGGAAGATGGGGATAGGTTGTCTTAAGGGGTACCACTCTTACACCCTCAAGTGCAAAGTCGGGGGACACAACGATCACCTGATAAATAATTGGGATCCAGCTGGTCCCCCTTAGGCTGGGTTCAACACTGGGATCGCAAAAGGCAAATCGCAATCGCCTATGGAGTGTGATTGCATTTCTACTAAGCAATTGTGGCTCCATGTTGCAATGATTGCGTTTTTTGGTCTCATTCCAAAGAATGAGAATGGCGTTGTAACTGCCAGCAAAATGTTGCACGCAGTGCACTTTTGCGATATACGCACATCACAGGCACTCCAAGGATTTACCGCAGTGCTTTGCTGAATACCGGCTATCAGCAAAGAGCAGAAACACTACCCACCAAAGCACCCCAAGTGTGAACTGGCCCTTAAGAGAACTTGATTGGTGATTAGAAATTGTTGCAACCTGCAGAGTAGAACTCAGAGGCATATTTAAAATGATTTAAATATACCCCCAAATTCTAATAATGGCCTCCTCCTCCCCATATCCATACCAGTCCTCACCAAAAAGGTACAAAGCATAGAAACGCAAACAAAACAAAAAAAGATGCAGGCCAACAATTGTAATTCTGGAAAACACCAATTGCACTAACAAAAACCCAGTAATGCAATTTACATGTTTATCGCCGTGCTGTTGCTATTGGCAAAATGTGAACGATACAATTTTTAAATCTAAACGTGCTTAGTAAAAAAGGGCCTAATTAGTTCATCTCCATCTAAGATAGTTTATTATATTCTTTTTTTTAACAAAGTCCTTTGGCTAATTCAGTTGGCCTATACTAAATCACATTTTGGCCAATAGGACTGTAAACCGGCCCACCATGGTAAGGTAGACTCTATTAGGGCGGGTTAGGTGATGGGAGTGAGAGAGGAATAGGGGATAGCGTTTTGGAGAGGGAAGATGGGGATAGTTGGTCTTAAGGGGTATCACTCTTACACCCTCAAGTGCAAAGTCGGGGAACACAACGACCACCTGATAAATAATTGGGATCCAGCTGGTCCTCCTTAGGCCGGGTTCAACACTGGGATCGCAAAAGGCAAATCGCAATCGCCTGTGGAGTGTGATTTTTGTTGCACGATTGTGGCTCCATGTTTTCGATTACTATTCCAAAGAATGAGAATTGTATTCCAACTGCCAGCAAAATGTTGTATGGATTGCGTCTTTGCTATATATGCACATCGCAAGCACTGCAGGGATTTACCAAAGTGCTTTGCTAAATACCGGCTATCAGCAAAGAGCAAAAACATTCCCCACCAAAAGCACCCCAAATGCCAACAAATTTCTGTGTGCGATACAAAGTAAGGAAAAACATAGAGTGCATTGTAATACAGAAATTGGTAAACATCATAAATAAACACTGGCTCAAAATACAGAATTGGTTGACAAAGTAAGTACAGTGACAAATGTTACATGATGAATAAAATGTAGAACACATTTCAAGACACAAAATGGTGAGAGAGCCTTTTCCTTGTGAGCTTCCTATTTACAGGAATGGGAGGATGGGGTAGTAAACAATATGTATACCAAGAGGTGATGTGTTTTTAGGTTACCTAATGAGGAGCAAAACTTGTCCAAAGACTGATGAGGGAATGGCCTAAGTTGGAGTTTGTTTCTCTGTTGTATGAAAGAACTGGAAAATTATCACCACCTTGTCATTCTTTAAGTTGTGACATCAGACTTCTATTGAGTGTGACCATTATTTTAGGGCCATATACAGTTGTCAATCATTTGTGAATGGTGGTGATAAATGACTTTATGTACCTCTTCCATTTGTAGTGCTGCAAGACTGTCTTACAGGATGTATTCTATGCAGAATCCTGCACCTGGCCTCCAGTACTACAGAGTGAACAGGAGCTGCTTTCCATTCCTCCCTCTTCCCCAATGTGTATCCAGACTAGAACAGCAGTGAAAAGCGCCACCTGAGAGGGCGTGTGCCAGAGACTCCCAGCATCCTCTATCTATACCCATCTTAGGATTGTGAGGCCATAAAGAAATCCCAGCATCCTTCTAGCTGAGTATTGTGAGGCCATCAAGTAATCCCAGCATCATCCATCTATACCCAGCTGAGTATTGTGAGGCCATCAGGTAATCCCAGCATCCTCCTAGCTGAGTATTGTGAGGCCATCAGGTAATCCCAGCATCCTCTATCTATACCCAGCTGAGTATTGTGAGGCCATCAGGTAATCCCAGCATCCTCTATCTATACCCAGCTTAGTATTGTGAGGCCATAAAGAAATTCCAGCATCCTCCTAGCTGAGTATTGTGAGGCCATCAGGTAATCCCAGCATCCTCTATCTATACCCAGCTGAGTACTGTGAGGCCATCAGGTAATCCCAGCATCCTCTATCTATACCCAGCTTAGTATTGTGAGGCCATAAAGAAATTCCAGCATCCTCCTAGCTGAGTATTGTGAGGCCATCAAGTAATCCCAGCATCATCCATCTATACCCAGCTGAGTATTGTGAGGCCATCAGGTAATCCCAGCATCCTCCTAGCTGAGTATTGTGAGGCCATCAGGTAATCCCAGCATCCTCTATCTATACCCAGCTGAGTATTGTGAGGCCATCAGGTAATCCCAGCATCCTCTATCTATACCCAGCTTAGTATTGTGAGGCCATAAAGAAATTCCAGCATCCTCCTAGCTGAGTATTGTGAGGCCATCAGGTAATCCCAGCATCCTCTATCTATACCCAGCTGAGTAATGTGAGGCCATCAGGTAATCCCAGCATCCTCTATCTATACCCAGCTTAGTATTGTGAGGCCATAAAGAAATTCCAGCATCCTCCTAGCTGAGTATTGTGAGGCCATCAAGTAATCCCAGCATCCTCGATCTATACCCAGCTGAGTATTGTGAGGCCATCAGGTAATCCCAGCATCCTCTATTTTTATCCAGCTGAGTATTGTGAGGTTATAAGGTAATCCCAGCATCCTCTTTTTATACCCAAGTTGAGTATTGTGAGGTCATCAGGTAATACATAAAACAGCTGTATCTGGTTGGTGATTTTTTTTTATCTGGAAACACATCAGGATTGCAGCACATCAGGATTGTTTAAATTTCATTGATAGTCTGTTCTGTATTGGAGATGGGCAATTTGATGCAAATAAAGCCAAGTTGGTGCAAAATTATGCAACTCTAATGCAAATATATGGCTTGGCCAAATAAATGAAGGCTAGGTGGGATTTGATTGCTTACTAAAGTTTGCATAATTCTGCATCAACTCAGAACTATTTGCATCTCATTGATCATGCTCATTCTGACCCAGATCATCCCATAACCAGACAGGAAGAAACAAGTGGGATCATACCTGACGTAATACCTATCACTTGAGGAAGTGGGAAATAATTCTGAATTGATGCAGAATTATGCAGCTTAAAAATTGACCTATTACATTCCCCCAAGGTTGAATACTATTGGTCCATTTTTAAAATGCATGCATTCACATAATTCTACATCATCTTAGAATTATTCCTTTAGAACTAGGTTAAGGTCAATGAGATGCAAAGAATTCCAACCTGATGCAAACTTTGTATGCAGCTAAAAAAAATGACCACTGGAATTCCAGCTTGTCAGGATTCTATTGGTCTATTTTTCAAACTGCATAAATGTACATACAAAATCTGCATCAATTCATAATTATTTGCATCTCAATTGCCACGCCCAATTTCTAACCTGACACTGTAGGAAAATATGATCTTCCTACCTTTCACAGGTTAAAAATGAAAAGCACCACCTCAGATTTCTGGTCTCTCACACTGTGTGGATCTGTGAGCAGAGACAGGGTGAAGTCCCCCTCAGGATAAAGACACTGATCATTTATATTTGCTATCAAAAGGAATTCAAGGCTGTTTTTTTTTTTTTTTAAGTAATCGATCAGCTCAGGATAGCTGCCATAAACCCATTTATGTTATTAGAAATCTAATGCTATCGCCTCTATCCTACCTCACTGTGTAATTCCTGCTACCAGCCGCTAGGAGGAGCTCCGGGATAACTGCTGGTTCCTTCCTGGAGCTTCTGCCGGAGAATGTCGGGGCTGAGAGCTCCTGGCTATCGGGGATACAGAGAGAGACGCTGCATGTCTGTCTCTAATGCTGCCGCAGCTCTGTCTGTGAGGAGGATGAGTGTCTGGGTGACGTCATAGAAGCTATTGTGACGCATGTGTGCAGGTGGGCCTCACGTGTACCGCTGAGGATGGCACCTGCAGTGACACGTGGCCACGCCCCTCTGCTATTGCTGTGCCAATACTAGTGGATGGAGGTGAGGCATTATGTGCAATAGGGAAAGGTGAGGGAGCATGTGCTGCGCTGTATATTCTGCTGTACATGCATCATGCAGCTATGTACTCAGTGAAGTGCATATGCCTATCCACACTCAAGCTTGATACACACATCCAATTCTGATTGGCCAATCTTATCACTGCCATGTTGTATGAGAGGCTTACTTGCACAAGCTGGTCTTAGTATTTAAAGTCTCTCACTCTACATTGAGGTGGTAAAAGTGGCTAGCAATTGGCCAATCAATTTTGGATGTGTGTATGCACCCAAAGTTACTTTCCCTCTATCTGCAATGCTGGAGTTATGTGATATACACAGGGCTCGGCTGTCTAGAGTACTCTGGCCCGCCCCTTAGAATGTGGCTGCTCCTCCCCTTCTTAGGCCTCTATTCATAAAACTTTTTCTGCCAGTTTAACGCTACAATTCCCCAGCAGAGCGAGAAATTTCCGCCTTGTGCTGTGTTTTTCTAGATTTATCTAGAAAAAGTTACAAAACGTCAGTTCATAAACATTAGAGGAAGCGGTATGCGGACGGGAAATGCTGCTTCCTCTGATGTAGCGAGAAGAGTTCGGATTACATGAAAGTGAATGGGACAGACCTCCCAGAGAGAGCAGCGCACGGAGGGACTGTCGGCTTCAGTGTTTCCGCATGCCTTCCGACAGCTTACCGTCAGCCTTCAGTGGGAGATCTCCGCACTTGTATCACAGCTGGCAAGATTTTTATGAATAACCACCCAGAAGTCTAAAATACCGCTGCGGTATTTTACCTCCACGAGTTTTTTCTCCACTTTTGTTTTATGAATAGAGGCCTTAGTGCTGTCAGACTGGGCAGCTCCACCCCCTGATCTCCAAACAATACAGCAGAAGCTGTCACCTTGTTAGCCACAGCTTGGCACTGACACACTGGCCTGCCCTTCAGTATGTCGCTGCTCCTCCCCTCCTCAATGCTGCTGGTGCACCCAGAAAAGCATATAGTAAAATATCTGTAGATTTAAGGCCTGTATACACTGAAAATCACCAAACGCAGTGTGGTGCATTTTGCTGAGGCTATCTGTTGCTGGTTTTGTGATTGTTACGTTATAAAATGCAATGAAAAGTACCAGTATGAGCTGCTGGGCGGCGGGGAGAGCACTCCTGGCTGCTCAGTGAGAGGCGCCCTGCAGCCATACTACAGAGGCAGTATCAGGAAGCTTGGAAGGCCCCATTCACCTGTAGTGTCGGGGGTTGGGGTGAGCAGCACAGGCAGCCTGCTGTGGACAGTACTTCTTCCCTGCAGTGACCTGCGCCACCAACACAGGCCTACCCTGCAGTCACTGATGTACCCAGCAGTCACCTTGCTTTGATGATTGAACCCCCATTGCACTGTGTTTACCTAAGCAGCCTGCCATGTGCAGCATCAGCGCCCCTGATCACGTGCAGCTCAGTCTGCAGCCACTTGCATCCATATACAGCCACCCTGTCCCTTCCAGCAGCCTAACTACTGTATTCCCCAGACTCACACCATACACAGGTTCTCAGAGGGCTCCCATAGAACTGGCTCCTAACAGCATCTATTTACATCAATAAGACATTCTATAGCGGCCACACGGGGGAGCTCCGCACACAAGTTCCATGGACATTTTTACAGTCCGGCCACAAGAGGGAGCTCCGCACACAATGCTGCCAGCTTACATACGCGATCCTGGTTCCTGGCTGCTCCGTTTGATGCCTCCAGAAGGTAGGCGGATTCTCGTCCTCGGCTGTGCAGAGCGGAGACTCGTCCACCTCCTCCGGCTGTCAGTCTCTTGAGCATGCTGTGTCCACGGAGGGCGTGTTTCCGGTCACCTCACCTGTTGCAGATGCCTCGCGCTTCCAGCTCACCCGGCCAGTGCTATATGTAATGTATGCAATAGCATTGCTGACTATACTGTAATATATATGCTGTATATTAATAGAAGATTAATACTAGGCACAACATATATTGTCAGGCTGTATAATGGTAAAGCACAGCTTTTATGCAATGATGTAACACTTGTTTCTGCAACTGGGTTTACAATCATTACCTTTGTGCTGTTACTGTGGACTTATCATTCTGGTGGACTATATTTACATTGATAACACAGTCCACTTCAGCTTATAGGAGGGCTATCTAACTCTGGGCTCACCTCCATCTATTTCCCTGAACTCTAGCAATCATTAGGGCTCTTTCACATCACAGAACGTGTGCAGGAACCAATTTCGTGCACGCATTATTACCTGCGGCATGAAAGTCGTGAAGTTGCGGTGCAACGCTCATTAGTGGCGGTAGTTCTAATTCACCCGACGGGAGAACGCCGAGGCTGGACGTTACGAAGCTCCCACATGTGTTGCAGCGTATTTGCTCTGGAATGCTTTGTCTAATGTGAAAGTTACCATGAAAGTCAAATAGGCTTTCATGTTACCTTCCTAAACACAGCCTAGGAGGGATCCGTCAAAACACACAGTGCAGCTCCTAGTGTGAAAGAGCCCTTACTGGTTCAGCTGTATCACACTGCAGATCAAGTTGCACAGCTGCTGAGTCATAAAACATCACCTGCAATTCTTCTTAGGGCTCATTTACACTAAGTGCTGCGCTGTCAGTTTTGACGCATTGCACATAGTGTGCCATCCACATGGTAACATGAAAGCCCATAGACTTTCATGTTACTAGTCACCGTACAGCAGCGCGTTCCCTGGCATTGCGATTTAACGCGCCTGGGAACATCTTATCACACAACGAATGCGTTTTCCCAATGGGTTCTACTGTGTTGCTGCTGCCAATGTCTGCGCTTTGAGACCCCTCGATGTGCATTCCGTGTGATGGAGACGCATGCACAAAATCGCATTCATGCATGTGTTCTGTAGTGTGACTGAGCTCTTAGCAATGATGCTGGGGATATCATGTTTAACAGAGGCCTCCTGACCTGAATCTCGGGCCTGTCATCTGGCATACTGTGATCTTCTGGGCTGTGTCTCTAACCTGAGGTCTGTGTATGGGGCGATACTGAGCGATATTATACCTGAGGTCTGTGTATGGGGCGATACTGAGCGATATTATACCTGAGGTCTGTGTATGGGGTGATGCTGAGCGATATTATACCTGAGGTCTGTGTATGGGGCGATGCTGAGCGATATTATACCTGAGGTCCGTGTATGGGGCCATGCTGAGCGATATTATACCTGAGGTCTGTGTATGGGGTGATGCTGAGCGATAATATACCTGAGGTCTGTGTATGGGGTGATGCTGAGTGATATTATACCTGAGGTCTGTGTATGGGGCGATGCTGAGCGATATTATACATGAGGTCTGTGTATGGGGCGATGCTGAGCGATATTATACCTGAGGTCTGTGTATGGGGTGATGCTGAGCGATATTATACCTGAGGTCTGTGTATGGGGTGATGCTGAGCGATATTATACCTGAGGTCTGTGTATGGGGCAATGCTGAACGATATTATACCTGAGGTCTGTGTATGGGGCGATGCTGAGCGATATTATACCTGAGGTCTGTGTATGGGGCCATGCTGAGTGATATTATACCTGAGGTCTGTGTATGGGGTGATGCTGAGCAATATTATACCTGAGGTCTGTGTATGGGGCCATGCTTAGCGATATTATACATGAGGTCTGTGTATGGGGCGATGCTGAGCGATATTATACCTGAGGTCTGTGTATGGGGCGATGCTGAGCGATATTATACCTGAGGTTTGTGTATGGGGTGATGCTGAGCAATATTATACCTGAGGTCTGTGTATGGGGCGATGCTGAGCGATATTATACCTGAGGTCTGTGTATGGGGCGATGCTGAGCGATATTATATCTGAGGTCTGTGTATGGGGCCATGCTGAGCGATATTATACCTGAGGTCTGTGTATGGAGCGATGCTGAGTAATATTATACCTGAGGTCTGTGTATGGGGCGATGCTAAGTGATATTATACCTGAGGTCCGTGTATGGGGCGATGCTGAGTAATATTATACCTGAGGTCTGTGTATGGGGTGATGCTGAGCGATATTATACCTAAGGTCTGTGTATGGGGCAATACTGAGCGATATTATACCTGAGGTCTGTGTATGGGGCGATGCTGAGCAATATTATACCTGAGGTCCGTGTATGGGGCGATGCTGAGCGATATTATACCTGAGGTCTGTGTATGGGGCGATGCTGAGCGATATTATACATGAGGTCTGTGTATGGGGCGATGCTGAGCGATATTATACCTGAGGTCTGTGTATGGGGCAATGCTGAGTGATATTATACCTGAGGTCCGTGTATGGGGCGATGCTGAGTAATATTATACCTGAGGTCTGTGTATGGGGCGATGCTGAGTGATATTATACCTGAGGTCCGTGTATGGGTCAAAGCTGAGTAATATTATACCTGAGGTCCGTGTATGGGGTGATGCTGAGCGATATTATACCTGAGGTCTGTGTATGGGGCAATACTAAGCGATATTATACCTGAGGTCTGTGTATGGGGCGATGCTGAGCAATATTATACCTGAGGTCCGTGTATGGGGCGATGCTGAGCGATATTATACCTGAGGTCTGTGTATGGGGCGATGCTGAGCGATATTATACATGAGGTCTGTGTATGGGGCGATGCTGAGCGATATTATACCTGAGGTCTGTGTATGGGGCGATGCTGAGCGATATTATACATGAGGTCTATGTATGGGGCGATGCTAAGCGATATTATACCTGAGGTCTGTGTATGGGGCCATGCTGAGCGATATTATACCTGAGGTCTGTGTATGAAGCCATGCTGAGCGATATTATACCTGAGGTCTGTGTATGGGGCGATGCTGAGCGATATTATACCTGAGGTCTGTGTATGGGGCAATACTGAGCGATATTATACCTGAGGTCTGTGTATGGGGCGATGCTGAGTGATATTATACCTGAGGTCTGTGTATAGGGCGATACTGAGCGATATTATACCTGAGGTCTGTGTATGGGGTGATGCTGAGCGATATTATACCTGAGGTCTGTGTATGGGGTGATGCTGAGCAATATTATACCTGAGGTCCGTGTATGGGGCGATGCTGAGCGATATTATACCTGAGGTCCGTGTATGGGGCGATGCTGAGCGATATACCTGAGGTCTGTGTATGGGGCGATGCTGAGCCATATTATGGTGCAGTTTGGGAAGGGGAGGTGGGGAGTTTAGCTGGCAGTGTGTAGGGCTGGATCATATTCCACAAGGTGGCTGCTATGGTTTCAATACGCTAAAGCTACGTACACACATGCGAGAAATGTCACCCATAAGAGATCGAGAAACGATCCCTCGGACAATAATTCGGGAAATGATGTTGTACAGACACGTCCCTAGCCTTGAGGCCAGCAATGTGCTCTGTTGCTATGTAGGAGGGCAGAGGGACAACAATCAGCGTATGACGGAGGTGCTTTAATTAATGGGCGGGGCTAGTAAAAAGAATTGTGAATAGTTGTGCTCAGGCATCGGGGATCGTTAAAAATCCTACAGGACGGATCTTCAATGTTGCCCGAGCAATAGCTATCTGCAGCCCCTGTACACACATAATGATCGTCAGTTGAAACTGAAACAGCGGATAACGACAGACGCATGTGTGTGCGTAGCTTTAGGGTGCATATACACATGTAGTTTTGATTGGACAATAATTGACACATTTTTCCACCTCTATGTAGTGTGAGGGCCAATAGACTGCATAATATGAGCAGACTGTGTAGGTAAAACCTCATACTGCACGGAAGTAGTAAAATTGGTCGATCAGAAGTGAAGCAGGCATGTACAGGGAGCAGTCCTCATGCTCACTGCCCCCCCCCCCCCCCCTATTCACCTCTGCCCCCCTGTTCTCTCCTAAATGCCAGCAGAAGCTGCTTCAGGGTTGGTAGGCACTAGGCCCGGCGTGTGCGCGTCATTGACTTGTGCACAATGATGTGTGCTGCCGGGCCTAACGCTTGCGCACTGCTGCTGACCCGGAAGCAGCTTTTGCTGGCTTCTAGGAGAGAGCAGAGGGGGATAGAAGTGAATGGGGAGGGGGCGGGGAGGGGGGGGGGACAGTGGGCATGAGGACTACTCCCTGTACCTGCCTGCTTCAATTCTGATTGGCCAATTTTACTACTTCCATGCAGTATGAAGTTTGAGGCTTAAGTGCCCCTTGAAAGCGGATCAGAGATGAAAAAGTAACTATAACAAGTAACTTGTTTATATATCTTATCTAAAGTTTAGATAGTTCACACAGCATATCTAGCTGCAAACAGCTTCAAAAGTTTATGATTGTTTATTCCTATGATACAATGAGGGAAGCCATGTTCTGTTTGTCACATTGTCACAGGCTGAGGGCTGGAGATGCTATCAGTCTATAGCGGCGCTCAGTGAGTAACGTCGGCTCCGTCAGAAGACGGAGCCGAAGTTGCTTAAAAAACACAATAATTCGGCCTCCAGCAATCGCTGGAAGCCAAATTATTTCATTCCCCCACTATCCATGGCGACCTGGAGGGGGAATAGTAATTAAAATGGCCCGGACTTGTGCAGCAGCAGGATCAGCCATATACCGCTGTATCCTGCGCCCAGGTCTACCGGCGCCGATTTGAAATGTACTCTATTGAGGAGCCGCATGTGCGCAGTGGCCAGTCAGTCTGGAAGAGGATCGCTGAGGGGGACTGGAGGGCAGCTTAGTGACAGCGTGGGCACAGGCCAGCTGCAGGGGGCTGGTAGAAGCCCCAGGTAAATTAAACCTGCTTTGATTTTTTTTTTTTTTTTTTTTTTTTTTTTTACTTAATACGATTCCCTTTAACTCACCTCTCCAAGTTTGCATCCAGCTGCACACAAGCATATGACTGTAGGCGGAGCATAACAGACATTGGAGGTGGGGCTTATTGTGGACTAGCGGGGGACGGGGCTGTGGTTCGATTTAGAGGCAGAGATTTGCAAGGGGACATTGGGCTCTATTCTCAAAGACTTCCCGCATGCGGTAAAGTGCATGCGGGAAGTTACCGACCAAAACACCGCCACATTGAAATTCTGAAAAGGTTCCGCATGTTTTTTTCCGCATGCGGAAAAAGTATGGTAAAAGTGCGGGATTCATGCGGAAAAATTTCCGCAAAAGTCGGTATTTTCCGCAATAAAAGATCAATTCTCAAAAATGTTCAGGCGCATCATTTCGTCGTTAATTACCGATTTTTCATCACCTACAAGTAGTAGGTAAAATATTCCGCATCCCATTGACTTTAATGAAGTGTGGAGGCTTAAGGGCTGTGCTTGCTGGACTTTAACTATTTTTTTTAACCACCCTGGCGTTCTGATTAAATCGCCAGGGTGGCTGCGGGAGGGTTTTTTTTAAATAAAAAAAAAACTATTTCATGCAGCCAACTGAAAGTTGGCTGCATGAAAGCCCACTAGAGGGCGCTCCGGAGGCGATCTTCCGATCGCCTCCGGCGCCCAGAATAAACAAGGAAGGCCGCAATGAGCGGCCTTCCTTGTTTTGCTTATATCGTCGCCATAGCGTCAGCCGACGTCATGACGTCAGCCGCCTCCGATCCAGCCCTTAGCGCTGGCCGGAACTTTTTGTTCCGGCTACGCTGGGCTCAGGCGGCTGGGGGGACCCTCTTTCGCCGCCGCTCGCGGCGGATCGCCGCAGAGCGGCGGCGATCAGGCAGCACACGCGGCTGGCAAAGTGCCGGCTGCGTGTGCTGCTTTTTATTTGACAAAATTCGGCCCAGCAGGGCCTGAGCGGCAGCCTCTGGCGGTGTTGGACGAGCTGAGCTCGTCCAGACCGCTCAGCAGGTTAAACACTTTTTCATGCAACCTTTTTACCGCATGATTCCCGCATGAATAATGGCTGTTTCCGCATCTTTTTTTCCCTCATGCGGAAAATATTAATGAAATGTGGAAAAAATGCGGAGTTTACCGCTGGCGGGAATATAGCAGTAAAATTTTGCGGAAAATTTGGCTCTTTGAGAATAGAGCCCATTGTGGTCAATGACCGCTGCTCAGGGTAAAGTCCCCCTCAGGATAAAGACCCTGACCATGTATATTTGCTACCAAAACGAATTCAAGGCAGTTTTTTTTTTAAGTAATTGACCATTGACCAGCCCAGGATGGGTGCCATAAACCTATTTGTTACTAGACATCTAATTGTATCGTATCCATCCTACCTCACTGTGTAATTCCTGCTACCGGCCGCTAGGGGGAGCTCCGGGATAACTGCTTGTTCCTTCCTGGAGCTTCTGCCTGAGAATGTCGGGGCTGAGAGAGCTCCTGGCTATCGGGGATACAGAGAGAGAGGCCGCACGTCTGCCTCCGATGTTGCTGCTGCTCCGTCTGCGAGCCGAGGAGGCTGAGTGCCGGGTGACGTCATAGAAGCTATTGTGACGCGTGTGCAGGTGGACCACTCGAGACCGCTGAGGATGGCACCTGCAGTGACACGTGACCACGCCCCTCTGGTATTGCTGAGTCATGCTAGTGGATTGGTGAGGCATTATGTACAGTAGGGAAAGGTGAGGGAGCGCGTGTGCTGCGCTGTATATACTGCTGGACATGCATCATGCAGTTATGTACTCAGTGAGGTGCATATGCCTATCCACACTCAAGCTTGGGAAACACATCCAATTTTGATTGGCCAATCATTGGCCAATTTTATCACAGTCATGTCAGGAGAGGCTTACTTGCACAAGCTGGTCTCAGTATTTATAGTCTCTCACTCTACCTTGAGGTGGTAAAAGTGGCTAGCAATTGGCCAATCAATGTTGGATGTGTGTATGCACCCTAAGTTACTTTTCCTTTATCTGCAATGCTGGGGTTATGTGATATACACAGGGCCCGGCTGTCTAGAGTATTCTGGCCCGCTCCTTAGAATGTGGCTGCTCCTCCCCTCAGTGCTGTCATACTGGGTAGCTCCGCCCCCTGATCTCCCAGCAATACAGCAGAAGCTGTCACCTTGTTAGCCACAGCTTGGCACTGACACACTGGCCTGCCCTTCAATATGTCGCTGCTCCTCCCCTCCTCAATGCTGCTGGTGCACCCAGAGCAGCATATAGTAACATGTCTGTAGATGTAAGGCCTGTATACAGTGAACATCACTAAACGCTAGGCCTGAACGATTTTAGGAAAAGATTGAATTGAACGATTTCTGCCAGAAATTGCGATTTCGATTCAATACACGATTTTCTACTCACAACGATGGATCAGATCGCTCTGACCATCCATGACACAAAACCTCAACGTGTGTGAACCCAGGCTTAACCCAGGTGTAGAATTTAGTAATAGGTGCCCCTTTTATGCAGCTTATTACTACTGGAAGAAAAAAATATATATAAGGCAGCACAGTGGCTTAGTGGTTAGTGCTCTTGCCTTGCAGCGCTGGGTCCCTGGTTCAAATTCTAGCCTGGTCCTAGCCCTGCGAGGAGTTTGTATGTTCTCTCCATGTCTGTTTGGGTTTCCTCTGGACACTTCGGTTTCCCCCCACATCCAAAAAAAAACTACAGTTAAGTTAAAACCACCCTGGCGTTCTGATAAGATCGCCAGGGCGGCTGCGGGAGGGTTTTTTTTAAATAAAAAAAAAAAATTCCATGCAGCCAACTGAAAGTTGGCTGCATGAAAGCCCACTAGAGGGCGCTCCGGAGGCGTTCTTCAGATCGCCTCCGGCGGCCAGAAGTAACACGGAAGGCCGCAATGAGCGGCCTTCCGTGTTTCGCTTACCTCGTCGCCATGGCGACGAGCGGAGTGACGTCATGGACTTCAGCCGACGTCCTGACGTCAGCCGCCTCCGATCCAGCCCTTAGCGCTGGCCGGAACTGTTTGTTCCGGCTACGCTGGGCTCGGGCGGCTGGGGGGACCCTCTTTCGCCGCTGCACGCGGCGGATCGCCGCGCTGCAGCGGCGATCAGGCAGCACACGCGGCTGGCAAAGTGCCGGCTGCGTGTGCTGCTTTTTATTTCATTCAAATCGGCCCAGCAGGGCCTGAGCGGCAGCCTCCGGCGGTGTTGGACGAGCTGAGCTCGTCCAGACCGCTCAGGTGGTTATTAATTGGCTACTGAAAATTGGCCCTATACTATGGTACATATATTGACATATGACTATGGTAGGAATTAGATTGTGAGCTTCTCTGAGGGACAGTTAAGTGACAAGACAATATAACCTGTACAGCGCTGCGTAAGAGATAGATATATCTATATATTTATAATCTATATTACTATACATTTCTCAGTACTGTGTGACATCACATGACAACAATGACTCCCCATGTAGCCTATCAGGGTGACATTTTCAGTGTCAGTCACTGTCACCCAGGCACGCAGCAGCACACACCACAGGGCATGCAGAGAGGGGACCACAGTAATAGTAGTTTGCTGACTGTCTCCTGCCAGGTAGAGAGCATACAGAAGTGTTAATTAATTACTGCGTGAATGGCTGGGCTTCCCGGGCAGTGCGTGCGTCTCTCAGGCTCTTCTCATTTTCCGGGCGACGGGGGGGGGGGGGACAAGCCCATCCTTCCTGTGTATGCCTGTCTGCCCCATTAACCAGCCTGGCTGTCACCCGGAGAGGGAGGGGGAATGATCCGACTCATTAACCCCTCACTGGCCTCCTCTCCAGCACCTACAGGGAGCATTTCTGCTTTTGCTATACGCGACTGAGGAGGAGGGAGCCGGAAGCAGAGCAGGAATCAGCAGCTGCAAAAACCGCAGCTCTGACGATCTCAAGATCGTCACACTGCTGATCGCGATTTTCGGTTTAAAACCGAAAATCGTTCAGCCCTACTAAACGCAGTGTGATGCAATGTTGCTGAGGCTATCTGTTGCTGGTTTCATAATTGTTAGGGCCCGTTCAGATCACAAATGCGGATGGCCAGCGTGCGGAACGCGTGCGGACCGCAACGCGTACGAACGCATGGCCATCCGCGTTTGTGTGCGTTGCGTGGCTGATCCCATCACTGAAAAGTGAATGGGACAGCCACGCGTTTTGTCAAAATCTGCGTGCAGCATGCGTTCCCGGACCGCACAGGTCCGGAACGCATGCAGTGTGAACATCAGACATTGCACTCTATGCAATGTCTGATGTCGTGCGTGTCGGCCTCCTGCACGCGTTTCCAAAACGCGGCTGGAAACGCGTGCAGTGTGAACGGACTATAAAACACAATGCAAAGTACCAGTATGGGCTGCTGGCCGGGGGAGAGCACTCCTGTCTGCTCAACCTGCCATGTGCAGCAGCAGCGCCCCTGACCACGTGCAGCTCAGTCTGCAGCCACCTGCATCCATATACAGCAGCCCTGTCCCTTCCAGCAGCCTCACTCACTACTATATTCCCCAGACTCACAATATATACACAGCCCTCCCATAGAACTGGCTCCTAACAGTGTCTATGTACATCAATAAGTCTTCTATAGCGGCCACACGGGGGAGCTCCGCACACAAGTTCCATGGACATTTTACAGTCCGGCCACAAGAGGGAGCTCCGCACACAATGTTGCCAGCTTACATACGCGATCCTGGTTCCTGGCTGCTCCGTGTGATGCCTCCAAGGGCGTAGGCGGGACTCTCCTCCTCGGCTGTGCAGAGCGGTGACTCGTCCACCTCCTCCGGCTGTCAGTGTCTCGACCGTGCTCTGCCTGCAGAGGGCATGTTTCCGGTCACCTCACCTGCTGCAGATGCCTCGCGCTTCCAGCTCATCCGGCCAGTGCTATATGTAATGTATGCAATAGCATTGCTGACTATACTGTAATATATATATGCTGTATATTAATAGAAGATTAATACTAGGCACAGCATATATTGTCAGGCTGTATAATGGTAAAGCACAGCTTTTATGCAATGATGTAACACTTGTTTCTGCAACTAGGTTTACAATCATTACCTTTGTGCTGTTATTGTGGACTTATCATTCTGGTGGACTATATTTACATTGATAACACAGTCCACTTCAGCTTATAGGAGGGCTATCTAATTCTGGGCTCACCTCCATCTCTTTACCTGAACTCTAGCAATCATTAGGGCTCTTTCACATCACAGAACATGTGCAGGAACCAATTTCGTGCACGCATTATTACCTGCGGCGTGAACGTCGGGAAGTTGCGGTGCAACGCTCATTAGTGGCGGTAGTTCTAATTCACCCGACGGGAGAACGCCGAGGCTGGACGTTACAAAGCTCCCACATGTGTTACAGCGTATTTGCTCTGGAATGCTTTGTCTGATGTGAAAGTTAGCTCAAAAGTCAAATAGGCTTTCATGTTACCTCTCTAAACACAGCCAGGGAGCGGTCCGTCAAAACGCACAGTGCAGCTCCTAGTGTGAAAGAGCCCTTACTGGTTCAGCTGTATCACACTGCAGACCAAGTTGCACAGCTGCTGAGCCATAAAACATCACCTGCAATTCTTCTTAGGGCTCATTCACACTAAGTGCTGCGCTGTCAGTTTGGACACATTGCACATAGTGTGCCATCGACATGGTCTATGGACTTTCATGTTACTTTTCACCTTTTCACCGTACACATTTTCCCAATGGGTTCTATTGTGTTGCTGCTGGCAATGTCTGCGCTTTGAGACACCTCAATGTGCATTCCATGCAATTGAAACGCATGCACAAAATTGCATTCATGCATGTGTTCTGTAGTGTGAATGACCCCTTAGCAATGATGCTGGGGAAATCATGTTTAACAGAGGCCTCCTGACCTGAATCTCGGGCCTGTCATCTGGCATACTGTGATCTTCTGGGCTGTGTCTGTAACCTGAGGTCTGTGTATGGGGCCATGCTGAGCGATATTATACCTGAGGTCTGTGTATGGGGCGATGCTGAGCGATATTATACCTGAGGTCTGTGTATGGGGCGATGCTGAGCGATATTATACCTGAGGTCTGTGTATGGGGCGATGCTGAGCGATATTATACCTGAGGTTTGTGTATGGGGCGATACTGAGCGATATTATACCTGAAGTCTGTGTATGGGGCGATACTGAGCGATATTATACCTGAGGTCTGTGTATGGGGCGATGCTGAGCGATATTATACCTGAGGTCTGTGTATGGGGCAATGCTGAGTGATATTATACCTGAGGTCTGTGTATGGGGCAATGCTGAGCGATATTATACCTGAGGTCTGTGTATGGGGCAATACTGAGCAATATTATACCTGAGGTCTGTGTATGGGGCAATGCTGAGCGATATTATACCTGAGGTCTGTGTATGGGGCAATACTGAGCGATATTATACCTGAGGTCTGTGTATAGGGCCATGCTGAGCGATATTATACCTGAGGTCTGTGTATGGGGCGATGCTGAGCGATATTATACCTGAGGTCTGTGTATGGGGCAATACTGAGCGATATTATACCTGAGGTCTGTGTATAGGGCCATGCTGAGCGATATTATACCTGAGGTCTGTGTATGGGGCGATGCTGAGCGATATTATACCTGAGGTCTGTGTATGGGGCAATGCTGAACGATATTATACCTGAGGTCTGTGTATGGGGCAATACTGAGCGATATTATACCTGAGGTCTGTGTATGGGGCGATGCTGAGCGATATTATACCTGAGGTCTGTGTATGGGGCGATACTGAGCGATATTATACCTGAGGTCTGTGTATGGGGCAATGCTGAGCGATATTATACCTGAGGTCTGTGTATGGGGCGACGCTGAGCGATATTATACCTGAGGTCTGTGTATGGGGCAATGCTGAGCGATATTATACCTGAGGTCTGTGTATAGGGCGCTACTGAGCGATATTATACCTGAGGTCTGTGTATGGGGCGATGCTGAGCAATATTATACCTGAGGTCTGTGTATGGGGCGATGCTGAGCGATATTATACCTGAGGTCTGTGTATGGGGCGATGCTGAGCGATATTATACCTGAGGTCTGTGTATGGGGCCATGCTGAGCGATATTATACCTGAGGTCTGTGTATGGGGCGATGCTGAGCGATATTATACCTGAGGTCTGTGTATAGGGCGCTACTGAGCGATATTATACCTGAGGTCTGTGTATGGGGCGATGCTGAGCAATATTATACCTGAGGTCTGTGTATGGGGCGATGCTGAGCGATATTATACCTGAGGTCTGTGTATGGGGTGATGCTCAGCCATATTATGGTGCAGTTTGGGAAGGGGAGGTGGGGAGTTTAGCTGGCAGTGTGTAGGGCTGGCTCATATTCCACAAGGTGGCTGCTATGGCTTCGATATGCTGAAGCTATGTACACACATGCGAGAAATGTCACCCATAAGAGATCGAGAAACGATCCCTCGGGCAATAATTCGGGGAATGATGTTGTACAGACATGCCTCTAGACTTGAGGCCAGCAATGTGCTCTGTTGCTATGGAGGAGGGCAGAGGGGACGACAATCTGCGTATGACGGAGGCGCTTTAATTAGTGGGTGGGGCTAGTAAAAAGCATTGTGAATGGTTGTGCTTGGGCATCGGGGATCATTAAAAATCCTACCGGACGGAACTTTACTGTTGCCCGAGCAATAGCGATCTGCGGCCTCTGCACACACATAATGATCATCAGTTGAAACTGAAACAGCGGATAACGACAGACGCATGTGTGTCCCCATTCACCTCTATCCCCCTCTGTTCTCTCCTAAATGCCAGCAGGAGCTGCTTCAGGGTTGGCAGGCACTAGACCCGGCGGCAGGGCCGGGCCGAGGCAGAGGCTGAAGAGGCTCCAGCCTCAGGGCGCAGTGTAGGAGGGGGCGCACAATTCATTCAGCTGTCATTCCCAATTGTGTTTGAAGCACAAAGAAATAACAAAAGGGCATACATAGCAGTGACTGCAAGCCAGATAACTAGAGATTAAGGTGTTGG